>NC_135967.1:6702462-7302462 GCF_053455715.1 Rhinoraja longicauda | reverse complement strand
CCCATTTCAGGGCATCATAATGTTTGGGACACAGCAATGTCATGTAAATGAAAGTAGTCATGTTTAGTATTTTGTTGCATATCCTTTGCATGCAATGACTGCTTGAAGTCTGCGATTCATGGACATCAACAGTTGCTGGGTGTCTTCTCTGACGATGCTCTGCCAGGCCTGCATTGCAGCCATCTTTAGCTTATGCTTGCTTTGGGGGCTCGTCCCCATCAGTTTTCTCTTCAGCATATAAAAGGCATGCTCAAATGGGTTCAGATCGTGTGATTGACTTGGCCACTCAAGAATTTACCATTTTTTAGCTTTGAAAAACTCCTTAGTTACTTTAGCAGTATGTTTGGGATCATTGTCTTGCTGTAGAATGAACCGCCAGCCAATGGGTTTTGAGGTATTTGTTTGAACTTGAGCAGATAGGATGTGTCTATACACTTGAGAATTCATTATGCTACTACCATCAGCAGTTGTATCATCAATGAAGATAAGTGAGCCAGTACCTTCAGCAGCCATACATGCCCAGGCCATAACACCCCCACCACTGTGTTTCACAGATGAGGTGGTACACTTTGGGTCTTGGGCAGTTCCTTCTCTCCTCCATACTTTGCTCTTGCCATCACTGATACAAGTTAATCTTCATCTCATTTGTCCGCAAAACCTTTTTCCAGAACTGTGGTTGCTCTTTGGCAAACTGTAACCTGGCCATCCTATTTTTGCAGCTAACCAGTGGTTTGCATCTTGCAGTGTAGCCTCTGTATTTCTGTTCATTAAGTCTTCTTCGGACAGTGGTCATTGATAAATCTACACTGGGCTCCTGAAGAGTGTCTCTGATTTGACAGACAGGTGTTTGCGGATTTTTCTTTATTATAGAGAGAATTCTTCTGTCATCGGCTGTGGAGGTCTTCCTTGGCCTGCCGGTCCCTTTGAGATTAGTAAGCTCACCAGTGCTTTCTTTCTTCTTAATAATGGTCCAAACAGTTGATTTTGGTAAGCCTAAGGTTTGGCTGATGTCTCTAACAGTTTTACTCTTGTTTCTCAGTCTCATAATGGCTTCATTGACTTTCTTTGGTACAACTTTGGTCCTCATGTTGATAAACAGCAATAAAGTTTCCAAAGGGGATGGAAAGACTGGAAGAAAGACGAGGTGCTGAGAGCTCTCATACCTGCATTAAGGAGGCAATTAAACATACCTGAGCAATTACAAACACCCTCAAAGCCACGTGTCCCAAACATTATGGTGCCCTGAAATGGGGGGACTATGTTTAAACACACCTGTAATTTCTACATGGTGAAACCAAAATGTATTAAAAAAGTGGCCTTTATTAAAATTTGGCAATGTGCACTTTTTACCACATGATTTTTTCTATTACAAATCTTAAATTGTGGAGTACAGAGGCAAATAAATAAAAGATAGGTGTTTGTCCAAAACATTATGAAGGGCACTGTAGATAATAATAGGAGTAGCCAGGGACTACTTGGGACTCACATAAGAGAAACAAGTTTGATGAACCTGTCAAGGATTTAGAGGTTGTAACCACCAAAATAAAGTGAGGGCAATTCAGTTAACATGGTATATTGAATCATTAAAAAGGCCTTTGATAAACTTTGACAGAAAACATTATTTAACAAAATTAGAATATACATTATTCAGAGCAATGCATTTGAGTCAGCTGAATATCTAAGTTGACAGAAAACAGCTAACATGTCATTTTGCAGTTTGGAAGGCTGCAATTAGTGGGATGCCATGAGGATTGAACCATTGCAGTCCATCTGGTAAAGGCACTTCAACAACATTGTTGAGTAGAGCCACAAGAGACTGGTAGCTGGTGCGACAAAACCGGTTGGAGGAACTCAGCGGAGCAAACACTATCCATCGGGGATGGTGGGGTGGGGGGGGGGGGGAAGGAGAAGGAAATGGCGATGTTTTTACTTGAAACTCTGCATCAGATCTTATTATGGAGTAGGTAGTTTCAGGATTTACACTCAATTTGAAGAATAATCTGGCTGCCAACATTAAAAGGCTGTAGGTTCCTTTTAAGTGTGGTTGCTTAGGTATAGAGGGCTACCTGCTATTCAAGTGCTGTGTGATGCAGTTTATGTATAAGGAAGGGTGTGCGACAGTCGGTAGATATGAACTGGGTCGAATAGCCTGTGTCCAAGTTGTACAATTTTACAAAAGTTAGATTGATTGGACCATTAAGGTATGAGTGATTAGGCCAAACGGCTTGTCTGAGCAGCACATAATATGTAATTCACATTCTGAAATACCGTACCAAAATATTAGAAGAAAAAGGACCATCAATACCTTTTCTGAGCTACCAACAATTATAACAATTATCCACATTCTCAGAGCAAAAACTGCATTCGCACACATGCATATGTGTCATGTTAAACCTTCTGAAAAGGAGGGGAATCTATCAGAGAAATGAATTTCCTCAAATTTGCTGAAAATATTTATAATTAAAATACATTAGTTATTTTCACTTAAAATGTTATCTTTTTTAAAGGTCATGCTAAATGACCTATTGTTTTTCCTTTCACTTCTTTCCAGAATACTAGTTTTTCATTTGTGAATTCCCAATCTGCCAGGGCCATTACAAAATTCTTTGAGTTTTGTAAGATCGCAAGCGAATGGATCCACTTATTCTTTTCAATCACTTCTTTTAATATCCAAGGATCATGAAAGTTATCAGCTTTAAACATTAGCTTGTTTAGTACTTATTCCTCTATTGTTTATTTTACATTCCTTACCACTTGTAGCCCTGGGTTTTCTAAGATTGTAATGCTTGTTTTAATCTCCCTTCAAGACAGACACAAAATACATTTTATCCTATTTCTTATTATTAGTTCTGCAAGTCTATTCCAGATGAACCAGTTACAAATTACAGTGGTCTTCATTGTCCCCCACGTTACAACCAATAGGATCATCTGGTTTTCCAATAATAATTGTTAATAAAACTTAATATTAGTAATCATACCATTAATACTGTAGGAAAATAACTGTAAATGCTGGTTCAAATCGAAGGTATCACAAAATGTTGGAGTAACTCAGCGGGTCAGGCAGCATCTCAGGAGAGAAGGAATTGGTGACGTTTCAGGTCGAGACCTTTCTTCAGACTGATACCATTAATAGTGTAATTGCCATTAATACAATTAATTTATTTCATAAGTAATTATGGAAGGTGCTCTTTGGCTCGTAGGCAGCAAAGGAGAATCCTTTCAATTCATTTTCTTGCAGTTGAGAGCAAAGAAACCTCAGTTCATGTACAACGGAACTCTATTCTTCCTTCAAAGTGATCACAAATATAGGGCCAGAGCTCCTTTTGCATACACTCTTCTTCAGACAGTGGCAAGATTAGTGATACCCACAGGAATTATTCTTCCACCATGGTTTTGCAGCTTGAGTGCTTAGACTGTGGAACTAATTGTAGACTTTCGAAGAGATCCCCCTCCCCTCCCCCCATTCACCATCAACAACACCATAGTCACATCTGTGGAGTCATTTACGTTCCTTGGATCCATCATCTCCAGGAACCTTAAATGGGGGACCACCATCGACTCCACAGTCAAAAAGGCCCAACAGAGGATGTGCTTCCTGCGGCAACTGAAGAAACACAATCTGCCACAGGCAAAGATGGTCCAATTCTATACTACTATCATTGAGTTCGTCCTCACCTTCTCCATCATGGTCTGGTTTGGCTCAGCCACCAAGCACGACATCCGGAGGCTGCAACAGATCGTTCGCACAGCTAAGGTTGTTGGCTGCAACCTTCCCCCCATTGACGAACTGTACACTGCAAGGGCCAGGAAGCGAGCGGGCAAGATCATCTCTGACCCCTTCACCCTGGCCACAAACTCTTCGAAGCACTTCCCTCTGGAAGGCGACACAGGACTGTCAAAGCAGCCACAGCCAGACATAAAATCAGCTTTTTTCCACGAGTGATAGTTCTACTCAATAACCAAAGTCTGTAGTCTCTTTTTTGCTCTGGTTTATTTTCACCCACACGTTTAGACCGTAATGTTGTATCCTTATTATTTTGATGTGGTTATGCTTTATTCTTAATTGTTAACTGTATGTTTGTGTTGTCATTTGTGAGCAGAGCACCAAGGCACATTCCTTGTATATGCATACTTGGCCAATAAACTTATTCATTCATTCATTCATGGTTTCGCAGCTTGAGTGCTTGCTCCTAGTTTTCAGTTGTCAAATAGCCTTTTCTACCTCTTGTTGGATTGAGGTAACATTTCAGATTTTTGTGAATTAAGTGCTGTGTGATGGAGTCAAATTTCAGCCATGTTCAATAAAAAACTGATAAGATTCTTCAAATTGCACTCTCCAACAGATGCTTGTAAGCTCTTCCATTGTCAGCTTTAAGCAGAATATGTATTTGCATATTTGGGCTGCTGATGTTGTCTTGACTGTGCTGAAGAACACAAAATATTGATCTCCCAAACTTTGTTTTATAAGCAGGAGTGTTTTTTGTTGCACCTCAGACATTAGACGCCCGAGGAACTGTTCACCTTCACCCCACCCCTACTCTTGAGACGTAATGATATCTTCTGTAAAATAATACTTCGTGTTTATGACCACATAGTTTGGTTCTCTAGGAAATTATCAAACCAGCCACTGAACCGTTGGTACAGAAGTTAAGAGCTTCTTCAAAAGGTCCCAATTATGATAGTCCAGGGTATGCTTTGTACTGGGTACACTCTGCTGCCCCTATTGGCTGGTTATCTGTGAGGTGTTAACAGAAGAAAAGGGACAGAAGCTGACGCAGGCAAATTAGTCACTCCACTCTGCTCTGCTATTCAGTAAGATCACAGCTGACTCAATTCTGATCTCATCGCCACTTTCACACTACATTTCATGCTTATGACTCCTGTTAATTCAAAAGGAGAGTCATTCTCCAACATAAATATATACACAATAACTTTACCTTCTCAGCTCACTTGGATAGACAATTCCAAAAACTGCTTGTGGCTCCTCATTTCTATCTTAAATTGGTGACTTTTTATTCTGATACTATTCCTGTATTTATAGAAAACCCCACCGGGATAAACATCCTCTATTCATCAACTCTTCCATTAATACACCTCAATGTTTTTTTCACACTCCAATGAATGGATCCAACCTGCTAATATGTCAGCTCATTCGTATTGCAGATCAACCTAATGAATTTTCTCTTCATTCCCCCAAAGCAGTGCATCATTACTTAAATACAGAGACTAAAGCTGTATGCAGTAATTGAGGCGTGGTCTTAGCAGATTCATTAGTTTGCATTAAAAACTTCCCTATTTTTATACCCCATAATCCTTGCTGTTATGCTCAACATTCCATTTGCTTTCTTGTGGACAGCATGCCCAAACTTTTGTTTCATGCACTAGGAATCCCAGATATTTTTGTACCACAACATTTTGCAGTCATACTTTGTGATTATTTAATTTAATAGAAAAATGAAAGAGTAAATTATCTCATATTTTCCCATCTGTCAACGTTTCCCTGCCACCTAGCACAACTTGTTAACACGCTTAATTTTGTATCAGCAATAAATCTGACTACTGTACACTCATTCATTTTATTCGATTCATTAACATAGATTGTAAATAGCTGAAACCCTAGTACCAATTCCTGCAGGATGAAACGATTATTGATTGTCAATTTTTTTTAAATCACCTATTTATCCCGACTATAACTTTTTCATTCAGAGTTGTGAATTTGTAGAATTCTCTGCCTCAGAAGGCAGTGGAGGCCGATTCACTTGATGCATTCAAAAGAGAGTTAGATAGAGCTCTTAGGGCTAGTGGAATCACGGGGTATGGGGAGAAGGCAGGAACGGGGCACTGATTGTGGATGATTAGCCATGATCACATTGAATGGCCAACACCTGCACCTATTGTCTATGTATCTATGATTTATATATATCTGCTTTGTCAGATCATCAAATATCAACCCATTACCCCAATCCTGTGCACTCTTACCCAATGCATTAATCTTTTAGGTAGACACAAAATGCTGGAGTGACTCAGCGGGACAGCCGGCATCTCTGGAGAGAAGAAATGGGTGACGTTTCGGGTCAAGACCCTTCTTCAGACTGATCTTTTACATGGCGCCACAATGAATGACTTCTGGAAATCTAAATATATTACACTTACTCACTTTATTCACTTTGGTTACATCCCCATTTTTTTGTGCTCAGTTGCCACACCAAGTTATGATGCATCCCAACTTGATCCTTTCTACGGTACATCCGTAGAAATTGTCAAGTCTTTGGACACATGACAATTTCCTTCGTTTTCTGAGGCTTTGGTGTGCTTTTTTGGATGTAGCACCAAAGTGGCTGATCTAGGAGAAAATGTTGGTGTCATTTACACCCAAAAGGCTGAAGCTCTCAACCATCCCTACTTTACCACTGTTTATGCCGACTGGTGCATGCACATCACCCCATTTCTTGAAGTCAATGATGAGCTCCTTCATTTGACCAACATTGAGGAACAGGTGTGGTCTTGACCCCATATTACTATGCTCCTATATTCTTTCTGTACTCTGTCTTGCCATTGTTTGAAATGCGGCTCACTATGTTGGTGTTATTTGCAAACTTCTAAATGGAATGAGAGCAAAATTAGGT
Organism: Rhinoraja longicauda; assembly: GCF_053455715.1. Taxonomy (NCBI): domain Eukaryota; kingdom Metazoa; phylum Chordata; class Chondrichthyes; order Rajiformes; family Arhynchobatidae; genus Rhinoraja; species Rhinoraja longicauda. The sequence goes on along the minus strand of NC_135967.1, from coordinate 7,295,836 downwards.
GACAGTCATGAATGTACAGGGAGTAGTATAGTTAGGGACTGGGAACGAATCCTTGCAGGGGATCAGTGATGAGAATTATCATGTAGGGTGCTACTGATTGTGGTCTTTGGCTCATGAGGATCCATTTGCAGGGTAGGTTGATCCTACATTCAAGAGTTTGGAGATGTCTTTCCTGGTTTAAAAAAAATCAATAGTACCACCAATCCTTCATCACCGATCTCTATCACTCAAAACCACAACCTAGCAGTCAAAATATATGAAGAGGCCAGTGTTCATGGAATTCAATTAATTTTACATAATATTAAAATTATACTAGATACAACAATGGCTTTGCAACATGACAATAGCCCAGCAATACTGCTAAAAATGTACTTTAGAACAATGAATGACTCGAGCCAAACTGTTCCTGTGTAGCTGCAACACGCATTTATCTTACAAGTGCGGAAAACTGCCCAGGTACATGTGTCCATAAAAAGGACAAAAGCAATACAGACGGGCCAGCCTAATCTCAAGCATAATAACAACATGCCACTGATAGTGTTATTGTGGACCATTTACTCATCAGTAATCTTCTGAGCTCAATTGTTCTGAGGAGATGACCTGGCTCCAGATCTCATTAGTCTTAATCTAAACGCGAGACTTCCAGAAGCGGTATTAGACAGAATGCCTATGACACCAGGGAAACCTTAGGATAAGTGTTGCAATAGGACCCCAAGTAAATAACCTCTGAAGACCCACCAGCTAAAGCACCAAAGTCCATCCATTCCAGTTTGCTCATCAGGATATTACCCATCACCATAATAGTCAGAACTGGTGGATGTTCACAATTCAAAAAGGTATATGTCTACATGCAGCCAAGACTTTGATAACTGCAGACTGCATGTTCTTGTGTCTTATCAGTTCCCCACCCAAAACATTGTCTGTTCATTCCCTCCACTGATGCAGCCTGATTCACAGAGTTCATCCAGGACTATTGATTCTTGGGTCTCCATTGTATGTACTTTTACAAAATGTTCTACAATACTGATCAAATCATCTTTGTTACTAGATTCCATCCCACAGCACATCCAAACAACCAACATACAAACTTCAGAGGACAGGGACAAAGGCAGGAGGCATGAGGGGATGTGCAACCAGCTACATGTCCCCCTCAAGACTCGTATTACTTGACAGACAAACAGATCATTGATCTTACATAAAAATGCTGTAAATTGTTGTTCAATAGCACAACGGAAAACCTTCACAACATGAATACATCAATTCAAGATCACCCTTTCGAAGGCAACAGGGAATCAACATTAAATGGCATTGTTGGTGATAATCTCATCAAGTGATCGATCAAAGCAAAGCAAGATAGCAAGTTCCAAGGACTCTTTGGAATGAGGCCTCTAAGGGAGCCTTTCTCCCTCTACCAGCAGGAAATTCTGCTTACAGACCTTTCCCAATATTTTTCTATTTTGCATATCCAAAGGAATCACCAAAGTGTCCACTGGGTTTCCAGTAAAGTTTAGGTGTGTATTCTTCCAAAGCGCTGCTTCTAACCTTCTTAAGCAAGCTCCAAAAGCATCTAAACATCGAATATCAGAAAATTTCCATAATTAGTTTCTCGCCTAATCAAACCCCCCAGTTGATGATCCCTTTAAACAGCACAAGTATCAGGGAAGGGGTGTAGAAATAAAGTGATGAGGTCTTCCTGCTGCTGGAGAGTAGGTTCCCGTTGTGTGCAAAAACAAATGCATTAGCCGAATTGAAGGCCAATTTGTCAGTACTGGCATCAAATCAACATCTTACAACTATAAGAAATTGCAGATGCAAAAAATTAACAAGGAGTTGTTTTGTCCATATTCAGCCCATAGGGCATGCACCACCATTTAGTAATATCTGAGCTGATTACAACCTCAACTCCACATTCCCATTGACACACAGCCATTTCTCGACTCTTGCTTATTGATCATCAATTTACCTCCAGGTCGAGACCCTTCTTCAGACTGATGTCAGGGGGGCGGGACAAAGGAAGGATATAGGTGGAGACAGGAAGATAGAGGGAGATCTGGGAAGGGGGAGGGGAAGAGAGGGACAGAGGAACTATCTAAAGTTGGAGAAGTCAATGTTCATACCACTGGGCTGCAAGCTGTCCAGGCGAAATATAAAGTCCTGTTCCTCCAATTTCCAGTGGGCCTCACTATAGCACTGGAGGAGGCCCATGACAGAAAGGTCAGACTGGGAATGGGAGGGGGAGTTGAAGTGCTCAGCCACCGGGAGATCAGATTGGTTAACGCGGACCGAGTGCAGGTGTTGAGTGAAGCGATCGCCGAGCCTGCGATCGCTTCGCTCAACACCTGCGCTCAGTCTGCGTTAACCAATCTGATCTCCCGGTGGCTGAGCACTTCAACTCCCCCTCCCATTCCCAGTCTGACCTTTCTGTCATGGGCCTCCTCCAGTGCCATAGTGAGGCCCACCGGAAATTGGAGGAACAGCACCTCATATTTCGCCTGGGCAGCTTGCAGCCCAGTGGTATGAACATTGACTTCTCCAACTTTAGATAGTTCCTCTGTCCCTCTCTTCCCCTCCCCCTTCCCAAATATCCCTCTATCTTCCTGTCTCCACCTACATCCTTCCTTTGTCCCGCCCTCATGACATCAGTCTGAAGAAGGGTCTCGACACGAAACGTCGCCCATTCCTTCTCTCCTGAGATGCTGCCTGACCTGCTGAGTTACTCCAGCATTTTGTGAATAAATACCTTCGAATTGTACCAGCATCTGCAGTTATTTTCTTATAATATCAATTTACCTCCGGCTTCAAAATATTCAAATATGCTTCCTATAATTGTTCTTGAAGAAAAAGTGATGCAAAGAATCATGACCCACAGAAATAAAATTAACAAAATCACCATATCTCCTTCCTAAATGGCTAAACACTTATTTTATGTGACTTCTAGTTTTGTGCACAAAAAAGCATTTGCTCCTCATCCATCCTGTCAGGACCCCTCAGTTAAAAAAAAAAAGTTTTAGTTTAAGTGCCCACACATTCTTCTGAACTCAGCAATTACAACACAGGTCTGTCCACCCATTCTTGTACAGACACTCTCCGACTTACTCTCGGGTCACATTGCATAAACCCTCATGCAGGTTGGATTTTACGCAAGTCGCAATCACCTTAAAACTAAGTAGAAACAAAGAACTACAGATGCTGGTTAATATACAAAATGACACAAAGTGCTAGAGTGACTCGGCGGGTCAGGCAGCATCTCGGGAGAACATGGATAGGTGACGTTTCAGGTCGGGACCCTTCTTTGGACTGATTCAGACTGCTGAGTTATTCCAGCACTTTGTGTTTTTTCACCTTAAAACTAGGCGCCGATGCCACTGTTCTGCACCAGCGAACCTTTCTTTACCAGCTGTGGCACCATCTGTTCGACGTGGCTGTTGTTGTGGCTCACATTGTAGGCCCTGGCTGACAATGGTTTTCAGGCTGCCGCACGCACAAAAGCACATGCTCAGTCACTATGGGGCTCCCTTCCTTCTCACCAGCTGCTGCTTCTTCCTATCGACCGCTGTTTTGTCTGCTCCCCCTTCCTTCACCATCTCCTCTGGAGTTGTCGACACCTTCACCTTGGATAATAGTGCAAAGACAAAAGCAATGACTGCAAGTCGATGTAGTTCAGAGCATAGTTGGAGGTTCTAGTGCTTAATAGCCTGATGGTTGTTGGGAAGAAGTTGCTTCTGAACCTGACATTAGAGTTTTCAGGCACCTGTACGTTTTTCCTGATGGCAATGATAGTGAAGTGAGAGCATGGCCATGGTGGTGTGGGTCTCTGATGATGCTGACTGCCTTTTTCAGACAGCAACTCTAAAAGATCTCTGCAATGGTGTGGAGGTCAGAATCCTTGGTGGACTGGGCAGTGTTCACCACTTTTTTCTATCTTCTTCGTTTCTGGATGTTCGGGTTGCCGAACTAGGCCGTGATGTACCAGTCAATATGCTCTCTACTGTACATCTGTAAGTTCAAGAGAGTATTTGTCGACATACCTAGTCTCCTCAAGCTTCTAAGGAAGTAGAGGCTTTGATGGGTTTTCTTTATGATAACATCAATGTGTTGTTACCAGGACAGATTTTAAGAGATATGCACACCCAGAAATTTGAAGTTGTTGAACCTCTCTACCACATTCCCATAAATGAAGACAGGTTTGAGGATCCTCTTCTCAAGTCAACAATCCGTTCCTTGATTTTACCAACGTTGAGACCAAGATCGTTGTTCTGGCAGCTTTCGGTCAGTTGATCAATCTCCCTATACGCTTACAGTCTTTTGAGGTGAGACAGAGGTTCACCTGCACCTCCTCCAACCTCATCTATTGTATCCGCTGCTCTAGATGTCAACTTCTTTACATCGGTGAAATCAAACGCAGGCTCGGCGATTGTTTCGCTCAACACCTTCGCTCAGTCCGCCTTCACCAACCTGATCTCCCGGTGGCTGAGCACTTCAACTCCCCCCCCCCCACTCCCAGTCTGACCTTTCTGTCATGGGCCTCCTCCAGTGCCATAGTGAGGCCCACCGGAAATTGGAGGAACAGCACCTCATATTTTGCTTGGGCAGCTTGCAGCCCAGCAGTATGAACATTGACTTCTCCAACTTTAGATAGTTCCTCTGTCCCTCTCTTCCCACCTCCCCTTCCCAGTTCTCCCTCTATATTCCTGTCTCCACCTATATCCTTCCTTTGTCCTGCCCCTTGACATCAGTCTCAAGAAGGGTCTCGACCTGAAACGTCACCCATTCCTTCTCTCCTGAGATGCTGCCTGACCTGCCGAGTTACTCCAGCATTTTGTGATACCTTCGATTTGTACCAGCATCTGCAGTTATTCTCCTACACTCCCTATACTCTGAGTCGGCATCAGCAGTAATTTAAAGATGGAGTTGGAACTGTGTCTGGTTACAGTCATGGGTACAGTGAGTAGAGCAGGGGGATGAGCACACAGCACACAGGCATCCAGATGGATCCCTGCCACATTTCAAATCTAATCTTTCAACATTTAGATATTTACTTTCAATTATTCTTGCCAAGATGCCAATTACATATTTTCCACATTTGCCACATCTTTACCCATTCACCTGTCCTGCCTACATGCTTTTGTTGCCTCTTTATTATCTCATCACCTTACTTTCTTATCTATGTATCATCCACAAAATTTAACAAATCACATCCAGGTCATTTACATTGTTGAGGCCTACTACAAAAGACCATGGCACATTACTTAGTTCACCTTGCCAACCAGAAATTAACCCACTTATATACAATTAAAACACGAATTGCTGAAAAATCTCAGGTCATGCATCATCCGTAGAAAGAGAAACAATTAACAGACCATCCATGATTTGTTTTTGTGATTGACTCATTTATGCCAATTCTGGTTCCTGTCAGCCAACTGATCTTCTATCCACTCCAACATGTTATCGCCCACACCACAAGCTTGATTTTCTGTAATAAGCTTTTGCAGGATCTTATCAAATGCTCCATGAAAAGTACATCCACAGCAAGTGGTACCTGCTGCAAATTTAAACAAATAATACTAAAAAATACCATTTCAGAAAATGTTGGAAATATTCAGGGCAGAAAAATCTGTAAGAGAAAGTTAATCCCTCATGTCGACATTGTGATGAAAGGTCATGAACCTAAGAAGTTGACTTTTTTTGTCTATTCATGTTGCCCGAGTATTTACAGCAATCTCTCTTCTCACTTCAGCACTGCATGAAAATTGATGCTGATCTACATATCTCCAGATGGGCGAGTGACAGACACTGTGTCTCCCTTATGAACATTAGATTGCACAAAGCATGGTAAAGGTGCACAGACGTGCACCCTGCACAAGATCAAATAACAGGCAACATGGAGCAGAATTTTGTAGTCTGCTTCTGAAATTAGATTAAGTACCAATTGTTCCAGACAATTATGTAAAATAAAAATTTGGTTATTCTAATCTGCTATCAGTTTAATAACATACTGAACATTAGACTACTTTGCTGTGTACAAGTGCCAGTGAGGAAGCTAGATTCTTGAAACACAGCATCCTAAATCCAACTTCAGAACAAAAACATTTTCAGCTGCAAAATGAACATTCAAGTGCTACAAATTGATAATAATTCTTTGAGGTTTGCATGCATTTTGGGCATCAGCATTTTAATTTTTTTGGGCAACTCCATGGGGATCCCCTTGAACTTCTACAGATGAGCCGTAGAATGTTTTTTCAGCCTAGTATTCGATATGATAGAACTTTATTTATCCCAGGAAAGAAATTGATCATAAAACACAAAATACAACATGATATTAAAGTGACGAGTGGAAAGGATTGGGGAGTCAGTCTACCCCACGACAGAAGCGGGAGGATCATGCACAGTTTGATAGCCACAGGGAAGAAGGATCTCCTGTGGCGTTCTGTACTCCATCTTGGTGGAACCAGTCTGTTGCTGAAGGTACTCCTCAGGTTGACCAGTGTGTCATGGAGGCGGTGAGCTGTATTGTCCAAGATGCTCCGCAGTTTGAGGAGCATCCTCCCCTCCAAGACCACCTCCCATGAACCCAACTCCTCTCCCAGGACAGAGCCAGCCATCTTGATGAGATTGTTAATCCTATTGGCGTCCGCAGACTTCGCCCTGCTGCCCCAGCATACGACAGCAAAGAAGTGGGCACTGGCTACCACCGATTGGTAGAGCATATGCAGCATCTTACTGCAGATGTTGAAGGAGTGGAGCCTTCTCAAAACGTACAGCCGGCTGTCCCTTCTTGTACAGGGCCTCAGTGTTCCTGGACCAGACCATTTTACTGTCCAGGTACACTCCAAGGTATTTGTACTCTCTGGTAAACTGCACATTCACACCATTGATGGAGACAGGGGTGTTCCTCTCCTCCTGAAGTCCACCACTAACTCCTTAGTCTTGTCGGTGTTGAGCTGCAGGTGATTCAGCCCACACCACTCAGTCGTTGACTACGGTGTTCAACTTCCCTCCCTCACTGATGCAGCCCACAATTGCAGAGTCATCTGAAAACTTCTGCAGGTGGCAAGAGTCTGAGTTAAATCTGAAGTCCGAGGTGTAGTAGATGGTGAACAGGAAGGGAGAGAGGACCGTCCCCTGTGGAGCCTGTGTTGCTCACTATCATGTCCGAGACACAGTTCTGTAACCTGACATATTGTGGTCGTCCAGTCAGGTAGTTAGTAATCCTGGACACCTACATCTTCGTCAGTTTTCTCCCTAGCAGTGCAGGCTGGATGGTATTAAAAGCACTGGAGAAGTCAAAAAACATGAAAAGTAACAATTGCTCTGCTCTTTACCACCTGAACTGCAGAGAGTGATGAACACAGTACAGCTCATCACAGGCTCGAAATGCTCTTCCATACAGTCCATCTTCATGGTGCATTAGGGAAGGCTGGAAGTATCTTCAAGAATGACTGGCTTTACCTTAACCTTCTTCTATCTTCTAAGAGAATATATAGGAGCTTGAAAGCCCAGAAATCCAGACTTAGAACAGACTTCTGAACTAATCACCTCTTTCACCCCTTCCCAGAGGTGCTGCCACATCCTAACTACCTCATTCAGTTATTCTGTCATTGCACTTTGCCCTTTTTTTTGCACTACTTCAGATTTATCTTTGTTTCATCAGTGCTATTTATCATTACCATGTATACTATTCACTCTAAGACCTTCATGTAATTAAGGATTTCCATCGCACCCTTGTATATATATATCACAATATATAAATTCAAATATACTCATTCAAATCTGAATCTATATAGGCATTTTCTGAAATGGGATTTTGATTTTACATCAGAACCTGAACCATCAACCTGAAATGTTAGCAATGATTCACTCTCCACCAAAAAACTTGAAAATTCAGAGGTTGGTTCAGATCGTCACCATATGTAGCATTTTTCTTTGATGTTATAGTTTAAGGGCAGGTAGACCTAGTACTTGATTATGTGTGCTATTTCAGCAAGATCTCTCAATGCAAAAATATTTCATCGCAGTAAAATATGAAAAGTATCCACTTATGCAATAGTTACCAGGATGCAGATAACCTACAGCTTCAATATAGCCAAATTCACAATCAAACTGTGGTGTTTTGCATCTGCTTTATTTAGTAAAATATATTCCAGTTCAGTTAATTTCCCATATACACAAACAGAACAAAATATTTGTCACTGTTTTCAGGATAAATAGTATTTGTTGAAAACAACTCAACAATTGAACTGCAGTGTGGTGGGGCACAAAATGAACCACAATCTACCGAATGCCAAATGAAGGAAATAAAGAACTGCAGATGCTGGTTTACAAAAGAAGGCACAAAGTGCTTGAGTCTGAAGAAGGGTCCCAACCCAAAACGTAACCTATCCCTGTTCTCCAGAGTTGCTGCCTGACCTGCTGAGTCACACTAGCACTTGTGTCTTCTTTTGAACACCAAATAACATTCATTTACACATTCTAGTTAAAGAATACATAATACAGCAACTTATCCAATAAAGCAGGGCAATTTCTCTTTAAAAATAGAGGATGCATATAAATAAATGATCCACATATAAAAATTATGATCATTTGCACAGTGCAATTGGCTAGCTTGATTGGCAGTGCTATTAAACAACAACCTCCACCCTAACTGTCTATCCTGCAGAGCATTGTAACCATAAGCAGCCTAATAATAAATACTAATATTCACAGATTCATAAATAGCATTTGCAATACTGAGGCTATAAACTCTTCAAATCTAAGGCATGTCTATGCATTTACAAATAATCCCATTGTCCACCATCATTTCATATCCTTGCATGTTTTCCCCTTTCAAATGCTCATCCAGTTTCCCTTTGAACAAATAGAATCTGCCTCCACATCACCCATGTCAGTGTCTTCCAGATTGTAATAATTTACCACGTAAAACATTTTTCCAGTCTCTTGCCAATCATCCTCATTCTACTTTCTCTAGATCTTCACCTTTCCAACATGGGTTCAGTTTTGTTTATCTGTTCTTGATTTTAAGTCTCTACCAGACACCAGATAACCTCCTTTGCCCATGAAGATGTGCAAATTGTCCAGTTTCTCTTTGAAACTTAAGTTCACTATACCCGGAACCATTCTAGTAAACCTCTTCTGCATCCTCTCAGGCCTTTACATTTTTCCAGAAATAGATAAAATACTCTGGCCAAATCAGTTTTATCAAAACGCTCATCGTAACCTCCTTGCTCTTGTACTTTACATTTTATTTATAACGTATAGAATTCCCATGCCGGCTTAAAAGAGCCACCTGGCGTAATAGATGCCCAGCCATCCATCCTATTTCTCAACTTGTTCTCTTACACAACTGAACTCCGATTCATCTATCGTAGGAGTAATTTACAAAACCGTTTACCCGATCAACTAGCCATTGTCTGAGACACGGGAGAACATTAGACAAACTACAAAACGCCACGCTAAACAGGGATCACTGGAACTGTGACAGTTGCACTACCTAGAGCGCCAGTGTTGTATCCCTTTTAAACTTTTGCCTTTTAGTACATAGTGCCGTTCCACGTTCTTCCTACCAAAATAAGACACCTATTTTTCTGCCTTAATTTGCTATTATCTGGACATAACTGCTCAGTAAATTTCATGGATTATTCTAGAGATTTTAGCTACAGTAAAATCTTAGAAAAGGCGATACCAACAGATCTATTTTGCAAACATTCCTGGCACATTAAAACTAAGGATATGATTTTTAAACCGTATTCAATTGCGGATGCTCAACCAACAACAAACGTCCACTTTAAAATTCAAATCTTCAACGGTGATTTCCTCAATCGTCAAATTTGTGATGCCAATTTAACATCCCCCATCTCGCACCAATTAATACAATTGACAAAAGACTTACCGTATGTTATAGTATCCATCGATCCAGTTATCCATTTCATTTTTAATATGGCATGGGGATTGATGCGGTCCTCTGTCCAGCAGCCCACTTGAGTACCACGATTCTGGGGTCATAACGTTATCGCGAAGCGCTAAACTGTTCCTTGGATAGTCGGGGGAAACGCCGTAGTCGTTGTCCATGTTCCCCTTCTCGACATGACGCCAGGACGGCGGAGAGCCATAGAAGGGGTAGCCGGCGCAGTCCGAGTACCTGCACTGGGAACCAAATGCATCGCGGTTGTCCACCGTGTCGGGCTCCTCGATCTTGACTTTGAAGGTGGTCGCCGCAGCGAACTGGGCGTCGCATTCACCGCCATTCATGGCGCAGTTCTCGTCCTCCCTGAAGCCGGCTCTGCTCGACAGGTTGTACAGGACGCTCTCCTCCGAGGGAGGCGGACCGGGCCCGGGCCCGTAGTTGCTGAGCAGGACTCTGCCTAAGGAGCAGTGCTTGTGACCTTTGTCGGGGAACTCAGCCGCCTGGCTTTCGCCACTCGCGGATTTGACCTCTGCGGCCCTGGCTACCACCTCCTCGGCCAGGCCGCCGCCGCCGCCACAGGCCGTTTCCCTGCGCGACTGAGCCACCTCGAAGTCGACGGCAAACACCTCGGTGGCCGCGTCCAGCTCGTCAGCCACCTCCATCCTGCTGGACATCCTCCGGCTCTGGGGCCCGGGGCTCGACTGCTCGGGGGCGGCGGCCTCAGCGTCGACCCCCGCCGTGCCGTTCGCTTGAGGCTGGGGGAAAGCGAACATACAGTCCCTTTTGCCCTGACTAGCGTACGCCGACTGCAGCTCGCCTAGCTCGTTACTGTCCACGTTGAGGCCCATGGAGACCGAGACGGCTTTGCAGAGCTCTCGGGCGGTGTCGCTGGTCAATGAGTACGAGCAGCTGCCGCTGAAGTCGGCCTCGGGCGAGTATTCGCTCGCCAGCGCCAGCTCCCGCTCCTGGAAGTCGCAGTGGTAGCCGCGGGCTCCCTTGTCGCCGGGCGGGTAAGCGCTGAAGATGGTGCGGACGACGAAAGGCCGCGGCGCGCCGGCCCCGTCCTCCTCTCTCAAGATGGCGCCGCTCTGGCGGCACGCGGCCGCGTCGTCTCCGCAAAAGGCGCCAAAGACGCCGCCGCCGCTGCTGCTGCTGCGGGGGCCGGGGTCGCGCGTGCCCGCCGTCTCGTGGCCGCCAGCCTGGACGCGCGCTCCCGCCTGCCCGTGCTCCCGCGCGCACGCCGCGTGGAAGACGCTCTCGAACACCGCCCCCTGCCGCTGCAAGCCGACTGGCTCCAAGCCGGGCCCCGCGTTGTAATTGCCATACAGGCTCTCCGTCTCCATTGTGTTCTCTCCTTTATCTGTCTTGACTGCTGTGTGTGTGCGCGCACACAGTGCAATATCTATATAATTTGCAAAGTTACGATCTCCTCTCGTCTTTTTGGGGGGTTTTTTTTGTCAAAAAAATGCAAACACCGAAGGACTTCTTCCAAAATGCATTTAGTATAAAAAGCAATTCAGGAGAGCTGCAAATTAAAAAAGCAATGTTGTTCACAATCCCGTTACTTGATTCATTTTTTTTTTCCTCTAGCGCACTTAAGAGTTTTTCATAGCTCTCAAAAATACGAGACTGCGTACAGAGTTTTATTGCAATCAGCGGGAGCTGCCAGCATTACTTTTTTTTCCACACATGGCCAAATTTTAAACGTGTTAAATTCTTTCATTTCACGTCAACACTGTACGATCCCATATATTAACTCCGCCTTCTCTCACATCCGTGACACGTTATTTGCACTGCAATCGTATATATTTGCCTGCTCTCCGTTTTCAAATTATTGGCGAAGCACTTTTTAAGAGAGGCTGGAAATTCGGTAATAGGTAGCTTTCCGATTTCAATTGCACGTCGTTGTCCCCGTTGCAATCCCAGCAGATGTTCAATGACAGTCGTATTCCTGTTCCAATTGATTAAATGCAGGGACGAAACTCGTTCTGCCCGGCACGGTGATGGTTCCCCAGAAATGTTGTCCGACGCTGATTCCGCAGTTCAATGTGACTCGGTTAGTTTCAGTAACAATTACTCCGAAGCGGCCATAGGAGACGTACAGTAAACACGACCCGCTGTCACAAAACAAGTGTCTGGATTCCTTTTTTTCTTTTAAGCACTGAAACGGATCAGGAGTAAACTACTCCCGGGGATAGGAGAGCGGGGTTTCCAACATGTGGGAGCGAGAGCGATGAGATTTCTCGTGCGGAGGAGCTCAACAGCTATTTTTTTTCTCTCTTCGTGGTGTTCACTTTATCGCTAATTGCACAAATACTCACTTGCAACGTAATGCAAAGTCCAGTTTTGCCTGTCCCTTGTTGCGAAAACACAGCTGCAGTGCACTAATCCAGCAAAGTCGCACAGAATTGGCACTGCAAAGAATCGCAAACTTTCTGTCCCGCTTCGCACTCTCAGATAATGCAGCTCGACTTCGGCGCTCTGATTTCCATCGATACCCTGGATTTGTAAAATATTCCTCGGATGTTATTTGCACGGCGCCTTTTTTTAAAATTTAGTGGTATCCGATTTTAGTGATCAGATTGCAACCATTTTGTCAAATTCAGGTGTGCGTGCTGTGATAGCAAAGCAGCGTTCGATCTGCGCCTTCTCTGAGCTACTGAGTGCATCTGGCAATTGAAAGTGTTGACGCTACGTTTTGAGACCTTGGGACTTAGCCAAAATAGCTGCGTCAATCAAGAGTATATGTGTAAGCGAAAGAATCAAACACATTTATACACAGGCAAGCGCAGAAGATATATTAAAGTTACATGGTAATATTCTACATCCCAGAAGAGATCGAATTGTTTCAATATATTTTGCAGACATTAAATATATTGCAAACCTTGGAACCATTTAACTCAAACGTTTGAGATGGCTGCCTGTATTGATTAAATGTTGGGGTGGGTGACTCAATTGGCTTGACTTTAAAGTGTGTTTGGCGCTTGAATCTAAACGCAGTGTTCATATCCCTGGAAAAAGCTAATTTTGCTTACTTTGTGAAGGCTTTATTAAAATCACTGTTGTGGAATAGTTTATTAAATGGAGGATTGTAGATATTTGAAGGAATGGTAATGCCTTTGGTTAGTCAACCACAAACTGGCTCTTCCACATATTTGATTTCTGTAGAACAGAGACCAATTATTACATGTATTTATTTTGATTGTTTAATGGTAGCTGTGTTTCTACAAAATCATGCAGATTGTGTTACTGTAAACAAAGATTATTTCTGCATGTCCCAGAAGCCTCTTGACAACTACCCCATTTTAGCGGCTCAGAATTTGAGGTTTTGTGCAATGGCAAACCCTCAGTATTTAGTGCCACTATTGCGTACAACTTCCAATGCCCACGGGTGCACAATTAAATCTCTCTGTAATACTTCAGTCTTCCACTAGGTGCTTTGTTGCAGTGTTCACAGATGCAAACAATGCAGTCGGTGAAGAGCTGCAAGTATCAACTTTTTATGGAGCATTCTCTCTGCAAAAAGTATTGAAAATTTAACGACTGGTTGAATGAGTTGTGCATGACAGGATAAATGCATTTCAAGTTGTAAATGCAGCCGAGCGAGATCTCTAGCTCTGGAAACTAACGTTATAAATATGGTTTGGAGGAAAATAACTGCAGATGCTGGTTCAAATTGAAGGTAGATACAAAATGCTGGAGTAACTCAGCACCTCAGGAGAGAAGGAATGGGTGACGTTTCAGGTCGAGACCCTTCTTCATGGAGTGTCATTCCTTTTATGCAAAGATAAATACAACTCTAAAGACTTAATATTTGTTAAACTGTGTAACATTTCAATTTAGACTTTTTTTTTGTTGCCACAATCTTCCCTTTGTTTTCTCTGAACAGTAAAAAGATCGTTGTTATCTGCGCTTCTTACTTCCTGATTTCTTGCCAGAATGATTTGTTAACGCGTTTGACTGCTTATCCTGTTTGATTTCTCTATTCCTGGACACTTGGGATTCCTTAGAGATGTCAACCAACTAAACACTCGGCGACATCGGTGCTGCAGAACCTGCTACATTGTTGTAGGCTGCTTTCTTGAAGATCATAAAGTGCAGACCATCATTTTGGTTGGCTATATAAAATAATTGGATTTGAAAGATTAATGTCTAGCCTGTGTTACAAACCTCCTGATCATTTTAAATTCTGATTAAATCTAAAGAGGAATCCGTTAAACAACAAGATTGCAAAATCAAATAAAAATTGTTCATGAAACTTATTTTGAAAGACCTTTGAGTACTAAAAGATTTGCCACAGATTTGCCATTTTTTCTTCATGTATTCCTTTTGGTTGGACATAATGTTTGGCCTATGGCCTTAAAACCTCTACTGTCTGCAGGTATTTCAACAATCCAAATAATAGAATTAACTTTAATCCAGAACGTAGACAATTGCAATTGAGATAATAGTTAACCTTCAGGTCATTCTGCAGTGCAAGGGGAAATTAACGAAAAACTGATTCAGTATCTGTTTCTTAAAAATAAAACGTTGCCTTATGGCAGCAGCTCTGATCTCTTGAGAGAAAACTAGTGATTGAAAGTACCCGGAATTGTTACTGTTGCTTTAATTACTGTGTAATAAAGTTAAAATTAATACAATATGAACATAAAATAAACCTTTGTCAAATAAAGATGAGAATAATTTAGTATGACATTTGGATTTTTTATTGCTTCAGGGTGAATATGAAAAACAGCCATTCGGTCCAGTGCACCATTCTATAATTATACTTTAAGTCAACCAATTGAAAATTTCAGATCATTTGGAACATTATCTGTATGTTTCAATGAGAATTTTTGTTCCAATCGTATGTTTTTGGTTGTAGTGAACCATTCTCGCATGTAACCCCAAGGAATGCATGTTGAAAAAGTCTGATTATTTGGAGTTCCACTATTTAAGTGATCTTTTGCATCCTCAGGTCCAGGTAATTTACCCATGATTGATCTACAGCTAGTTGTTCCTAAATTATTCCTATATGGGCACTCCCCCAAAGCTACTCAGTATAACAAACTTTATTTTGTTAATTAGCTTGCAGTTGTCTGTGCTTGATTCCACATTCTCTTTAAAAAACGGTGATATATTAGTATAACAGGGTTGATATTTTTCTAAGACTGATTTCATTGGATGGGTGGCTGTTTATATGGTGCCGTCACCTACCAAGTGGAATCATTCAGAAGTTCGCACATTAACTTGCTTTGAGCATGTGGCCCATATGTTTCAAACAGCATGGCAATCAGAATGGGAGAAAAATCCAGTGGCTCCTGCATCCAACAGAAAGGTCAAAGCAAATATGAGGGAAAAGATATCAAACATTTAAGCAGAGGATAATCTTTGTTGAAGCCAGGAGGAGTGATGGGCTAAACTTCCAGAGAATGGTAAGAGGTCCTCTTCTAACTTTTTAATTCTTCTCTCTGTCCAGTGGAAGCTTCAAGTTAACAAAGGTAACATTTAGTTTTCTATGCTGCAAATCTTTAACCAGTGTGTAATAACTCCTTATTAACGACAGCCTGTACCTTGCAATGTCTGGCTGAGCCTCAATTAACAGTTTGCGATCCATGTCACCAGACAACAGTGATGCATTGGTATTGTTTTTATGATAATTCTTTTGAGTTTCACAGCATTTTTGATTACCACTCTAACCAATATTTGTGGGCAAGCAAATTTGAAAAGGATACAGCACAGTATCTGTCAAATGATGGAGTCAAAAGGGTTTTATAAGGTCAAAAAAGGCTGCATTTGGTGAGTTGTCATTGCTCCCTGCATCCCTCTTGGAGCACTCTTATGGTGAAGATATGTTGAAGGTCATGTCCATTGTACCTCTAGATGGACAGAGTCCAAGCTGGAACGCGGGGAGCAATGCATCAGCAACTGAGAAGGTTCCTTGTGATAGCCTTCCCTGAGACAGACAGGAGGGAGTCACCTCTACAGTTAATGCAATCAGAATTGTGCCTTTTCATGAAGATAGTCCTGATTGTGGTGATCCTGAAGTTCTCTGGCATGTGCTCATTTTCCCAGACATGGAAAATAAGGCCTTTGATGTATATCTGATGTTCCTCTCTGCCAGGCTTTAGAACTACAGCAAGGATGTCGGTGGTTGACAGATTGTTGTTATTTTCAGGCTGATGGATGAAATGCTTTTCAACTTTTTGATCTTGAGTGACAGCAATGTTGACCGGACAGTTTGATGTGGGATGGAGCTGAGGACATCTGTGTCAAGGACAGACTTGTGGTTGGGCAATTATTCAAAATGACGCGCAGGAGTGCTGCAGGTCTTACTGCTGCCTCACAGCTCCATCAACCTGGGTTTGATCCTGACCTCTGATGCCCTCCAGGTGGATTTGCACGGCCTCCTTGTGACCACATGCATTTCCCCTGGGTGATTTATTTCACTTCACATCCCGAAGCTCTGCTAACTGGTAAGTTAATTGGCTGCAATAAATTACCCCTGGTGCTTAGGTTAGTGTTAGGAGCGTCAGCATGAAGCTAGTAGCATGTGTAAAAGAATAGCTCACTGAAAAATAAAAGGGATTGACAAAGAATGGGATTGACAAGAACTAGCACATGAACAATGGACAAAATAGGTTCATTCTATGCCAATAGAAAATATGGGAAATATGATGGCAGCAAACTTTGTGACCTTGATAAGTTCTCTCCCTTGGTTCTTCATTGGATGGACACAAGTGTTCGGGCAGTAGATGATCCTGACAATAGTGATATGTATCAGCCATTTGGTAGATTTCCTGCGTTCCTTTCACCAGTCACATGTTCTTTAGGCCATGGATCTTCTGCCATTAGAGTCATCGAGTCATAAAGTGATAGTGTTGAAACAGGCCCTTCGGCCCAACTTGCCCACACCGGCCAACAATATCCCAGCTACACTAGTCCCACTTGCCTGCGCTTGGTCCATATCCCTCTAAACCTGCCCTATCCATGTACCTGTCTAACTGTTTCTAAAACAATGGGATAGGCCCAGCCTCAACTACCTCCTCTGGCAGCTTGTTCGGTACACCCACCACCCTTTGTGTGAAAAAGTTACCCCTCGGATTCCTATTAAATCTTTTCCCCTTCATCTTGAACCTATGTCCTCTGGTCCTCGATTTCCCCTACTCTGGGCAAGAGACTCTGTGCACCTGTGGTAGAGAAACCAAGAATCTTATCACCGAGGTTCAAGAAAGCAATTCATTACCACCACCTCACCCATAGCTTCCAAGGATGGAGCAGATGGACAGATGATCATTATGGGCTAGTATCATCTTATTAAGTGGGATGGTCATGAGAAATTCACTTATCTCTAAGTGGTGGTCACAGATATGCCAGACTTATGCTTATTCTTTATGGAGAAACAAGGAACTGCAGATGCTGGTTTACACAAAAGGACACAAAGTCCTGGAGTAACTCAGCGGGTCAGGCAGCATCTCTAGAGAACGGATTGGTGACATTTCAGTTCGGGACCCTTATTCAGACACTTCTTCATGGTAAAGCTCAATCCATAAAGACATCATTCCTCTGATTTGTCATTCTGGAGAAGGTTTGCCCACTGCCTTGTTCTTCGAAATGTCTATAACCTACCTATCATGTTGCATTTAATGTGACAGTGTCTAAGCATTTAAGCTCCATTACTCAGATTTATAACTGTGAGTAGAAGTGACAAGATTAATATGTCAAAAAATTGGAGTAGTTTGGATTTGGAATTCATTAACCAAAGGAATGTTGGAAGCTGTATCATTCAGTTTCTTCAAAAAGGAATTGGATGGGCACTTGAATGGGAATTATGTACAGGGGAAGAGAGGGGGAATGGGACTATCTTCTCCAAGGATTGCAGGTGGCCATTCAGCCCATTGATTTGATAGCCAAACGGCCATCTTCTGTGCCATAATGTACAATGATGGCAGAACAGTACTCGTGTCTGTCACTGTTGAGGCTGCACATGATGATCCTGGCATTACATTTAAATCACCTAACTTCAGTAAGATATAATTTGTTGAATAGTGTCACTTTTAAAGTGATCATAACATTGGTCACATCAAATAAAGATGCATTAGAATGCACAAGCCAGCTCAACATTACCACACATTTGAAATTAAATGTAACCAAGGCCTCGATACAGCGGACAACATGGAAATGGACAAATATTTGGCATCTTCAGACCCAGTTTCCTTGAAAACTTCCAAAGGTAACCTCTAGAGGGAGATATACGGAGGTTTTCTTCATATGTTAATCTGCACCCATGCTGGGTTTGAAAAACCCACACAAGCTGTGCAACAAGAAGGAAACTTATGTGCACCCTTTTAAATTTGCTTTTTAGTCTGTAAGGAAACAACAATGCTTTTCCTTTTTGTTTTTCTCTCAAATTCTTCTCATTGCATGTCTTATCAATCTCTTTGTTGCACTCAGACAGTATTATGAGCACTCAACAGCCTTAGGGGAGCAGGGCAAGGCATCAAGCCAAAAGAGAAGAAAGCATAATGTCACCCATTCAAAACTCCAAGGCCTCCTGCAAGGTTGGTGCATTGAAGTCAAGACAAACAGCCTCCTTGGTGTTAATGCCATCGGCCACTAGGAATAATCACTTGTGTCATTGTGACTGTTTTTTTCAATAATGCTCACTGGTTCTGAAACAACATAAAGCCCAACTTATTTGTTTTTCAGCAACACTCAAATTTTGCAGTATTTTGAAGAGAGCATTGGAATGACTTATTTCCAACAGCTTCTTACTACAGGAAAGATGCCATTAAGCTGGACTAGAGTGCAGTGAAGATTTATGAGGCTGTTGACAAGACTTGAGTGCCTGAGCTATACGGAGAAGTTGGGCAGGCTAAGACTTTATTTCATGGAGCACAGGAGGCCGAGGGGTGATCTTATAGAGGTGTACAAAATCATGAAGGTAATAGATAGTGTGAATGAACAGAATCTTTTACCCAACCAGAATCAACAACCAGAGGGCATTGGTTTGGCATAAGAGGAAAAAGATAGAATAAGAACCTGAAAGACAACTTTTTCACACAGTGAATAGTGGGTATATAGAATGAGCTGCCAGAGGAAGCAGTTGGGGTAGAATAACATTTAAAATATATTTGGACAGGTACATGTATAGGAAAGTTCAGAGGGATATGAGCCAAAGATGGGCAAATGGGACTAGTTTAGATGGGGGCATCTTGGTTGGCATGGACAACTCGGGCCATGACTCAATGTATATAGTGCATTCTGCATGCAGAATTCATTCCATTGACCTTGTCAAGTCAAAGTCAATTTTATTGTCAATCCTCAGCCAGTTCACACAGACAGAAAATCGAAATACCGTTTCCCACAATCCCGAGGAACAAAGTGCATAAAACAAAAGGCACAGCAAACAACAATCAACATAAAACATAAAATATAAAATATAGTCACTTCAAATTTTTTTTTAAAAAAAAGTGTCTGGTGCTGGATGTGCGTGTGTGTGGGGTGTTAAAGTCCAGGTCCCATAGGGGCAGGGGAGAGAGGAGGAAGGGAGGGGAGAGAGTTCAGCATCCTGACAGCCTGGTGGAAAAAACTGTTCTTTAGTCGGGTGGTGCTTGACCTCAGGCTGCGAAACCTTCTCCCTGAAGGCAGGAGGGTGAAGAGGCTGTTGGAGGGGTGGGAGGGGTCACCCACAATGCTCAATGCTTTGCGGGTGAGGCGGGTGGTGTAAAGGACCAGGAGTGTTGGGAGTGAGGCGCCAGTGATCCTCTCAGCAGTGTTCACTATGCGCTGCAGGGTCTTACGGCTGGAGGCTGTGCAGCTTCCGAACCACACAGTGATGCAGCTGCTGAGGATGCTCTCGATGGCACCTCGGTAAAAAGTGTACATGATGGGTGTGGGTGCTCCCGCTCTCTTCAGTTTGCGGAGGAAGTAGAGGCGCTGCTGGGCTTTCTTGGCGATGGACGTGATGTTGTTGCTCCAGGAGAGATCCTCGGTGATGTTCACCCCCAGAAATTTGGTGCTGCTCACCTGCTCCACAGCAGCACCATTGATGGTCAGTGGGTGGGGGTGTTGGGTGTGCGTTCTCCTGAAGTCGACAACAATCTCCTTTGTTTTCTCCACATTCAGGAAGAGATTGTTGTCTGTGCACCACGCGGCCAGCTGGTCCACCTCCTTCCTGTAGTGGGTCTCGTCGTTGTTGCTGATGAGACCCACCACTGTTGTGTCATCCGCAAACTTGACGAAGTGGTTGGAGCTGTAGGTGGGTGTGCAGTCGTGGGTCAGCAAGGTGAAGAGCAGGGGGCTTAGCACACATCCTTGTGGGGCACCCGTACTCAGCGTGATGGTGTCCGATGTGTTGCTGCCGACCCGTACGGACTGGGGTCTGGCAGTGAGGAAGTCCAGCAGCCAGTTGCAGAGAAGGGGGCTGAGGCCCAGATTTGTTAGTTTACAAACCAGCTGCTGGGGGATGATGGTGTTAAATGCTGAGCTAAAGTCTATGAACAGCATCCTAACATATGAGTTTTTAGTGTCCAAGTGGGTGAGGGCTGGGTGTAGAGCAGAGGAGATGGCATCCTCAGTGGACCGCTTAGCTCGATATGCAAACTGAAACGGGTCCAGGGAGGGGGGGAGGTTGGATCTGATCTGCTTCATGACCAGCCTCTCGAAGCACTTCATGATGGTTGAAGTCAGCGCTACAGGGCGGTAGTCGTTGAAGCAGGATGGAGAAGACTTCTTGGGCACAGGTATGATGGTGGTTTCTTTGAAGCACAAGGGAACAACAGCCTGGCTCAGGGAGATGTTGAAGATGTCTATGAGGACATCTGTGAGCTCAGCTGCGCAGTCTTTTAGCACACGACCAGGAATGTTGTCAGGTCCAGAAGCTTTCCGGGTGTTAATCCTTAACAGTGTGCTCCTCACACTGCCTGGAGACAGACAAATAGCCTGGTCGTTGGGGGGAGGAGTTGTTTTCTGCGCAGGTGTGTTGCTCTGAGCTTCAAAGCGTGCGAAGAAGCCGTTGAGGTCGTTCAAGAGAGAGGTGTCACTGTCACAGGTCTGTGGTAAGGGTTTGTAGTCCGTGATAGTCCTAATACCCTTCCACAGGCTCCGTGTGTCTCTGCTGTCACTGAAGTGGGCTGTGATGCGCCGGGTGTAGTGTTGTTTGGCTTTCCTGATGCCACTGGAAAGGTTGGCCCTGGCTGCTCTGAGACCGGCTGGATTGCCCTCTCTGAAGGCAGCGTTGCGGACCCTCAGCAGCCCATGGACCTCCCCTGTCAGCCATGGCTTCTGGTTAGCCCGGATGGTGATGGCTCTGGTGTGGGTCACATCGTCAATGCATTTGGTGATGTAGCCTGTAACTGTCTCTGTGTATTCCTGAATGTTGGTTGTGTTGTTGTATGTTGCTGCCTGCTTGAACATGTCCCAGTCTGTAGTCTCAAAGCAGTTTTGGAGTGCAGCTGTGCTGTCCTCTGACCACACACGTACCTCTTTTGAAACCGGTTTGGTGACTTTCACCCGGGGTCTGTATGCCGGTTTCAGCAGAACGGTGAGGTGATCAGAGAGGCCGATGTGGGGGAGGGGGGAAGCCTTGTATGCTCCTTTGATGGTCGTGTAGACAAGGTCCAAGGTGTTGTTTTCTCGTGTTGGGAAATCAACATGCTGGTATACTTTGGGCATGACAGTTTTTAGGTTAGCATGGTTGAAGTCCCCAGCTACGATGAGAAAGCCATCTGGGTGTGCTGTCTGCTGCTCAGAGATGGCCCGGTACAGTTCGCAGAGTGCCTCCTCTCTGTCCTTGTTGTTGGAACTGGGAGGGATGTAAACAGCGACTAACAGGATAGCTGTTAGCTCCCTCGGGAGGTAGAAAGGCCGGCACTTCACAACCATAAACTCCGCCAGCGGTGAACAGTGTTTGTAGGCCAACACAGCGTCCCGACACCAAGCATCACTGATGTAAACAATCACACCGCCGCCGTGAGTCTTCCCCCCGCTAACCGTAGCTCTGTCCGATCGGTAGCATGTTAGCCGGTCGAGCTGAACAGCGGAGTCCGGGATGTTGTCATTAAGCCATGTTTCCGTAAAAACGTAAACACAGCATTCCCTCACCTCACGCTGGGTCGACCGGAGAAGTCTTATAGTGTCCATTTTATTGTCCAGTGAGCGTACATTAGCCATTAGCATGCTCGGAATAGCCGGTCTGTGTGGGCTAGCCGCTAGCCTAGCCCGGATGCCTCCGCGCTTACCCCTCTTCTGCTTCCTCTCACACCGCCTGCGGTGTCTCCTTTCCAGCCGGGGGGCAGCACTCGAGGCCAAGGTCGAGGTCAGGCAGAGTATTCTGAGGCCGCTAAGTTCCTCTGCAAGCATAGCGTCCAGTGTTGATGATGTTGTTTTCTTGTCCAGCAAGAACTCACGACTATACTGTCTACTGCTGACTGTCCAGAGTTGTTGAAGTGGCAAACATGACGAACTTGATAAAACATTAAAAACACTCGAAAAATCGGGAGAGTGTGGGGCCGCTGCGTCTGCACGCGCTGCCATCTTGATATTGCATACTAACTATGCAATTGTAGGCATTAGGTCCTGACTATAACACTGGCTATGTAAAGTAGCATTTAACAGCATCCAATATTGATGCATGGATGTAATGGCAGTGCAAGGCTTTAGAGTCATACAGCACAGAAACAAGCCCTCAAACCCCACCATGTAGGTGTTGACTATCGCAAACCCACCTATACTAATCCTATTTATCAGCTGTTGGCAATTCAAGCACTCAACTACACACTCCTAGTGAGACCGCACCTGGAGTACTGTGTACAGTTTTGGTCTCCAAATTTGAGGAAGGGTATTCTTGCTATTGAGGGTGTGCAGCATAGGTTTACTAGGTTAATTCCCGGAATGGCGGGACTAACATATGTTGAAAGACTGGAGCGACTAGGCTTGTATACACTGGAATTTAGAAGGATGAGAGGAGATCTTATCGAAACGTATAAGATTATTAAGGGGTTGGACACGTTAGAGGCAGGAAACATGTTCCCAATGTTGGGGGAGTCCAGAACAAGGGGCCACAGTTTAAGAATAAGGGGTAGGCCATTTAGAACTGAGATGAGGAAAAACTTTTTCAGTCAGAGTTGTGAATCTGTGGAATTCTCTGTCTCAGAAGGCAGTGGAGGCCAATTCTCTGAATGCATTCAAGAGAGAGCTAGATAGAGCTCTTAAGGATAGTGGAGTCAGGGGGTATTGGGAGAAGACAGGAACGGGGTACTGATTGAGAATGATCAGCCATGATCACATTGAATAGCGGTGCTGGCTCAAAGGGCCGAATGGCCTCCTCCTGCACCTATTGTCTATTGTCCATAAAGGTTATGGGAATACCTGCCTCCACCAACCTTTTAGGCGATGTGTTCAACATTCCAACTCCTTCAAGGTGAAATAATCTTCCACGTGTCATCTCTAAACCTCTTACCTATAACCCTAAACCTATGTCCTCTGATTTTAGACACCTCTGGTATTGGTTAGGGTTTTAGTTTCCCATTTTTCGCATTTAACTCTGCCCTCATAATTTTGTCTACCTCTATCAGATAGCCCCCCACCCTCCACCCCCAGCCTGCTCCGCTCCAAGGCCAACAAACCCAGCCTCTCAACCAAATTAGATTTAGAATAGAATGGACAAAATATCATATTTATAATTTTTGAAGAAAGATATGGTAACATGAGATTCTGATAAAGGGGGCTTTTTCTGATTGACTACCGGTGACTCGTGGTGTTTCACAGAGGTTGGTGTTGGGTCCACTACCCTTCACGGTGTATACCAATGATTTGGATGAAGGAATTGATGGCTTTGTGGCCATGTTTGCAGATAATACAAAGGTGGGTGGAGGGGCAGGTAGTGTAGAGGAAGCAAGGAGCCTGCAGAGGACTTGGACAGGTTGGGAGAGTGGGCAAATAAGTGGGAGATGGAATACAGCATTACAAAGTGCTGTGTCGTGCACTTTGGTATTCAGAATAAAGGCATTTCTAAATGGGGATAGAATTCAGAAATCAAAAGTTCAAAGGGATTTGGGAGTGCTGGTGCTGGAGTTTAAAAAGATGAGGGTTGACCTTATTGAAACTTACCGAATAGTGAAAGGCCTGGATAGACTGGATGTGTAGAGGATGTTCCCACTAATGCTACAGTGGCGAAGTGGTGGAATTGCTGCCCTACAGAGACCTGGGTTCGATCCTGACCCCGGGTACTGTTCGTACAAAGTTTATACATTCTTCCTGTGACCATGTGGGTTTTCTCCGGGTGCTCCCGTTTCCTCCCACACTCCAAAGACATACAGGTTTGTTGGTTAATTGACTTCTGTACAGTGCAAATTATCTCTAGTGTGGAGAATAATGCTAGTGTATATAGTTATCACTGGTTGGCACGAACGCAGTAGGTCGAAGGACCTGTTTCCATGTTGTATTCCCAAAGTAGTAGGACCGTTTATGACCATCGGGCACAACCTCACAATAAAAGGATGTACCTTTAGAAAGGAGGTGAGGAGGATATTTTTTAGCCAGAGGGTGGTAAATCTGTGGGATTCATTGCCATTGACAGCTGTGGAAGTCAATACATTAGGTATTTTTAAAGCTGAGATTGACAGATTCTTGATTATTAAGGGTGTCAAAGGATACGGGAAGAAGGCAGGAGAATGGGATTGGGAGAGAAAGATAGATCAGCCATGATTGAATGGCAGAGTAGATGCGATGGGTTGATCTATTTTTCTCTCCCAATCCCATTCTCCTGCCTTCTTCCCGTAACCTTTCACACCCTTAATAATCAAGAATCTGTCAATCTCGTATCATTTTTAGAATGATTTTGTCGATCTTCTGATGAATTATTATGTGCTAAAATAATTTGTTGGTGCAATGTCACAGACAAACACCAGTACAAATGAGAGTATTATGTTAAAACATGTATAGAGAGTAAAACTTTTCCCCTGTGATGTTTCACTCAAAAAGAAATTTCATTTAAATCTGACAAAATGAACAGGAAAAGCTGCTGTGAGGCTCATTAGCGACTTCTCTCACAAGGTGTTTTCAAGTAAATGGTATGTCTGCACAAATGACCTTTGAAGCAAAATAGAATAATAATACATATGTATTTATTTATTTATTGCACGGAATCAAAATGGATGGGTTCAGGTTTGTTTGGATTTGTCTTTGAAATTGTTCTGAGATTTAATGCCTCACTTGAATCACACCAGACATCTTTTGTGTGCAGGCAAGAGAGAAACAAACAAATGAGAGTGTAATTTTTTACTTAAATGGGAGGAATTTCTACTCATTCTTCAAATAATCAAACACAGCTTCAGAACACTCAGGAAGCTGTTCATTATCTTACCCATAATTATCAGAAAATATATACCTTATAATTGCAGGTGGAAAAGCAATGAGGGTGAGTAAAGACAAAAAGAAAACACTAATAAATCATGTCTTCACTAATTCGAATGTGGTTTCTTTGAGAAAGGTGTGGGTTCAATTTTCAAAGCAAATGCCTCTAAGACAGATAGATAGTAGGAAGATAAGAAGAGAGAAAGAAAATTCAGTTGAGGACAAAATGAATCTTGGCTGGTAAAAACAAAAGCCAGTAGAATTGCGAGTTTGTGTCTGGCAGCATCACGAATAAAACCAGGCAAAGCTAGACATCTGAGCCTTTGCCCTGAAGAATGAAATAAATTATTTTAAGGGAAAAATGTTGCGTTTATAGGATCAAATATTATTATATAGCAATTTATGTATCAGTCTTTAAGTCAAGCCTTCAACAGCATGCCGATCCAGGGAAACAAAATCTGTTAAAATTTTGAACCTACTGTCTGAAAAAGTTACAGGTGGTTTGAATGTTCCAAATGGTGTGGATAAGGTTTGGCGAGAAAGAGTAATTCAGCACAGAAACGGGTCTGTCGGCCCACCTCGTCTATACTGAAGAAGATACTTGGGCAAGCTAATTCTATTTGCTTTTGTTTGACCCATATTCCTTTACTATTCATGTGCCTATCCAATGTCTTTTAAACGTTGTTATTGCATCTGCCTCAGCCACTTTCTATGGCAGCTCATTCCATGTATCACTGTCTGTGCGAAAAAGCTGTCTCGAAAGTCACTATTAAATCTTTCCCCTTGAACCTTGTTGATTCCCCAACCCTAGGCAAAAGACTGCGTGCATTCACCTTATCTAAACCTGTTATGAACTTGCATTCTAAGGAATAAGGATCTAGCCTGCCCGACCTCTCCCTACAACTCAGTCCATCAAGTCATGGGAACATCCTCGTAAATCTTTTCTGCATTCTTTCCAACTTAACACCCTCGTTAATCTTTTTAGCATTCTTTCCACATTGCAGATAGTTTAAATGAGTTAGGGAGTAAGAGGAGAAGACACTCGGAGAAAAGAGAGAGATAGTTGGAAGTGTAAATACAAAATGAATACATTGGGAACAATATGTCTTGGTAAAGGAAAAGAAGAAAACTGGTGAGAAACCTATTTTCTTGGTCTCTGTTGAAAAATTCAGCTTGTGGTCGTTTGCTCCTTCACTCATCACTTCACATAGTCCACTGACACCCCTCTGAAAGCATAAAAGAAACGATATTAAGGTGGGAAGAGACCAACAATGACTACAAGGAGGGCATTGAGATTTCAGTCGTCACTAGTAAGGGAGTGCGTATAGATTTTGCCTTGCCACGTGAGATTTTGCAGAAGTTCCACTCACACTTAAATGATTTAAAGCTCATTGTGAAAAATATAACTAGACACAGTTTTTTCCTTTGTTTTATTCATTTTGTTCTGCAATGTTTGTGTTATATTTATTCACCACTGCACTCAGTTCTCCATGTTACTTTATTCATTTTTAAGGGAGCTGGGAAATGCTGGCAGGATCAGCATTTATTGTTCAGCACTAACTGCAGGTGGAAATGAGCTGCATCCGCTCTCCCTCCATCCCCCCTGCAGCCTAGTCATTGTACTAGTTTCAATGGCGTCCTGGTGAGTTTCATTGTCGGTATAAATCGTTTTTCACCTAACCCACAGCTAATAACGGACTGCTTCTTTGATCATCATTATTTTTTTTGCATATCTTTCACTTCTTTGTTCTATATCTCTCTATATCACCATCTATATCTCTAATTCCCCTTTCCCTTGACTGAGTCTAAAGAAGGGTATCGACCCAAAACGTCACCCATTCCTTCTCTCCAGAGGTGCTGCCTGTCCTGCTGAGTTACTCCAGCATTTTGTGTCTATCTTCAACCTTAACCTCTGTATTTTATGAGCCTGCAATATTGCATGGACATTAAAGATAATTTTGTGCGTGTGAATATAGTATTATGTCGTAAATAATATAGTATTATTTCAACAAATTTACCTCAGGAATGTTACCACATTGTGCAGTTGGTTGAAAACCGTAACCGCCAGGTTATAGAATAGTTTCATCCCAACAATCATTAGGCTCTTGAACACTACACAACACTAACCTCGGCTGTGAATTATGGATTGCCTTTGGTTGCACTAAGAACTTTGGGCTTTTTTGCATGTGGATAGGACTAGATTTTTTGTTTATTATATATTAGCTATATGTATTGTGGTTACAAGCCTGTTATGCTGCTACAAGTGAATTCATTGTTCCATTCTTGGTACATATGATAATTAAACACACTTCACTTGACTCTTGTCTCTCTTGGGCAATCTTAATTCAAAATATATGATTAATTGATGTTTAATGTAAAAAAACACAACTCCTTCCATGTGTTATTCATTCATCTTAGAGCATGATAAGTTAGTGCCTGGAATAATCACTAACAACAAAACCACACATTGAGAGATTTATGCACCTTTTCTTTGAAGAGTTCAATTAAAGCATTCCTTTTGAGAAAAACATGTTATGATTTTGAAGCACCAAGCGGTTTCAAATTATATGTTAATTTAATTTTCAGCCTTTAATCAACACCTCAGCTAAATACTGGCCGGATATAAAAACTCACACAAAAAATGTTTCAGACACGCTTATTAAAACATTGTTACAAATACTTATTGCACTGTGCATATACTTACAATCCACACCGGAAAAATGAACCCATTGTAAAGGACAATGTATAATATTTTGGAAATATCCATTTTCATTCTGTATTCAACATACATAGTCTTAGAGAAGAGACAATGCTCAGCATACTGAGTATGCTCAGGTTAATTTTTAGATCAAATAACCATAGATTATCACTTCAGTAAATTCCAAGTCCAAAACAATATTTAAGGTATGGCAGTTAATACAAAATTTTCAATTATTGTGCAGTTGGCATTCATGGGCTTTCTTCAACTAGTTGCAGATTCTAACCAAAATATTGGCATTGCCATTTTGCTTTCTATTTATCAGAGTTGTAGAATACAACTAGACCAAGTGGACCCGTTGGGTCCAAACCTCTCCTGCATTGGTGCAGCACCCTGTCCTCTCCCCTCTCTCCTCAACCCCCCCCCCCTCCCCTCTCCCTTCTCCCCCACTCTCCCCGTCCCCCCTCCCTCCCCCCCTCCCCTCCTTTTAAACTTAAAAATGTGAATAACAAAAAAAATAACACCGATTTCAATAAAACTACTTGCATTATCACTAAAGTGACAATGGTGAGTAAGGTGGGCCTAAAATTGTGGCGCTATCGTGTACCGTTTTGGCTGAAGTTCAGTTACAAACAAGATAACAAACGAGAGTTTTAGTATATAGATGCCAGAGAACGTGATTTATTTGCCAACGTTTGCAGCATGCACACGCCATCGTTTAGAAGTTTTCTACTTACTAAATAGAAAATGTCAGAAGGTTAATACAGAAGAAAATGCTACCACTCAGATTCGTATTACATCTTTTCCCCTTCACCTTAAACCTAAGTCTTCTGGTCCTTGGTTCCCCTACTCTGGGCAACAGATTGTGCATATACCCGATCCACTCCTCTCATGATTTTATACACCTCTATAAGATCACCCCTCATCCTCCTGCGCTCTAAGGAATAGAGTCCCAGCCTACTCAACCTCTCTCTCTAGCTCAAACCGTGAAGTCCTGGCAACATCCTTGTAAACTTCTCTGTACCCTTTCCAGCTTGACAACATTTCTAATTATATATAATAACTGCTAACTTTAATCTAGGTGTGATTTTTAAGCATGTCTCTGGGGAGGGGTAAAGGATACTTTAATCTTTCTTCTGTGTAGAACATGCCTACTGTAGTAAATAAAACAAAGTAAATAAAAATAAACTATAGATGCTGGAAATCTGAAATTAAAGCAGAAACTGCTTTAACCACATAGCAGGTCAGGTATCATCTATGGAAAGAGTAACAGTTAACAACTCAGGTCTCGGATATCTCAGCAAAACTGGAAGTTAGGATAGGTAGCAGAGAAAGTGGAGGAGGTGATGGGTTTAATAAAGAGAATTCACCTGATAGGTTGAGTCAGGATGATCTAATGTGGCAGTTAAGATCTACATAAAGTTTAGAGACAAAGGAGACTGCAGATGCTGGAATCTAAAGCACAAAGTGCAGAAGTAACTCAACGGGTCAGGCAGACTCTATGGAAGTAATGGATTGGCGATGCTTTGTGTCGGGACCCTTCTTCATATTCAGTAGGTGACATTTGCATTGGGACTGGGTCCCAACCGGAAACATTACATATCCATTCCTTCTACAAATGCTGCCTGACCCGCTGAGTTACTTCAGCATTTTGTGTCTCTCTTCTGCTAACAGTAACCAAAGTTCCTGAGAGGAAACCAGCCTTGCGATATGAAGGTCTCTTTTCCAAATCTTCTTGCATTAAGACCAATTAAGCAATTGATGATGATTAAGTAAAAACGAGACACTGGTCTTGGAAATATGGTGTCTGAAGGTTGCTAGTGTGTCATAGATTGTCACTGGGACTTTACATTGCAGTGGAGGCAACTGGTTCATGAGGAAATGTTGAAGTTTTGAAACACTGACCAATAACAACAGATTCTATAATTCATTATTTGATAGGTGGCTATGAAAGTGCACGAATATACCAATAATTTACTCCTTCGAATTTCGGGAGACAAACTGAACAGTTGAATCTCCACACGCCATCTCACTAGGAAACTCAACTGCTGTAAATATCACTTGATGACATGTTATCTTGTCCCTGCTGTGTTTCGAAGGATAGTGACAATGCAGTCATTGGAAAAATGTCAGGTGGATTATAAGTAAAAGTCAAGTGGAAAATATAGCCAACAAGTTACAAGACTGATCATAAAGCAGTCTGAAGAAAGACTCGTAGGTATGTTCCATGAGAAAAAATAGTGAGAGATTTTATATCTCTCTAACTACCTCGACTTAAAGGAAAGATGGGTTTGTTAGAAGTATTCAAAGGAATCCTACTCCATGGTAACAAGAAGTCATTGTTCACCATAATGATGAATCTTCACTTCTATCTGTTGAGTTGAGTGTGCATTGGGAGGGACCATATTCCTGTACCTATGAATTGGTTAATCCATTCTGAATCACTTCTCACTGCTGCTTTTCCTTACTGAAACATCTTGAATTTCCAGTTCAACAACACTGGATAAGCCAAAAATAACACCATAGTGTGAATAAAAGCTAATGACAATTTAGATGGCATCAGAAAAACAAAATTACTAAGGAATGGCTGAAATTCTCTTATTATAACATTACCTTGCCCTTTCTGTGACCCTTATTATACTTGTAATCAAGGATAGCAATTTCACATGCGTATGATTTATATCAGAACGCAGAATGTCAGATGTTACCACCTCCAAAATTAACATTTAAACAAAGGGTATACCTGAGCCATTTGTACCCTATCCAATCAATCTTGGCCCCTGCACTCCACTGCCCATGAATCTCTGATAGAATAAACAATTTGAGACTAGAAAATCCTGAATGATAAATCTGATCTGGGAGTTTCAATGAAAAATAACTAATGCAAATAATTCAAAACTAGAGGAACAACCAGGGAAGTTTCTTAAATTGTACATTATTTTTGTACAGTGTTAATTAAACCGTTTTTGAAATAGTCATTGCTCCAGTATGTGTCAGTATGAAATATTTGCTGGATTCTGTTGCCACTAATGTTTTGCAGATATCTCTTGTATCCTCCACAGTTCCTTGCCTATTCTGCCCATTACTTGAAACTTCTCTTTAAGACTGGAATGTGCTGCTGGGGGTGGGTGGAGGGGCAAGGGGTGGTTTTGGAGGAAGAGAGGATTTTGGAAGCCGGCACGATTGTGATGTTTAAGAGGCATTTAGTTAGGCACATGAACATGCAGGGATTGGAGGGATATTGGTAATATCCAGACATATGGAGCTAGGTTAACTTGGCATCATGGCCAGCACATGTATTTTGGGGCTAAAGGGCCTGTCCCACTTTAGGCGATTTTAAGGCGACTGCCGGCGACTGTCAAAGTCGTAGCAGATCGCCGAACTTTTCTTTTACCCGACGACAATGACCACGACAATGCCGAGTCAGGTCGAGATTACAGCGTCTTCGGAAACATCGCAAAATTCCCACGCTGTCAATGCTTCTCTGGCGTCCTAATTTTCGTTGAAATCACTGACAAGTACTTGAGAGTTTTGAACTATAACATCTTGTATGGGTTACTTAAAAACCAAGCATCACTGTAACAAGGCATAAACTGGATTTACTTCCAGTTTACTAATAGCTGTATTAAAAAAAAAAAATTCAAAAGTGGTTAAGTGGATTTTTGTGAAAAGTGTGTGGGCATTCTTTGAAAATGTACAGGAGATGCATATCTGGTTTCTGGGTTGCATATCTGGGTTGGGAGCCCACTTTAAATGTAATGGCTGATGGCCATAAACATCGCGAAATTCCCATGCTTACCTGACCGTCAAACTGTCGCCTCCAATCTACCTGTCAAATGTCCTGACGGTAAATAAATTAGTTAAACACAAGCATTTTATGGTATTTTGAAATGACTTTACATATTTTAATATAATGTGCTTCTAACTGCATCTAAGAGAACCTAGCAAACCTGGGGACAGCATGCGACAGCGCCCGCAATAAGCAACGATACCTGCCGACAAGCCAGCTGTCGCCGAGAAATTTCACTCCGGATGATTTCTCAGCGACGCGCTGAGATCCACTACGATTCTTGGAAGACTCCTCATGATCATGCCCGCGACACCTGGCAAACTGTCAGCGACAGCCTAGTCGCCGGCAGTCGCCTTAAAATCACCTAAAGTGGGACAAGCCCTTAAATGACCTGTTCTTGTGTTGTACTATGATCTAAAACTCTCCAGTTGACTTTAAAAAAAATCATAGTTCAGAAAAGAAATATAATTCTACTTCTAGTATTGACTTTTTGAATGTTTTTCAGCAATGAATTTAATGAAGACTTGGAGAGTAGCTAATCTTAAATGCACTGCTGGCAGTTATATACAAAGCTGCTGGTAAGATGCTATTTTGTTGGCCAGCTCGTCCCTGACCTCTGTATCTCTGTGCTATAACAGAGATGATAGATTTGAACTGGCCATCAGCTCTGATGTATCTGATCTCCAGCTCTGCACTGAGCAACTTAGAGAACACAGCCACCATGAAATGAGGGGTAAGGTGCACTTTGCACTCATCTTCTCAGCTTCACATCCATCATGGCTGGCATACGTATATATTACGGACTCATCCACTGAGCCTACTTTGGCAGCAGTGAACGGTTGGCAGGCTCTCAAGCCTGAATGAGAGCAGAACCTCAGAATGCAGCGCCTGAGGATTGGTCATGTGTGTTGGACGGCTCACTGACATGGGCAGGTCCCGGCAGCGAGTTTCCAGAAGGATCGGATCATTGAGCTCCAAAAAGTAAGCGTGGCCATGAAAACAGTGGCAATGTTAGTAGAGCCTTGGCTCCTTCAGAGCACCTGTGACCTGGTTTCAATCCTGACCACCTACACTTCACGCTGCCTTAGAAAAGCAGCCAACATAATCAAAACCTTGTCCCACCCCAGTCATTCCTTCTTGTCCCCGCTCCCTTCGGGCAGAAGATACAAAAGCTTGAAAGCATGCACCACCAGACTCGGGAACAGCTTCCTCATCTTTATTATCAGGCTTTTGAATGGTCCTTCCAAAAGTTAGGGTACTGTTTAATGTACCTCTATCCCATGGGATAATGTCTCTGGGACTGGTGCGCTACAAAACTGTGAACTTTGTATTTTTCCCCTTCCTCTACCCATTGTACTTCAGTTCGGCTTGATTGTATTTATGCAGAGTATTATCTGATTTGAAACAACGCTTTTCACTGCACCTCAATGCATGTGACAATAATAATAAACTTAATTCTAAACCAAAATGTAAACCAACATTCATTGAAGGTGTGGGCAGATCTGGCTGTCAGAGGGCAGGATGGTTGAGATGCACACAGATTCTTGAATGTGGTTCTGAAGGCCTTGGTGGGAAGTGGGCAGCATCTAAAGCATTCTGCTCAGTGTGAATGAACTTTGTGGTCCTCACTGTTGTCCTTTTCGCTTGCAGAAGTTATGCTCCTTTGTCTCATCTAACCCAAAGCAGACATTTAGCAAGAAGCCCATGACCGTGGGATCCTTTTTGCTTGATAACCTTTAGAAGGATGAAGGGGGGGATCTCATTGGACATCATTAGAAGGGCGAGGGAGACTTAATTGAAACTTACCGAATAGTGAAAGGCCTGGATAGAGTGGCTGTGGAGAGGATATTTCCACTAGTGGAGGAATCTAGAATTTAGGTACAGCCTCAGGATAAAAGGGCATACCTCTGGAAAGGAGACGAGGAGGAATTTCTTTAGTTAGAGGGCAGTGAATTTGTGGAATTTATTGTCACAGACGGCTGTGGAGGCCAAGTCGTTGAATATTTTTAAGGTGGAGATTGACTGATTCTTGATTAGTAAGGGTGTCAAGGGTTATTGGGAGAAGGTATGAGAGTGGGGTTGAGAGGGAAAGATAGATCAGCCATGATTGAATGGCGTAGTAGACTTGATGGGCAGAATGGCTCCTACAAAGAGGAGCAGCAGAAGAATGCCGTATGTTTTTGATGACCTCAGAAATGTTTGAGGATGAATGATGTTCAAAAATGTTGATAGAATGTCCCATAAATTCTCCCATTATCGTTCAAAGGCCCTCCTCCCCATTCCAACATCAATAACTGTAGCAAGATGAGAATCTGGTTGTATGGGGAGATGACACCACCACAGACCAATTAATATGGACATCAACAGTGTATTTACTCTCGTACAGATGGTTGGTTTTAGTAATGAATGTCAGTTCATGCACTATCCGGCAAAATGTTCTGCTGTGTCTTTAATAAACATGAGCATTATTTTTAAATAGCAAAGAACTGTGCAGCATCCCCTGGGTATTCATCCCTAAAAATATCCAAGCATGGACTTTTCAATTTAAGCCCACATCCTGGTCATCCCTGTAGTGTCTGAAATATTCAGTGAAAATTATTCCTTTAGTCTACGTGCAGGTGTTTAAATGACTGGGGGTGGGGGGGGGGGGAGCTGGGGGGGGGGGGGGGGGCTGAGAAATGTAGCACAAAGATAGTAGTGAGGATTATTCCAAATTATAAAATAAAGTAGTGAACATTTTAATAAGGTACAAAGAGGAGTACGGGAATGAAGAGATTAGATTCTGATCAGTAGGTTGGCTAAGCTATTGAGGAAAAACAGCTCCAAATTGACTGAGTAATTTGTATAATCAAGATTCTCAGTTGTTACCTTAGTGGTGGTGTCTCATAAAGATACCATATATACAACGATAGCGTGCCCCTGATCCTCACCTTTCACCCCACCAGCCCCCCCCACCCAACACATCACCCTCCAACATTTCTGGCACCTCCAACGTGACCCCACCACCATCCCCACCCCTTTCTGTCTTCTGCATAGATTGTTTCCTCCACAACCCTTCCCACCAAACCACCCCCTTCCCAGGTACTTTCCCCTGCAACCACAGGAGATCATATCATATCATATATATACAGCCGGAAACAGGCCTTTTCGGCCCACCAAGTCCGTGCCGCCCAGTGATCCCCGTACATTAACACTATCCTACACCCACTAGGGACAATTTTTACATTTACCCAGCCAATTAACCTACATACCTGTACGTCTTTGGAGTGTGGGAGGAAACCGAAGATCTCGGAGAAAACCCACGCAGGTCACGGGGAGAACGTACAAACTCCTTACAGTGCAGCACCCGTAGTCAGGATCGAACCTGAGTCTCCGGCGCTGCATTCGCTGTAAAGCAGCAACTCTACCGCTGCGCTACCGTGCCGCCCAGTCCCTATACCTCCTCCTTCACCTCCATCCAGACACCCCAGCAGTCCTTCCAGGTGAGACAGAGGTTCATGTGCACCTCCTCTAGCTTCATCTACTGCATCCGGTGTTCCTGATGTGTCCTCCTGTATATCAGCGAGACCAAGCGTAGACTTTGCAACTGCTTTGTGGAACACTTGAGCTTGGTCTCCCAAGGCTTGTGGGATGTCCCGGTTACTAATCATTTTAACTCCCCTTCCCATTCCCACACTGACCTTTCTGTCCAGGGTCTCGTCCTTTGACAGTGCGAGTTCACACACAAACTGAAGGAGCAACACCTCATATTTCATGTGGGTGCCTTACAACACAATGGTATGAACATTAAATTCTCCAATATTAGTTAACTTCTACAAACACCCCCCTTTCTCCCCCCCATTCTTCCCCAAACTCCCAATTCCTTTCTTCCCCCACCCCTACTCACCCCTTGCACCCTGGCTGACCATTGGAGGGGTTTCTCCCATCCCTCTCCCCATCCACCTACATTCCTTCCTCAGGCTCACTCCTTTTTCTTTCAACTCTAGCCTTTGTGTCAATCTAACTATTAAAAAACTTCCTCATCTATGTTCACCCATTGCCGGCCAAGTTTTTTTACTGCCCCTGCTTTCTTCCAGCTTTGTGCAGAAAAGAACTGCAGATGCTGGTTTAAATCGAAGAT
The DNA here is from genome assembly GCF_053455715.1 of Rhinoraja longicauda. Lineage (NCBI taxonomy): Eukaryota > Metazoa > Chordata > Chondrichthyes > Rajiformes > Arhynchobatidae > Rhinoraja > Rhinoraja longicauda. Next base: position 7,259,991 of record NC_135967.1, on the reverse strand, counting down.
AGACACAAAAAGCTGGAGTAACTCAGTGGGACAGGCAGCATCTCTGGAGAGAAGGAATGGGTGACGTTTCGAGTCGAGACCCTTCTTCAGACTCAATTTAGATTCTTCCAGCTCTCTAACCCCCCACCACCTGCAATCAGTCTGAAAAAGGGTCCTGACCTAAAACGTCACCTATCCATGTTCACTAGATATGCTGCCTGACCTGTTGATTTACTCCAGCATTTTGTATCCTCCTTTGGTACATAAAAAGTTTGGCTGAATGTGAAAAGTCAGAGAGGAAATTGACTTGCCACGATGTTTGAGGTGGAAGTTCACTGTGATTCTGTACCTGAAGTTTTCCGAAAAACAATAATCATATTATGGCGAGTCCGAAAACTTGTTGGTTGTAGAAGAAGTTTATTGCAGCCGTAATATTCGAATACAGAGTTAAACAACAAGGTAAAGGACAACCATCAAAAACTTACTGTCTTCTTCGAAGACTTCGCCGAACTGAACATTTCGGGCGGCAAAAGCGCATATGACCACGCTGGTCAATCAGCGATGTCGCTCCCTGGACCAATCCCCATGGTCGCGTTCACACGTGACCTCGCTGGCCAATCCGAGGGTTCGACGACCTGGACCATTCTCTATGGTCGCTACATGACCCCCCCCAGAACCCGAGGTGCGGAACCTAGCAGGGAGCCGGATTTCGCGACCATAACGAGTACGGAGAGGGACAGCCTGAACCACAGGAGCCGGGGGTTCCGGACTTGGCGGAACTGCCGGAACGGGGGGTCCTGGAGGAACTGCCGGAACGGGGGGTCCTGGAGGAACTGCCGGAACGGGGGTTCCTGGACTGAGCGGAACTAACGGAGGTCGGCCTCTCCTAGGGGTTTGACCGACCAGGACTGGTTGATCCGGATCCAAATGTGCACGTTTGAGCCGGGACACCGAGACGAGCTCACTCTTGCCGCACATGTCTAAGGTGAAGGTAGCCGTTCCCTTACGCAAAACCCGGAACGGCCCTTGATAGACCCTCTGCAACGGGGCGCGATGGGAATCTTTTCGCAGAAAAACAAACTCACAGTCCTTCAGGGAAGGCGGTTCATGTACCATGGGACACCCATGACGTGAAGTCGGAACTGGAGCCAGGGAGCCCACCCGTTCCCGGAGAGATGCTAACACTGATGGGACTGTGGGCAGCTGGTCTGAAGGGTCCGGAAACAAATCTCCGGGTACTCGAAGTGTCGAGCCACATACTAGCTCCGCGGATGACGCACCGAGATCTAGCTTAGGAGCAGTCCGGATGCCCAAAAGAACCCAGGGGAGCTGGTCTACCCAGTCCGGGCCTTCAAGCCTTGCACTGAGGGACGCCTTAAGTTGACAGTGGAACCTTTCTACAAGTCCATTTGCCTGGGGGTGATATGCAGTAGTGGGTTGTAACTTGGAACCGTACAGTTCTGCGAGCGCGGCCCAGAGGGACGAAGTGAACTGTGGCCCTCTGTCAGTGGTAATAACTGCCGGGACCCCGAAACGAGCTACCCAATGAAGGGCCAAAGTCCTAGCACAAGACGCTGACGAAATATCAGACAATGGGAAAGCCTCTGGCCACCGGGTGAACCGATCCACCACCGTGAGGAGGTGGGTGTAGCCCCGGGAGGAAGGCAAAGGCCCGACCAAATCCACGTGGATGTGGAAAAAACGAACTGCTGGGACCTCGAAATCCTGTACGGGGGGCTGGACATGGTGCTGGACTTTAGCGGTCTGACAGGGAACGCAGGAACGCGCCCAACCCGCTACCCGTTTCCGTAGGCCATGCCAGACAAACCGGGCTGCTACCAAAGCAGAGGTGGAGCGGATGGACGGGTGCGCCAGCCCATGAATGGCATCGAAAACCCGGCGCTGAAGGGAGGGCGGTACTACCAGCCTGGGACGGGGAAGAGAAACATCGCACCAGACTTTTGTGCCTTCCGACCCACAAGCTACCTGGGCCAACTTCAATCCCGAAGTGGTGGACTGGTATGCCGAAGCGGTATCCGCTAGAAGCTGTGCCTCCGCAAGCTCCTGGGGATCCACCTCGCAGTCCACCGCCGAAATAGGGGAAAAAGCAGGTCTAGACAGGGCGTCAGCAACGGCATTAAGCTTACCCGCGACATGACGGACATCGGTGGTGAATTCGGAGATAGCAGTCAGGTGCCGCTGCTGGCGGGCCGACCATGGGTCAGACAATTTAAAAAATGCAAATGTTAATGGTTTGTGGTCCGTAAAGGCCACAAATGGGCGGCCCTCAAGGAAGTACCTGAAATGACGAACAGCTAAATAGAGAGCCAGAAGCTCTCGGTCAAATGCGCTATACTTCAGCTCAGCCGAATTTAGTTGCCGGCTGAAAAACGCTAAAGACTGCCAACGGCCACCGACCTGCTGCTCCAGAACCCCGCCCACCACCACGTCAGAGCGTCAACCGTCAGGGCCGTGGGGGCGGAGGGGCTCGGGTGGACCAACATGGTGGCGTCTGCCAAGGCTGCCTTAGCTGCTGTAAAAGCCGACTCTGCGGCCGGGGACCATATCAACTCTACCGGTTTTCCTGCAAGGCACTGGAAAAGCGGGCGCAGGACTCGCGCAGCTGCCGGAACGAACCGATGGTAGAAATTAACCATGCCTACGAACTCCTGTAGCCCTTTTACTGTGGTGGGCCTGGGAAATGCCCGGATAGCCTCCACCTTCTCGGGCAAAGGGGAGGCGCCGGCAGGGGTAATTCTGTGCCCTAGAAAATCAAGAGCAGGGAGGCCGAATTGACACTTGGAGGGTTGGATAATGAGCCCGTGGTCTTGGAGCCGCTGGAACACGGTCCGCAAGTGGACCTGGTGTTCCTGCACTGAGGGGCTGGCGACCAGGATGTTGTCTAAATAAATAAACAAAAAGGGTAAACCCCGGCCCACACGGTCCATCAGTCGTTGGAAAGCCTGTGCCGCGTTCTTTAAACCGAAAGGCATACGCAACCATTCAAACAACCCGAACGGAGTAATCGTTGCAGTTTTCTGTATGTCCTCCGGTCGCACCGGAATCTGGTGGTATCCTCGCACCAAATCGATTTTGGAGAACACCACCGCTCCTTCCAGCCCAGACGAAAAGTCCTGTAGGTGCGGTATGGGGTAGCGATCAGCCGTGGTGACAGCATTGAGACGCCGATAATCGCCACATGGTCTCCACCCCCCAGATGCCTTGGAGACCATATGTAACGGCGAGGCCCACGGGCTGTCAGACTGACGGACAATTCCCATTTCCTCCATCTTCCTAAACTCCGCCCGTGCCACCACCAGTTTGTCTGGCGGTAGTCTCCTGGCCCGAGCGAAAACGGGAGGGCCTTCGGTGCGGATGTGATGGACCACGCCGTGCTTGGCCGAAGACGTGTCAAAACGTTGAATGAGCAGCTCTGGAAACTCCGCCAGGATCTCAGCATACGAGTCAGGGGCCGCGACGACGGCCTGGACAGTAGGGCTGGGCGGGGAGGCGATTGTCGGAGCGACGGGCTCATCTCCGGCGGAGGGTCGGAGGTCGTTACCGCGGACATCAGGGACCAGTGAAAAAGCCCAGAGAATATCTGCGCCCAGGATCGCTTGTCTGACGTCGGCTATGATGAATGGCCATTCGTACGTGCGGAGGCCTAACACAAGGAACGTCATCCGTATACCGAAAGTGCGAATGGGGCTGCCATTAACCGCGATGAGGGTGGGACCTGTCTTACCCGTTCTGGTTTCGAGGTCGGTCGGCGGCACTATACTGACGATGGCTCCCGTGTCCACCAAAAATTCTGTGTCCGTGAATCGATCATGGACGTAGAGGCGTCGGTTCTGGCCAATCGTAACTGCCCCTATGTACGATCGGCCGAGGCATTTCCCGCGAAGGTACAAGGCGAGCGGCAGTTGCGGGATTCGCTACCCCATCGTAGGTGATAATAGCACCAGCCGCGCTTGTGCGGATCTTTTTGGCGGGCTTTCGGAGAATTGGCGGGAGACGCGGCGCCATCTTGATGTCGCTGTGGCGTGGTCACTGATGTCGAGACCTTGTTGATCGAACCGCTTGCCTTGTTTTTAGCCGCTATGAGCGCGTCCGCTTTCGCTGCATATGCTTCGGGGTCCTTAAAAGAACAATCCGTGAGCAGCAGTCGGACATCCTCAGGAAGCTTCTCTCGGAATGCCTGTTCGAACATAGGGCAATCCGTATGCTCACCGGCTAGCATCATCATTTCGGACATGAGAACGGAAGGCCGTCGATCTCCAAGATCCGGTAGGTGCAGAAGTCTTGCAGCGCAATCATGCTTATTAAACCCGAAGGTTCGCAGTAACACTTTCTTCATGGCCTCGTACTTGCTTTCCGCAGGTGGATTAACGATGAACCGCATCACGCGCGTGGTCGTCTCCGACGATAGAGCGCTGACGAGGTAGTAATACATCGTGGAGTCGTCCGATATCTTCTTTATATGAAATTGAGCTTCGGTGTGGATAAACCAAGATTATCCATGCGTCCAAAACAACGGAAGGTGAACGCTTACCGCGCTTAACTCCGGTGTGCCCGGCGCGGCAATCAACAACGAGGCGTCGTGTTCCCACTTTAGATAGGTCCACTGTCCCTCTCTTCCCCTCCCCCTTCCCAGATCTCCCTCTATCTTCCTGTCTCCACCGATATCCTTCCTTTGTCCCGCCCCCCTAACATCAGTCTGAAGAAGGGTCTCGACCCGAAACGTCACCCATTCCTTCTCTCCTGAGATGCTGCCTGACCTGCTGAGTTACTCCAGCATTTTGTGAATAAATCCATAACCACTTGCTCACTCCACCACCAACACATAGAAAGAGCAGGTTGTACAATTTACGGGATCAGCTGCAGCAACTCACCAAGACTTCTTAGATAGCACCTTCCAAACCCCCAATCTCTACCAGCTAGAAGGGCAGCAAATGCATGGGGACACCACCTGGAAGTTGCCGTGCGAGCCAGGCACCATCCTTGTAGATCAATCCCCTAGGCGGATTGATCCGTGCCTGACTTTCGTATTGCTGACTTGATCTATGGTCCATGCCTGGTTTATGTAGTGTTACCTGTATTATGCTGCTGATTAAATTCGTTTCACTTTGTAACCATGCGGTGTACTATGCAGAGGTTTTCTCACTTGCCCTCTGCATTGTATTTGTAATAAAATGCTTATATAGAAGTTAAACGATTTGTGGAAATCTACACTTCTTACATCTACACTTCTTACAATTCTGACCTGGATATACAGCGCCATTTCTTCACCATCGCTGGGTCAAATCTCTGCAACTATTCTCGAACAGCATTGTGGGCTCTCACACCTCGAGGACTGTAGCACTTAAAGAAGGCGACTCAGGACAACCAGGACAATAGTGGATGGCAGTTAAATGCTGGCTCCACCTGCGATGCCCACATCCCTTGAATGAGTTAGAAAAAATTGAACCAGTTATGGTCATTGTTTTGGGGAGGCAGTGGTTGGGGCTGGAGACTTTGCTGTTAGTAATTTATATAAATAATCTGGCTGAGAATGTAGTTGGTATGGTTAGTAAGTTTACAGATATCACCAAAATTGATGGTCAAAGCTAATGAAGAAGGTTGATAGACACAAAAAACTGGAGTAACCCAGCGGGTCAGACAGCATCTCTGGAGAAAAGGAATAGGTGGCGTTTTCAGGCTGAGAGTCAGGGGAAAGGGAAAGGAGAGATATAAATGGTGATATCGAGAGAACGAATGAATGAAAGATATCCAAAAAATAACGATGATAAAGGAAACGGGCCATTGTTAGCTGTGGGCGAGGTGCAAACGGGCTATACAGACAATGAAACTCATCAGGACAACAGTGAAACTAGTACAATGACGGGTGGGGGAGGGACAGAGAGAGAGAGAGGGGATTCAAGTGTTTCTTGAAGTTAGATAAATCATTATTCATGCCGCTGGGTTGTAAGCTGCCCAAGCAAAATTGTTGTCCAAAGATACAGTGAGACATAGATCAGCGAGAAGGTTGGGCTGAGTGATGCCAAATGGAATTAAATCCAGGCAAGAATGAAGTATGTCACATTAGGAAGTTATATTTGGGTAGGACATATAGAATAAAGGGCAGGGGCCATGGAGAGAGTTAATGTACAGAGAGACCTTGGGATGCATGTTCGCTGAAAGTACCAATACCGATGCATAAGGTGGTGGTTGTATGTCTTCATAAGCAGAGGCATTGAGTGTGAGAGTATAGAAGTTGAGATGTCATGTTGCAGTTGTTCAAAACATTATGTAGACCACACTTAGTGTATTGTGCCTCATCACCAATCGACAGGAAGGATGTGGTAGAAATAGAGAGTGCACAAGTAGGTCACCAGATGTTGCCTGGAAAGCTGGGCTGTAGATACAAGGAGAAATTAGATCAGCGAGGTTCATTCTCACTTGATCATGAAACTGAAATGGGTTATTGTCGATGGCGAAGATGGTTATCAAAAAATCAGAGCAGGATCTTGATCAGCTTTGCGAGTGGGCTGAGGAATGGTTAATGGAGTTTAATACAGATAAGTGTGAGGTGTTGCATTTTGGAAAGTCAAACCAGGGCAGAACGTTCACAGTGAATGGCAGGGCTCTGAGGAGTGTTGTTGAGCAGAGGGAGCCAGGGAGTACAGGTACTGTACATTGTTCCTTGAAAGTGGCATGGTAGACAGGCGAGAGGGGAAAGATTTAATAGGAAGCTATGGGACAACTTTTTCCACACAGACGGTGGTGGTTATGTGGAACGAGCTGCCAGAGGAGGTAATTGAGGCAATTACTATAATAACATTTAAAATACATTTGTACAAGTACATGGATTGGAAAGATTCAGAGGGATGTGGGGCAAATATGGGCAGATGGGACTTGGAAAGCTGGGACATCTTCATTGGCATGAGCAAGTTGGGCTGGAGGGCCTGTTTCCATGCTGTACGATTCTATAACTCCGTAATGTAGGAAGCTGAGAGGTAACATTGTAGAAGTTTATAAAATTATAAGAGGCCCAAAATGGATAGATAGTCAGTCTTTTTCCCAGGGTATGGATGTAGATCTAGAGGGCACAGGCCAAAGATGAGAGGGGAGATATTTAAGAAGGACCTCAGGAGCAACCTTTTCACTCAGAGGGTGGTTGGTATCTGGAATGAGCTGCCAGAGGAGATGGAGGAAGCAGGTATCTTTAAAAGGTATTTGGACTGATGCTTGGGTATGAAGAGTGTCGAAGGATATGGGCCGAATGCAGGTAAAAGGAATTAGCAAAGAGAGCCATCACGGTCAACATGAACAAGGCGAGCTGAGAGGATCCGTTTCAATGCTGTATGATTCTATGATTGCCCATACACAGTTTGTATAGTGACAGAGAGGAGCTCCATTTCCTCTAATCTGCACTTGGCGTATTTACCACAACCTTCATTTCGGAGTGCAGAAGCTATGTGCCAAATATTGCATCCATGCTGGAGGTACTGCTCACGAATTACTAACACTGCTTCTATTTTCAAAGCTTGTTTCAGGGCTGCAGCCACGCCATCACATTGTATGAGGTAGCTGGCGATTAGCACACGGTTCAATGCAGTGAATCACAATACTTTACATACCATGGGAGCCGATAATTCACTCCCCCTGCGTATTTCACTGTGCATCAAGTCAAGTCAAGTTTATTTGTCACATACACATACATGGTGGGCCGAAAAGGCCTGTTTCCGGCTGTATGTATATGATGACGATATGATATGATGATGTGCAGTGAAATGAAAGGGGCAATGCCTGCGGATTGTGCACCAAAAAGAATTACAGTTACAACATATAACTAAAGTTAATATAGTGTAGACAAAATTTAGTCCCTGGAGTTATAAAAGTTGACAGTCCTGATGGGAAGAAACTCCGTCTCATCCTTTCCGTTTTCACAGCGTGACAGCGGAGGCGTTTGCCTGACCGTAGCATCTGGAACAGTCCGTTACTGGGGTGGCAGGGGTCCCTCATGATCTTACTTGCTCTGGATCTGCACCTCCTGATGTATAGGTCCTGCAGGGGGAAGTAAGAACGAATTTTCAGGTTAACACATAAGCTGTTTTATTTTCCTTTCATGATCTGAAAACAAGTCATTTAAAAAATTGCTGTTGTGCAGGAACTTCTTCAAAATTCAGATGTGTGTTCGTTTAAGGAAAAGCTGTCATTGTCTTACTTATTTTCAGTAAACATCATTTTTTTTAGAATAAATCTTTTTTTGAACGCCGCTTTTTTCCTACTGTTTCCAATGCTTTGACCTTGACAATGCTGCACAAACAATTTTATAACTGCTGACATAAGCAATACAATTTCTGCCACCGTTCCCTGGACTGTAAATCTCTAATTTATGAACTAATTAATAGAATCATTTGCAATGCACCTTTTTTGTGATTTAGAGCTTTTACGAGATTAGTGATTTAAATTAAATTCAAGGCATGATGCTTCCTGTCAAGCCTTCACTATTATAAATATTGATTTGTGCCTAACTGTACAGATAGGTTTAAACACCAGAAGCAAAAGTCAAACTAAGGAAAATTAGAAAGGAGAGGAAAGGTCAGGCTGCATTTAATCTCTTCTGGAGTTGAGCAAAATTTGTGAAATATATCAGCAAGGACGGTCGTTAAAAGTGGCAGCGATAGATGGACGAATAGAGGAATTTATGGAGGATGCACAAAAAGTCTGGGGTGGAGTTGCGATCAATTCAAAAGTGGCCAAAATTCAATGTACTTGGAGCAATTGTTGTTTGCATCAGTCCTTGCTGGTATTGATGTGGTTTATTATTACCATGTGTACCAAGATACAGTATAAACAGTGTTGGAGTGCTCTCCAGTCTAATCACTCTCTACATGAATACAATCAAGTCATACTGAAACGCTATGTGCCAGGTTCAGCAATGAACCTCGTCTGCACTTATCTGATGATCTGCAGCCCCAAAGTAGACCACCAGAAGCAGGTGTATGACACCAAATAATCACACATCTTGAGGGCTTGTTGCTCGTAGCAGGTGCACAAGTAGATCTCCTTTCTTCTTCCCACATAATGCAGACATCTTCAATGCCTTTTGGCAATTTTCCAGTGGCCTCTAGAGATCTATTTAAGAACGACTGGAAAGGTTGCTTTAGAATGTAATAGGAACAGTCTTCCATGGCACTACTTGTTTATTTGTACTTCAGTATTCCAATTAGGGTCCGGCAACCAAAATGGAACCCATATTTACTTAAATAATCAGGCGGGTTCTGTGAATGACAAAATTATCCAAAACCAAGATAGTGTAGCGGATGGAGATCAAGCACAACATATGATGTTGATAAGAGGCAGATGTAAGGAACTGCAGATGCTGGCTTAGAAAAAAATGATACAAAGTGCTGGAGCAACTCTGTAGGTTAGGCAGCATCTCTGGAGAACCACTATCTGACCTGCTGAGATACTCCAGCACTTTGTGTCTTTTTTTTCTGTGAGATGTTCTTCTCATTGAACACCTGGGCACAATGGGAACAATTAATTTAGATTTCTTCATCTCGTCTGTCCTTAAAATCCTTCACAAAATGCTGGAGTAACTCAGCAGGTCAGGCAGCATCTCGGGAGAGAAGGAATGGGTGACGCTTCGGGTCGAGACCCTTCTTCAGAAGAAGGGTCTCGACCCGAAGCATCACCCACTCCTTCTCTCCTGAGATGCTGCCTGACCTGTTGAGTTACTCCAGCATTTTGTGAATAAAAACCTTCGATTTGTACCAGCATCTGCAGTTATCTTCTTATACTTAAAATCCTTCAATTCATTTCCAGCTCTGCCAACACTCCACACTGGCCTGTGTCTCCAGCTTTCCCAGAGGAAATGTGTAGTGTTGGGACTGGTGGCACATTCCAATGATAATGTTCTCTGATGTGTTGTTGGAAAGGAAATTGAACAATCTGTGTGGATGTGATCTCGCTCTGAGAGCCCATAAACACTTTCCTTCATCTTCAACCAGCTTGTCCCGCTGGTCATTTGCCCAGCCACGCTCTGCACCCGGAGAATCCTCAATGACGATGCTATGCTTGGGAAAAGCTAACTTCAGTAGAAGCCTGGAGTCAAGCCAAAGACGAGAGCAGCTTTAAGGAATTCCAGTAAGCTTCATCCAACTGCTTAATATGTCATATCATCATATCATATCATATATCTACAGCCGGAAACAGGCCTTTTCGGCCCTCCAAGTCCGTGCCGCCCAGTGATCCCCGTACATTAACACTATCCTACACCCACTAGGGACAATTTTTACATTTACCCAGCCAATTAACCTACATACCTGTACGTCTTTGGAGTGTGGGAGGAAACCGAAGATCTCGGAGAAAACCCACGCAGGTCACGGGGAGAACGTACAAACTCCTTACAGTGCAGCACCCGTAGTCAGGATCGAACCTGTGTCTCCGGCGCTGCATTCGCTGTGAAGCAGCAACTCTACCGCTGCGCTACCGTGCCGCCCATGTGTTCAGCCTTGCATGGAGGTACCAAAACAGCACAGCACTCCACACTTCTCGTGACATGAAAGGAGATGAGGTATATGCTGGGTCTCAGAATAATCCCATCAATTCCGTTCCCTCATTTACTGATCTATCCTCTCTCATATGCTCATTCTCCACCTATCCACCGACATTTGGAGCAATTTACAACAAACCATTAACCTAAAGGGCGACACAGTGGTGCAGCAGTAGAGTTGCTGTCTTATAGCGCCAGATACTCAGTTTCGATCCTGACTATGGGTGCTGTCTGTGTGGAGTTTGTACGTTCTCCCTGTGACCACATGGGTTTTCTCTGGGTGCTCCAGTTTCCTCCCACCATCCAAAGATGTGTAGGATTGTTGGTTAATTGGCATCTATAAATTGTAAACTCTCCCTCGTGTGTCGGATAGTGCTGGTGTACGGGGCGGTTGATGGTCGTCGTGGACTCGTTGGGCCGAAGGGTCTCTTTCCATGCTGTATCTCTAAAGTCTTAAGAACCAGCATGCCTTTTCAAAGTGGGGGGGAACAAGAGGACCCAGGAGAGACCCAGGCAGTCACAAGTGTAAACTACATGCAGATAGCACCGGAGGTCAGGATAAAAACCCTTGTCACTACCTGCTGTGTCCCTAACAATGGTGATGTGATTGCACCTTATTTGGCCTTTGTGTTTCATTTTATTTCTGACACATCAGCTGAGGCTCTGAATAATGTAGGAAAAAAACTGCAGATGCTGGTACAAATCGAAGGTATCACAAAATGCTGGAGTAATTCAGCAGGTCAGGCAGCATCTAGGAGAGAGGGAATGGGTGACGTTTTCGGGTCGGGACCCTTCTTCAATCGAAGGTATCACAAAATGATGGAGTAACTCAGAAGGTCAGGCAGCATCTAGGAGAGAGGGAATGGGTGACGTTTCGGGTCGAGACCCTTCTTCAGTCTGAAGAAGGGTCTCGACCCGAAATGTCCCCATTCCCTCTCTCCTAGATGCTGCCTGACCTGCTGAGTTACTCCAGCATTTTGTGATACCTTCGATTTGTACCAGCATCTGCAGTTTTTTTCCTACATTACTTGCCGCTCCATTGCGATTTCTCCTCATTCACAAATGCTGGAGTGACTCAGCAGATCAGGCAGCATGTCTACTTTGAAGAAGTTCTCCTCTGAATAATGTGATGTTCTGTAAATAGTCCAGTGATAATGGTCAACAGCAAGGGGATGCTGACCCTGACCGAGCTCAAAGGTCTTGGGTGGGGAAGGTGGGCGTTTCAGTTTGGGCAACACTAATATCCAAAGAAGTTGCAGCCGTTGCTCATGGAGGCTGGGAATGGGAAGTACATCGCCAACACCCCGGGAGGATATGGCCTCCTACTGAGAGCCCTTCAAACCTTCTCATTTCTCTTTAAGCAGCTTATCCAACCCAGCCCCTGTCACCTTCGCTTATTCTTCCAGTCATGCAACACTTCCAGTGGAATGCTTGCCCGTCCCACAATGTCTGTCGGTAACTGGTGCAGAAGACTTGAAGTCGGTCTAAGCTTTATTAATGCTGGACTTTAGTAGCTTGCAGCAACTGGAGTGGACACCAAATACTTGAACTATTCAGAACTTATCGAAACGTATAAGATTATTAAGGGGTTGGACACGTTAGAGGCAGGAAACGTGTTTCCAGTGTTGGGGGAGTCCAGAACCAGGGGTCACAGTTTAAGAATAAGGGGTAGGCCATTTAGAACGGAGATGAGGAAAAACTGTTTCAGTCAGAGAGTTGTGAATCTGTGGAATTCTCTGCCTCAGAAGGCAGTGGAGGCCAATTCTCTGAATGCATTCAAGAGAGAGCTAGATAGAGCTCTTAAGGATAGCGGAGTCAGGGGGTATGGGGAGAAGGCAGGAACGGGGTACTGATTGAGAATGATCAGCCATGATCACATTGAATGGCGGTGCTGGCTCGAAGGGCCGAATGGCCTCTTCCTGCACCTATTGTCTCTGGTCTAACAGTCTGAAGGCATCAGCCAGCAGCCAGCCTGAAAACGATTAGTGACGGTTGTTGGTGAGAGGTGGTGAAGTGTGCAGGCACGTTGCAGAAATCAAAAAGAAAACTGCGGATATTAGAATTATAAAGCTGAAACAGAAAAGCATCACCTTCTCTTGTCAAAGAGTGGAACATGCATATGGTTCCACATGCTGCAACGTTCTCCATTTGTGGAATAGTGCTGGCTACATCCAAACCACAATCTGTATGGCATATGTCTCACAAGTGATAGAGAGTCCATGCTCTCAGCCTGTGGCTGATGTGCAAACCGTTCTTCTTGCGTATGGCTTGCACAGCCTAAAGTTGTAGGTCGAGGGTAGCCATCCAGGCCAGGGCAGCAGCATCAGTGGCTGGGTGGATGGCCTTGATGCCACCAGGGAAAAGCCTCAGTGAGCAGTCATTCACGGTGTGTGGGATGGTCTGGTCTGGATATCTGCAGTCCCAAGTGCAAGACCAGTGCCCCTGTCATTTGGTTTAATAGCACTGGGGCGTCAGGATAAAACCAGGGTCACTACCTGTTGTGCAGTAGCTCATATTTTGCTTGAGCAGCTTACAACCCAGTGGTATGAAATTGATTTCACTAACTTCAAGTAACCCTTGCTTTCCCTCCCTCTCCGATCCTCCCCCACCCTAGTTCTCCCACTAGTTTCACGGTCGTCATGATTAATTCTGCTGTTTGTATGCCCCCTTGTCACCTTCCCCTCATCCAACAATGAACCATTGTACATTTCCTTGATCATCATTTGCTTTGATCTGTTCTTTTCACACGGTACATGTTCTGTGTACCCTTCCATATGTTGTTTCCCTCTCTCCTGACTCTCAGTCTGAAGAAGGGTCTCAACCCAAAACGTCACCCATTCCTTCTCTCCAGAGATGCTGCCTGACCTGCTGAGTTACACCAGCACATTGTGTCTATCTTTGGTGACACTAACAATTTTGATGTAATTGTACCTTGTTTGACCTTTGTCTTTTTTAACTTCTGACACATCAACTGAAGCTCCTCAACTTGAAACTATCCATTATGATACTGCTTCATGAAAGCTTATTCGTTGTTAAGAATTGTTTCCAGTGGAATTTTTGTCCTTTTGTTTTGCAGCATTTCACGGCTGTGCCAAAATAGAAGGAAAGATATTTCAGATGAGTACATTAGGTCTGGTGTGTGCTAATATCCTACAGTATTTTTCAGCAAATTTGCCTTTAGGACTGGCTGAAACTAGTTTTCATACTGAAATGTACATTGTGACCTAATTTGACTACATAAATAAGCCTTGATTTCCATTCCATTTGTCTGTTATACAAATGTCAACTTGAGGTCCCCGTAAAAGATGGCTTTGGTATAGAGTAAAAATGTTATTAAGAACTGATGTTTAGGATTGTAACTAAACTCTTTTGCAACGTTTTCAGCCACTACAGATTTATCGAGGGAGCGCAGGGAGGGAGAGCTAAATGGATTGAGATCACAATGCATGAGTAAACCATGTCCTTTACTTAGAGTGGAGAGAGAGCACCGCAACCTGTTATTGCCGACTGATTTGCATGATTTGCAGACTCTCACCCTGCCAAGTGCCGTGGAGCCCGTACAGGCCAGTTCAGGCAGAGGATGCATTGTTTCAGAAGGTTTGTAGGTGCACGGATGACACATTGAATTAAGAGCACTGCTGGCAGCAGGTAGATTTCATCGACCTGTGCCCACCTCCGCATTTGCCTTGGCGGCTCGGAGGCAGCACGAATTGCTGCTGAATAATGACATTGTGAATTCAGCCAAGGCATTAACGACAGGTGCCATTGGTTTGCATATCAGCCAGACATTGAGAGCGTGGGTATCTCTTGCGATACATGCACCAGACAGATTATGGTTTGGATGCAGTCCGCGATATCCCACAGGATGCAGAACTTTGCAGCATGTGGAATCACATGCATGTTCCACTCTGTGGCAAGGGAAGGCAAAAGAGGCTTAAATCAACTTTATTTAGGGAGGGCCAGAGATTTCCCTTTGAAATCGGTGAACAATAATGAAAGTTCTGTAAATAGTCCAGTGATAATGGCCACCAGCAAGGGGGCACTGACCAAACTCAAAGGACTTGTTTGGGGAAGGTGGGCGTTTCAGTTTGGGCAACACGGATATCTGCAGAAGTTGCAGCCGTTGCTCATGGAGGCTGGGAATGGGAAGTACATCACCAACACCCCGGGAGAATATGGCCTCCTACTGAGAGCCCTTCAAACCTTCTCATTTCTCTTTAAGCAGCTTATCCAGCCCAGCCCCTGTGACCTCTGCTTATTCTTCCAGTCACACAGTACTTCCAGTGGAATGCCTGCCCGTCCCACGATGTCTGTCGGTAACTGGTGCAGAAGACTTTGAAATCAGTCTAAGCTTTATTAATGCTGGACTTTAGCAGCTTGTAGCTACTGGAGTGGACACCAAATACTTTGGTTTAGAGATTCGGCGCTGAAACAGGCCCTTCAACACACCGAGTCCACACCACCCAGCGATCCCCGCACACTAACATTATCTTACATGCACTAGGAACAATTCACAATTTCACCAAGCCAATTAGCCTATAAACCTGTATGTCTTTGGAGTGTAGGAGGAAACCGGAGCCCCTTGGAGAAAATCCGCGCAGGTCACGGCGAGAACATACAAACTCCACAGAGAAAGCACCCGTGGTCAGGATCAAACCCGGGTCCCTGGCGCTATAACACTGCAACTCCATTGTTGTGCCACAATTCGGAACAACAGTCTGAATGCATCAGCCAGCAGCCAGCCTGCAAGTGATTTGTGACCATTGATGGTGAGAGGTGGTGAAGAAGTGTGCAGGTTTTTGTTGCTGCAGAAATCAAAAAGAAAACTGCAGATATTAGAAATATAAAACGGAAACAGAAAATGCTGGAAATAATCAGCAGGTCAGACTGCATCAGTGGGAAGAGAAACGATGCCAATGTTTCAGGGTGCAGGCACTTTGTCAGAGTGCCGAAGACTGAAATGTTTACTCCATTTCTCCTCCAACGGAAGACAGACACTAGCTAATTAAATTATTGCATCGTATGGGAGGCGCATTCCCAATCTCGTTGTACCCCTGTACAATGACAATAAAGATATATTGTATTGTATTGTATTGTATTGTAAAAGCTAGAGTAACTCAGCGGGACAGGCAGCATCCCTGGAGAGAAGGAAAAGGTGACGTTTCGGGTCGAGACCCTTCTTCAGACTGAAAGTCACGGGAAAGGTAAACGAGAGATATAGACGATGATATAGAGAGATATAACATTTTGTGTCTATCTTCGGTTTAAGCCTGCAGTTCATTCCTATACATCTCCTCCCACCGATGTGGCCTGACTCGCAGAGTATTTGCAGCACTTTCTGTTTTTGTCTTGCTGTTGCAGAATGCATGCCAGGTTGAGTGTGGGTAAGAGTTGGGACACCAAACTCTAATGTGGCTCCTCATGGCATCAAACCAGTGTTGCACGCAAACTGACATCATGATTTGCTCGTTCAGTACATGGCCAGTAAACATAAGCCATGCACACATTATTACTTATGCCGAAATGGCACTCGGTATAACTCATACCATGGACAGAAGCACAGATGCCATCTTAGAATAATGACACCTAAAGAACAGAGGAAACACAGATTAATTTTGCAGTTCAATTATCTGTGGAGATGGAATCTTTCTGGGGACTAGTAGAATGGAGGTTAACAATGAAAGGGAGACGTGCATTACTTTATGTGTTCAATATTAAACTGTCCTTGAATTAATATCACACTTAGCTTGAAGATTTTCAACATGTTTGCAAGTTATTACACGATCCGATGATCTCCAGAGCCTATAAATACATCTCAGACACCAAGAAGGAACACCTTTCTCTGACAATCAACAGAAGCTATGTGACGTTGAGACAGTTTCAAAAATACTTCCAGTGTAAATGGCAGTATGATACTGCAGTGGCAATCTCGAACCGAGATTTGAACAGAATTGCCAAACTAGTACACTTGCAAGAAAGTAGTGGTTATACAAGAATAGTTATATGTGGAGTGAGCTGGCAGACCATTCACTAATAATATCACAGAGTGGCAGGATGGGCTTTGGGACACAATGTCTGACTTATTTTCACATTTCTAGCATACAGGTGAACATAAAAGGTTGCAAGGGAGCAGGGGATTGTGGTAGTGTGAGAGGGGTAGAGGAGAGAACCTCAGTACTTTAATGCGGTAGAGATAACCATCCACACTCCTAAATCCATATTTATTTTGTGCAGCTGATAGCAGCAGACCCTTTAAGGTCTGCCATAAACTACAAGAAGTAGTGAGATAGACAATAGACCATAGGTGCATGAGTAGGCCATTCAGCCCCTCGAGCCAGCACCACCATTCACCGTGATCATGGCTGATCGTGCACAATCAGTACCCCGTTCCTGCCTTCTCCCCATGAATGAAATGTGCATTGTCCATGTACACTTCATGAGACAATATGATCATGGCTGATCATTCCCAATCAGTACCCCGTTCCTGCCTTCTCCCCATACCCCCTGACTCCGCTATCCTTAAGAGCTCTATCTAGCTCTCTCTTGTATGCATTCAGAGAATTAGCCTCCACTGCCTTCTGAGGCAGAGGATTCCACAGATTCACAACTCTCTGACTGCCTTTAGAATGTCATAGGCAACTTTCAATGAGGCATTTTCCTGCTTTCAAGGGAATGTCTGTTACAGAATGGATTTTCAGAACATTCATTGTCCATTCCCAATTATCCCTGGACTGCACAGTTAGCTCGAACGTTCAGAGGGCAGCTACGATTTAGCCACACAGTTGTGGCTAAGGGCCACCAATGGAAAGTGCCATCGATGTGACTGAATGCCTCTGGATCAAATTGTGAAGGGGAGGCAGAATATCAAGTAGAGCACTTCTATTTTAAGACAACCGGCACTCCATCCCCACATTGAAAACTGGAGTCAAATCAGTACGTGTAGCAGTGGCCTCTTCTAGTAGTTGAGACCAGAATATGACTTCAGAATAAATCAAAGCTACAAACTGATATTCTGACACATTTTTCTTTATAATTGGTAAGTTTGCCAGATAGAACATTTACAATGCATATTGTGTGTGCTGAAGACGCTCAAATGAGTGCGGTTTTGTGCCTTTGAAATCTGTGTTGGTTCAAGAAAGTTACAAATGGTAATTAATTAAAATCTTGTCCCTTGCATAGCACAATTTGCAATATTTTATTAAAATGTGGGCGTCACAGTTTGATCAGCAACCAGTGTCAGTGAAGTGCATTTGCAAGGTTGAGAGAGATGTGGCTAATATGTTTCAGGAGATGGTCACTAGCTGTTTAAGCTCCCTAGGCAGAGAGGCAAAGTATTACTTTCACTTAGAAATGAAATTCTTGGCAGATTGTGCAGGAATCCCCTAAGTACATTTCAATCTGTGACCAATATTGAGCTACGAATGCCAGTGAGGGCAAAGGTTACTCGGGAGTCTCTAACCAGAGCTAACTCTTTGGCAAACATAGACACAAAGTACTGGAGTATCTCAGCAGGTCAGGCAGTATCTCTGGAGAATAAAGATGGTGACAATTCAGGTTGGGACCCTTCTAAAAACCGAATTGTTCAGAGATTCAGGAGAGAAGAAGGAAGCTAGGAAATGCAGCAATTATAGAGGAGTCATTAGTTAGAAAAATAGGCAGGCATCTTGGCAGCAGCTTTTGTGTTTCAGAATTGTTGACTCTTCGGCGCTGTGGTCAAGGGTAGCTCTGGACAGCTGCAGAGTCAAAGCGAATGTTTGGACGAGGAGACGTTGAAAGAGGGAGGGACACATATTCCTAAACTTGGGAACTAATAATCTTTCAAGGAAGTTTGCGACTACGTTTGGGAGAGTTGAAAGGAACTTGTCAAGACGGTGCTGATCTGGATATAAAATTAGACGTGGGAAGCAAATGTACACAGAGGATTGGAAATGACACACTGCACTAATATTAGTGAGACCCCGTGCTCTACTGGAGCAGATTAAAAAGGAATATGATCAGTTCAGGAAAGCTTAACAGCCTGTTGCAAAAAGACACCTGACAAGGCAGATAAAGCTGATTAACTGACAGATGATTTACTGGAGAGTTATGGCACAGAAAGAGGCCATTTTGGCCACTGAATCTGCGCCAGATTTGATGATAACCAAGATCATATCATATCATATCATATATATACAGCCGGAAACAGGCCTTTTCGGCCCACCAAGTCCGTGCCGCCCAGCGATCCCCGTACATTAACACTAGGGACAATTTTTACATTTACCCAGCCAATTAACCTACATACCTGTACGTCTTTGGAGTGTGGGAGGAAACCGAAGATCTCGGAGAAAACCCACGCAGGTCACGGGGAGAACGTACAAACTCCTTACAGTGCAGCACCCGTAGTCAGGATCGAATCTGAGTCTCCGGCGCTGCATTCGCTGTAAAGCAGCAACTCTACCGCTGCGCTACCGTGCCGCCCTTTTGGCTCAATTGAGGACAGCATTGGGTATTAAATAGTAATGGCCTTAAGATCTTCAGGAAAGATTGGGAAGTGGAGACAGTAGATGGGAAGAGTCTAGGCTGAGAAGATGGTGGGTGCTGGTACTATTGATTCAGGAGAAAATAAACATTTATGGAGTGAGAGGATATGACAGGGGGTCAAGGTCAGATCTACGAAAGTAGAGATAAAGTATCATTACATTGACCAGCGGATTCTATTCCAATCAGTGTGGAAGATATATATCAGAATAATTTCAAGGATATTACAAAGCTTCAAGTGACACAGAGTAGAGATAATTTTGTAATCTTAATTATCATAAAATATCAGCAAAAATGGCAAAGCGAATTAATTTCAGAGGTGTCTGTAGAAAGCTTTCTTGATCAGTATGTTGCTTTCCCAGCAGAATTTAGTTTAATTTAGTTTAGAGATAAAACATGGAAACAGGCCCTTCTGCTCAATGGGTCCACACCGACCATTGTTCAAATATTCATACTAGTTCTATGTTATCCCACTTGCTCATCCACTCAAATTGTCCTGATTTTACAGAGGCCAATTTTACAGAGGCCAATTAACCTGCAGACCCATATGTTTTTGGTGTATGGGAGAAAACCGATACAGCTAGAGGAAATACATGCTGTCACAGGAAGAATGTACAAACTTCACACAGACTGTAGCCATTGTCATGATTGAAGCCAGATGTCTGGCGCTGTGAGACAATGGCTCTATCAGCTGCACCACTGTGCTGTCCTGAATTGCTAGATCTGATTCTATTCAGGTGGACTGAGACCAATATATTGGGGGTGGGAAGAAGGGAATTCCCGGAGTCATTATGCCACAGAAAACAATGATTGTTGCATCTCACTGTTCAGAATTGCTAAGTAAAAAGATAAAGACCATCCTGACTACAAATATCTTAACTGGAAGAGGGCCAGATCTAGTAGATTGAAAACAGGTCTGGGCTGGAAAATTGGAATCAAAAATTGGTAGGGAGACTAGAATGAAATAATGAGGGGACGGGGTTTGATTGCAACCAGGAGTCAAGGTAACTAGAGCCTGAATGACGAAAGGGGTAGGAAGGGAGATGAAGCAGGAAGAGGGTATTTAGGGCAATAAAGAGATCACGTCATATAGTTATACAACACGTAGGCATTCCCTTTGGGCCAACTTGGCTATGCTGACCAAGTTACCTATCTGAGCTGGTCCCATTTGCCAGCATACGGTCCATATCTCTTTAGACCTTTCCAATCCACATATCTGTCCAAATGTCTTTTAAACATTGTAATTGGACTTGCCTCCAGCACTTCCTCTGGCAACTCATCCCACATATCCACCATCATCTGTGTGAAAACTTTATCCCTTGGGTCTCCTTACATCTCCTATCCAGTATTTTTACTCTCATCTTAAACCTGTACCTTCCAGTTTTGACTTGCATATCCTGGGGGAAAGACTGTGGCCATTCACCTTATATATGCGCCTCATGATTTTATAAACCTCTATATGGTCACCCCTCAGCCTCCAATACTCCAGGGTAAAATGTTCACCTCTCGCCACCTTCTCCTTGTAACTCAAATCTTCCAGCCCTGGTAACATCCTTACGAATCCTTTCTGCACCCTTTCCAGCATAATAACATGCTTCCTGTAGAACAGCACACAATACTCCAAGTGCAGTTTCACCACTGTCTTGTACAGTTGCAACATGACGTCCCTACTCTTGTATTTAATGGTCTGACAAATGAAGGAGAGTGTGGTAAATGCCTTCTTCAAAACCCTGTCCATCGCTTTCAGGGAACAATGTACACCTTATAAGAAAATAACTGCAGATGCTGGTACAAATCGAAGGTATTTATTCACAAAATGCTGGAGTAACTCAGCAGGTCAGGCAGCATCTCAGGAGAGAAGGAATGGGTGACGTTTCAAGACCCGAAACGTCACCCATTCCTTCTCTCCTGAGATGCTGCCTGACCTGCTGAGTTATTCCAGCATTTTGTGAATAAATACCTTCTACTTGTACACCTTGGTCGCTCTGTCCTACAACACTCACCAGGGGTTTGCCATTGACAATGAAAGTCCTGCACTGGTTTAACTCACCAAAATGCATCACTTCGCACTTGTCTAAGTTAAATTCCATCTGCCACTTCTCAGCCTATTGTCCCAATTAATCAAGATCCTGTGGTTATCTTACTTTCCACTACACCACCAAATTCAAAGTCTCCAAACTTACTAACCATGCCACCTATGTTCTCATTGACATTATAAATGAAAACCAACAGTGAATCTAGCATAGATCCCTGCTCACACTACTGGTTAATCTGGAAAATAATCCTCCACTATTACAAACTGACTCCTATAACCAAGCCAGGTTTGTGTTCAATAGGTTAGTTCACTCTGGTCCCCTAAGATCTAAAGTTTTGGCTCAGCCTACCATGCAGAATCTTGTCAAAAGCCTTGGTAAAGTTCAAACGTTAATGATAATTCGAGTGCAGATTAGAGTGAAGAAAATAAACCCAAAAGTGGAGTGGGGAAGGAAAGAAGAAATGCGAACAGAATTGATTAGCAGCTAATTCAAAAAGTGCCGCTGTCTCACAGAGCCACACTTCGGTTGGATCCTGATGTCGGGTGCTGTCAGTGCGGAGTTTGCATGTTCTCCCTGTGACCACATGGGTTTCCTCCGGGTGCTCCGGTTTCCACCCGCATCCCAAAGACGTGTGGGTTTGTAGGTTAAATTGTCCCTACTGTGTAGGGAGTGATGAGATAGTGGGATA
Source organism: Rhinoraja longicauda (assembly GCF_053455715.1). NCBI lineage: Eukaryota > Metazoa > Chordata > Chondrichthyes > Rajiformes > Arhynchobatidae > Rhinoraja > Rhinoraja longicauda. Next base: position 7,238,228 of record NC_135967.1, on the reverse strand, counting down.
GTACAAAGCTAGTGTGAACGGGTGATTGATTGTTGGTGTGGACTTGTTGGGCCGAATGGCCAGTTTCCATGCTGCATCTCTGAACTACACTAATCTTCTATTAGCATGTACTCAGAGGAGGGCTCTGGGTGATGAGCGAACAGTGGAGGTGGAGGTAGAGGTTGACATACTAAATAAGCACCTTGTAGAGGTGCAGGAAAAGGAATGAGTTGACAATAGACAATAGACAATAGGTGCAGGAGGAGGCCATTCGGCCCCTACGAGCCAGCACCTCCATTCAATGTGATCATGGCTGATCATTCTCAATCAGTACCCCGTTCCTGCCTTCTCCCCATACCCCCTGACTCCGCTATCCTTAAGAGCTCTATCTAGCTCTCTCTTGAATGCATTCAGAGAATTGGCCTCCACTGCCTACTGAGGCAGAGAATTCCACAGATTCACAACTCTCTGACTGAAAACGTTTTTCCTCATCTCAGTTCTAAAAGCGCTATATAAATAAAATGTATTATTATTATTATTATTATTAAATGGCCTACCCCTTATTCTTAAACTGTGGCCCCTTGTTCTGGACTCCCCCAATATTGGGAACATGTTTCCTGCCTCTAACGTGTCCAACCCCTTAATAATCTTATATGTTTCGACTAACTGGATAGAGTAAAATTAGATAAAGGGTGGTACTGGATAGGCTGGATTGTACTTAAAGTGTATAAGTCACAAGTCCAGATGGGATGTTTGAAGTTATGGACCAGATCAAGGGGAACTATTTTTAAGCATTTATTTATTGGTATGTGAGCATTCCTGCCGTTTATTACCCTCTAATAGACCGGGTTGTTCAGCCACTTCAATGGACTTTTAAGTCACCCACTTTGACATGGGTCAGAGGTCACAAGTGGGGCAGAATGAGTCACGATGACACATCCTCTGCCCTAAAGAACATTGGGCAATATATTTTTTTAATCACAATCTAATAATTTTGTGGTTATGGTGAGTCAAACCAGTGTTTTTTTTTTCAAAGGAGGATTCCTGATCATTAAATGAATTTAAATTCCACAGTTGCCGTGCTGGGGTTAGAATGTGGATTTCTAGATTGTTAGTTTAGGCCTTTGGGTTAATATCATAACCCCAGCAACATCACCACACCCAAGTGGTGGAAAGGCTGAGGAAAATGGAATGCAGTGGTACACTGATTGGCAGTAGTATTAAAGTGGCAATTTAGTCCACACTGACCATCGATCATCTGTTCACTTTAGTTCTATGTTAACCCACTTTCTCATTCACTCCCAACACACTAGGAGTAATTTACAGAGACCAATTAATCTACAAATAGACAATAGGTGCAGGAGGAGACCATTCGGCCCTTCAAGCCAGCACCGCCATTCAATGTGATCATGGCTGATCATTTTCAATCAGTACCCCAAATCTGCAGTTCTTTGAGATGTGGAAGAAAACCAGAGCAAACCCCAGGTGGTCTCAGGGAGAACGTGCAAACTCCACACAGACAGCACCCGAGGTCAGGATTAATCCCGGGTCCCTGGAACTGTGAGGCAGCTGCTCTACTACCTGTGCCACTGTGCTGTCCTACTACATTGCCTCTCAGGATAACAAGGGCACATTCAGTCATGGGTTTCGAAAGGAAATTTGAAAAATTGCTGACTACAGAGAAAGAACAGGGAAATAAAATGACTTTCAATATTTAGACATGGTCTATTCTCTGCTGTTACCATTCTGTGATACGTTGGCAAAGCTAGATGGGGACTGCTGTACCGTGGGTTACAGCTGTGGTCTGATGCAACCAGCCAGAGGGTATGCACAAGAATATTATGGATTAATCAATGGGAGGCGATTTGCTGACATCCTGAGCGAATAGCATTTTTACTTCCACGATGCTACAAGAACTCTCTTGTGAGCATGTATATGTTGGGTTCTGTATCTGTAATGGCTGAAACATACCGCCCTTATCAAAGAGCGTAAGCTTAGACTTTAGACTTTAGAGATACAGCACAGAAAAAAAGCCCCTTGGCCCACCAAGTTTGCGCCGACCAGCGATCACCCCGTACACTACCCAGTCCCACCTGTCCCGGCTCTACTCCAGATTATTTAGTGAGCCAGCTGCCAGACCAATTGTTTTGGAACAATTGGGTGCTAGATTATTTTTTACATGCATATTGTGTTTTCTTTCAATAGTAACAGGCTGGATGAGGGAATGGATTTGCATTTGCACAGTGTCTTTTACATCCCTGACTGAAAGTGTCAAAGTGATTGAAGGTCAAAAGGTCATAAGTGATAAGAGCAGAATTAGGCCATTCGGCCCATCAAGTCTACTCTGTCATTCAATCATATCTGATCTATCTCTCCCTCCTAACCCCATTCTCCTGCCCTCTCCCCATAACCTCTGACATCCATTCTAATCAAGAATCTATCTATCTACGCCTTAAAAATATCCATTGACTTGGCGTCCACAGCCTTCTGTGGCAAAGAATTCCACAGACTCGCCACCACAGATTAATTTAAAGCAAATGCAATACCTTTGAACTCCAGGCATTGTGGTATGTTGGAAATAGGGCCAACAATTTACAAATAGCAACTTCCCACCACCAGCAATGTGATAATGGCCAAAATAATCTCGCACTTTGATTGTGGAATTGATATTGGCCAGGACACAATGGGATAACTTGCTCACAGTGCTTCAGAGTTTGCCATGGGGCCTTTTATGTCCACTCGAAAGATCAAATGAGGCCTTTGTTTATCATCCTCTGTTCAACACCGCCCCACCAGTTTTTTATGTGGATGTTTTTGGAATGGGCCTGGAATCCAGGACCTTGAAACTCAGCCAAGAAAGTTCCTCCAACCGTGACTAGGCTTGAGGGAAGATTGGAAAAGAAGCACAACCACAGTGGTCTAAAGAACAGGAAAGAAGCAGGATAGTTTCAGTTTTATGTCTGACATGAGAACGGAAATGTGGCTGATATTCTACCTGGTTAATTGATCCTTTAGAAAGCAGCAAAATACTCTCCTGATGCTTTCTCCTAAGAATAATATTATAAGGAAATGAACCAAAATGAGGCTTGCAAGATGTTTAACGTTTGTTCCATCTCAGTTTCTGCTTGGAAAGCAAATATTCATATTTGGTCCCAGAAGGACTTTGAGTTATTTTTCCAGATTACAGGCCAAAATGTTGATGCTTATACGCTACACTGTTGAAAATAACTAGCATCGTAAAGATTTCAACAGCGCAGCATGGAACCCTATGCTGCAATGCCCACACAGAAAATGCATTTGAGATATTTCCTAAATAGTGTCACTACTCATAATGCCTCCAGTATAAATCAGTGTAAAAGTACAAGGCTGTGACTGCAGTCTTGTTGGGTCAATGGCTGGGGCAAATGCTTCACCACAGGGATTTAAAGTTCGTGAGTAATTAGATGTGATAGGTCTGTCCCAGTGCCACGAGAAACATGTCCGAGACAGAGAAGGCTTAATGCGCCTGCCTGCCATCCAGCTGACTCTTGATTCACCTCTTCTTCGGAGTCGAAACCACCGTGAAGAATCAAGTTTTTTTGTCAACGTGACAAGGAGCCAAGAAAAATACGGCAGCTTTTGAAAATCCGTGGCAGACAAGTGGGTCAAATAAAGGAAGGGAATCAAAAAGGATGAATCACTTTCGGAAAGTCCTTCTAAAGAACCAGTCTGAATTCCACTGGCCATTTAAGCCTTCTCTTCCCATTCAGCAGCTGCCCATCAATCCCAAATGCCAATTCCACATGAGCACATGGGTAATTTGGTTCCCAGACCTGGCAAAAATGGTGAGAAAGAAATAATGCTGTCTACACAACAGCTTCCTGATTAAAATATTGAAACGCAGCCCCAGATCTCTCCCTTTAAAATTTTCAGTGACTTTGAAAATACATTCTGGAAATATTGTGGTTTCACATTACTGGCTGGATTCGAGTTCAGTGGTCTGTGCCCATACTTTTGCTCCATTATGCCCTGGCTCCCAACATTTTTGAAGAATCTAGACATAAGCTTTTTGTCAGCTGTTACAGTATCCTTCTTCCAATCTTCCAGCTTGACGGCTCTCACATTTCAAAGAAATAACGACTCCATTAGTTTCAGCAAAGAGGAGCGACAGGAGAGGCTGGGCCTGATCTCCCTGGAGCGGAGGAGGTTACGAGGGAACATGGTTGAACGTCTGTATCCTTCATACAAAGGTATGAAGGAAACAGAAAAGAGAAGACCAGGCAGGAAACTATTCCTATATCAGAGGTAAATAAAACTTTTTCACCATTAGTGGTGGCACAGTGGCACAATGGTAGGATTGCTGCCTTATAGTGCCAGAGACCCGGGTTAGATCCTGACTATGGGTGTTGGCTGTACAGAGTTTGTACTTTCTGCGAGGGTTTTCTCCGGGATCTCCCACACTCCAAAGACATACAGGATTGTAGGCTAATTGGCTTGGTAAAATTATAAATTGTCCCTAGTGTGTGTAGGATAGTGTCAGTGTGCGGGGATCGCTGGTCGGCGCGGACTGGGTGAGCCGAAAGTGCTTGTTTCCACGCTGTATCTCTAAACAAAACTAAAGTAAACTAGAGAGGGATGAGCATGCTACCTGGGAGAGTTGTGGAAACACAGACACTGACAGCATTTAAGGAATATCCGGATGGGCACTTGATTTGCTGACGCAGAGGAGGCTACTGGCCAAGTAATTACTGATGGGTCCTCACTGGTCAGCATGGATGTGGTGGGCCAAATGGCCTGTTTCCATGCTGTCTGAATCTATCTATATATCATAGAGGCGAAACTTCATCTCGTCAGGCTCTCAAAACATTCTGTTGACAATCGATAGGAACATTTCCAATCTCCCACCATAAGCCTAGCCAGGACCAGAGGAAATCAACCGGAGGTATTGTGTAAACAGTTGTAAACGGCCAAAATTATAATATAACAAATCCCATTGATGCCAGCAATTAATGTCTGATGACTGTTGGTGAAACTGTGTATTTGTATCTATTGGCTGTCCCCTACCATCTCCCCCGCATCTATATTTCCCACAGAGAACCTCCAACGTCTTGAGCTACAGAACCATCTCTAGTAACAGAGGTTAAAGGACTTTTTTTTCCCCCAGCAAGGTACTTAAGTATAACTCGGAGTTCAGAGTTTATGTCCGATTTAAGTTCTTAATCAGAAGATATAAGAGAGAAATGTTGCCTGTCCAATACGAGTGTAAAAACTGTGTCTCCACCACTTTCTTCAAAACCAGTCTCTGCCAATGAGCTACACTATTTATCTTTTGCAAACTGTCAACACTTCCTTCTGGAATGTTCCACCACCTGTTGCTTTTCTGGCCACCTCACGTTATGCTGGTTTTGCCTTGAGGCAGAACAGTAAGTGGATAAATTAACACAACTAATTAATGATTTGGCTTTCCGACCGTTATTCGTCAGTGAAAGTTATTTATTAATTCTTTACATTTAAGGAATATTACTCAATAGAGGGAAATTGCATTCTTCAATATCTGTGGGCTGAATTTTTTTGCAGTTTATGTTATTTTCACACCTGTTTAATTCATAATTTCCTCAGACTGATGCTGTAATTGAATTAATATGTTGAACCAACCCATTCACACCTTCTTTTGAGACCGACTTTTGCTTTCTGTCCCACCTGTTTTTGCACTGGGCCATGTTTCTTGGTTTAATCTCTCTTCCATCTCCTTGTTTCTTTGCATTTCATCTCTTTTCCCCTTATAGTACAATAAACATTTGCTCAATCTCTACGTTTTCCAGTCCTGATGAGAGGTTAGTAGCCTGAAAAGTTAACTCAATTTCTCCCTCCAATGTATTTCTAGTACTATGGCAGTTTTTTTCCCTCCCCAGATATCCAGCTCCGGCAAGTTTTTCCTTTGAGTTAGAATATTGCTCACAGTTTAAAACTACAGAAATATTTACACTGTGAACAGTGTTCTAACGCAAACACACAATTCAGCCATCTGGGTTGATGCCAGCTCCCAGCAGAGCAACTTCATTAATCCCATTCCCCCTGTTCCTTGCAACCTATCCTCTTTACACCTGCCCATCAGCTCCTCTGTGGTTCTTTTGCCACACGCATACAGGAAGACCTTCTGTCAACACCAGGGGACCATCACACTGGGCCACAACCACACCACCATCAGGAACACCTAGCGCTCACTTAGAGAATCTGACCATCTGGTTGTGCTTCCCCTTCCTGCCCACAGAGAGAGGCCAAAGAGCGTGGCGCTAGCAAAGAGGGCTGTGACGTGCTGATCAGGGGAGGCAGAGGATTAGTTATGGGACTGCTTCCCATCGGTGCACTGCACCACTTTCAAGGAGTCATCCAGCGAACCTGAATGAATACGCCACAGTCGTCTCCGATTTCATTAAAAAAAATGCCTGGGTGAGCGTGCAACTACAGAAGCATTTTGAGTCTTTCCCAACCAGAATCCCTCGATGAACCAGGAGACTTGTAATCAGTGGATGGATGGGTCTGTGACATTGAGGGCCGGTGAGCTCCTGAAGGCCATTGCTAGTGCAAGCGACAATTCTGGGCAAAGCTGGAGTCACAGGTGGGTGCCAACAGCTGTGACAGGGCTTGCACACTGTCACCCCTTACAAGACAAAACCAGGAAGCACAAGTGCAAATGATGCTAACTTCCAGACAAGCTCAGTGCCTTTTATGCACGCCAATGCGATCCCAATGCGCACGAGGCTTCAGAGGACTCAGTGCTCAGCCCGGTCTATCGCGGGCAGAACTCTCCTGCTCCATTGAAAGCATCCACATGGGACTTGGCCTCATGAAAGTGGCATCTAGCATCACCAAGGATCCTCACCATCCATGCCAGACCGTTCTCTCGCTGCTGGAAACCGCAAGAGGTACGTAAGACTAAAGTCCCACCCCACCAGGGTCAGGAGCAGCTACTTTCCTGCATCCGTCAGACTCATGAACCAACCTACACCTGCCTAATTGTACCTCAGTTACAGAACACCACACACCATCTTTTGCCCTAGAGCGGACTGCTTCTCTGATTAAGTTCAACATTCATGTCTTTTTTCTCCACCATCTTCTTTTCACTGTCTCGTGAAATCTATGTATAATTAACGTTTTTTTTGTGCTGTCTGTGTCCATGTGCCTGTGATGTTGCTGTAAGCAAGATTGTTCATTGTACCTGTACCTCACCTTACCTGTGTATGTGACAACAAACTGGATGTGACTAGATCTGGGAGAAACCTAGAGCACCCCACGTGCCAATGTCACACCAGCAGGGCCACAAATCAGTATCGAACCTGGCTTGTTGGAGCTTTGAGGCAACTCATGGTAAATGCTTTGCCTCCACTACCGGTGATAGAATGAATGGGAAAGGTTAAATGTGAGAGGTCTAGAGCACAGCACAGTTATTGCAGAGAGCTGTACAGATGCCCAATTCACCTCCTGGCGCCTCTACCCTTCTAAAACTGTATGTGTGTCAGGGTGGGGAAGAGGAAGGGGCTTTAAGTTTTGAGCTGAACCTCTCTCACCAGACCTATGTCCTCCTTGCTCTATACTCTGCACACCATTTTTAGAAGCAGCGACCCGGGCTCGATCCTAACTACGGGTGCTGCCTGTACGGAGTTTGCACGTTCTCCTCTTAACCACATGGGATTTCTCTGGGTGCTCAGGATTTCTCCCACATTTCAAAGATGTGCAGGTTTGTAGATTAATTAGCTTCTGTAAATTGTCCCTAGTGTGTAGGATAGTGGTAGTGTACAGGTGATTGTGAGTGGTGCTGACTCAGTGGTCTGAAGGGCATGTTTACACGCTGTATCTCTAAACTAAACTAAACTGAACTCAACTTAACTAAGCTAAACAGTGTGGGGACCTTTGGCCCAGAGAATCCATGGCCTGATGCAAAGTTCAGTCATCAGATACTATCAATATTTAATGCCATCTACTCATCAAGGACCAGCACACACAGCTAAGGAATCAGGAGATCGGGTAATTTAGTGCTTTAATATTTTTTTCGATGCCAGGTTGAACTGGCATTTTTTTCCATATGCTGTGACAAAGCCTTGGACATTGTTTCTACTGGACTGCCCCCCAGTCTGATTGTATCTGGATTCTGCCAACACATTCATTGAATGCCGGTTTCACCATCTAGAACCTACTGGTTTCTCTCCTCTGCTCCCACTACACTGCTTTCCTCTGGCTCATTGCACTCATAACCCTCTGGTCTACTGGTTTCATCCACCTGCATCACATCCACCTTCCCCTCAAATCGTCCTTGCTCTATTCACCTTGTTTGGGACTGACTTATGGACACACTCTACATACGTAGATGAGTGTACGGTAGACTGGGAAGATTGTTGAGGATGGATCTGATGGCTGCTGTGGGGATGAAGGCATCTTCTGCCACGTTGGAACGGGAAGATTCTGTGTGCTTTCTCTCCACATTGACCACGCCTCACCTCAAGGCCGCACAACAGGGGGCCGGGTGGAGCCGTGCAGAGCTGGGAGCGCTGAGCAGATTCACTCGCTCATTCACTGAGCCAGTGAGGCCAGCTGGAGGCCACTCTCCCCCGCGCCTGCTCGCTCCCCCCTCACTGCTGTTTCTGTGATCCTTTCCCATGCTTCTGACTTACTTCTGACCTACGGGCAGTTTGGGTTACAAGCAGTTCACAGAAACTGAACCCTTTCGTAACCCATGGTCTGCCTGTGCTACTCCATCCAGTCGCTCTTTGGTTGCAACTTGGATGCAGTTATTCTGAGAAACTTCAGGAGACACAGCAGGGGATCAGGACCAGCTGGGCGGAGGAATCTGCAGCCTGAACTTCCAAGGACCCCCTTTCCAAGCAAGTACAACATTGTGAACGTTCCAAACGGCTCCAAGAGACGATGGCTTACGTGAATGAATTCAGCAGCTGCAAGCACACTATAGTGAACAAAGGTTTTGCAAGTCCAAGCACCACCGTAAAGTCAGTAGCAAATAATGTTTGGTTACAAACACTCTGTAGGATTAAAGTTCACTCAACAGATCTTAATTTACATGGAAATCTTGGGTTGTCTCTTCCAATACATTGGGGACTGACGAGGGAATTTTGAGACAGTGGTTCTTTAGCATCATTATTGTGGATGGTTTGTGGATCAGTTATTACTCTGGGGCCTAATGTTCTTTGAAGCACGGACATCCTGCAGTCTCTCACAATTGCAACATATTTGCACCTTCTTGTTCACATCCTCCCATGTATGCATTTGAGGTGGATAGTGTGCAAGGCCGGCCAACCTTGGAGGTAAATGTTGTCTACACAAGTGTATAAAAGAGCCCTTAAGAAATGAGCGTAGATGTGGTGTGACTTTAGAAACCTTGCTGCTCTAGACACCATCATTACTTGAGAGCTACTACTTTCAATGCAATATTTTCTGTTTATGGATCTACCTCTTTTATTTGCACAGACAGGCAGCAAGATAATAAGATGTGTTTCCATCCTGCAGCATATCCATATCAAGAGTGTGAAGCAAGGCCATCTAATGCCCAAGATAATGCTTCAGAATAACCAACGTGAGGGTTTGTTGAGTGCTTGCCAACATCTCTTTGTCGTGGATTTCATTATTACTGTCATTGGCCAGAATTACTCGATTATTCAAAAGCTACCTGGAGATTTGCCTATGTCAAGCAAATATAGCAGACAGTACATTGTTTTAAACATATATCCAAGAAGCCAGAATCTATTGGCATGAATGAATTTTCATTGCAACTGAGCTAAATATTCAAAGAGTGGACTGTCTCGTTTCAAGTAGCTGATGACATTGAGTGAGGGAGATTGCAGGGGAAATGCAACTCTTCCCTAATTCTGGGTCATTTAGCTTCTGATCTCTTTGTTGGTTGTTTGCTCGTCACAGAATGGTCTATGAAACCTGCCTGTCACAAAGCAAATCTCCGGGTGGCTTTTGAATAATCAAGTAAATCTGGCCTTCGACACAGCCACTCCCAAGTACAGCAATAATGAACTGCAGTTCAATGAAATCTTGGCATGCACTCAAGCAAAAAATCAACATACAATTTGAAAGGTCACTTGAGACTTGCTGACTGTTCAGTCCAATAACCTGGAAACTGAAGTCCAGCAAACCTCAAACCACAAGGGTGAAGTTCAGGCTGTGTGATCTTTTGGCTTGTAGACCAGAAAATCAAGTAGCCCTGTGAATTATGCCAATTCCCCCATATTATCACAATACATTGAGACCTCTGCCCACCACTAATAACAACTATTCATTTCACCAGTCAGTTTGTATTCAGGACAGAGACTTTACATACATGTTTCCACCGATATTTTCATTATATGCTTTAAGCATATTGACAGGGAGTTATGGAAATCATAATAAAGTGTATGATTCTGAAATGTACAATTCCTGACAGCAGTTTCATTAACATTATGAAGAGAGAGCCACCATTCCACAATATAACGATAATGATCATTTTTATCAGCTCTTAAGCAAGAATGAGGCAATATAAATGTCCCTTAATCCAGCAATTTAGTATGCAATCATGGTGAGAAATGGCTTAATAAAAATGAAAAATTCTGGTTTTCCCCTGAGTTGCGTTTCATCCAAAGAGTGTAAATCAAAGACCTGAAGTGCATATGATTATGAATGCAGATTGAACTTTGCGTGAATTCACTGCATTCAGTATTTCCTAACTTGTTTTCAGAGTTAATTTTTGTATGCATTGTTGCAAACAGCAATCCTTTTTAATAAAGATTTACAATGGCTTCGAACAAGAATCCAGATCTTATGGTCAAAGGAATAAAAAAGCATGAAGGAATCGTGTAGATTTGTTTCAATATGAGATATAAATTGATTCAGTATCATTGCAACAATGTGGGATAGAATAGGAAAATGTTTAAATAATGTAAATAACATGTTAAAAAATGTATTTATACGTGAGATTGGGCATCACAGGGAAGTTCCCCATTACTGTGCTTTTCCAATTGCCCTTTTCGATTCACTGCATTATTGCCACAATGCTATTAATCTGGCAAGAATATGGCATTTAAGCTGGAAAGGGTGCAGAGAAGATTTATGAGGACATTGCCAGGACCCGAGGGCCTGAGCTATAGGGAGAGGTTGGGCAGGCTAGGACTTTATTTCTTGGAGTGCAGGAGGCTGAGAGATGGTCTTACAGTGGCGTATAAAATCGTGAGAGGAATTGATAGGGTGAATGCGCAAAGTCTTTTAACCAAAGTAGGGGAATCAAGAACCAGACAACATAAGTTTAAGGTGAGAAAGAAAAGATGTTTAAAATAAATCTAAGGGGAACATTTTCGCACAGACGGTGGTGGGTATATGGAATGAGTTGTCAAAGGAGGTAGTTGAGGCGGGTACTATAAAAACATTTAAAAGATATTTGGACAGGTACACGGATAGGAAAGGTTTATGGTTCAAATGCAGGCAGGTGGGACTAGCGTAGATGGGGATTCGTGGTTGGCATGGGCAAGTTGGCTCGAAAGGTCTCTTTCGCTATATGACGTTTTGACTATGACTCTATGTTCTACAGTAACAAGGTCATGGATTTTGACCTAGTTCCCTCCCACACTCCAAAGACGTACAGGTATGTAGGTTAATTGGCTGGGTAAATGTAAAAATTGTCCCTAGTGGGTGTAGGATAGTGTTAATGTACGGGGATCACTGGGCGGCACGGACTTGGAGGGCCGAAAAAAGGCCTGTTTCCGGCTGTATGTATATGATATGATATGATAGTACTGAAAAAGAAGTGGAGATATATCATATCTGTGTGTAACCTTCAAAGGGACTTATAGTTGATGGATGCCCTTCCACCTATTGCCCTCTTTCTTCAACGCAGTTGGGTTCTTGGGTTTTGGAAGTACTGTTAAGTTCTGTACCCTTGGCAACATAATGCCATTGTCAGATCTTGAGCAGCATACTCACGTCTTTCTACAAGACTACAGGAGGAGTAAAACATGTTTTGCTAACTTTTCATAAATCTTCATTATCATCATCATCATCATATATATACAGCGCGGAAACAGGCCTTTTCGGCCCACCAAGTCCGCGCCGCCCAGCGATCCCCGTACATTAACACTATCCTACACCCACTAGGGCCAATTTTTACATTTTACCCAGCCAATTAACCTACAGTTAATCTATTTTAACTGGGTAGGAGTATTTACATCAGCACCAATGGACACAATGAATGTAACATTTCTGAATGATTTTGGAAACATTTATAATTACCCACCTTTGAGCAAAAATATTCAAAGGCCGTAAGCCAGGACAATTGGAGCTACTTTTCTGTTCCAACGCCTAATATAAAGGGCAGGCAATACGGATCATCTTTCTTTGATACAAAATAAAGATAACTGCGGATAAAGTTGGCGTAGAGTCCAACATAATTTGCCTTTGTGCTTATTTCCGGATGTGTACAGGACAGGCAAAGTGGTATTGATTTCCCATGTCTAGTTAATAATAAACATTAATGGTCCTGCTCAGGATAGAGGTTCTTTCAGCCTGCTTCACCCTTTTAAATTCCACACATTGTAATTTCATTTGGTATCAGAATGTTAAACACAATCTGATGGTCAATACTGGCATGGTTCCTTCACAGGGCATTCGGACACAGTCATGCAGTTTCAGGCCAAGGTGCAGTTGAGGTGCAGAGTTTAAACATAATTCCAGTTATCCATCTGGATGTGTTGGTCCAGATTGGTGGGGGAACAGCGCAGTGTAATGCATTTATTGCCATCTGCAACCCATGGATGCAGCAGGCAATGTATTGACTGCAGTCAATGTTAATACAATCTTTTACTTCTATCAAACTCATTCTAAGTTGAGACAGGGAAAATCTTTAACATCTGCCAGTTTGCAAAACACCATTGCAATGCACTGGTAGCTGATTCCAGATGTGCATATGTGTCAAAATAAGTAATTTTATCACAACCTCTTTGGCCAGAGCATTTAATTATGTACATAATGTTGTGTAAATGTAGAAACAAGCAGCTGCAGGTGGATGATCAGTGGATCAGGCAGCATACATGGAGAACACGGATCAATGACATTGAAAATGATTTATAAGTGAGACTAGGACCCGAAACATCACCTATCCATGATCTCCAGGGATGCTGCCTGACCAATAGGTTAGCCAGCATTTCGTGTCTTTCATTGTCATGTAAATGCCTGCAGGAAACCTCATGGATTTCACAAGGTGGAAGGACTTCCGTTACATCAACATTCTTACGTCTACTGTCCCATTTTAGACAATAGACTATAGGTGCAGGAGTAGGCCATTCGGCCCTTCGAACCAGCACCGCCATTCAATGTGATCATGGCTGATCATTCTCAATCAGTACCCCGTTCCTGCCTTCTCCCCATACCCCCTGACTCCGCTATCCTTAAGAGCTCTATCTAGCTCTCTCTTGAATGCATTCAGAGATTTAGCCTCCACTGCCTTCTGAGGCAGAGAATTCCACAGATTCACCACTCTCTGACTGAAAAAGTTTTTCCGCATCTCCGTTCTAAATGGCCTACCCCTTATTCTTAAACTGTGGCCCCTTGTTCTGGACTCCCCCAACATTGGGAACATGTTTCCTGCCTCTAACGTGTCCAACCCCTTAATAATCTTATACGTTTCAATAAAATCCCCTCTCATCCTTCTAAATTCCAGTGTATACAAGCCTAGTCGCTCCAGTCTTTCAACATATGACAGCCCGCCATTCCAGGAATTAACCTAGTAAACCTACGCTGCACGCCCTCAATAGCAAGAATATCCTTCCTCAAATTTGGAGACCGAAACTGCACACAGTACTCCAGGTGCGGTCTCACTCGGGCCCTGTACAACTGCAGAAGGACCTCTTTGCTCCTATACTCAACTCCTCTTGTTATGAAGGCCAACATTCCATTGGCTTTTTTCCACTGCCTGCTGTACCTGCATGCTTCCTTTCAGTGACTGATGCACTAGGACACCCAGATCGCGTTGTACGTCCCCTTTTCCTAACTTGACACCATTCAGATAATAATCTGCCTTCCTATTCTTACCACCAAAGTGGATAACCTCACACTTATCCACATTAAACTGCATCTGCCATGCATCCGCCCACTCACACAACCTGTCCAAGTCACCCTGCAACCTCATAGCATCTTCCTCACAGTGGAGGCTAATTCTGCACATCGATCATTCTCTATTAGCGAAAGCACCTTTCGACACTTAATTTAAATCTGAAACTTATCTTTTTTCATGCGTGCTAAATGTGTGTGAATGCATCATCACCAGTTGCATTCATCCCTCCTCAGTCAGTCCCATGGACTTCAGTGGACCGAATGTGTGGGAGATGTGGCCAAAGGATAGGCAATACTCTGATACACATTTTGCGGTCACCATTGGTGTTTTCTTCCCCTATGTCATCTTCCATCATTCAATTAAAAGATACATGCTGGGTTTATTTTGTCCATTTACTTAACTATCTAACTTTCATTAAATTGTTTCATAAAACTCTATGGAAGTAAATTAAGTTTGTCTGGAAACAAAAAACAAAAACAAAACAGGAATTGCAATAAATCAGTATAACAGAATTGAAGATTCTGATTTAGAATCAGTCTGAAGAAGGGTCTCGACCCGAAATGTCACCCATTCCTTCTCTTCTGAGATGCTGCCTGACCTGCTGAGTTACTCCAGCATTTTGTGAATAAATACCTTCGATTTGTACCAGCATCTGCAGTTATTGTCTTATAGTATAACAGGAAGCATCTGTGGAAAGAGAAACAGAATTATCATTTCAGATAGAAGACATGAAGAGCCATCCCCTTTGACAACCTTCGAAGCAGCGTTTTTGACCTGAAATGTTATTTCTATTTCACTTTCCACAGATGCTGCCTGACCTGCTGAGTATTTACAGCATTTTCTGTTATTGTGTCGGATTTTCAGCGTCTGCAGTTTTTGATCTTCAAAGCTTCTCCAGTCATTCCCCCGACTTCACCCCGCGGTTATTTTCTTTCCAGACGTCAGTTGGTGAATGTCTCTCTTGTTACATTGTGGCCAGACAGATGAAACGTACAATGTGAGGTCAGATTAAAAACCCATAAATTTTAAACATTGCATTCTGAGTTATATGGTTTTATTGATTGCATTAATTGGATGTTTTTACGGTCCAGTCTACGAAGATATATGGCTTCTTCCTACAACAGTTTCATTTTTATTCATGGAGCGGACATGTTTTGAATGGTTCTTTCATCGCACGGTGCTTTACAATACAATACAATACAATATATCTTTATTGTCATTGTACAGGGGTACAACGAGATTGGGAATGCGCCTCCCATACGATGCAATAATTTAATTAGCTAGTCAGTATTAATTTAAACAACAACAACCCAACGAAACAAATTGTAACAGTTTTAAGACAGAATAAAGTGCAAGTAGATCTGTGCCGGTTCACTGTGCGATGTGACCATCCGGCTCAGCAGGACCGGTTCATAGCAGCTATGGCCCTGAGGATGAAGCTGTTCCTGAGTGTGGAGGTGCGGGCGTAGAAGGCCTTGTATCGTCTGCCCGATGGAAGGAGTTCGAACAGACTGTTGCAGGGGTGTGAAGAGTCTTTGTGGATGCTGGTGGCTTTTCTGAGGCATCGTGTGTTGTAGATGCCCTCCAAGGCTGGTAGCTGTGTTCCGATGGTCCTCTGAGCTCTATGGACTACCCGCTGAAGAGCTTTCCTTTCTGCCTCCGTGCAGCTGAGGTACCACACAGGGGATGCCATGTGTTAGGATGCTCTCTATGGTGCAGCGGTAGAATGTCGTCAGCAGCTGTTGGGGTAGACCAGATTTCTTCAGTGTTCTTAGGTAGAACAGTCGTTGCTGTGCCTTCTTGACCAGCGCAGCAGTGTTATTAAATTGCATTGTTGCATTTGGTTTCGTTCTGTGCAACTGCATATCTTGCCGAAGTAATTCTACTATTTGTGATTTCGGGCCCACTTGATGGAGCTGGTATCTCAAATAACACCATCACACTGAGCTTCAGCATCCAGATGTACGGCAGTGGGCCTGATGCCAGATGTTTAGGCAACTAATGCTGCATTCTCCCTCCCTGATTCCAACTTAGCTTCTCAAAGGTATAATCTTACTCATTAGACTATTTAAAAACAAATCTCCTCTGCATAGCAACAGCTTGGAGTTTAATTTCCTGTGGGACTTTACACCAGGGTATCTCAGTCTACAGTGGTCAACACCTTGGTCAGGTAGGATCTTACTTGACCCTATCTGCTTTATTTAGTTCTTAAAATGTTAAAATCGCACCTGGAGTACTGTGTGCAGTTTTGGTCTCCAAATTTGAGGAAGGATATTCTTGCTATTGTGCAGCATAGGTTTACTAGGTTAATTCCCGGAATGGCGGGACTGTCATATGTTGAAAGACTGGAGTGACTAGGCTTGTATACACTGGAATTTAGAAGGTTGAGAGGGGATCTTATCGAAACATATAAGATTATTAAGGGGTTGGACACGTTAGAGGCAGGAAACATGTTCCCAATGTTGGGGGAGTCCAGAACCAGGGGCCACAGTTTAAGAATAAGGGGTAGGCCATTTAGAATGGGGATGAGGAAAAACTTTTTCAGTCAGAGAGTTGTAAATCTGTGGAATTCACTGCCTCACAAGGCAGTGGAGGCCAGTTCTCTGAATGCATTCAAGAGAGAGCTAGATAGAGCTCTTAAGGATAGCGGAGTCAGGGGGTATGGGGAGAAGGCAGGAACGGGGTACTGAGTGAGAATGATCAGCTATGATCACATTGAATGGTGGTGCTGGCTCGAAGGGCCGAATGGCCTACTCCTGCACCTATTGTCTATTGTCTATTGTCTATTCATTTGTTGGATGCAAGCTTAACTGGGAAAACCTGCATTTATAGTCCACCTGCACATGACCCCTAAATTAAATAACATCCCAGATCTTGTTGAAGACATCCATGTTGGTGGGTTATCAGTCACATAGTAGGCCAGATTGGGTAAGGAAGATGGAATGATTTTCCTACACTGAATTAGAAAGGTCTTCATGAAAATCCAGTGCATTTATGATTACCAGTCAACAGATGCTACCATTGCAATTTCAGAGTGTGTTACTAAACCCAATCTAAACTCCGTTTCTGTCACGGAGACAGCAGACACGGTAGATGCTGGAATCTTGAGTTAAAAAAGACCCAAACTGCTGGAAGAACTCAGTGAGTCAGGCAGCATCTGGTGTGCAGTATCAGTGGCTTAAAGAGTGTGGGTGATGGATCAAAGAGAGGAGAACATCATTCACTGTAGACACAAGGAACTGCAGGTGCTCGACCCTCAATGTGCTCAGCAGGTCAAGCAACATTTATAGAGGGCATGGACAGGCAATGCCAGGACCCTTCTTCGGACTGATCTGGAACCTGGAAAAGATCTTTCCTGATGTGTGCACTGCACAAGAGTTTAGTTTGGGCTGTGACACATATGAAGAGATATTGCACAGAACTGCACACTGTTCAGATCCATGCATTCGGAAAGTGGGAATATCAGAGGATGGTGGTGAGCATAGAATTGGCAGTCAAGCCAGTCTAACTCAACAACACTTGTGACTTCACTGGAGTAGGAGTGAAATAATTAGGAGAGAAAAATATAGCAGAGAAAACAGTACATTTAAGCTCACTCTCAGTAAACAACCAGCATACTTTGAAACAGTCACAGTTGTCAAAAAAACGAATCCACCATCTCACTAATGAAAAGAGCATCTTCTTTTCTCTGTTGTTCAGATTTAGGGCTTGATTGGCAAGTCGACAGCACACAGTACAAATATGTTGAATTTCCCTTCAGCTGAACAAAACTGAATTATTTTAAAGAATGCATTTGGAGATCCAAGGGAAAATGTTATGTCGAGTTCAGCTGCTTTTCCAACATAACTTAGACAGAAAGTTGGGAAGGTACTACTTCCACTGGATCGCTGGTCATTGTTTATCCTGCACTTGCCCATCGGCCCCCAAAAGAGGCAGTGAGTGTATTCAAGGAACGCTGTGGTGGCGGCATTGTACATTGCAAGGCCATTGTGTTCACGATTCACATTGTGTTCAGTTTGAGTTTCCCTGCTATAGGAAAGACGTCATTGAGCTGGAAAGACTTAAATGTCAAAGAAGCCACTAAGAAGAGTTAGATGCACAAGAATGTTGCCAGGACTCGAGGGACTGAGCTGCAGGGAGAGGTCGGGCAGGCTAGGACTTTATTCCTTGCAGCACTGGAGGCCGAAGGGTGATCTTGTAGAGGTGCATAAAATCATGAGGGAAATAAATTGGGTGAATGCATAGAAACTTTTACCCAGAGTAGGGGAATAAAGAACCAGAGGGCATAGGTTTAAGGTGAGAGGGGAAAGGATTAATAGGAAGCTGAGGGGTGGTGGTGGGTATATGGAACAAGCAGCCAGAGGAGGTAGTTGAGGCAGGTACTCTAACAAATTTATAAGACATTTGGACCGGTACATGAGCCAAACACAGGCTTGTGGGACCAGCAACAATGGGGTATTTTGGTTGGCATGGAGACGGGCTTCGTTCCGTGGCGTATGACTCTATTATATCAATCATTATTGTCATATGACCCCATAAATGACAAGCAGATGTTTGCATGTACCGGGGTGGTGGAGTAACAACTTCTGCATGTCAGCAGGGTTGCCCTTACATTGTAGCCAGTCGTTGAGCATGGACAAGGCCTGGCTGGATCCCTTTACGAAGGAGGATGTTGGCCTTCTATCAGTTGGATCACAGTACCAGAATCAGAAAAGCTAGGCAGATATTTACAGGGATTGAAAAAAAACCTGAACAAGAATCGGCAAGTTTTACGTTCCACAACCAAGACTAATGAGTGATTAGGGCTGTTATAGAAGGAGGACCACCTCTTTCTAGACACAAAATGTTTTGGGGGATTTACAGTTGCTGCCTTTGGAGCTGAGCCATACTTGTACCTTGTGGTCCTCAGAGCATTACAGGTGTGTAGAGGTATGAAGATATGACTACAGCATCTAAGACCCTAACATCTACACCAGAGGTAGGGTGAGGATAATGGAGTTCAGGGCAGTAGTGAAGTAACAGTTCAGTTCACCACCCAGTTTATCTCTGCTAGCCATTACTACTTCATGGCTACTAGATCAGGGCAGCAAATGCAATTTCCAAACGCTGTCCAATGGTTCTAGAACCAGCAGAACGTTTACAATGAAAATAACCACACGGACGTCATTGTCACTAATGGGCCAGTGGAGTCATAATCTCCCTTGGGCATCTCCACCAGCATCCCAAAGGCAGGCCTGGAGGAACGTGGACACTTCTAGATACTAAAGGCTTTAGATTCCTACAACAGCATGGATTTCCTAAACTAACCTTCCTGTCGTGGTCTTCTCAACGTGAGTCATCCACCTACCAGGGGTCCAGACAGAATTTGGCAAGGCAGCCTGTGACTCAGCAACTGGGCCTGCCTGCCTCACATGCGATGGCACAGCTTTCAAAGAGGAAAATCCCACTTGGCAGGTGTAGTCCTTTTCCAACAAAGGACACTTTCTTGACCAAGAAATGTCACATGGCATAATGGAAGTTTCAAACATTTAGTTCTTTAGAAATATTTTTTTTGAAAGCATCTGAGCTAGTTCCAAATAGTAATTTCTGAGAAACACAAATCTTCAGATCAACTGAGTTGTTGCCTTGAGGGGACAAAGTGACACCATTACCTCCGTCTCTTTGAGCTTCCAGCACTGTTTGGACACTCTGTGTTGCAAAGCTTTTGTATTGCTTTAAGCATCAAAGTTCGAGCTGAAGGACCTGGATGTACCTTGGTATCTGAGTGTGCAATAGTTCTTGCACGGTGTCGATCATTGTTCTGGCCATGGTGAATCAGCAGAGGATGGGTCACTAATTTATGGGCTGGGCAAATAAATCATTTGCTCTCTCTACTTTGTAAATAACTCTCAGTGAATTTGATCTGAACACAAGTTAACAAACTAAACTGCACTCTTATTTACAGACTGTAGGGACTGTTAGTGCATGTGTGAGCTTGGCATATGAATGGCATGTGGGATTGTCGAAATCCAGCCTCCAGTCGACAGTGCCAACACGGAAATTACTGCAGTGCAGTACAAAACTGGCACGGAATGGTGAATATAGCAGGCAGCAAAACACTCATGTCCAAGACGAGGAGGTTACAATGGTGCCTTAGTGTCACAGGCAAATCATGGTCTAGCTTTCATTTAGAGAAACAGAGAGGAAACAGGTGCTTTGGCCCACTGAGTCCACACTGACCAGTGATCCCCACACAGTATACTGACACCATCCTACTACACACTGGGGACAAGTTACAATTTCTTACCGAAGCCAAATTAACCAACAAACTGCGTTTCCTTGGAGTGCGGGAGGAACCTGGAGTACCCGGGGAAAACCCACGAGGTCACAGGAAGAAAGTATAAACTCCATACTAGTCAGGATGTAACCCGGGTCTCTGGTGCTGCAAGGCAGCAACTCTACCACTGTGCCACCGTGCTGCCCCTAACAGTGAAATCCTTTTTCGAGTCGTCAGGTTTAACGCCATTTCCAAACTTCCAAAGTTTGGTCCGTGCGTTCAGCCTTGTGGAGCGGCGCCCAATCCCCCGTGAGCCCTAGGCTGATGCAGGGCCTACAGCCATCGCCTTTGTTCAGTGTTGTTCAGTGAACCGATGTACCTCTCTTCGCCCGGATGTCCCCTTCACTCACTGACTGATGTTCCTCTCACTCACTACTTCAGGGAAAAGGAATGGATCGCCCCAACCTTGACATTTTTAGGTCATTTTTTTATATCATAGGGAGTGGTGAATATTCACCTCCAACAGCAGATAACATGCATGCAGCATGGAAGTGAGGTTGAAGTGACTTCACCATTGCATGCTTCCTCCACTTCCTTGCAGGAGAAGCTGAACCCAAGGTTGCGGCACCCACAGCAGGCGAGTTTGTGCCCGAATCCCTCAGGATCAGGCCCCATAGAGAAGAGGCTGGAACCTCCAGCCTGAGTCCCGGGTTTGATCCTGACTAAAGGTACCATCCGATTTCCATCCTGCCCTTAAATATACCTGGACTATCTCTGACATCTCCCTCCCGTTTCTGGACCTCACCATCTCCATCACAGGAGAAAAACTAGTGACGGACATTTATTACAAGCCCACCGACTCGCACAGCTATCTGGACTACACTTCTTCCCACCCGGTCCCCTGCAAAAAGTCTATCCCCTACTCCCAATTCCTCCGTCTACGCCGCATCTGCGCCCGGGATGAGGTGTTTCAGACTAGGGCTTCCGAGATGTCCTCGTTTTTCAGAAAACGGGGCTTCCCCTCCTCCATTATAGATGAGGCTCTCACTAGGGTCTCTTCTACATCCCGCAGCTCCGCTCTTGCTCCCCGTCCCCCCACTCGCAACAAGGACAGGATCCCCCTCGTTCTCACCTTCCACCCCACCAGCCAGCGGATCCAACATATCATCCACCAACATTTCCGTCACCTACAACAGGACCCCACCACTGGCCTTATCTTCCCATCCCCTCCCCTCTCTGCGTTCCGCAGAGACCGTTCCCTCCGCAACTCCCTGGTCCACTCGTCCCTTCCTACCCAAACCACCCTAACCCCGGGCACTTTCCCTTGCAACCGCACGAGATGCAACACCTGTCCCTTTACCTCCACCCCTCAACTCCATCAAAGGACCCAAACATTCTTTCCAGGTGAGACAGAGGTTCACCTGCACCTCCTCCAACCTCATCTATTGCATCCGCTGCTCTAGATGTCAACTTATCTATATCGGCGAAACCAAGCGCAGGCTCGGCGATCGCTTCGCTGAACACCTGCACTCGGTCCGCATTAACGCAACTGATCTCCCGGTGGCCCAGCACTTTAACTCCCCCTCCCATTCCCAGTCTGACCTCTCTGTCATGGGCCTCCTCCAGTGCCATAGTGAGGCCCGCCGGAAATTGGAGGAGCAGCACCTCATATTTCGCCTGGGCAGTTTGCAGCCCGGTGGTATGAACGTCGACTTCTCCAACTTCAGATAGCTCCTCTGTCCCTCCCTTCCCCTCCTCCTTCCCAGATCTCCCTCTATCTTCCTGTCTCCACCTATATCCTTCCTTTGTCCCACCCCCGACATCAGTCTGAAGAAGGGTCTCGACCCGAAACGTCACCCATTCCTTCTCTCCCGAGATGCTGCCTGACCTGCTGAGTTACTCCAGCATTTTGTGAATAAAGGTACCATCCGTATGGAGTTCGTACGTTCTCCCCGGGACCTGCGTGGATTTTCTCCGGGTTCTCTGGTTTCCTCCCACACTCCAAAGACGCACAGGTTTGTTGGCTAATTGACTTTGGTAAAATTGTAAATTGCTCCAGTGTGTGTAGGATAGTGTTAATGTGCGGGAATCGCTGGTCGGTGCGGACTCGGTGGGCTGATGGGCCTGTTCCCGCGCTGTATCTCTAAATCTGTAACAAAAACATAGCCCACATATGATATACTTGGAGACTCTGAGCCCTGATCACAATGGCAGTGCAGGCTCGAAGGGCCGAATGGCCTACTCCTGCACCTATTTTCTATGTTTCTATGTTTCTATCCACCTTACATTTTTCTCTGACACAAACTGGCAAAACAAACACAAATATTTTGCAAAGCTCAGTCAAATGTCTCTTAAATCTATAGTTCTTGAAAGCAGGGAAACTTGAAATCAGTAGCTAGTGCAAAACATAAATGCACAGTGGCATTTTAATCTGCTTCTGAAACCTGGCTTCATAGCCTTCAACGGAAGCACATTATCGTGATAGTTCACAGTGTGCATACTGTGAATGGTGCAATCAAAAGGCAAGAGTTCTGGTCTATTTAATTAACTCAAATGCCTTAAACTGGGAGCTAACCCTAAACCTGTCATTGGCATCTTCTTTAAAGCCATTGTTCAAGGAGGCAATAAACAGACACAGATTCCAACTGCAAGATTCCAGAAAGAACAATGAGATTGTGATCAGGCAACGTTGCAGTGAAAGTAAAAGGAAAGCAGTTTCTGGAAACCCAACATGAAAACAGAAAGAGAAAGTGGAAGAAAAACAAAGGTTATGTTACAGGTTGAAAAGAGGAACGTTATAGATTGAATAAACTTTGTTAGCCCATCAGAGCAACATTGATAAATATTGGCGAGCACCACAGTTCTTCTGCAAATAATGCCGTGAGATCATTTACATTCTTTAAGGTGGCAGAGAGGCCCAGGTTCAGTGTTTCATCCAACTCTATACCTCTATAAGGAGCTAAGTCCAGAGTGCAGTCATACTTCAGAGGAAGCATCAGGCATGGGAAAGTGGAGCATGTGAGTGTTGGGCAGCAGGATAAGGGGATCCTGGAGACACAAGACACTGCAGATGCTGAAATCCTGAGCAAAAAACCAAACTGTCGGAGGAACTCAGTGGGCAGGCACCATCTGTCATGGCAAAGAGGGTTAGTCGACGTTTCGGGTCGAGGCCCTGCTTTAGGACTGAGAGTGTGTAGCCGAGATAGCTAGTGTAAAAGGGTGACGGGGAGGGGTGAGGCAGGAGTTGGCAGGTGAGAGGTGGGTCCAGGTGAGGAGTGGTTGAAGGACCGATGGAGTTAGGTGAGGGAGGGATGGGTGGAGACAACAACCATGGCTGGGAGGAGATAGGTGGAGGCAACAAAGAGCTGTGGGTGATGGAATCCGATTAGAAAGAAGGTGATGAGTGGAGCCTGACAAGGGAGGGGTGGTGGGCAGAGGGGAACAGTCGGGGAGGCTCTGTTCTGTCCATTGGGCAGTAGGAGCTGACTACCTATCAGGATAAAAATGCAGGTGAACGGGTGGACAATACTCAAAATTACAACAAGGACCTGGAACAAACTCAAGGAGGAAGAACAGATTAGGAAGGCTGTAATCAAAACAGATTTGATAATTAGGGGATAAGTAGCATTCTCCACAACTGAGAATCCCTAGAAAGGTGGATGATCTATCAGGTGCGGTTGTAAATATCATCTTAGGGGCATTTGGAATGGAAGGGGAAAACGTCCAGTTGTGTGCTCCATGTTAGGACCAATGCAAGTGAGAGGCTCTAGGGAATGGTGTAGTCATAGTCATACAGCTCGGAAGCATGCCCTTCGGCCCAACTTATCTATGCCGAACATCTATGCTAATCTCATTTGCCCACGTTTGGCTCATATCCATCTAAACCTTTCATATCCATGTACCTGATCAAGTGTCTTGTAAACGCTGTTATGGTTCCAGCCTCAACTGCCTCCCCTGGTATCTCCTTCCATATATCCACCACCTGACAGAAAAGGCAGGTTCATATTGAATCTTGCCCCTCTCACATTAAACCTATGGCCTCTAGTTCTTGATTCCTCTGCCCTGGGTGTAATAAAGGGATCCTCTTCGGATCGTTCACATTGTTGTGGTGAAGAGGCTTGTGTGCCCCCATGATTCTGAGAGCGATGCCGTCGGAAAGCACTAGCTTCTGGTAGGGCCACCCATGGCGGTAAGCTCGAGGATGAGGGTCCAGACTAAGAACGATCCAACGTACAAGACCTCAACGGCGGACCAGGTGGACGAAGTTATCTTGAACTCAACGGCTGTGAAGGCGGATGAAGGCTGCAACAGATCTATCAGCTCCAATCGTCTTGGTTCCCTTGCCATTGGAATTAGTTGATTGATTTGTGAAGGAGCGTGTGCTTCTTGGAGTGCAACATCAAGTACACGTTAAACAAACACACGCACATCATCGAAGCCAAGCGTGCCGCCCTAGCCGAGTACAAGCGGTCAGCCAACGAGAAGAACCTGCAGATCCTCAGGGCTGCCAGGAGCAAGACTCAGCAGACTGCCAGGCGTTGCGCCAATGAGTACTGGACACAGCTTAGTGAGGACATCCAGACGGCCGCCATCACGGGGAGCATCAGGGGAATGTACGACGGCATTAAGAAGGCACTAGGACCAGTCCAGAGCAAGACAGCCCCCCTGAAATCCTCCACTGGGGAAGTAATCACAGACAAATGCCAGCAGATGGAGAGATGGGTGGAACACTACTCCGACCTCTACTCGAGAGAGAACACTGTGTCCCCCTCACCCCTTGACGCCATCGAGTGCTTGCCGACCATGGATGAGTTAGATGGAGAGCCGACGGTAGAAGAGGTCAGCAAGGCCATTGACAGCCTGGCCTCAGGCAAGGCTTTAGGCAGCGACGGGATTCCCCCTGACCTGATCAAGCATTGCAAGACTACGTTACTGCTTCCTCTGCATGAAGTCCTCTGCCAGTGCTGGCAAGAAGGAGCTGTACCACAGGACATGAGGGATGCCACGATCATTACCCTCTACAAGAACAAGGGCGAGAGAAGCGACTGCAACAACTACAGAGGCATCTCCCTCCTCAACACCGTCGGCACGGTCTTTGCTCGGGTCATCTTGATCCGCCTGCAGAAGCTGGCTGAACGTGTCTACCCAGAGTTACAGTGCAGTTTCTGAGCTGGAAGGTCAACAGTAGACATGGTCTTCTCCCTTCGCCAGCTCCAGGAGAAGTGCAGAGAACAGCGGATGCCCCTGTATATTGCTTTCATTGACCTCACCAAGGCGTTTGACTTCGTCAACAGAGATGGCCTATTCAAGGCTCTCCCAAAGATCGGCTGCCCACCAAAACTGCAGAGCATGATAGAATCCTTCCACATCAACACGAAGGGGACGGTGCAGTTCAATGGCAGTTTCTCGGAGCCCTTCGACATCTGCAGTGGTGTCAAACAATGCTGCGTCCTCGCTCCCACACTCTTTGGGATTTTCTTCGCTCTGCTCCTAAAACATGCCTTCGGCACGGCAACAGAGGGGGTCTACCTGCGTACTAGATCAAACGGCAGGCTCTTCAAACTCACCCGCCTCCGAGCCAAGACAAATGTACGTGAAGCTCTCATCAGAGACATGTTGTTCGCCAATGACGCAGCAGTTGTGTCCCACACCCAGCAGGAACTACAGTCACTGATGGACCGCTTCTATCGGGCTTGGGCTGACTTTGGGCTGACCATCAGCCTGAAGAAGACGAACGTCCTGGGACAGGATACAGAGGCACCGCCTGTCATCACCATCGACGACTACGAACTCGATGCCGTCCATCAGTTCACGTACCTTGGCTCCACCATCACCGACAACCTCTCCTTGGACACAGAGATTGACAAGAGGATTGGGAAGGCAGCTACAACTCTTGCTCGCCTCACAACTCGAGTGTGGACCAATCCAAAGCTGACAGTGAAGACAAAGATAGCAGTCTACAACGCCTGTGTCAACAGCACGCTGCTGTACGGCAGTGAGGCATGGAGGATGGACGTATTCCAAAAGACATCCTCTGTGGAGAGCTGACATCTGGGAGGAGAACCATCGGCCGCCCCCAGCTATGTCTGCAAGAGAGATTTGAAGACGCCCGACATCGATGTGGAGTCCTGGGAGAGCCTTGCAGCTGACCGCACGAGGTGGAGAGGTACCCTGAACCAACATCTCAAAACGGGGGAAGAGAAACTGATGAACGCAGCGGCAGACAAGCGGGCACGCAGAAAGGAGCGCAGCAACGTCAACAGACCAGAGACCACACACAAATGTGACCTTTGCGACAGAGACTGTCACTCCCGCATTGGTCTCTTCAGCCACAAGCGACGCTGCTCTAGCCGAGGTGTGGAGCAAGCAGCCAACTAGGATGCATCACCCATGGTCAACCATGACCGAGGGGGGCCTAAGAAGGTAGATTAATTTGCCACTGCAACTTAATCCTAATGTCGATGAGTGTCAAGTCTGAGGAGTTGATGGGAATGTGGGGACAATACAATGGGCTTGGATAGGATTAGTATATAAATAGTTGCTTGATGCTTGGTGTGGACTCAGAATGCTAATTGACTGTTTCTGTTGCAAAAAAAAAAATTTGCTGGAGGAACTCAACGGGTCAGGCAGCATTTGTGAAGGAAATGAACAGTCAATGGTTCCATCCTTTGGACTGGATGTCTCTGAGCCTGTTTCTGTGTTTCATCTCTCTCGACTCAAATGCTGATAACTTGTTCCAGAGGCTCAATGGTTGTACAGGAATTCCATCCTTCAGTAGTCGAAATGGGATTCCTAGAACTCCAGGGCTTTTCTTTTATCCAGGCCAGGGAGTTGATGGCTCCTTAAAACAGGAGAAGTGAAGAAGACATCATGTTTGTCTATCTGTATTTGGCATCTGCTTGTTGCACAAGTGCACTGCAGAATGCTGGTGCAAATGATCCTTTTGATTACTCGATTTATTTTCCAGACAAAGAGTCATCCTTCCATCAGCAGCTCTAAAAGAGATTAACTGCGCCATTATCTCATTGCATTTTGAGTGGGTCCTGGACAAATTGGCTGCCACATTTACTTCAAAACATGAGGAACAATGGTGCAAAGTGGTTCATTAACTACGATGCGGTCTAGCTTTACAGGCAGAAGTGAAAACCAGGGTAACGTCCTTATTCATGTAAAAGGGCAGAGGTTTGATAATTGCTGTTTCTGTTAGCTTTTAGAACTCTGTTGAAAACCATTGATGTAGGAAATGCAGGAAATTATAATCATCATCATAATCATCATAATTATAATCGTAATTTATTGGCCAAGTATGTTTTGCAACATACAAGGAATTTGGTTTGTCTTACAATCATACCAAAAAAGCAACAAGACACAGCACTACATAAAAAATTGACATAAACATCCACCCCAGCAGCTCCTCCACATTCCCCACTTCTTTCCTCCTTTATTATCAGAAAATTATCAGAAAATATGTAGGCTTGTAATATGTATAACACAAGAACATACATACTGGGGAAACATAATTGGAAAAGAGGCCATCATAGAGAAGATATTTATTCACAAAATGCTGGAGTAATTCAGCAGGTCAGGCGGCATCTCAGGAGAGAAGGAATGGGTGACGTTTCGGGTCGAGACCCTTCTTCAGACTGAAGAAGGGTCTCGACACAAAACGTCGCCCATTCCTTCTCTCCTGAGATGCTGCCTGACCTGCTGAGTTACTCCAGCATTTTGTGAATAAATACCTTCGATTTGCACCAGCATCTGCACTTATTTTCTTATCCAACATAGAGAAGGTAATTTAGTGGTCATGGTAGGAGAGGCAATAGATAGATTTAGGAGATGTTTAGACTACCAGAATAGCTAGCTGGATAAAGAGAAAACATAGATGCAGCAAACCAGGCAAAGGGCAGCAGAACTAATCATGAGATCAGAAGCAGTCTTTATTGCGCCCATTTGTCAGACACATAGGAGGATGTTTTTTTTAGTTAGTTACGAGGAAACAGAAAGTCAAAGGTTACCCCAAGAGGGAGAAAAAAAGTATGAATGATTACAGAGATAACATTGATAAATTAATTCAAAAAGGTAAAATCCACCTGTAACCATTGAAACACACAATATAAGAGCTTGCGGGTGATGTGAATCTTTGAAACACTTTGGGTTCTCTCAGAATGTTTCCCAATATCTACTGTTATGGTCTTCAATACACCAACTTGCTTGAAGATCTGACCAGTGCGTTCTGTGATGGTCCTTGTGTGCTGCTGGAGAGAAGGCATTTACTGCAGCTTTACAATTCAAGAAAACATTGAACAGGTTCCTTTCCTTGTATCATGTCCTTCCTTCTGATTATGGCTTCTAGATTTTGCAGTGAATATTTTCATGCAAAGAATACTTCAACCTTTTTAACTATGTTCCTACCAATCAGCCTACAATCCAATTTTCAGCATATTAATTGTATTGTACCCAATACTCCAGTTTAGTTTAGCTTAGTTTATAGATACAACGCGGGAACAGGCCCTTTGGCCCATCGAGTCTGCACCAACCAGCGATCCCCGCACACTTACATTGTCCTAGGAAAAGTTGTACACTAGGAACAATTCACTTTATTACCAACCATTTAATTACGATTTACAATTTACTATACAATTTACATTATTTCCAATGTCAATTAACCTACAAGTATGTATGTCTTTGGAGTGTGGGAGGAAACCGAAGATTTCGGAGAGAACGTACAAGCACCCGTAGTCAGGATCGAACCCAGATCTCTGGCGTTGTAAGGCAGTAGCTCTAACATGACGCCACCTTGCCGGTACACTCTACGCTCTACACTCTACACTCATCCATTTTAAAAGAAGCCGCAATTCCACTATTTGGAGGATAAATGGAGAAGGAACTTGGTAAGATGTATTAATGGGGCATCAGAGACATTGATTTTTTAGATTTAGAGATACAGCTCGGAAACAGGCCCTTCGGCTCACCGGGTCCGCACCGCCCAGCGATCCCCGCACATTAACATTATCCTACACACACTAGGGACAATTATAAAAAAAACATTTTCCCAGCCAATTAACCTACATACCTGTATAGTGTGGGAGGAAACCGAAGATCTCGGAGAAAACCCACGCAGGTCACGGGGAGAACGTACAAACTCCGTACAGACGGCGCCCGTAATCAGGATCGAACCTGAGTCTCCGGCGCTGCATTCGCTGTAAGGCAGCAACTCTACCGCTGCGCCACCGTGACGCCCTTATTGGTTGACATCTTCTTGCTTGAGGATCCTCTGCTTGAGAATACAAGACCTCAGTGAGTTGCTGTGAGTGTCTACTAGAAGCTGACTGCACTGTTTGGGACTCTCAATTGGCTTTGTGATGCGTTACTAAACGACCACTGTATGTTTATTTATTTTTTCCTAATCAGATGTGCAGCACTTTGGTCAACGTGGGTTGTTTTTAAATGTGCTATACAAATAAAATTGACTTGACTTGACATCAAGTTGTTTTCCATCAGATGATTGGCGATTGGTGATTGATGTTAGGAATTTTGAATTGAAATGCATTGAATTGAATTGAATTAAATTGAAAATCACAGCATACAAATAGGCCCATCGGCCCACCAAGTCCACGCCAACCATCGATCACCCATTGGCAATGGGTCTATACTATTCCACGTTTGCATCCACTCTATACAGATTTACAGTGGCCCATTAACCAACATGCGATCACAGGGAGAATGTGCAAACTCCTCGCAGACAGCACCCGAGCGAGGTCAGGGTCAATCCTGGGTCTCTGGTGCTGTGAGGCAGCAGCTCTACCAGCTGTGCCACTGTGCTGCCTGGCTTATTTACTTCTTTACAGCTTTCTCAGCACATCAGTGCAGCTCCATTCAGTTTCGTATTTAGGTCCCTTCTCCAGCCTGCGATAAATACTCCACGATTTAAATTGTTCCCACATCTGTCCTCATAAAATCTGTTGCATATTTAAGTTTGAAGCCCACCAATTATTTCACTTTTGTTATCCTGAGTACTCACTTGCTTTTATTATCCTGGTAATGTTTCTTCAATAAAGTTTCTTCCTTGGTGCCGCTGGGGTGATATTCTGAGCCCTAACTTTTAATCTGGCTCTTCCTCTGAGGTGCTAACGGAAGGTCATTAAACTTTCGAGTGGCTGAAATGAACAGTGAGGCTATGACAGAGGTGACCCTGCCTTATGGCAGCTGAGTGCTGAGACGGACCCAACCCAGATTGCCAGTAACAGCTAAAAACAAAGTGCTGGAGGAACATCAGTGGGTCAGGCAGACTGGAGGGAATGACTAGGCAACGTTTATTCAACCAGTCTGAAGAATGGTCTGACCCAAAACCTTGGCTGTCCATTCCCTCCGCAGATGCTGCCTGACCCGTAGGTTTACTCCAACATTTTGCATTTTGTTTACGACTCCAGCATCTGCAATCTCTTGTGTCTCCATTTTACTGCTGGCTAAAGTTGCCTAGTTAGCTTTATTCTGTCTCCTATCTGCCAAAAGTGCAGGCGTCTGAGAAGGCTGGCAGGAGGTCTGCCTAGACTGTTATCTGGAGAGACAGCATTGCATGAATGCAGGCCTTCAATACCATAGACCATGGCCTCTAGTGCTGCCTGGTTACTGATCAACAGAGTCTGAAGAAATGGAATATAGGAAGAGCGCAGAGATGCTTGTCTGCTTCGTGGCCCTGGTTACTAGAAGGCCAGAACATTCCAATCTGATGTCCTAGATCTAAACAATGGCATTCTATTCATTCACGGAGACTAGACTGAAGTCTGCCTTTGTTGTGGTGCTCAGACCATGGCTTACAGCTGTATAGGCAGCTATCAAAGTCTTCAAAGCCCTCATCTGCGCTAAGAATATACCCTTATAGTGTAGTCACATGGTCTTCTCAAGGCACGTCAAAGACATAGCAACCACCCAGTCTTTCTACGCTGTCATCTACAGAGGAGGTGGAGAACGAAGGAGACAATTGGTCATTGTGTCTTAGAGCACCAAGCAGCAACTCGGTCATTGGCATGCTGGAGTGGAACATGCCAGATTGGTGCGACTCTTATATGGAGAAAGTCAAGAGTCAAGAGTGTTTTTGTCATATGTCTTGAAACGTAACAATGAAATTCTTACTAACACAACAGATATGTAAACATAGTACTCTGTAAACACTTCAGCTAGATCTAGCATGATAGAGCTACAGAACGTTGAAGCAGGCCCTTCAGCCCAACTTGTCCATGCGGACACTGTTAGCATTCTGGGCAGGTCCATTTGCCTGCATGTGGTCCATATCTCTAAATCTTTCCTATTTGTATGGACCCAGTGGGTTTTAGTTAAATCAGAGGGATAGGGATGCCATTGTGCCACAGAGAATGACATCAATCTGGCCTGCATGAGTTGGATGTCAACTACAGTAAGAGGAGGCTGTTGTGGACGCCATGTGGAAATCCAGCAGAGTGGGGATAAATGGGTCCCTTTCAGAATGGCAGGCAGTGACTAGTGGGGTACCGCAAGGCTCGGTGCTGGGACCGCAGCTATTTACAATATACATCAATGACTTGGATGAAGGGATTAAAAGTACCATTAGCAAATTTGCAGATGATACAAAGCTGGGTGGTAGTGTGAGCTGTGAGGAAGATGCTATGAGGTTGCAGGGTGACTTGGACAGGTTGTGTGAGTGGGCGAGTGCATAGCAGATGCAGTTTAATGTGGATAAGTGTGAGGTTATCCACTTTGGTGGTAAGAATAAGAAGGCAGATTATTATCTGAATCGTGTCAAGTTAGGAAAAGGGGACGTACAATGAGATCTGGGAGTCCTAGTGCATCAGTCACTGAAAGGAAGCATGCAGGTACAGCAGGCAGTGAAGAAAGCCAATGGAATGTTGGCCTTCATAACAAGAGGAGTTGAGTAGAGGAGCAAAGAGGTCATTCTGCAGTTGTACAGGGCCCTAGTGAGACCGCACCTGGAGTACTGTGTGCAGTTTTGGTCTCCAAATTTGAGGAAGGATATTCTTGCTATTGAGGGTGTGCAGCGTAGGTTTACTGGGTTAATTCCCGGAATGGCGGGACTGTCGTATGTTGAAAGATTGGAGCGGCTAGGCTTGTATACACTGGAATTTAGAAGGATGAGAGGGGATCTTATCGAAACATATAAGATTGTTAAGGGGTTGGACACATTAGAGGCTGGAAACATGTTCCCAGTGTTGCGGGAGTCCAGAACCACGGGCCACAGTTTAAGAATAAGGGGTAGGCCATTTAGAACGGAGATGAGGAAAAACTTTTTCAGTCAGAGAGTTGTAAATCTGTGGAATTCTCTGCCTCAGAAGGCAGTGGAGGCCAATTCTCTGGATGCTTTCAAGAGAGAGCTAGATAGAGCTCTTAAAGATACCGGAGTCAGGGGGTATGGGGAGAGGGCAGGAACGGGCTACTGATTGTGAATGATCAGCCATGATCACATTAAATGGTGGTGCTTGCTCGAAGGGCCGAATGGCCTACTCCTGCACCTATTGTCTATTGTCTATTATTTATGAAAGACCACACTTTGACCTCAACTGCAGCACTTTGACTTCAAGACAGTCATTCTCAAAACAACTGCTGCCAACCCATGTTTCTGCTTACATTCAATGATCTGAGATGCCACAGGTGCTTGTCGGCCACTCAAGGAGGTCTTCCATCATAGCCTTTGGCAGTCCACCCAGATGAATATAAACAGCCCTCCACCTGCCCTGGTGTGGCTCCAATGGAAGTTCTGCATGGACTGGCTGGCAACTGAAGTTCAGTTCAGTTTAATTTATCATCATGTGTACCGAGGTACAGTGAAAAGCTTTTGTTGCGTGCTAACCAGTCAGCAGAAAGACAATACATTATTACAATCGATCCATTTACAGTTTATATATACATGATAAGGGAATAACGTTTAGTGCAAGGTAAAGCCAGCAAGGTCCGATCAATGATAGTCCGAGGGTCACCAATGAGGTAGATAGTAGTTCAGGACTGCTCTGTGGTTGTGGTGGGATGATTCAGTTGCCTGATAACAGCTGGGAAGAAACTCTCCCTGAATCTGGAGGTTTGTGTTTTTACACTTCTATACCTTTTGCCTGATGGGAGAGGGGAGAAGAGGGAGTGGCCAGGGTGTGACTCATCCTTGATTATATTGCTGGCCTTGCCGAGGCAGCGCGAGGTATAAATGGAGTCAATAGAAGGGAGGTTGGTTTGTGTGATGGTCTGGGCTGCGTAGGCAATTCGCTGCAACTTCTTGCAGTCTTGAATGGAGCTGTTCCCTTTGGAAGGTTCTCAATGAGAAAGAACTGAAGGGTGAATATTCAGCCTTGAAATACATAGTAGGTTTCCTCTGTTGTTAATGCTCAAGATTGATGTTCATTCAAGTCTTTTCTTCAGATCATTCTAACTGAGCAACTTTAATGAAACATGCAGATAGTGGGACAAGAAAGGTTTCACAAATGGAGCGCCACATCGTCTTTTGTTCGTCAACCTTTTATCTCCCATTTTTTTATTAAAAGCTGAAAAACTGCAGAGGTTAAAGTCTTCAATTTCAGAGGGATGAGAAGCGATGGAACTGCTACACAGTTTTTTTTTGCACAGAGGGTGGTGGATGCCTGGAACACACTGCCTGGGGTGATGGTGGAGGCGGATTCAATAGTGGCATTTAAAAGGCTCTTGTTTAAGTGCATGGATAGGCTGGGGATAGAGGGATATGGATCATGCGCAGGCTGAGGTGATGAATTTAACTTGGCATTATGATCGGCACGGACATTTGGAACAGAAGACTGTTCCTGTGCTGTGCTGCTGCATGCCCTCTGTTCTATGCCACAATGGAAAATGGAGTTTAATAACAAATGTTCATAGAGAGATCAGTGTGAGAACGTTCTATCATTGCTGAGGAAAGGTTCCTAATCTGAGGAAAGACATTCTAGCCTTAGAGGGAGTACAGAGAAGGTTCACCAGATTGATCCCTGGGATTGCAGGACTTTCATATGAAGAAAGAATGGATAGACTAAGCTTATACTCGCTGGAATTTAGAAGACTGAGGGGGGATCTTATTGAAACATATAAAATTCTTAAGGGGTTGGAGAGGCTAGATGCGGGAAGATTGTTCCTGATGTTGGGGAAGTCCAGAACCAGGGGTCACAGCTTAAGGAATAGGGGGAAGTCTTTTAGGACCGAGATGAGAAAACATTTCTTCACACAGAGTGGTGAGTCTGTGGAATTCTCTGCCACAGAAGGTAGTTGAGGCCAGTTCATTGGCTATATTTAAGAGGGAGTTAGATGTGGCCCTTGTGGCTAAAGGGATCAGGGGGTATGGAGAGAAGGCAGGTACAGGTTACTGAGCTGGATGATCAGCCATGATCATATTGAATTGCGGTGCAGGCTCGAAGGGCCGAATGGCCTACTCCTGCACCTATTTTCTATGTTTCTATGTTTCTATGCTTGTGACTCCAATGCCTTCTTACCTCAATGCAATTTATTCCTGTCTTTATCCTTTCCAGGAGCCAATTCCCCCCCCCAAAATTATTTGGATAAAACATTTCCCCCAGTATGTAGTCATTAAAGAGCTTTCGAAACCTCACTCTCAAATAGAATCAGATGAGAAATCGAGAAAGGTCAAGGGTAGATCCGTGACAGAGGAGCATGAGAGTGCAGAAAGAGGGGAGAAAAGATGGAACTGGTGACTGTCAGCAGATTGACGGATAAGATTAGAATCAACAGAATCAAGAAGGAGATGTTCCATCCAACTGTTTGATGGTCAGAAGGATGTTCAGATTATGGAAAGAGATTACACAAATCTGCATCCCTCAACTGACTGAGAGAAATTTGAAAAGTTTGATCAATAAGGTAGAGAGAAAGCAATGAAAATGTATTCAATGATTGAGGTACTTTTTGTCTACAGGTAAGTTCTTTGCAATTCTCGTTCATTAATTATCTCCAAAGCAAGTTTGCTGATCTGCACAGTTCTTACATAAAGCTAATAAGGAAAATAAATGTTGAATGTGGGCGTGCGTGGAAACAACTAACGAGGCTTCGTTAGCCTGGGGCTTAGTTGGCAATTGGTTGCCTGATTTAGAATCCACTTTGGTCTCTGTGCATCTGATTTCATGCGTAGACTAGATGGACAGGAATTCCAGAACAAAGTGATATTTCAGACTGAATGGCATCTTGTTGTGAGAATTCATCTTTATGGAACAAACTCAGAAATGCACAAAGAAAACATGAGTGAATAATTCACATGATTAAGAAAATACAGTAAACAAGACAAAAATAATCCATCCATGTAACCGTCCTGAGTTCTCGCGCAGCGCTCGAGATCCCATCAGTGGCGGTATGGAGTCCCACGTGGTAACTTTGCTGGAGATAGTCGCTGTGATCGTGTTTTATTTTGTTATTTGTTTTTACTTTGTACCAAGGTCTTTCCTCAAACTACTGCACAATTATAACTAACTTATCTTTGCCCAGGCATTGGTGGGTCAGGTGCTATTGCTATTTATTTGATGCTTCGGTTTCCCATGAGGAGTTACATGGGATCTAAATGCCTGTACCTGCTTCCACCATGTGCTGTATCAAGTGCCTTTTAATCAAGGTATTAGTAGACAAAAGCTCACATCCACTGGGTGCAGGGAATGACATTTGACAGATGCACCATTCCCTAGATGCCATTGCAAGTCAGTGCTCCAGCCCATTTCATTTTCTAACCTTGCGTGGCTGAACTCATTTTAAGTAGGACGGTGAACTCCCATAATAAGGCAATTTAAAGGGATTATCAATGAGAAGTTAGACACTGGTTATTTCGTCTGGTTGTCAATAATTGCATAATTGATTTGGGGTTTATTGTGTTGTTTCAAACAGCAGTGGTATGCCAAGTCCAACCCTTTTCTGGCTTCAATGTTTCTGCTCAACTTATTTCCCCCCAGTCACAGTGCATCATTGGTGATCTCCCTAGAGCACTACATGTTGGGAAGAGGATGCACAATCACACAGAGCAGGAACGGCTGATGAGGAGGGAAAAGGAGAGAGACTTGTCACTGGAGAGTCACATCCAATTAAGAAAGTTGATTGATCGACCGATTGATTGATCATTGATCACCTGTTCACACTAGTTCTATGCCAGTGCTCTTTTTCATCTTATTCTTGGGTGAGGGTGACTGAAATTATTTTGGGGTGAATGAAACTAGAGGGGTGAATGAAGGGTGAATGACTTAATATATATAAAATTATACACAAGGGAGAATAAGACGAAAATTACCAAAAAAACATAAGAAAATTTAGTCGAGGGTGAATGAAATTTTGTGATAAAGACTCAAGGTTGCATGACACAAATAGTTTAAGAAGCACTATTTGCGCTATACCACTGCTGTAGATGTCAGCTGTTTGAAATAACACAATAAACCCTAAATCAATGGTTGAGTGAACCATTCACCAGTTTAAGAAAACCCCTGTTCTATGTTATATCACTTTTGCATCCACACCCTAACAATAGGGGCAATTTGCAGAGGCCGATTAACCTCCAAACCCGCATGTCTTTGGGAAGAAACAGGAGCATCTGTAGAAAGCCCATGCAGTCACAGGGAGAATGTGCACACTCCACACAGACAGCACTCGAGGTTAGTATCAAACCCGGGTCTCTAGTGCTGTGAGGCAGTGGCTCGACCCGCTGCACCAATCTGTGCCCTTTTAAATAGTCTACTTAAACCTCAATGAAGGATAATGTGTGAGATATCTGAACTTAAGTAAAGATGTCTTCAATGAAATCTTCCAGATGCTTGAAGCAAGGTAGAGATTGCATTGCCAATGTGTTGGTAACTGTGGCGACAAACATTTATGCATCGGCCTCCTTCAGGGTAGTTCTGGAGATATTTACTACATCCTGCAGTTTAGTATTAATAGCTCCACTGTCTGGCTCCTTAAGCATCTCTAGCCAAGGAGGTGTAAGAAAATAACTGCAGATGCTGGCACATGAAGCATTCAATAAAATAGGGAGGAGACATGAAGTTGGCATGCTGTGTATGTTGAAGATTCATCTCGCGTCTTGATCCTTGTCTTGTTTGGTGGTGATTGGGGGAGGGGAGGCGGGAGCTCAGGAGAAGGAGAGAGAAACACTCCAATTTAGCCCTTTGTTACCTCCACTGACAATGAACGTACACCGATCGGCCAAAACATTGTGACTTGACGAGCCAAAACATTATGACCATCTGGCTAATATGCTGTTGGTCCTCCATGTGCAGCCCCATACGCAGCAGGGTGCGATGCACTGTGTATTGTGACCCATTCCTCCCGTGACCACCGTTAAAATTTTCTGTGACTTGTGCCACCGACTTCTGTCGGTTCGGACCAGACGGAATAACCTTCGTTGCCTTCGCGCTTCGATGAGCCTTGGGCGCCCAATGCCTTGTTGCCGGTTTGTGATTTGTCCCTCCTCGGACCACTGTCAGTAGGTACTCACCACTGCTGACCGGGAGCACCCCACAAGCCTTGCCGTTTCAGAGATGCTCTGATCCAGTCATCTGGCCATAACAATTTGGCCCTTGTCAAAGTGGCTCAGGTCTTTACTCCTGCCCATTTCTCCTGCATCCAACACATCAACTTCAAGAACTGACTGTTCACTTGCTGCCTAATATATCCCACCCCTTGACAGGTGCCATTGTAACAAGATAACCAATGTTATTCACTTCACCTGTCAGTGGTCATAATGTTTTGGCTGATCGGTGTAAATATGGATTTGCATGTTCCAGCCGTGGTCATGTACACTTCTAAAGATAGGTCTTGTTCATTCTTTAATTCTAAAATCTACTCTGTGATCTCACATTTTTTGGGGGGTCGTTAAAACAATCCGTGAGCTTCTCTATGGATAAAACTGTTATCTTCTCGGCAGCAGTCACTGGGGAAACATCGGTTTGCAATGAAAGGAGACACACATTGATTTGCGGAGCTGAATGCTTGTAAGGTGGCCTGGAGCTTCCTTTCAAGAACCACCTGTTTTGAGTCGAGACACACAGATCTTAAAAGAACATAAGAAAACCCTGACAACGAGTTCCAACAATTTTTGGCAACTGTCCTATTGGTTTTACACATAACCTACAGGGTGCGGGCAAGATCAGAGCCAAACTCTGATGAATGGTTGCATTCGATCGACATTCACAGAGTTTGACGAGGAAAGAAAAATGGTTAAAAAAGATATCTAGGATTTTATGTTCTGCTGCATTCTTTTCATATTACCACATTGCACATGTGACTATTTTTCACTGGATAACATTTATCATCAGGTTACATTTTTGTCTGATATTGCTCAGCCCCTGTTATTAATGTCACCTAATTAAACGCTGCTACAGTGCTTTATTTTCCCTGTAGCCTTGAGCATGCAGTTAACACAGCCGTAGGAAGACAGGTCAGGGACACTGCAAGTTTGGACTGGAGGCAAGAATTCCAGTCCCACACCATCCCTGGCGGAAATCCTGATGATAAGGATGCAATCTATCCATAGATACGGCACACAAAGTCATCCCAGCGCCAGGATGGAACCTACATCTTACAACCTCTCCAGTCTGTGCACTTGGCACAACAACATGATTTAAAACGTGTTTGTCATTTTCACAATTACAAAAAGCAGCAGGAGAATGCATTCTCTAGTAGATATTAGAATGATATAATTTACAGATTGACGTGCTGGCGATACACACAGAAATCTGAAAGTGTAGTATTTCTGGTGGAGAAAAAGGCACTTTTCTTTTGCGGCCTGCTTTGACAATGTTATACAATGAGACGGGATATTTTATTTTCACTGCTGCCTCTCCTGGCCTACAAGTGACCTTTATAAATGAAAGAACAAAATAATTTAGCCAGGCTTCCTGGGGCAAGGGTTCTTGTTGTTACCAGGGAAACTCTGTAGGTTGTTGTTGGACTGAGGGTCAATCTGGATTCACCTCCATATCGAAGAACCTACATGCTACTTAACATGCTCCCAAACACCACAGATAGACTCCAGTGGAAAAATGTCCTGGATCAGATCCTCCCAAATGACTGGAAATCTATGCTGTCGGGCCCCGTGATGTCTCTGGACAACTGTAAAGCAGATGAACGGGCAAGGCCATTCCTTCAAAATTTGGGATAGTGCATAAGGTTATGCAACTGAACAATAATGTACCAGGATATTCATTAACTTTTTAATTTACTTTAGGCAGAGCAACATCAGGATGCACACGCACAATGTCTCACTGGTTTGGCCCTAGGTTTGCAGAGTACAGCAAGATCTGGACAAATTGTTCCAGGGAAACCAAAAGATTGACCTAGAGCTTCGAAAAGCATTGCAATCACTCTGAGCGGCGGCGTTGCCATTGACGTTAGGACCATTGCTCCACCAAGGTGGGCGGCTTTGTCATTGCAGGA
Organism: Rhinoraja longicauda; assembly: GCF_053455715.1. Lineage (NCBI taxonomy): Eukaryota > Metazoa > Chordata > Chondrichthyes > Rajiformes > Arhynchobatidae > Rhinoraja > Rhinoraja longicauda. The sequence continues at coordinate 7,198,524 of NC_135967.1, read as the reverse complement.
CACAGGGATACAGGTCATGAACTTAGTGTCTGCCTCCTCTGCTGTGTCAGAGACTCTCCTGTGTTGTTTCCACCCAGCTTGAGGGAGAGTTCAGGGAGTGGGAGATGGTGGGAAGGTGGACGTGGGTGCAAAATAGGTGCAAAACCTCACTCTTTTCTGAATGCCATATGCATTATAGTATTTTAATCGAAGAAACATAATACAATACTTAGTTAACCATGTGCATTCGCCATCTTTTCCCAAAGTTTAGAAGCAAGAACCTATTGGATACTTTGAGAAGAAAATGGGGATTTTAAAAGTCGAATCATTTCCTGAAACCCCAGTGTAAGAAAATAACTGGGGTACAAATCGAAGGTATTTATTCACAAAATGCTGGAGTAACTCAGCAGGTCAGGCAGCATCTCGGGAGAGAAGGAATGGGCAACGTTTCGGGTCGAGACCCTTCTTCAGACGCCAATCCCCAATTGCTGTCCTGCAATGGACCCTTCCTGCAACCCAAATCCCCACTGCCCTGCCCCCACCACTTCTGATGTTTGATTTGGCAAAAGAGTTCTCTGATGGCCAGAACTCAGTGGGACCCCAGTTCAAACATGATGATGTGTCAATATCTGTTATGGTTGCTGCCAAAGGTATAACATTATTTCAGTCTCTCTGCAGGCCTGGTCTTGGTGCTATTGTCAGCAATACATAGGCGTTGTGGGTACATTTCAACATCTAGAGTCACCTCAAACTGTCTATCATGAAATGGCTATGGTGTGAAACACCTTTCCAGATGATAGAGTCTCTTTGAATTCTGACCCCTATAGTCTAAACTAATCATCGTTTGTTAGAATGATCTTCGAAACTCCAGGACAACATTTTGGTTTCCCTAGAACAATTTGTCCAGATCTTGTTGTACTCTGGAAACCAAGAGCCAAACCAGTGAGACATTGTGTGTGTGCATCCTGATGTTGTTCTGCCTGAAGTAAACAAAAAAGTTAATGAATATCTTGATAAATTATTGTTCAGTTGTATAACTTTCTGCGCTAGCGCGGCACGGTGGCGCAGCGGTAGAGTTGCTGCCTTACAGCGAATGCAGCGCTGTCAGAGACTCAGGTTCGATCCTGACTACGGGCGCCATCTGTATGGAGTTTGTACGTTCCCCCCGTGACCTGCGTGGGTTTTCTCCGAGATCTTCGGTTTCCTCCCACACTCCAAAGACGTACCGGTTTGTAGGTTAATTGACTGGGTAAATGTAAAAATTGTCCCTAGAGTGTGTAGGATAGTGTTAGTGTGCGGGGATCGCTGGGTGGCGCGGACTCGGTGGGCCGAAGGGCCTGTTTCCACGCTGTATATCTAAATCTAAAATCTAACCCAAATGTTTAAGTGATGGACCGGTCTTTCCCATTCATCTGGTTTACAGTTGCCCAGAGACATTTAGGGGTTTGTCGGCATGGTTTAGGCGGCTGTCGGTCCCAGGGCATTCTCCCACTGGAGTCTATCTGTGGCTTTTAGGAGCGTGTTAAGTAGCATGGAAGCTCTTCAAACAAATCAGCTTGAAGGATTCTCACAAAGATGTGAAGTAAAAAATTCAAAAAATGGAAACATAAATTATACCTGAATAATTGTACAGAATGTGCACATTAAAGAAAATGTGTAAATGCAAAATAAAACAGACAAAAATGTGCATCGTTAACTTTCTTCTGAGAGCATGGTCTCCGCAGGCCGGGAGAGGTTTGATGTCAGTCATTATCATTTATTTTGCCACTGAAATCTCATTTTCTCACGACTGCACGGACTTGAGCGTTTCCGTTGTCAGTGGTGGTCGTTAGAGAGGGTTTATGCCGCGGCATCGATCTTATCATATCATCATATCATATATATACAGCTGGAAACAGGCCTTTTCGGCCCTCCAAGTCCGTGCCGCCCAGTGATCCCCGCACATTAACACTATCCTACACCCACTAGGGACAATTTTTTTTAAACATTTACCCAGCCAATTAACCTACATACCTGTACGTCTTTGGAGTGTGGGAGGAAACCGAAGATCTCGGAGAAAACCCACGCAGGTCACGGGGAGAACGTACAAACTCCGTACAGTGCAGCACCCGTAGTCAGGATCGAACCTGAGTCTCCGGCGCTGCATTCGCTGTAAAGCAGCAACTCTACCGCTGCGCTACCGTGGAGGAGCAGGCCATCAAGAACAATAACTTCATGATTTCCACAGCTAACTGCTCTGCACGACAGCCAAACCTTTCTCTCAATCTTTACTCTGCAAGAATAGTGAGTGTCTGGAACCTAGCCATTAGTGGGACAGGAAAATCCAGGCTGTATTTTTTTTTTTCCCAGTCACGCATCCATTTACCATCATGGGATCAAATCAATGAAGCTGATTTCTCAAACAAAAGTGGGAAAATGCAAGAGAAACCTTGATTTGCACAGGGCACAGGGCACCAGCACATTCTCAAAATATTTTGTAGCAGACAAATGATCCAGCGAGCATAGAAACTGTTATCATCCAGGCAAAGAAAATAAAAAAATAAAAAAAAATAAAAATGTATTATAAAGAAGACTGAGAATTTATGTATACTAATGCCCTGCAGGCCACAAATACATCTGATAATCTTCTGAGTTGGTGTTATTCACCGCTGTTCTTGTAAACAAAATGATGCTGGTAAGCATATCATTCCTCACTGTTGCTGTCTATGGTGGTTTGTTGTCTTATAGGCTATTTAAGCTGCTTCTGGGCCTGACTGCCTAATTTAATTGATATATTTTATTTATAAATAGATGTATCATTGTACAATTTTATATATTATTTATTATTAAGTGTATATATATTATATACACACATATACATATTAATTATACATTTATAATAAATTAATATTATTAATAACTTTTAGGAATCATTTTGTAACATTAAAAATTATAAAAGTAAAAAAATCTAGTTTTAAGATTTTTCGAGGCGCTGGTACACTGAACCACAACGTACCATCACAAAAATAAGCACTGGAGTTATTTAGGATAAATTGTTGGCTAGGGTGTAATAAGAATTTTGTGCCCTTCCTCAGTACTATAACAAGATTGGATATAATCAACTAGAAATGGTTTTAGGCAAACCTAAGAAGCAGTCTGAAGAAAGATTCCAGCCCGTAACATCGTCTTCCCCCTTCCCTCCACAGATGCTTCCTGAGCCGCTGAGTTCTTGCAGTGCTTCAATTTTTGCTCAGCGTTCCAGCATCTGCAGTCAAGTGTGTTTCTGAGAAGCAGTATTTTGCACTGTGTGAAAGGCGACGTGGAGTAAGATAAACAATATGGAAACATTTTTTCATGAATGACGTAAGAAGTAATTGTTTTACTATTTCACTAGCCTATGAACATATCTACTTTATATTTTCTTTGAACCTCATTTCCCCTGCAGCGATCATTATTAAGTAAGCACTTCTTGTGTTAAGATCTGCTTGTCAAAACTCCTCTAGGAATTGCTAACAGTTTAAAGCCTTGTTCAAGTCAACATTGATAGTGTTGAGATCTGGTGTGGGGATTGGGGAGGTGAATAGAAGATAAAGCATAGCTGGTACTGTTAATTTCTCAAGGATTGAACAATGGTATTGCGTTGGTGTGATGATGACTGGAACTAATACCACAGTAGCAAGGCAAATACAAAGTGCTGGAGGAACTCAGTGGGTATGGACAAGCAACGTTTCTGGTCGACACCCTTCTTCAGATTGACTGATTGTAGTAGGGGTGAGGAAGCTGGAAAAGAGAGGTTGGTAGCAAGTGACAGGTGGATACAGATGGAGGGGGGAGTAGATTGGCAGATGGGTACAGTAAGTGACGAGAGCTGAAAATGAGCCACAATTGTGTTGTGTGAGGAGAGAGGAGGAGTGAAATGTAAAGCTAGAGGGAGGGGATATGGCTGGAAGGAAACAAGGGGGAGTGAAAAGAGATGAAATAAAAGATCAACGAGGAAGGTTGCCAGATAGAGAGGGGATAATCTTGACTTTGCCTGCGATTTGTACAACAGAACTGCATCAATGTTTAACCAGGCAGTAGAGGCAAAGTGGAAATGGGACATTTCCTTGCCACGAGTCCAGCTACAGTTTATTCATCAGCAGATTTGTGGAATCTGTGCCTTTACAACATTTACAGCAGGAATGCTCTGTGTTAATATTTCATGCAATACCGATAGGATGAGTCCGTGTCTTGTAACATCTGTTTCCACATATTGAAGGATGCAGTACCTCTACTGTGCAGATGTTTGCTTATTCAAATTTGTGTAGAAACAGCAAGCACCAACGTGGTTGACTGCAGGAACAGTGTTGGTAACTGTGAACATAACCTAGTTACATATTGTATGAATTATCAAGGGCTCCTGTCATTAAGATCTTGGATTCCAGTCTTCTATGCCTTCTCTTGTCTGCTTTTGACTTATAAATTCATCAGTTCTTTAGTCATAGAAGCATAATTAGGCCATTTGAGTCTACACTGCCATTCAATTATGGCTGATTTATCTTTCCCTTTCAACCCGATTCTCCTGCCTTCTCCCATATCTTTTCACACCCTTACTACGGACCTGTCAATCTGCGGTTTAAAAAATACCCCAAATCTTGGCCTACACAGCCATATATGGCAATGAATTCCACAGATTCACCACCCTCTGGCTAAAGAAATTCCTCCTCATCTCCTTTCTGAAAGTACATCCATCAATTCTGAGGCTGTGCCCTCTGGTCCTAGACTCTCCCACTAGTGGAAACATCTGCTCCACATCCACCCCATGTAGCTCTTTCAATACTGGGGAAGTTTCAGTGATCCTTCTAAACTCCAGCGAGTACAGGCCCAGAGCCATCAAACTCTCATCATATGTTAACCCAATCAACCCTGGATCGTTCTCGTAAACCTCCTCCAGGTGGACCCTCTCCACACCAGCACATTGGTCCTCGGATTTAAAAAAAATATTCGAGTCCTCTCGAAATGAATGCTGACATTGCGTTTGCTTCTTTAATACCGATTCAACCTGTAAATTAACTTCTAGGGAATGCTGCACCAGCACTCCCAGGTCCCTTTGCACTCGAATTAGAAAAAGGCCTCTTTTATTCCCACTCTCTGCCTTCTGCCATTTAGCCCGCCTTCTGCCCATGCGAGCATCTTGGCTCAAATACCATGGGATCTCATCTTGTTTAGCAGCTTCAGATGCGGCACTTTATCAAAGGCCTTCTGAAAATCCAAGTAAACAACATTCACTGACTGTTCTATGTCGATCCTGCTATTCACTTCCTCAAAAAATTCCAACAGATTTGTCAGGCATGATATCCCCTTCAAATAGGGTTGCCAACTGTCCAGTATTAACCGGGACATCCCGTATTTTGCGCCATATTTAGTTTGTCCCGTACGGGTCCGCCCTTGTCCTGTATTAGTGGGGTTGCCAACTTCCTCACTCCCAAATAAGGGACAAAGGGTGGCGTCACCGCCCTGCGCCCCATGTGTCCTCGCCCAGCAAGCAGCCACGTGCTCCTGCTCCACCAATGGCGGCCGCCATTGGTGGAGCGGGAGCACGTGGCCGCTGTCTGGGTGAGGTCATGAGGGGCGCGGGGCGGTGACGTCACCCTTTGTCCTGTATTTGGGAGTGAGGAAGTTGGCAACCCTACCTTCACAAAACCCTGGTCACTTTGGCCTACTAATGAACTAAATAATGAACTGAAAAAATGGCTTGTTAAAGATTAAAGTTCTCAATTTGCTGATCTCATTGGTATCTAATGGGTCAGGAAATGCAGATGAGATTGAGGACCCAAGCAGAGCCTCCAGTAACTCCATGTAAGTGTCAACAGTTGGATTCATATTGCTGGAACTGGCAGTACCAGCATTCATGTCTCCCTGAAGGTGATCTTGTTTGTGACAAACAAGTTTCTCAGGGGAAACTGGTAATGATTACCAGAAGAGGGGCAACCGCATCAATAGACATTAGACAATAGGTGCAGGAATAGGTCATTCAGCCCTTCGAGCCAGCACCACCATTCAATGCGATCATGGCTCATCATTCTCAATCAGTACCCCATTCCTGCCTTCTCCCCATACCCCCTGACTCCGCTATCCTTAAGAGCTCTATCTAGCTCTCTCTTGAAAACATCCAGAGAATTGGCCTCCACTGCCGTCTGAGGCAGAGAATTCCACAGATTTACAACTCTCTGACTGAAAATGTTTTTCTCCCATCAATGGTAGAAGTCTCGTGTCTCTGGTACAACACTCCGATGTGGTTTCTTGAAATACAGAACACAAAGTAAGAAGTCAACAGAAAGAGTAAAATGATTTATTTGCGGCAAACACACAATTGAGCATCAGTACAGTTTCAGGACACTGTACTTGTCCACTCGGATCATAAGGTCATCGTATCAGTTAGACGTCTTTCCCCACTCAAGATGGTGCCGAAGCATGGTGAATCTTTACGTGCCGGGTCCAGAAGAGGCTCTACTATCATCTGATTCAACCTCTTTTAAATCTCCTTTCTACAGGTAGATCTGGCCATTCTACTTGAGTTCTGCCAGATTGTGTTTATCTTATTTGATTGGAGAGCATGCAGACCAAACTTTTCACTGTACCTTGGTACACGTGACAACAATCGACCTAACCCTATTTAGAGTATAAACAAGGAGAATGTGAAAGGAAGGTGGAGAGATAAGAGTGAAGATAAAGAGTTTGATGATGTTTCCTCTTAAGCTTCACAGGCAGCTAAATCCTTCCTGTTGCTTCCGATCTCAATATGTCTCCCACTCCTAACCTGAATGTATCCCTCCTCGTTAGATTTACTTCGGGAAGGGCCATGACTCATGGCAGAAGGCTGTACACTTGTTTGCCCACACACCATCCAGTTGTTTCTGAGTCAGTCTTCAAAATGACTAGGGAGGCTGTATCACTGAAGATGTGCAGAATCTTTGCATCTGGTTAAAAAACGAGAGAGAGAGAGAAAATATGTTCTCGTTACTGGGATTAAAGAGTACATAACGCCAGCAGCCGCTAGCTGTTGGAGGAGTTCATAATGCTGTGTGAATGTATGCAGCATTGGGGAAAGCCTGCAGCATGATAACAATTCAGCTCTATTGACATTGATTGCATGGTAACAATATATTGTACATACATACAGTATAGTGAAGCCTACAACCTCGGATGGATTTTTACTGCACACTTGCTTGGTATTCTTGCCAAACTGAATAAACTCTGTTTATCGAGAAATGGTGCCAGTAGCCTTAGTGCAGTCCGTCTGCACTGAACGTTGGGAATTATTAAGCTGGTGCCTGGTGGCTGTTGGATATGTTCTAGTGTCTTAATGGTTGAGCACTTTAATCACTTTTACAACCTCCTCTAACTCCTTCCTTCCACATAGTACTGATACTTCTTTCATCCTCCGGTAAAATAGTGAGCAGTGGACTGATCCACTGGGAGCCCTGCATCCCAGAACTCATTTTATTGGCATGCAAGCGTATCCCTATAGTCCCACAGGACCTGCAGCTGCTCCGAGTCAAGGTCAAAGCAGCTGATCTGAACACGGAAAGAAAACCAACTGAGGTTTATTATGACTTCAGTGATCATTGTGGGATTCGAGGTTAAACGTAAGATCGACTGAAGGCATCTCAGGTTCATTTGTTGCGCAGGATTAGTGGAGCAGCTGGTAGAGCTGCTGTCTTTCAGCCCCAGGGACCCGAGTCCAATCCTTACCTTAGGTGCTGTCTATGTGGAGTTTGCACCTTCTCCCATGTGGGTTTCCAACCGGGCGATCTCTCGTATCCCAAAGACATGTGGGTTTATCGGTTAATTGACCTCTGTATATTGCCCCCCAGCATGCAGGGGGTGGATGAGAAAATGGGATAACATAGAACGAGCGATCAATGGTCAGTGTGGACTCGATTGGTCGAAGGGTCTGTTTTCATGCTGTATCTCTGAACTTCCTAAGTAAACAAGCTGAAATTGCACTAGTTAGTCCAGGTATATCATCTATATGCTTCTTTGTGGCGTTGAATGTAAGAGCCAAGCAGTCATGATGCAGCTCTACAAAACTTTGGTTAGGCCACATTTGGAGTATGGGCCAAAGAATGGCGAATGGAATTTAACTCTGACATGTGTGAGGTGTCGCACTTTGAGATGTCATACTAGGGCAGGACTTACACGGTCAACAGCAGAGGCCTTGAGAGAGTTGCAGAACAGAGTCATCTGGGAGCGCAGATACATAATTCCTTGAAAGTGGCGAGTCAGGTGGACAATGTGATGAAGAAGGCATTGGGCATCTTTACCTTCATGAGGAAGGGTATTTAGTATGATGGTTGGAACATCATGATGCAGCTGTACAAGTCATTGGTGAGACCACACTTGGACTACAATGTGCAATTCTGTTCGACCAGGTACAGGAAGGATGTCATCACGTTGGAATTCACCAGGATGTTACCTGGGCTGGTGGCTTGAGCTACAGGGAGAGATGCAGTAGACTGAGACATTTGTCTTTAGAGCTTGGGAGGCTGAGGAATGCCCTTCCTGAGTTGTACAAGATCATAAAGTGAACGCTCACAGTCTTTTTCTCAGGGTAGAGGTTTCCAAAACCAGAGGACATAGACTTAAATCAGGAGGATAAAGATTTAAGATTTAACTTTTTCCATGCAGGCGGTGATTCCTATTGGATGGAGCTGCCAGAGGAGACTAAAGAAGCAGATACTTTTACAAGATGTTTAGACAAATATATGGAGCGGAAGGATTTAGAGGGATATGGGTGAAATGGAACTAGACCAGTATGCCAACAGGGCTGGCAGAGACACGATGGGCTGAAGGGCCTGTTTCCATGCTGTGCTGCTCTACGACTCTATGAAAGGAAAGCAGAAGATGTTATTTCTACCGGACTACAAACATGATGGACTTTACACTAACCCACAGAAATACGCAGAGCGATTTGGTGGAGCAACAACAAGGGAAGCCTTGGCAATTGTGTGCTCGCTGCAGACAAGACTGGTCACCATACACCACATGACTGGACTGGGCACCACAGGACTGGTGAACATACACCACATGACTGGACTGGGCACCACAGGACTGGTGAACATACACCACAGGACTGGTGAACATACACCACATGACTGGACTGGGCACCACAGGACTGGTGAACATACACCACAGGACTGGTGAACATACACCACATGACTGGACTGGGCACCACAGGACTGGTGAACATACACCACAGGACTGGTGAACATACACCACATGACTGGACTGGGCACCACAGGACTGGTGAACATACACCACATGACTGGACTGGGCACCACAGGACTGGTGAACATACCAAAACAGACCTGCTCTGAGTGGGCATCAAACAAAATGGTGTTTGAAATCAAAGAGTTGCAGAAAAATGTTTCATTTCACGGTAAATGTCTCATTTCATCATTTCATTATTATTCTAAACCTTGATTTACGTGACCCAGTCATGTGGGCAACAGCTACACCAACCTGAGAAAAGCATATAGCGTTCTTACTTCGGAGTAGAAATAATTGAACTTTTATATTATAGATTATGGAGATACAGCGTGGAAACAGGCCCTTCAGCCCACTGAGTCCACGCTGACCAGCGATTGCCCCGTGCACTGGCACTATCCCACGCACACCAGGGACAATTTACAATTTACAATTTACAAAAGCCAATGAACTTCCTCAAAAAATTCCAACAGATTTGTCAGGCATGATATCCCCTTCAAATAGGGTTGCCAACTGTCCAGTATTAACCGGGACATCCCGTATTTTGCGCCATATTTAGTTTGTCCCGTACGGGTCCGCCCTTGTCCTGTATTAGTGGGGTTGCCAACTTCCTCACTCCCAAATAAGGGACAAAGGGTGGCGTCACCGCCCTGCGCCCCATGTGTCCTCACCCAGCAAGCAGCCACGTGCTCCTGCTCCACCAATGGCGGCCGCCATTGGTGGAGCGGGAGCACGTGGCCGCTGTCTGGGTGAGGTCATGAGGGGCGCGGGGCGGTGACGTCACCCTTTGTCCTGTATTTGGGAGTGAGGAAGTTGGCAACCCTACCTTCACAAAACCCTGGTCACTTTGGCCTACTAATGAACTAAATAATGAACTGAAAAAATGGCTTGTTAAAGATTAAAGTTCTCAATTTGCTGATCTCATTGGTATCTAATGGGTCAGGAAATGCAGATGAGATTGAGGACCCAAGCAGAGCCTCCAGTAACTCCATGTAAGTGTCAACAGTTGGATTCATATTGCTGGAACTGGCAGTACCAGCATTCATGTCTCCCTGAAGATGATCTTGTTTGTGACAAACAAGTTTCTCAGGAGAAACTGGTAATGATTACCAGAAGAGGGGCAACCGCATCAATAGACATTAGACAATAGGTGCAGGAATAGGTCATTCAGCCCTTCGAGCCAGCACCACCATTCAATGCGATCATGGCTCATCATTCTCAATCAGTACCCCATTCCTGCCTTCTCCCCATACCCCCTGACTCCGCTATCCTTAAGAGCTCTATCTTTGTGATCATTGTGGGATTCGAGGTTAAACGTAAGATCGACTGAAGGCATCTCAGGTTCATTTGTTGCGCAGGATTAGTGGAGCAGCTGGTAGAGCTGCTGTCTTTCAGCCCCAGGGACCCGAGTCCAATCCTTACCTTAGGTGCTGTCTATGTGGAGTTTGCACCTTCTCCCATGTGGGTTTCCAACCGGGCGATCTCTCGTATCCCAAAGACATGTGGGTTTATCGGTTAATTGACCTCTGTATATTGCCCCCCAGCATGCAGGGGGTGGATGAGAAAATGGGATAACATAGAACGAGCGATCAATGGTCAGTGTGGACTCGATTGGTCGAAGGGTCTGTTTTCATGCTGTATCTCTGAACTTCCTAAGTAAACAAGCTGAAATTGCACTAGTTAGTCCAGGTATATCATCTATATGCTTCTTTGTGGCGTTGAATGTAAGAGCCAAGCAGTCATGATGCAGCTCTACAAAACTTTGGTTAGGCCACATTTGGAGTATGGGCCAAAGAATGGCGAATGGAATTTAACTCTGACATGTGTGAGGTGTCGCACTTTGAGATGTCATACTAGGGCAGGACTTACACGGTCAACAGCAGAGGCCTTGAGAGAGTTGCAGAACAGAGTCATCTGGGAGCGCAGATACATAATTCCTTGAAAGTGGCGAGTCAGGTGGACAATGTGATGAAGAAGGCATTGGGCATCTTTACCTTCATGAGGAAGGGTATTTAGTATGATGGTTGGAACATCATGATGCAGCTGTACAAGTCATTGGTGAGACCACACTTGGACTACAATGTGCAATTCTGTTCGACCAGGTACAGGAAGGATGTCATCACGTTGGAATTCACCAGGATGTTACCTGGGCTGGTGGCTTGAGCTACAGGGAGAGATGCAGTAGACTGAGACATTTGTCTTTAGAGCTTGGGAGGCTGAGGAATGCCCTTCCTGAGTTGTACAAGATCATAAAGTGAACGCTCACAGTCTTTTTCTCAGGGTAGAGGTTTCCAAAACCAGAGGACATAGACTTAAATCAGGAGGATAAAGATTTAAGATTTAACTTTTTCCATGCAGGCGGTGATTCCTATTGGATGGAGCTGCCAGAGGAGACTAAAGAAGCAGATACTTTTACAAGATGTTTAGACAAATATATGGAGCGGAAGGATTTAGAGGGATATGGGTGAAATGGAACTAGACCAGTATGCCAACAGGGCTGGCAGAGACACGATGGGCTGAAGGGCCTGTTTCCATGCTGTGCTGCTCTACGACTCTATGAAAGGAAAGCAGAAGATGTTATTTCTACCGGACTACAAACATGATGGACTTTACACTAACCCACAGAAATACGCAGAGCGATTTGGTGGAGCAACAACAAGGGAAGCCTTGGCAATTGTGTGCTCGCTGCAGACAAGACTGGTCACCATACACCACATGACTGGACTGGGCACCACAGGACTGGTGAACATACACCACATGACTGGACTGGGCACCACAGGACTGGTGAACATACACCACAGGACTGGTGAACATACACCACATGACTGGACTGGGCACCACAGGACTGGTGAACATACACCACATGACTGGACTGGGCACCACAGGACTGGTCACCATACACCACATGACTGGACTGGGCACCACAGGACTGGTGAACATACCAAAACAGACCTGCTCTGAGTGGGCATCAAACAAAATGGTGTTTGAAATCAAAGAGTTGCAGAAAAATGTTTCATTTCACGGTAAATGTCTCATTTCATCATTTCATTATTATTCTAAACCTTGATTTACGTGACCCAGTCATGTGGGCAACAGCTACACCAACCTGAGAAAAGCATATAGCGTTCTTACTTCGGAGTAGAAATAATTGAACTTTTATATTATAGATTATGGAGATACAGCGTGGAAACAGGCCCTTCAGCCCACTGAGTCCACGCTGACCAGCGATTGCCCCGTGCACTGGCACTATCCCACGCACACCAGGGACAATTTACAATTTACAATTTACAAAAGCCAATGAACCTACAAACCTGCACGCCTTTGGAGTGTGGGAGGAAACCAGAGCAGCTGGAGAAACCCCACGCCGGTCAGAGGGAGAATGTGCATACTCTGTACAGGTAGCACCCATAGCCGTGATCGAACCCTAGTCTCTGGTGCTGTAAGGAAGCCACTTTACTGCTGCACCCGCCACTGTACCACCTTTCCCCAGATCACGAGCAGTATTAAACACTAAACTAGTCAATGTCCTGATCTGCTCTGCCTTGTATCAACACTCAAATGATGGTTCTGTTAATTACTCTCTGAACTAGCAAAGCCACAGTAACCCTCAGTTTAAGGGCACCTAGGGAGGGTCATATATTCCTTAGTACAAACATTTCTGGATAACGTGGATGGACGATGTTTCGGGTCAGAACCCTTCTTCAGACCCTTCCCTTATTTTTTTCCTTGCCAGTAACATCCACACATGTGAATGGATGAATCGAAAATTAGTAAACAACATAAAACCCAAATGAGTGGAGCTAATGAATTATTCAGGAAGAAACAGAGAAAGACCTGTTTTAACTTGGGGGCTTCATGATCCAAAATAGTTTGCAATCAATGCAGTTCTTTTTAATAGCGCATTAGTCTAGTTCTGTAGACGTTTACACCCAAGGCAAGCTCTGACAAACAGAACTGTGAAATGTTGATTGAGGAATGAATAGAGGCCAGGCCCCAGGAAACTCTTCCCAGTAATCCCAGAGGATCTTGGATCTCTTTCTGAGATGGAAGATGGGACCCTGGTCGTAAACAAAAGAAGAAGGGCGCTCTAACAATGCAGCTTTCCTCTGTATTTCACTGTGGTTTCAGCTTATGTTATCTACTCTAGCCTTGGGTACAACCGAGCACTCAAAAGTGAGAGAGTAGTTGGTTGTTAGAGAGCCAACCAACATGAGTTCCACTGTAAAGAAGTGTATTGAACAGCTGTCTCCGGTTCCTGTTACTGTTCAACTGAAAAGCTGATGAAGTCCCGAAACACTTAACAGAACTAAAACAGCCTGTTCGATATATGTGTTAAGAAGGGATTAACTGATATGCAAATACAATTCGATAGATGTAACATACACATTGAGATCAAAAATTTATTTTCATATCTATGACTTGGCCGGCACTGTATCGTAGCGGTAGAGCTGCTGTCTTACAGCGCCAGAGATCTGGGTTCGATCCTGACTATGGGTGCTGTCTGTACAGAGTTTGTACGTTCTCCCCGACACCAGCTAGGTTTCCTCTGAGATCTTCGGTTTCCTCCCACACTCCAAGGACGTACAGGTTTGTGGGTTAATTGGCTTGATATGAATGTAAATTTGTCCCTCATGTGTGTAGGATAGTGTTATTGTGAAGGGATTGCTGGTCGAAGCGGACGGTGGGCCAAAGGGCCTGTTTCCGCGTTGTATGTCTAAACTAAACTAAAAATGTATTATATCGCACTGGGGATATCTGGAGGATCTGGTATATGGAAATAGGGCAATCATCTGACTTGGCACTCTGGATGTTTAGCCTTCACATTCACTGCAATTCCTCAACAATATCTCCACAATTTGTGATTTCCATCATCGAGAATGACACAGTCAGCAAGGTTGTGGAAATGTCGCCAACATGATCTTGCATGCCATACTGACTTGGAAATATATCACTTTTCCTTCACCGTGAAGGGGTCTAATCCTGGAACTCCCTGCCCAACAGCATAATGGAAGCACCTTCACTGGTGTGAGTGAACATAGAACAGTCAGCACAAGAACAGGCCCTGTTTTATTTGATTCAGTTTATTTGTCAAACAGAATGAGAACAAGACGAGGCCCTTCAGCCCACAAGGACTGTGCCAAACATGATGAAATGATAAACTAATCACATCTGCTGATCCAGATGATCCATATCCCTCCATTCTTTACGTTTAGACTTTCAACTTTAGAGATAGAGAGCAGAAACAGGCCCTTCGGCCCACCAAGTCCTCACCGACCAGTGACCACCTCGTACACGAACCTACAATGTACCAAAGGCCAATTAACCTACAAACCGGTACGTCTTTGGAGTGTGGGATGTAACTGAAGTACTCGAAGAAAACCCACGCGGTCACGGGGAGAACGTACAAACTCCATGCTGGCAGCACCTGTAGTCTGGATTGAACCCGGGTCTCTGGTGCTGTCAGGCAGCAGCTCTACCGCTGCACCACCGAGCCATCCCTTTATGTTCCCTTAACTATCAAACCTGCTGCTGGATTTTGTAACTGCATAATCCTCTTTCAGTTCTGTGTTCTAAATCCCTATTGAATGCTGTGTCCACAGTATTCCATACCGCCCTTGCACCTTTTATAGTTGTGTTCCAAACCATGCAGGGAAACAATAGTGCCCCATTTCCAAACTCTCCATGAACATTGGGATAACCACCTTTCCCGTGATTTATTTCCGAAAATGCTGGAGTAACTCAGCAGGTCAGGCAGCATCTCGGGAGAGAAAGAATGGGCGACGTTTCGGGTTGAGATCCTTCTTCAGACTGATGTCAGGGGGGCGGGACATAGGAAGGATATAGGTGGAGACAGGAAGATAGAGGGAGAACTGGGAAGGGGGAGGGGAAGAGAGGGACCTTTCCCATGATGAGGCTTCATCATCAATTTCAATCAGCAGGCTTGTTTTATTTGATTGATTTTATTTGTCAAACAGAATGAGAACTGTTGAGTGTAAAATCAGCTCTGTTTCCTCACATTAGTCACTGTCCATTGATATACATCAGCTGCCGAAATATGGAACATAGTACCGCACAGAAACAGGCCCTTCAGCCCACAATGTCTATGGTGAACATGATGCCAAAGCCAATCCTTATCTGCCTGCACGTAATCCATATCCCTCCATTCTCTCCATATCCAAAACCCACTTAAATGCCACTATCATATCTGCTTCCACCCCTACCTTTGTGGATGCATTCCATCACCACCCTCCTTGTAAAAAAACTTGTCTCACACATCTTCTTTAAACTTTGCCCCTCTCATCTTAAAACTATTCCCTATAGTATTTGATATATCCATACGGGGAAAAAAAGTTCTGACTATCTGCCCTATCTCATCATTTCATATACTTCTCTCAGATCTCCCCTCAAGCGCTGGCATTTCAGAGAAACCAAACCAAGTCTGTCCAACCTCTCCTTACCCCCTAATCCAGGCATAATTTTGTTAAACCTCCTCTGCACAGTTTCCAAAGCCTCCACATCTTTCCAGTAAGGTACAAGATAAGAGAATGATCCCGGTGATGTTTGGGTTAATATATGAGGAGCGTTTGAAGGCTCTGGGCCTGTATTCACTGGAGCTCAGAAGGATGAGATGTGTTCTCATTTAAACCAGGCAGATTATGTAAGGCCTAGATAGAGTGGACATGAAAAGGATGTTTCCATTAATGGGAGAGTCTAGAACTAGAGGGCACAGTCTTCGAATAAAAGGACATACCTTTAGGATGGAGATGAGAAAGAATTTCTTCAGCCAGAGGGTGGTGAGTCTGTGAAATTCATTGCCACAGATGGCTGTGGAGGCCAAACCATTGGGTATTTCATGGAAATGATAGGTTCTTGATTAGGAAGAGCATCAAAAGTTACTGGGAGAGGGCAAATGAATGGGGTTGAGAGAAAAATAATAAATCAGCTGTGATGAAATGACAGAATAGACTCAATGGACTGAATGTCTGAATTCTGCTCCTACTGTATGTCTTGTGGTCTTATGGTCATGGGGTGACCAGAATTGCATGTGGTACTCCGAATGCAACCTATATGCAACCTATATGTGGTACTCCGAATGCAACCTAAGTCCTATAAATCATGACTTCCTGACTCTTACACTCAATGGCCCAATTAATGAAGGCAAGCATAGATTATGCCTTCTTTACCACCCTTTCTATTTGTGTTAACACTTTTAGGGAATCATGGACCTGGACCCCATGATTCCTCTGTACATTAATGCTGTTAAGAGTTACACACTGTGCCTGTAGTCAGGATCGAACCCAAGCCTCTGGCACTGTAAAGCAGTAGCTCAACTTCTAAGGCCACCGTGCCAAGTCATATATATGAAAATTAATTTTTGATCTCAATGTTTATGTTCCATCTAAAGAATTGTATTTGCATATCAGTTCATCTCCTATTAATACATATATCGAACAGTCTATTTTAGTTTTGTTAAGTGTTTCTGGGACTACATTTCCTTAGTCTCCTGAGTTCAACAGTGTGTGCCCTCAGGTTAGTTACCACCATCATGTGTTGTCTATCTTCAGCCTGATTAAATTTGCTAACATTTTCATTTTATCCATTATAATATGGCTCATCTCATTTTCGGTTTCATCTCCTCTCTAATAATCTCTTTAGTGAAACATAATCTCATCTTTTTTATTACAATCTGCCAATTGACAATTTTACCCTCTCAGGGATTTACAGATATGCTTGTGAAATATTTTACTGTTCATTTTGATATCTTTGCAATACTTCCTTCATCTTCCTTCTCAACTTGGCTTATCAAATGCTGAGCTGCTTTTGCAGTTTTCTCATATTATTCAAGTTTAATTAGTTTCTAATCTCCTTATTTACCCATGACCTGGCGAAATGATTAAGTTTCATCTTTTTTTAATTGGAAAAAAAAAATGTCTGTATTTCCACAGAGGTTTTTAAATCTTAAAAAGTGATTTCTCTGAAGTCCTGACCACCGACAGGCAGAACTCAGCTCACTTCCCCACCTTTCCAAGATCCGCCTTGATCTAATCTGGATGATACTATTTAACGTACTGATTGTTTTTTTTTCCCGTTGAGTGTTTTGGGAGTTTACAAGATTTCCAGTGCCACTTCGCTGACTCAATGTGAAAGATACATCTTCTGGATGCACTGGGACTCATCCTCAGTGATGTGACCTGGGGCCATGGGGTGTTTCGCGTCTCACAACATCAGGCACCCTCGCCCAGGCCACCCAGCTGGGGTTGATCAGGCCCCGACCTGCGTCCCAGCAGCAACCGCCCACGGATCAGCCCTCTTAACAACTGCTCTGTAGGGGTTGGGAGACTCTGGTGCGTGGAGGGACTGGGCTCTGTGGGGTGAGTCCTGGCTGGGCTCCTTCTGCGTCTCACCAGGTTCAAGGCCTGTGCGCTGCACCTCTTTCTCCTTCTCCGAGCATTTAACTCGACAACTTAATCAATTGTATTACTAATAACCATGCCCAACAAAGCTCCACCGAGTATGTAGAAACAAAAAACTGCAGATGCTGGTTTATAACAAAGGCAGATACAAAGTGCTGAAGTAACTCAGCAGCTCTGACAGGATCTCTGGAGAAAAAGAATGGGTGATGATTTAAGTTGGGACCCTTCTTCAGACTGAAAGTCGTGGGTGAGAAGGGGGGGGGGGGGGGGGGGTGAAGAGCTGGAGGTGAGGAAAGACCAGGAACAGTGAGGGCTGGCCACAAGTGACCTCGGTCAGGGTGGTGCCTGCTAAGCCCATTGTTGGGTTCGGACAGTGTGATCTCAAGTGGGATACAATGTGGAGAACTGTGGAACTGTTCAAACAACTAGGGTGGAGGAAGGGGGCAAGGTGGGTGGTGGAAAGGGAGGGGAGTATACGTCAAAGTTACTTAAAATTAGAGTATTTTACCATAATATAAATTGTCCCGGGTGTGTGTAGGATGTTAATGTGTGGGGATCTCTGGTCTATGCAGACTTGGTGGGCCAAAGGGCCTGTTTCTGCACTTGTAAGTCTGTGGAATTCTCTGCCTCAGAGGGCAGTGGAGGCCAATTCTCTGAATGCATTCAAGAGAGAGCTAGATAGAGCTCTCAAGGACAGCGGAGTCAGGGAGTATGGGGAGAAGGCAGGAACGGGGTACTGATTGAGAATGATCAGCCATGATCACATTGAATGCCGGTACTGGCTCGAAGGGCCGAATGGCCTACTCCTGCACCTATTGTCTATTGTCTATTGCACTGCATCTCTAAACTAAACTAAACTGAACTAAACTAAACTAAACAAGGACAAAAGCCTCCGGAGTCATACCTGTCAGTTGTTATGTATCTGAAAAGAGAGACCGCAAATCCTCAGGAATGCTGTGATTCCACCTCCTTATTTCTGGATTGAGTTCTATATTCCCCTGCAGAGAACGCAGTCTGTATAATGTCCATGAGATATGCTACATCCTTGCCCCTCATTTGTACTCTGTTAATCACCCGGTGTCATGTAATTATCCCACAAATTAAATTTCCCCTGAGTATCAGCCTCTAAACTAATGTCTGGGATTAGTGCACACTTTTCCATCAAGTCATTTCAAAATAGAGTCCTACAGTATGGAAACAGGCCCTTCAGCCCAGCTTGCCCATGCCAATGAAGATGCCCCATCTACACCAGTCCCACCTGCCTGCATTTGCCCCATATCCCTCTAAACCTTTCCTATCCATGTACCTGTCCAAATATCTTTTAAATATTGCTATAATACCTGCCTCAACTACCTCCTCTGGCAGCTCGTTCCATATATCCATCACCATCTGAGTGAAAAAGTTGCCCCTCATGTCCCTCATGTCCCAGTGTTCCAAGGAATAAAATCCCAGCCTGCCCACATGGCATGAAGGACGATTGCAGCATAGAATGTGATACCTTGTAATAGACCTTCTCCAATATAATTGGAGAATTGTGTACAGTTTTGATCAATGAGCTATAGGAAGGATGCCATTAAAGTGAAAATATTGTAGACAGGATTCACAAGGATGTTACCAGGCCTTCAGGACTTGTGTTATACAGGCAAACGCAGTCCAATGGGACTACTCGGGTAGGCAGCTTAGTTAGCATGAATAAGTTGGGCCGATGGGCCTGTTTCTGTGCTGTACAACTTTATGACTCCACAATTACAATGTTAACAAGACATTTGACAATAGACAATAGACAATCGGTGCAGGAGGAGGCCATTCGGCCCTTCAAGCCAGCACCGCCATTCAATGTGATCATGGCTGATCATTCTCAATCAGTACCCCGTTCCTGCCTTCTCCCCATACCCCCTGACTCCGCTATCCTTAAGAGCTCTATCTAGCTCTCTCTTGAATGCATTCAGAGAATTGGCCTCCACTGTCTTCTGAGGCAGAGAATTCCACAGATCCTCCACTGCCTTCTGAGGCAGAGAATTGCACAGATATTTGGACAGATATGGAGTCGAGGAAGATGGGTCATGTGCAGGCAAATTAGATTAGCACATATATCATGGTTAGCAGGAATAAGTTGGGCAGAAGGGCCTCTCTCGGTGCAGTATTGCTCTATGACTCTATACCTTTATGACAAGGGCAGCATGGTGGCCCAGGGGTAGAGTTGCCTCCAGAGATCTGGGTTCGATCCTGACTTAGGGTGCTGTCTGTATGGAGTTTGTACGTTCTCCCTGTGACCGCTTAGGTTTTCTCTAGGTGCTCCGGTTTCCTCTCACACTCCAAAGACATACGGGTTTGTAGGTTAATTGGCTTCTGTAAATGGTAAATTGTCCCTAGTTTCAGTTTAGTTTATTGTCACGTGTACCGAGGTATTCTGCTGTTGCGTGCTAACCAATCAGCAGAAAGACAATACATGATTACAATCAATCCATTTACAGTGTATAGATACATAACAAGGAAATAGTGTAGATAGTACTGGTGTATGGGAATCACTGGTCAGCGCAGACTCGATGGGCCAAAGGGCCTGTTTCTGCACCATATCACTAAACTAAACTAGTAAAGGTGCAGCACAAAATGAAGCGAGCTGGAAAATTGCAGACAGAAGGAATGGATGAAAAACACATCCCATGATCTACCTGGTAATCTTACAATCCCCCAGCACTCAACTGGACATCTGTACATCTTATGCAGGTAATTAGAACACCAGCCTTGTGTTTAGGAAGGAACTGCAGATGTTGGTTTAAACCGAAGATAGACGCAAAAAGCTGGAGTAACTCAGCGGGACAGGCAGCATCTCTAGAGAGAAGGAATGGGTGACATTTCGGGTCGAGACCCTTTTTGGTCTCGACCCGAAATGTCACTTATTCCTTCTCTCCAGAGATGCTGTCTGACCCGCTGAGTTACTCCAGCTTTATGTGTGTCCATCAGCCTTGTGTTGGCAGGAGTGCTCAGAATTTAGGCTGGAAATGAATCAAGGAAAGTGACTGGAGAGGGATTGTTTTTTTACAATGTATAGTGTATTAAGATTATCAATTGACATCACTACATTCTGGAGGGAGGAAACCTTGCTGGAAATTGGATAAAGTTTGAACTTTGTAGTCAAGTAAAAATAATAAATTGTCTGAAATTATCCCTTTTTTATGCATTTCTTCTGACAATGTTGTATTGACATTACTTTTACTGAAGAGTGGGAGAATGTTTGTCGATTGCAATAATAAATCAGCTTGAGCTGTACGTCAGATGCAGATGTGATTTATGAAGGCCCAAATCTCGGTAGATTGAAAAATCACAGGAGTGAACTTTAATCAGCATGGGGCTGGGATCCAGAGGATGACTAAGAGATGAATGTGATGAACTGTCAGGATGATTCTAAAGTCTGCCATTGATGTTGTGTAAATAATCTTCATTGTAGAGCAGCACCTTGGTGTTGGAGGGCATCCATTGTCAATTACCTGGCTGTTTTTATGCTCACAGACACTCCTCCAGTTTGCACACTCCATCGGCACGAGTGGGGGAGCTGATTATCCAACAATAAAGTTCTCACCAGAGGTTCCTACAAGTGCAGACAAGCAAAAGGAATATTTCTGCAGGAATTCTCCAGTTCATTATTGCGGCCCCATTTCAGGAAAGTGAATCATTATGATGATCATATTGCACTTGGAAGAAGGAGGCTGTGAATTGGCAATAGGTAGCCATGCAAAAGTCATGAGATAAGTTCTAAAAAACAACACAAAGTGTTAGAGTAACTTAGCGGGTCAAACAACATCTCTGGATAGGTGATATTTCAGGTCGGGATCCTCCTTCCAAGTCTGTAGTCACCCATCCAATGTTCTCCAGGGATGTAGCCTGACCGCTGAGATACTCCAGCACTTTCTTTGTAAACCAGCATCTGCAGTTCCTTGTTTCTACACTTCTCGACCATGAGATAATGTTGTAGCTTTTTATTTTGTATAGCAGTAGTGAGATGGCTGCCACAAACACAGTTTTGAGGGTTAGTTACGAAAAAAATAGCCTTGTGATTATTTCCAAAGTTGGGTTTTTCATACTTTGCCATTGTGCATGATCATCACAATGTCAGGATCAGCTCTTCCATGTCTGTCGTTAGCTTTTCATCGAATGAGGAACTCAAAGATATATGGTGCCAGGGTGCAGTCATCCAAACGCTAAGTTCATCAAAAGCTGAGGAACTAAAGAGCTGTGGTGTTTGAAAGGTTATTGCGTGGGAAAATCATATGAATTTATAAAGATGGGTTTTCAGAAAGGTATATATATATATATATATATATTTATTCACAAAATGCTGGAGTAACTCAGCAGGTCAGGCAGCATCTCAGGAGAGAAGGAATGGGTAACGTTTCGGGTCGAGACCCTTCTTCAGACTGATGTCGGGGGTGGGACAAAGGAAGGATATAGGTGGAGACAGGAAGATAGAGGGAGAACTGGGAAGGGGAGGGGAAGAGAGGGACAGAGGAACTATCTAAAGTTGGAGAAGTCGATGTTCATACCACTGGGCTGCAAGCTGCCCAGGCGAAATATGAGGTGCTGTTCCTCCAATTTCTGGTGGGCCTCATTATGGCACTTGAGGAGGCCCATGACAGAAAGGTCAGACTGGGAATGGGAGGGGGAGTTGAAGTGCTCGGCCACCGGGAGATATATATATATTTATATATATATATATATATATATATATATATATCTATGGCAAGTGAACAAAGAACTGAAATTGTATCTAAAGGACTACCATGGGTAGTTTAACAAGAATGATAAATACATTTGACTCTTCCTTGATACAAAATCCAAGGTGATAAAATAGAGTAAGGAAGAATTGCACAGATATGTCCATGGGACATCGTAAGGGAAAGTTGAACAGAACTGAAAGTCATCTTTAGTTCGTTTCATACTAGTGGAGCCACTAGAGTTGATGAGGGTTAACCTGAGAACATGATATAACTCACACTTTAAGAGCTCACTCAGGGCTGTGGTGTCTCTTTCTAATGAACCGTGGCATTGACTGTTGCAAGAGTCCAACATTTACATCTTGGTTGCTTCTTTGACCATCAGTAATTCAATACACCCAAAAGATCCATGAAGGAGTGAAGCATATTATCTAATGTGAGGACAAAAGGGTCCACAAAATATAAAACATGCAAACTACACAAGACCAAAGGAGAAATGTCAGACCACTTTAACAATCGGGACATTTCGTTCAATGTATGACTGAGAAGACAGTATGTGTTGGGTTCTCCATGATTGTTTATATATTAAAAAGTGGGCAGGAGGCTGCCTGAATTGCTGCATTCGGGGCTAGCCCTGGTGCCAAGAACATGATCTATATTACCTACCAAGTACAGACACTGGGGTTATGATGATGAGTGGTATTGATACCAATACATGGCTCATGTTGACCTATCCAAAGATTTTGATCCAGTCAATCAATTTTGGATTTGAAAAAAAAATTAACTTGCTAGTTTCTAAAATAACTTCCTGATGGGACAGTTGGTAGGGTAACTGGTACTTTGTCAAATTGCTTGTGTGAAACAAGGTTGTATTTTATTTGTGCACCTTTTTTTAGGCTGCACTGACGAATGCATCGTGGGATGGAGATACAAAAGGCTGCAGATCTCCACCAAAAAAAACTGTTGGAGGAACTTAGTGGGTAGGGCAACAACTCTGGAGGGAATGGACAGGCAATGTTTCAGGTCGAGACCTTTTTTCCTGGTCTTTCTGAAGAACAGTCACATCTCGAAATATCAATAGACAATAGACAATAGACAATAGGTGCAGGAGTAGGCCATTCGGCCCTTCGAGCCAGCACCGCCATTCAATGTGACCATGGCTGATCATTCTCAATCAGTACCCCGTTCCTGCCTTCTCCCCACACCCCCTGACTCCACTATCCTTAAGAGCTCTATCTAGCTCTCTCTTGAATGCATTCAGAGAATTGGCCTCCACTGGCTTCTGAGGCTGAGAATTCCACAGATTCACAACTCTCTGACTGAAAAGGTTTTTCCTCATCTCCGTTCTAAATGGCCTACCCCTTATTCTTAAACTGTGGCCCCTGGTTCTGGACTCCCCCAACATTATCATATCATATCATATATATACAGCACGGAAACAGGCCTTTTTGGCCCATCAAGTCCGCGCCGCCCAGCGATCCCCGCACATCAACACTATCCTACACACGCTAGGGACAATTTTTTACATTTACCCAGTCAATGGGAACATGTTTCCTGCCTCTAACGTGTCCAACCCCTTAATAATCTTATACGTTTCGATAAGATCCCCTCTAAGCCTTCTAAATTCCAGTGTATACAAGCCTAGTTGCTCCAGTCTTTCAACATATCAAAGTCCCGCCATTCCGGGAATTAACCTAGTAAACCTACGCTGCACGCCCTCAATAGCAAGAATATCCTTCCTCAAACTTGGAGACCAAAACTGCACACATAACTCCAGGTGCGGTCTCATTAGGGCCCTATACAACTGCAGAAGGACCTCTTTGCTCCTATACTCAGCTCCTCTTGTTATGCTCAATAAATGCTGACTGCCCCGTTGAGTTCTTCCATCAGGTTGTTTTTTTGCAACAGGGATCTTCAATTTGAAACTGGAAGAATGACTCATTAAATCAAACCTGCAAGCAGTGATAAGAGTCTACAGGCAAATGTTTTCGCCAGCACTTTGACAGGCTGAAGTCAACAGACAACTGAACCATCCTATCACCAACTGGAATGCGGTCCTCACCTGACATCTACCTCATTGGAGACACTTTACTGGACTTTATCTGGACTTTATCTTGCACTAAATGTATTCCCTTTATCCTGTGTCTGCACACTGAGGATGGCTCGATTGTAATCATGTATGTGTAGGAAGAAACTGTGGACAGACAAAAAATGCTGCAGTAACTCAGTGGGTCAGGCAGCATCTCTGGAGAGAAGGAATTGGTGGCATTTCTGGTCGGAACCCTTCTTCGGACTGGGTTGTTCATGAGTATTCTTCATGTATAGTCTTTTTGCTGACTGGATATCACGCTACAAAAGGTTTTTCACTGTACCTATACGTGACAATAAACTAAACTAAACCAAATAACCCTTTGGGATATATACCTGGGGTACATGGATGGTATGGCACTGTAGAGGGAAACAAAGTGCAGTCAATGTACGCTGATTGATTAAACATCCACCATCCGTACAAGCAGTGGATTCCAGATCACAACTACACTCTGTGCAAAAAAAATTATTTTCCTCACATTTCTTCCTGTTGCTTTTGGTACATGACTTAAGTTGTTCCTTGGTCAATGAATCATTTACTAACTGGGGCACATCCGCTAATAGAGTCCTACAACATGGAAACAGGTCCTTCGGAACAACTTGCTCATGCTGACTAAGCTGCCCCATCTACACTAGCCCCACCTGCCCACGTTTGACCCGTATCCCTCGAAACCTTTCCTGTGCATGTACTTGTCCTAATGCCTCAACTACCTCCTCTGGCAGCTCGTTCCATACACCCACCACCCTTTGTGTGGAAAAGTTGCCTCGGATTCTGATTAAATCTTTCTCCTCTCACTTTAAACCTGTGTCCTCATGTTCTTGATTCCCTTATTCAGGATAAAAGACCCTATGGATATACTCTATCTATTCCCCTCATGATCATATACACCTCAATAAGACCCACCCTCATCCTCCTGCATTCCAAGGAATAGAGTCATCATCTGCCCAACCTCTCTCTATATAGCTTAGGCCATCAAATCCTTGGCAACATTCTCATAAATCTTCTCTGCACTCGCTCCAGCTTGAAAACATCTTTCCTGTAGCAGGTTGACCAGAACTGAGCTCAATACTCCAAATGTGGCCTCACCAACATCTTGTACAACTGTAACATAACATCCCAACATCTACACTCAATATTCTGACTGATGAAAGCCAATTTGCTCAAAAGCCTTCTTGCCCACCCTATCCACCTGTGAAGCCACTTTCAAGTATCTATATACCCACACTTCTAGATCCCTCTACTCTTCAACACTCCTCAGAGCCCTGCTATTCCTTGTGAAGGTCCTTCCCTGGTTTAACTTTCCAAAATGCAACACCACACACTTATCTGCATTAAACTCCATTCCTCAGCGACCTACCCAACTGATCAAGATCCTGCTGTAACCTTTGATAGCCACCCACATTAGCCTCAACTGGAAACTTACTAATCTTACCTTGTACATTCTCATCAAAATCGTGGATATAAACCGCAAACACAATGGGCCCAGCACCGACCCCTGGGGTACGCCACTAGTCACAGGCCTCCAGTGTCTGTTTACTCTCTCTGAACCATTCATGCTCTCACTCATCATAAACACCATGGCCCAATTATTGTTCCAAATGGTGCCTTAAATTAAATTTTACGCCAATTCTTATTTGTGGCACTTCTTAGTGCAGAGTGTTGGATTGTTTTGATGCAATTAAACAGATGCATGAAGACAAGGAGAAAGCCAGAGGATGGTGAATCTGTGAAATTCATTGCCACAGACAATGGTGGAGGCCAAGCCATTGAGTATTTTTAAAGCGGAGATGGATAGTTTGTTGATAAAGGTTCCAGGAAGTTGATAAAGGTTTGTTCCAGTTTGTTGATAAAGGTGTCAAAGGTTCCAGGGAGAAGGTAGGACAATGGGGTTGAGAGGGAAAAATAGATCAGCCATGATCGAATGGTGGAGCAGGCTCGATGGGCCGAATGGCTTCATTCTGCTCCTATGTCTTATCATATAATGAACTGCTTCTCCAATGATTGAGTGATTGTAGACTTGGGGAAAATAGTGGAATTGTGTCGTGATTATCTGGCAAGTGAATAGTGAGGAAGACAAGACCCATCACTAAGTGAAATACTTGGATAAACTACTGAAAGAAATTTCCAATGTATGAAATTTTTGTCATCCAATTAAATGTTATGGAAGATTTATTGCAAGATGATTTAAAAGCTTACCTACACAGAATAAACCATCACAAGATTGCTAAATCCAAAAATACAAAGTGATCCTATTAGTTGTAATTTAGTTTTCAACCTTCCTCTCGCCCCCCACCCCCCCCCCCCCCCCCACCTTCAATAGTATGTTAAGCAGAAGAATACCTTTGGTTTAGTTTAGTTTAGTTAAGAGATACAATGTGGAAACAGGCCCTTCGGCCCACCGAGTCCGCGCCGACCACCAATCCCCACACATTAGCACTATCCTACACACTAGGGACAATTTACATTTATACCATGCCAATTAGCCTACAAACCTGTATGTCTTTGGAGGAAACCGGAGATCTCGGAGGAAACCCATGCGGTCACAGGGAGAACATATAAACTCCGTACAGACAAGCACCCATAGTGAGGATGGAACCCGGGTCTCTGGCGCTGTAAGGCAGCAACTCTACCGCTGTGCCACAGTGCCACCCTGGGCATATTACTTGAGAATTGAAGCTGTAGATTGGTTCTTTCCAAGGCTACTCACCCCAAACATGAATCCTGACGCTCTTCATTTGACATTGTGTTGGAAAATTGCCATGGTATCTGGAGTCCACACATTGTATGGGTGACATGTAGTTGGAGCAGGGGGGGTCTGTCGATAATCACAAAGTTCGGCAGCACCTCAGATCATTCCCTTGGGGTCTGCAGGGAGACACTGATTATCAGAGAGTGAGGAGTATATCCACTGTCATTATAGAACTGTGTAGGAAAGAACTGCAGATGCTGGTTTAAACCAAAGATAGACACAAGATGTTGGGGTAACTCAGCGGGCCAGGCAGCATCTCTGGAGAGAGGGAATGGTCGAGACCCAAAGCGCCACCCATTCCTTCTCTCCCTGAGATGCTGCCTGTCCCGCTAAGTTACTCCAGCATTTTGTGTCTATCTTCAGTCATTATAGAACTCCCTGTTTCAATGTATTTGCCAAAATTCCTTCCTTAGGCAGGATGGTGCCTTTAATGTGTGTAAAAGCGGCATTTGGTAGCAGCAGATGGAGCTCAATGCTGAAATTTATTTCATGATGATTCCCGCTCCAGACAGTTTATGCTAAGTGAAGTGAGTTAAAGTGTGTGTTTATATAGCTGATCCTCACCATTGTTCCCAATCGATCAAACGGCAGCATCTGACAACATTTCTGCTGCAGTCATTTACAGCTCTGCTTGGCTAATTTTCAGTATCTTTCCTTAGTTTAGTTTAGTTTAGAGATACAGCATGGAAACAGGCCTTTCGGGCCAACGTGTCCGGGCCGACCAGCAATCCCTGCACACTATCCTACACACACCAGAGATAAGTGACAATTATACCAAGCCAATTAGTTTACAAGCCTGTACATCTTTGGAGTGTGGGAGGAAACCGGAGCACCCGGAGAAAACCCACGCAGGCCACAAACTCCATAGAGACAGCATTCGTAGTCAGGATGGAACCTGGGTCTCTGGTGCTGTAAGGCAGCAACTCTACCGCTGCGCCACCCAAACTTTTACTTGTTCCATTACCACCACAATTCGGTCTATGTCAACATCCCTAAAGCACAGTTGGTAGCTCACTCACTGTTTGGCCTGAAAGTAGTGCCCAGCAGTTCAGGCTGAGAGCCCTTTAATACATGTTCAGCGCGGTACTGTTGTAGATGTTGTCTTTTGGATGAGAAGTAATTTCAAGACTCTTAAGATCACTCAGTTGTAGGAGATACTTTAATACTATTTCAAAGAAGAGGAGATTTGGATGAGAACATGCAGGGCAAGATTAGCAAGTTTGCTGATGATGCAAAAGTGGGTGGTTTTGCAGGTAGTGAAGATGGTTGTGAACGATTGCAGCAGGATCTGGATCGATTGGCCAGGTGGGCGGAGGAATGGTTGATGGAATCTAATACAGAGAAGTGTGAGGTGTTGCATTTTGGGACGTCGAACAAGGGCAGAACCTACACAGTGAATGGTAGGCCTCCTGGGAGTGTTGTAGAGCAGAGGGATCTAGGAATGCAGGTCGAGTCGAGTCGCAGGTAGATAAGGTGGTCAAAAAGGCTTTTGGCACATTGGCCTTCATCAGTCAGAGTATTGAGTATAGAAGTTGGGAGGTCATGTTGCAGTTGTATAAGATGTTGGTGAGACTGCATTTAGAATATTGTGTTCAGGTCTGGGCATCATGTTATAGGAAAGATATTGTCAAGCTTGAAAGGATTCAGAAAAGATTTACGAGGATGTTGCCAGGACTGGAGGGTGTAAGCTATAGGGGGAGGTTGAGCAGGCTGTGTCTCTATTTCATGGAGCCCAGGAGGATGAGGGGTGATCTTATAATGGTGTATAAAATCATGAGAGGAATAGATTGGGTAGCTGCACAGAGTCTCTTGCCTGGAGTAGTGGAATCGAGGACCACAGGACATAGGTTCAAGGTGAAGGGGAAAAGATTTAATAGGAATCTGAGGGGTAACGTTTTCACACAAAGGGTGGTGGGTGTATGGAACTAGCTGCCAGATGAGGTAGTTGAGGTTGGGACTATCCCAATGTTTAAGAAACAGTTAGACAGGTACATGGATAGGACAGGTATGGAGGGATATGCACCAAACACAGGCAGGTGGGACTAGTGTAGCTGGGACATGTTGGCCGGTGTGGGCAAGTTGGGCCGAAGGGCCTGTTTCCAAGCTGTATCATTCTATGACTATGACTCTATGAGCGAGTTATGACTATTTATTCCTTCTGTAAGATTCCAATAAACAGACTGTTCCCAGACCATTATCCCATTGAGGTTCATGGGAGTTTGTTACATTTCATGATATCGTAAAGTGCTCTGGAACAACCTGAATTATTCCTGCTTTCCATTTGCTTTTTCCTTCCCCTACACCTGCCAGGCACCCTCTCTCCAAGAACCCAATATACTCACGTAAACCCTCTTGCCCGTTTAGGTGAAAGGTTATCGATCTGAAGCATTCACTTTTGTTTCTCTCACTATTGCCACTGCTTGATTTGCTGAATATTTCCAGCGCTTACATTTTTTATTTTGAGCAATAAATGAAGGACAGAACACTTAAGATACATCAGTGTGATGATCTCATAAATGTCAATATTTCAGTTAAGCAATGCTTGGATAGCTCTGGCCTGCAGCAGTTATGCAGTTTGCAACTAGGTGTCATTTAGCAAAAATGCACGCACGCTCTCATGATAATTGAAAAGAATATCCGGTGATTTATTTTTACTTATCACGCAGGGCTGTTTTATTACAACACCAAAATCTACACATATTCTACAATGTGTAGCAGCCTTATAAGAATCCAGCCTTAAGAAAGTAATCATTGAATAAGCATGCACCAAAGTTGCCAAATAAATCCTTCACATCTTGCTTTTACAAGGTTGGACTCCGTTTTCATATTGTCATTGGTGTTGGAGATTATTTCATGAATCAGAGTGAAATTATCAACACAACCAGAGTTCCAACTTGTATTTTTATGTGCAAAGAGAGAAAATTGTTACACGAAACTCCAAACGAATTGTCGATAGTTATATGTTTCTATTTTTCACATCCACCGACCTTATTGTTTGAGTAACTGTGCAAATGCAAAACGAGTGAACCCAATTTAATTAATTTTGTTTATAAATTTGGGACATAATGATATAATTCCAAAATTTGAAAGATTACACAAAGGGCATGTTTAATCAACAAATTCATTGTGCAGTGCTGAGGGAGTTCATTTACCATCCTCAAACTAGTAGACATCGCTAAGATTAAATCATTTGGCACATCCTTGAGCCCAGACACTGCAGAAAGCATGTTTCCTTTGTTGCTCTTTGGCAGTGTATCTCATAATAAACATGCTGCATTTTCATTGGTTATGTGGTGCATTAACTAATCCGTTATTATAGCTTCTTTATATTAGTCTGCACTGCACAAATCCATCCCTTTAGCAGGTTATCATTTCCCCCGTTTCTCTGCTTCTGCCGAAATATTTGTTTGGACATGTCAGAGTTAAACCCTATATCTCTATAAATGTTAATCAATAGCACAAGCTTCTAATGCATATTCATCCTGAGTGAAAGTGTAACCGCATTGATTTTCAATGCAATAAGTCACTTTGATGTAGACGTACTCCATCCACATAAGAGATCACATTAAAAAAGTTCAGTAAAGAAAATCTTTTATGACTAAATCTGTGCCACCCTTGATTCATTGTGCTTTCTTTCCAAGATTTTTAAAACAAAGCTTTATATTAATTCAGTGAAAAGGAAACCCAGAGCCATGTGGAATAATCCTTCAACATGAAGCACTGTCCTTTGTGAATGTTTCCTTTGTAAAAGTAGATTCAAAACCTGCAGCCTACCTTAACTGAAGGGTGTATTGGGACCATAAAATAACCTCTATAAAACAGTACCCATCAACACCCAACATTGGTTAGTACATTTGGGGAATCTGGCAAGTGTGAGATGTTACACTTTGGTATGTCAAACCAGGGCAGGTTTAATGCAGTAAGTGGAAGAGCCTTGTGGAACAGAGAGAACTTGGAGTAGAGGTGCATGGTTCCCTAAAGGTGGAGAGCCAGGTGGACAGAATGGCGAAGAAGGTGTTTGGTGGACTTGCGTTTAGTTTATAGATACAGCACAGAAACAGGCCCTTTAGGCCACCAAGACTACACCGACCAGCAATACCCACACACACTAGGGACAATTCTTTTACAAATATACCAAGCCAATTAACCTACAGACCTGTACGTCTTTGGAGTGTGAGAGGAAACTGAAGATCTCGGATAAAACCCACGCAGGTCACAGGGAGAACGTACAATCTATGCACAGACAAGCTCCCATAGTCAGGATCGAACCTGGGTCTCTGGCGCTGTAAGGCAGAAGCTCTACCACTACTCCACCTTGTTGCCCTTGAGTACACAAGTTGGGACATCATGACGTTGCTGAACAAGTTGTTGGTGTGACCACACTTGGAGCACTGTATGGCATTCTGATCACCCAGTTATAGGAACAATGTCATTAGGTTGGAAAGGGCACAGAAAAGATTCATCAAGATGTTACCTGGACCGGTGGGCTCAAGTTATAGGGAGAGGCTTTTTACCTTGGAACATAGGAAGCTGAGGGGTGAAGTACACAGAACCATGAGGGGCATTGATAAAGTGAAAGCTTACAGTCTTTTTCGCTGGTTAGAGGATTCTATAAATTCTAGAAATAGAGGGCATAGGATTAAGATGAGAGGGTGGAGTTTTAAGAAGGACCTTAGAGGCAATTTTTCATTCAGTGGGTAGCTAAAAAAGCAGATACAATTACAACTTTCATAAGACATTTGGACATATATGAATAGGAAGGGTTTAAAGAGATATGGGCCAAATGTGAGGAAACTGGTCGAGAATGCCAACTTGGTTGGCATGGACATGGGAGCTGTCGGGCCTGTTTCTGTGCTGTATAGCTCCATGTCTCTATGATGCTACAATAGCCTTGACTGTACCACTCACTCTCAGCTGCTCTTCCCCACTCTTCCTCACTCGAAACTCGAGTCAAGTAAAACCCTGTTTCTTGTGTCTGAATTGATACACAATCTGATTGATCCATCCCACCTCTTCTGGTTGAGCTACTCTCAGTCCCGGTAGCATAACTTTAAAATGTCTTATTTTTTACCTCAGACATGACCTTTTCAACCTGTATAAATTCATCCAGGCTCATGGCATCCTGATTTAATTGTGCACCCCCTAAACTGATCCAAATCCTGCAGTTTTTATACTGCAAAAGAGCAGCACCATTTCCACAGACCAAAACTCTGGATTCCTCCAACACTGACCTCTTGAGACTTTCTTCCCTTCACCATTGATGGGTTTTCCTTCAATTGCTGAGGCCCGAACTCTGAAACCTTGCCCCTCGACATTTTTCTCTGAAAATATATTTCTTTTTTGCCTTTAAGTTGTTTCTTAAAACTTACCCCTTTTACCATGATGCCCCGGCAAAGCTCTTATGTCATTTTATGTCCTTAAATGGTCCATGAAAATAGAGTTTAGTTTATTCAATTTAATTCAATTCAATTAGTTTATTTGTCATTCCACTCCTCACAGATCATGCAACGAATGGGACGATACAGAGTGCCTCCGGGGGCCATAGTGCAATACAAATGTAAAACATATAGACAGGGGATGACAGTGCAGTACAATACGATACAGTACAGTACAATTAGACAGTGCAATACAATACAATACATATAGACAGGGGATCAAAGCATGTAAAAGGTAAAGCATTTAACAATAGACAATAGACAATCGGTGCAGGAGGAGGCCATTCGGCCCTTCGAGCCAGCACCGCCATTCAATGTGATCATGGCTGATCATTCTCAATCAGTGCCTTCTCCCCATACCCCCTAATGTCACGTGTACCGTGATACAGTGAAAGGCTTTTTTTGTTATGTGCTGTCCATTCAGCAGAAAGACTATACATGATTACAATCAAGTATATTTATTAAAATAGCAAAATATATTTGATGATTGTGCAATATGCGATGCAACCACTCTGGCTGTGAGTCTGACAATTTCTCTTAGCCTTGGTGAACTGCTGCAAAATGCCTGGAAGGATAGATTAATTCAGCAGACAAATGTAGTGCCCAGCTTCATCAAACAGACTGAGGGCTTAGTGTTGTACCTTTCTCCGGCAGGAAACTGTTTGATGTGCAGCAAGCGATGTTAGACACTGCTCTAGGCTACAGCTGCCGTCGACTGCCGTCCTCAATGGGGGAGATTGATTCCTTAACGAAATTCTGTGGAAGGAGCACTCGTTGAGAAAGAGGGCTAGGGCAGGAATTTTGGCCGAGGGCCCAACATCGGATCAGGCAAACGCACATCCCAAGCCCATTAAAATGGATTTACCTCGCGGCTTCAAGGGATTGCGGGCTCTTCAGTTGGTGTGTTGTAATCTGGTAAAAATGTAAGAAGATAAGTAGTAAGAGCAGGTGGAGGCTCCAGCCTACTTCTGTCATCCATTAAAATCAAGCCGAGGGGAAAGTTGGCCTTCCTAGAGGCCGTGTGAATTCCATTTTACGGCAGAGTGAACATCTACCGGTCCATATAAATCAAGGACCTTTCCCCTTCCCTTGTTACCACTATTATTTGGGAAACCTCCATCTCAGTAGACTAGGGACATTTCTCATTGTTGGACACAAACAAAATGCCATTAAGCCAGAAAGGGTGCAGAGAAGGACATAAAATGCTGGATTAACTCAGCAGCTCAACTTGCTATTGAGGGCGTGCAGCGTAGGTTTACTAGGTTAATTCCCGGAATGGCGGGACTGTCATATGTTGAAAGACTGGAGCGACTAGGCTTGTATACACTGGAATTTAGAAGGATGAGAGGAGATCTTATCGAAACGTATAAGATCAATAAGGGGTTGGACACATTAGAGGCAGGAAACATGTTCCCATTGTTGGGGGAGTCCAGAACAAGGGGCCACAGTTTAAGAATAAGGGGTAGGCCATTTAGAACTGAGATGAGGAAAAACTTTTTCAGTCAGAGAGTTGTGAATCTGTGGAATTCTCTGCCTGAGAAGGCAGTGGAGGCCAATTCTCTGAATGCATTCAAGAGAGAGAGCTAGATAGAGCTCTTAAGGATAGCAGAGTCAGGGGGTATAGGGAGAAGGCAGGAACGGGGTACTGATTGAGAATGATCAACCATGATCACATTGAATGGTGGTGCTGGCTCGAAGGGACGAATGGCCTCCTCCTGCACCTATTGTCTATTGTCAGCTCAGGGATAGGTGACATTTTGGGTCGAGACCCTTCTTCAGTCCCCACCAGACCTGTTGAGTTACTCCAGCATTTTGTGTCCTTTTGTGTAAACCAGCGTCTGCAGTTCCATGTTGCTACATTTAGGGTGCAGAAAAGATATACAACGATGTTCCCAAGACCCGACGGATTGGGAAAACTGGGAGTGCGGAAAGGTGAGGGGTGATCTTATAGAGGTGTACAAATCATGAGGGAGCTAGGGTGAAGGCACAGAATACTTTCCCAAGGATAATGGAATCAGAGACTAGAGGGCATAGGTTTAAGGTGAGAGGTGAAAGATTTCAAAGGAACGTGGGGGCAACTTTTTCTCACAGAAGCTGGCGGGTCTCTGGAATAGGTAGCTGGAGGAGGTAGTTGAAACACGTATAATAACAAAATTTAAAAGACATTTTGACATGTGTATGGATAGGAAATCCTTAGAGGAAAATAGACCAAACATGAGTCAATGGGGTTAGCTTGGATGAAGCATCTTGATCAGCCTGAATGAGTTGAGAACGTTCTATTTCTAAGCTGTATGACTCTATTAAATTTTTAAAAGCCATTACAATTTGGTTAGTTGTGCTGGCATGATTAATGCTGAACCACGTGATGCTTGGATTATGCAGTGTTATCACAGTTAACATCACAAACATCACGGAAGGAACACAGTTGATAGAACTTCCTGTGTGGAGGTCTTTTAAACCAAATATGTGAAGAGGGGAGAGCTTGTTCAACTGCAAAGAAACTAAACACTGCCCTTATATAACAGAACAAGCGTGTGAAAAGAGTCCTCCGTGAACTGTATACTTTCGCTTTGCATTCAACCCCCCAAAGTTCAGCACCTCACATTTGCTTGGACTAAACTCCATCTGCCACCTCTCCGCCCATTTCTATATCTGTATACCATTCTATACTTTGACAGTCTTCCTCACAGTTTGCAACTCCAGCAATCTTGGCATGGTCTGCATACTTACTCCACCAATCTTGGTGTGGCCTCCACACTGCGTGACAAACAATAGTACAAGATTTTATTTATAAGCAAACAAAGATGCTGGAAATCTGAAATAAAAATAGAGGGGGCTGGCGATACTCAGCAGGTCAGCCAGAATCGGAGAGAGGAGGAACAGAGTTAAGTTTTAGGGATGTTTCTTTCTGCAGAGGCCTTATTTGATTGCCTGGAGGATGTCACTTTAGGGCTGTATCGAGATGCCATTTTAAGCTGCACCAGTTAATGAAATGGAAATAAATGGAGCGAACTGAGGAAGTTCCAGGCTTCTCTCAGTGATGCTTCCCATCACATGGGCAGCACTGTGGCGCAGCGGTAGAGTTGCCGCCTCAGCGCCAGAGACCCAGGTTCGATCCTGACTATGGGTGCTGTATGTATGGAGTTTGTACATTCTCTCTGTACCTGCGTGGGCCTTCTCCGAGATCTTTGGTTTCTTCCCACACTCCGACAGCTTACTTGGTTAATTGGCTTAATTGTTGTAAATGTAAAATATCCCCTTGTGTGTGTGTGTGTGTGTGTAGGATAGAGTTAATGTGCAGGGACCGCTGGTCGGTGTGGACTCGGTGGGCCGAAGGCCCCATTTCCGCGCTGTATCTATACTAAACTAAACTAAACTAAACATCATGGACAGCACCTTCCTACTGGGCTGGTCAGGAGCTGAAGAACCACTCGGGTAACTGAGACTCCTGCTGTCACACAGGTTCCAAATGTCTCAGCATCGGTGTTATCCTCATGTAAGTGAGCACCCAGCAATGTTGACTGTCCCAGACAGCTACATGGGCACTAAACAAGATGGAAACACCTGCACATATTGGCTCTGTGCAATCTCTCGTTACCCTGCTTAATGACCTGAAGAGGAATCATGCTGGATATCTAAACTTGTGTCAGAGCCCTGATTAACAATTTACCTGAAGGCGATATTGTGCCAGAACAATACCACTTGTGCCAGGGCTTGGGTCAATTGTATCTGAGCCACCTGTGGGAATGAGAGTGCAATGGCCCACAGCTGGGTCTCCGCTGTGATTCTGGGCTCGGGCGGCACTGTTTCAGTTCGGCAGATCCTACATTGTTAGGCTAATTCTGCCCCTTCAGGCTGCCCGTGGGTTTCCCTGTGCTCAAGGATGCTGTTTCACTCAGCCAGACATGTTTCCCCATGGGGAGGGAAGCTCCAAAAAGCTCAGGGTGGTCCTGTTTGCCCCCGGTACCCTTGAGTGCTCCTGATCTCCACAGGTGGAGTGGGGGTGGATGACAGGGAAATAACTTCAAGTGGAGGGAGGTGAATGCATCCGGTGGCACGGTGGCTCAGCGATAAAGTTGCTGCCTTATTACGCCAAAGAACTGTGTTCCATCCTGACTACGGGTGATCTCTGTATGGAGTTTGTATGCTCTCCCCTTGACCGCGTGGGGTTTCTCTGGGTGCTCTGGTTTCTTCCCACACTACAAAGACGTAGGAGATGCAACACCTGTCCCTATACCTCCTCCCTCATCTCTTTCAAGAGACCACAGCAGCCCTTCCAGGTGAGAGAGGTTTACCTGCATCTCCTTTGACCTCATCTACTGTATTCAGTGCTCCCAGCATGGTCTCCTTTACATCAGCGAGACCAAGCGTAGACCAGGCGACTGTTTCGCCGAATACATGTGCTCGGTCCACCAAGGCCTGCTGCATCTCCCACCTTGTAATGATTTCAATTCCCCTTCCCATTCCCATACTGACCTTTCCAACCTAGTCTTCCATTGCCAGACTGAAGTCACTCACAAACTGGACGAACAGCACCTCATCTCCCACTTGGGTAGCTTACAACCAATGTTGGGTACATTGAATTCTCCAATTTTAGGTAACTAATTAAAAAATACCCCCTCTTTTCCCCCCCTCTCTTCCTTGAGCCGCACCTGGATATGCACCCATTTTTTGTTCCTCTTCCCCGTCCCCTTCGACCTATATTTCTTCTGTCCATCACTGACCTTGGTCCAATCATCTGCCAATAACCCCCCCCCCTCACCTGTATCCACCTATCACATCTGAAGAAGGGTCTCGACCCGAAACGTCACCCATCCCTTCTCTCCAGAGATGCCGCCTGACCCGCTGAGTTACTCCAGCACTTTCTGTCTTTTTCTGTAAACCAGCATCTGCAGTTCCTTGTTTCTCCAGGAACCTTTAGGTCCTTTCAAAATTAGCCCGTACGTTAAAATGCAATTAGTTGTGTTTCTTGATCCCTGCCATTTGAAACAACTAGAATTACTCAATATTTCTTCCTTGACAGCGAGTCCGATGAGTGCTTATCACAGCTATCTTTGTTGTATACAACTTTGAGGGAAATATGATATATTTATATTCTATATTTTGTGGTAAAACAATTTCAGTGATAAATGTACCTTGACTGTCAATGAACATCAGTGGTAAAGAGTAATGTTAACGAGTTGAAGTTTCTCAAGTTGAAATTTCTCCATACTGATTATTTTATAGATTATGTAATCACTGGCTAGGACTAATCCATCATTAATTACTGTGACCATGACTGTGGATGCCGATAGCTTGCTCTGAAATTATGCGGAGATGGATATATTTATGACATGAATCCAATGTTTTCTGAAGATGACATTTTGTCTCGGATCTGAGATTTTGATACTTCAGTAAACTTATTATTGCCATGTTCCCAGTCGTGATCACTTGTCACAGGTGTAGTCTACTTGCAATAGACTGGAATTCTCCTTTCTCCTCTGCATATTGAAACATGAAAATAAAATGGTGCAGCTATCAGAAAGCCGAAATAAGAGAATGTCAGGCAGCAGCTATGGAGAGGTCACCAGGGGGAATCTTTGGGGTCATTGGCCTTTCATCATATCTGAGTATTTTTAGCTTCTCCTCTGTTTCTGTAAATTCTTTGTTCTTCAAGTCCTTCCTCAACCTCTGAGAAAAAAAAATCCAAGTGTGTCCAACCTCTCTATGGAGCAAAATCCCCCTAATCCTTGTAGCCAATACCTTCTAATTCAGGCACCATTCTGATAAACCTCCTCTGCACCCTCTCCAAAGCTTCCACGTCCTTCCTGTAATGCGGCGACCAGAACTGCACGCGATACTCCAAATGCAGCCCAACCAAAGTCCTATAAATCTTCCTGACTTTTATACTCAATGCCCCGACCTATGAAAGCAAGCATACCATAGATCCCTCCATTCATCAATGACTTTGAGGGACTTGCCATTAATTGTATATTTCCCTCTTACATTCAATCTCCAAAGTGCGACACCTCACACACTCCATCTGCCATTGCTCTGTGCATTTCTGAAGTTGGCCTACATCCTTTGGTATAATTTGACAACCTTCCTCACAGTCCGTGATCTCAGCAATCTTGGTTTCAACTGCAAACGTACGAAACAACCGATTTACCTCCAAGGTATTTATTCACAAAATACTGGAGTAACTCAGCGGGTCAGGCAGCATCTCGGGAGAGAAGGAATGGGTGACGTTTCGGGTCGAGACCCTTCTTCGGACTGATGTCAGGGGGGGGGGGGGCGGGACAAAGGAAGGATATAGGTGGAGACAGGAAGATAGAGGGAGAACTGGGAAGGGGGAGGGGAAGAGAGGGACAGAGGAACTATCTAAAGTTGGAGAAGTCAATGTTCATACCGCTGGGCTGCAAGCTGCCCAAGCGAAACACCTCCAAGTCATTTACATTGTCTGGAGATGAATAGTCTGGAGATTTCAATTATATCTCCCACAAGCCAAAACTGAGGCTGTTCAATGGTGCAGCTGATGTTGAGGATGTTGAGTTGAGTTGACTTCACTGCGGCATTTACAATGTCTCATTTGTTTAGTCTGGGAGTACCCAACTGCCTGTTCCCTCCTTATTTCCTGATCATTGATAATTCCTAGAATTGTTCTGTTGAAGGGAGGACTAACGCTGTTGAATGTTAATAGAAATAATGTCTTTCCCTTGTTGCCGGTATTGTTTGCCAGGACTTCCTGCAGCACAATGTGAATCTGTTGCTCATAATTCAAAGTGACTGCAGGTGCTAGAATATAGAGCAACTAACCAAATGAATGCTGGAGGAACTCAAGGGGTGAAGTAGCCTCTGTGGAGGGAATGGAAAGGTGTGAACCTGCATCAGGACTGAGGTGTGGAGGGAAGGTAGCCAGTGGGAAGAGGACTCTGAGGTCACTTGGAGGTGAGGCCTTGATGTAATTGTGTAATTGAGACACAAGGAACTGCAGATGCTGGAGTCTTGAGCAAAACCCCAAGTGCTGGAGTAACTTGGTGGGTCAGGCAGCAACTGTGGAGGGAATAAATAGGTAACAATTCAGGTCGGGACCTTTCTTCAGACTCCAAGAGTGCTGCTTAACCTGCTGACTTTGTATTTAGCTCCATATTCCAGCATCTGCAGTCTCTTGGAATTATAAGCAATAGGTGACCATTGTGTTGGCAAATAAGACGGGCATCAAGAGAAAGACATTATTTCTGCTTAAGCTCCAGCAGCTCCTTTCCTCCCCTCAACAGAACCAGCCTTGGAATTGTCAATGATCAGGAAATAAGGGGGGAAGCAGGCAGTTGGGGACCACCAGAACAGGTGAGATGTGGTAAATGGTACAGTGATGGCTTCAACTCCCATCACACATCTGCTCCCGCTTTGGAAGGTCTCATCTGTGACTTGCAGGAGATATAATCGAAAACTCCAGTCAATGAAGAATGGTCTTTACTGGCCTTATTGGCTCAGCCCCGAGGGCAGCCTCACTGGACCTGATCATCTCAGAGACCCCTTGTGCTCAAACCGGAACAGAGTTCTCCCTCATTGAACACATTCCAATGGCAACACCATCACAGGTTTCACTGCTGTCTGGAATGAACACAATCACAGCACGTGCTGGGTCTTAAGAAGTGTCCCCGCCCGCAAATGTCACCCATTTATTTCCTCCACAGATGCTGCCTGACCAGCTGAGTTACTCCAACACTTTGTGTTTTGTATCTGCCCGTATCTGGAGCTGGGGAGCATTGTTGCGGCTCTTTACATAAAGCACTGAGACCATGTTTGAGTGTAGTTTCCCCCTCATTGCCAGCTGCTATTTTATCCTCACTTCATTCTCTAACCCTTCTCCTCCTCCTCCTCCTGCTGCATCTTCTGTTCCACAGAATAATCGTGGGCCACGACACTGTTGGTTGTTCTGAGTTTTTTTTTTTTACAGATTGCAGGATCTCAAGTGCATTTTCTTCACGGTTTTATCACCAGCTTAATCCAACATTAAAGCCATGAGATTCTGTATTGCTGGCTCTTTATTCCTGTATTCCATTTACTCTTTTGCTTTGCTTTCCTTTAAACTAACCACCTAAGATGTATCACCACAGAATTTTCTGTATTAATTCCAACCCCAATCTCTTTGCCTGATTTACAGACTTATCTTTGTTTTTCAATCGTGCTTTCTATTAGAGAGCAATGAAGCCTACTCCATCAACCCTGTTGCAATGGAGGGATATTGCCCTGCTCAGAAGAATACCATTTCTTTTTCTATCAGGTTTCTTCTGAAAAGAATGGGATGGCCATGGTAAGATCATTGGCCATACATAGATCAAGAGAGGAGATAGATGCCTATTCTAATCAGGAATATTGTCAGGATGGTAAACTCTCCACATGATTTCTGAAAATAATGCCATTTGTTTGCTGCTTAAACATGAGCCATATTCAGGGGGATAGGCCCATACTTGGGTATGTGATGATCAATTATGGCTCTTCTTTCAAAGCATGGGCATTGATGGAACTAATGGTGGTTTCTGTTCTACAGTTTTTTTATGGTTCAGTAACCTCCAAAGCTGGTAACCGAGTGAAGCACTGCCATATCTATTGCATCCGCTGCTCTAGATGTCAACTTATTTATATCGGCGAAACCAAGCGCAGGCTCGGCGATCGCTTCGCTGAACACCTGCGCTCGGTCCGCATTAACACAACTGATCTCCCGGTGGCCCAGCACTTTAACTCCCCCTCCCATTCCCAGTCTGACCTCTCTGTCATGGGCCTCCTCCAGTGCCACCGGAAATTGGAGGAGCAGCACCTCATATTTCGCCTGGGCAGTTTGCGGCCCGGTGGTATGAACGTCGACTTCTCCAACTTCAGATAGCTCCTCTGTCCCTCCCTTCCCCTCCTCCTTCCCAGATCTCCCTCTATCTTCCTGTCTCCACCTATATTCTTCCTTTGTCCCACCCCCGACATCAGTCTGAAGAAGGGTCTCGACCCGAAACGTCACCCATTCCTTCTCTCCCGAGATGCTGCCTGACTGCTGAGTTACTCCAGCATTTTGTGAATACTGCCATATCTTTGCCTTGCTGTAGGTTGTGGTTGGAGTGAAGTCTATATCGCCGGCATGGGCGGCACGGTGGCGCAGCGGTAGAGTTGCTGCCTTACAGCGCCACAGACCCACATTCAATCCTGACTACGGGTGCTGTCTGTATGGAGTTTGTACGTTCTCCCCTTGACCTGCATGCGCTTTCTCCAAGATCTTCAGTTTCCTCCCACACTCCAAAGACGTAGGCTAATTGTCTTGGTATGAATGTATAAATGTAAAATTGTCTCAAGTGTGTGTAAGATAGTGTTAATGTGCGGGGCTGCTGGTCAGTGCGGACTCGGTGGGCCGAAGGGCCTGTTTCCACGCTGTATCACTACGCTAAACAATCACCACTGATTGCACTTCAGAAGTAATCCATGGTCTATATTGATCTGGGGCTACCTGAGAAAATTCTATTATGCTATATAATGGAGCAAATATAGTTGCTAAACAGGTAGGCCTAAGAGAAGATTTAGAAGGATGTTGCCAGGACTCGTGGGCCTGATCTATAGGGAGCAGGCTAGGATTTTATTCCTTCGAGCACAAGAGGATAATGGGTGATCTTATGGATGTGTACAAAATCATGAGAAGAAAAGATTAAATCAATGCACAGAGTCTTTTGCCCAGAGTAGGAGAATCAAGATCCAGAGGACATGTTGAAGGTGGGGGGATAGATTTAATAGGAACCTGAGGGGCAATTTTTCTACACAAAGGGTGGTGGGTTTATGGAACGAGCTGCCGGAGGAGGTAGCTGAGGCAGGTACTATTGCAATGTTTAAAAAACATTTGGACAGGTACATGGATAGATAGATTTAAAGGGATATCGCAAAATGCAGGCAGGCGGGACTTTTTTTTAGAGATACAGCACAGAAACAGGCCTTTCGGCCCACCGGGTCCGCGTCGACCAGCGATCCTCACACATCAACACTATCCCACACCCACTAGGGCCAATTTTTACATTTACCAAGCCAATTAACCTATCTACCTGTACGTCTTTGGAGTGTGGGAGGAAACCCAATATCTCAGAGAAAACCCACGCAGGTCATGTGGAGAACGTACAAACTCCGTACAGACAGCATCCGTAGTCGGGATCGAACCTTGGTCTCCGGCGCTGCATTCGCTGTAAGGCAGCAACTTTACCGCTGTACCACCGTGTCGCCCAAGTGTTGAAGGGGCAAGTTGGTCGGTGTGGGTAAGGTGGGCCAAAGGGCCTGTTTCCATGCTGTATGACTCTACGACTCTCTATATCGTTGGAAGGTCATTAGTCCTTAAAGAGTTTAGTCTTGGGTATGGTTCCAACATATAATGCTCTGTCCATTCAGAGCATCATAATATTATGTAACTCAACTGAACTTTAAGTAACTATTAAGCCAGCACAATGTCTGAAGAGTAACTTTACCCAAATAGTGTCATCAACCCTCCCATGCTTCAGGATGAGCAGGTAAAAATCTGAAATAAATCCAGCAATTCATCCTATGCTTCAACCTTAATCCTGGAACTCCTACCAAATGACACATGGCCTCAAAACATGGTACATTTTGTGCACCATTTAACCAGTCTTGTATTTCCCAAAATCATAGCAGGGTGGTATGAGGATAA
This sequence comes from Rhinoraja longicauda, assembly GCF_053455715.1. Classification (NCBI taxonomy): domain Eukaryota; kingdom Metazoa; phylum Chordata; class Chondrichthyes; order Rajiformes; family Arhynchobatidae; genus Rhinoraja; species Rhinoraja longicauda. The sequence continues at coordinate 7,155,249 of NC_135967.1, read as the reverse complement.
TTTATTTTGCTCGGTGAATTGTGGTCTGGAATGAACTGCCTTAAAGAAATGAAAGCCAAGTTAATGGTGACTATCATCAAAAGGAAATAAAAAATTTGCAAGGCTGTGGGGAAAGTGGAGAGTCGGATTAATCATCAGGCATTTTTTTGTTATTTGGTCCAGCATTATGATTCCATAGTTACTGAGTTGAAAAAGTACTTAAATAGCTGCAAAGTTCTTTAGGATGTTCTGGGGTTATGAAAGTCACCATAGAAGTGCTTTTTTTTCTTTAATCGTTCCATCTTTTGGATGGAGATTTAAGTAAATAACTTGATCTCTAATTTAGAATGGGTCTATTTTCATAATCCAAAAAACAAATGATCTTCAGATCAGCCAGAGAAAAGAAATCTTTTCAACAACTTGGGCATAAATCCTTCAGAGGATGGGGACAGGGGATAATATTATTTAAAAATGATGAAATTATGTGTTATGATCAAACAAAGTACTGAGGGTTTTGGCGAGAAATCAAATCTTTGATAAATCGGTAACTTTGCTTTAATCACTGCAGATTGATTACAACGTTTGCCACTAGGATTTTTATTGTTTTAGTGATCTGAAGGTTTTGTGGTTGTGATAAATTGTGTGCATGATTTCCGCCAGGAAATTCCCCTCACTGAGTAATCAGAATATACACCGATCAGCCAAAACATTATGACCTGAGGAGCCAAAACATTATGACCACCTGCCTAATATGCTGTCGGTCCGCCGTGTGCAGCCCCATACGCAGCAGGGTGCGATGCACTGTGTATTGTGACACATTCCTCCCGTGACCACCATTAAAATTTTCTGTGACTTGTGCCACAGTAGACCTTCTGTCGGTTCGGACCAGACGGGATAACCTTTGTTGCCCTCGCGCATCGATGAGCCTTGGGCGCCCAACACCCTGTCACAGGTTTGTGGTTTGTCCCTCCTCGGACCACTGTCGGTAGGTGCTCACCACTGCTGACCGGGAGCACCCCACAAGCCTTGCCGTTTCAGAGATGCTCTGACCCAGTCGTCTGGCCATAACAATTTGGCCCTTGTCAAAGTCGCTCAGGTCTTTACTCCTGCCCATTTCTCCTGCATCCAACACATCAACTTCAAGAACTGACTGTTCACTTGCTGCCTAATATATCCCACCCCTTGACAGGTGCCATTGTAACCAATGTTATTCACTTCGCCTGTCAGTGGTCATAATGTTTTGGCTGATTGGTGTATTACAAAGTTTCACCAGTCACGTTTTTTTATTTGCTTTTAAAGAATCAGATTTTAAACTTCTTTGTTAACTCTCTGACAAATTCTCTTCAGCGAGATGGATGCTAAATAAATAATGCATGTAGTTTACCGAGACAGGCATTGTTAAAAGTGTATGACAAGCTTTTTTCTTCAGTTTCCAAATACATAAAGCATGTCAAAAATATGACTTAATTGTGGGAAAACCGTGACTAGCTTCTCCAACCCGGAGAGGAGTTGGTACGTTACTTTGTGAAAATAGTGCTCGTTAACTCTACATTGCGACTTGCCTCTTTGATTTTAATTTTGTTGATTTGTTAATTAATTAGATAATTTTGGTAACTTTTGGATATCCCAGTGACGATTGGCTGTCACCATGGAGAGAGTGCTAACTAAAGATAGACACAAAATGCTGGAGTAACTCAACGGGACAGGCAGCATCTCTGGAGAGAAGGAATGGGTGATGTTTCGGGTTAAGACATCAGACTGAGAGTCAGGGAAAAGGGAAACGAGAGATACAAACGATGATGTACAGAAATATAGAACAAATGAATGAAAGATATGAAAGCAAGCAACGATAACTCGACCAAGTGGACCTGTTGGGCCCAAACCTCTCCTGCATTGGTGCAGCACCCTCTCCTCTCCCCCTCCCCTCTCCCCCTCCCTCCGCCTTCCCTTCCCCCTCCCCCCTCCCCCTACCCCTCCCCTCCCCCTCCCCCATTCCACCCCTCCCTCCCCCCCACTCCATCCCCCTCAACCCCCCCTATCCTCCCTCCCTCCTTGGGAGATAGATTTAAACTTTAAAATGTGAATAACTTTAAAAATATAACACCGATTTCAATGAAACTTCTCCCATTAGCACCAAAGGGCCGACGGTGAGTAAGGTGGGCCTAAAATTGTCGTGCTAACGTGTACCGTTTTGGCTGTAGTTCAGGAACAAACAAACAAACAAACAAGAGTTTTCGTATATAGATAAAGGAAACAGGCCATTGGTAGCCGTTTGCTAGGTGAGAACGAGAAGCTGGTGTGACAGGTGGGGGAGGGATGGAGAGAGAGGGAATGCAGGGGTTACTTGAAGTTAGAGACATTTATATTCAAACCACTGGGTTGTAAGCTGCTTAAGCGAAATATGAGATGCTGTTCCTCTAATTTTGCATTTAGACTCACTCTGACAATGTAGGAAGCCTAGGACAGAAAGTCAATGTGGGAATGGGAAGGGGAATTAAAGTGCATTAAAATTAAAGAGCTAATTAACATGCTCGAAGGTATTTATTCACAAATTGCTGGAGTAACTCAGCAGGTCAGGCAGCATCTCAGGAGAGAAGGAATGGGCGATGTTTTGGGTCGAGACCCTTTTTCAGTCTGAAGAAGGGTCTCGACCCGAAACGTCGCCCATTCCTTCTCTCCTGAGATGCTGCCTGACCTGCTGAGTTACTCCAGCATTTTGTGAATAAATACCTTCGATTTGTACCAGCATCTGCTGTTATTTTCTTACACTAATTAACATGCTCGATGACAATATGCTTTTACGTAGCCCAGTGACTTTATGTATGAGGGATCTTATTTTAAATGTTTCCAACAAAATAGACTTTGATGAAGCATAGTATTTTGTTTTTGCGGAGATGTCGAAGCCTCCTATATTTTTCCCCTTCTAGTTTCTTTCAGTTTTTAAACTTGCAAATGAGTTTAATCATTTTCTTCTGGACCTTTGACTACAATCAGTCCAAAGACGGGTTCTCGATCCGAAACGTCGCTTTATCCATGTCCTCCAGAGATGCTTCCTAACCCACTGAGTTACTCCAGTACTTTGTGTTCTACATCTTCTTCTATGGCCTTTGTTTAAAGTAAAAGCACTCACGATAATTTGCGCTCATTAAATGTCTCAGTGTGGTTCACTGCAGTGGTTTCAGATAGAAAATTGATACCGAATTATATCAGAATTGCACTGTGGCATACTGCCTCAATGCCTTGGGGCTATAGCTATGCTGCTGTTCTTGGGTGCTACGTTTGCGGAGTCTCGATGTTCTTCCCAAGGCTCTGAGGGTTTCCTTTTGATTCACTGGTTTCTTCCCAGATACCATAATAAATGCTGGTAGAGCAGTTGGCTGCAGTAAATTCTCCTTTCTGGTCAGTGAGTGGTAAAATAATTAATGGGAGGTGGTCTTGGAGGGGAGGATGCTCCTCAAATTGTGGAGCATCTTGGACAATATAGCTCATCCCCTCCATGACACACTGGTCAACCTGAGGAGTACCTTCAGCAACAGACTGGTTCCACCAAGATGCAATACAGAACGACACCGGAGATAGAAACATAGAAACATAGAAAATAGGTGCAGGAGTAGGCCATTTGGCCTTTCGAGCCAGCACCGCCATTCAATATGATCATGGCTGATCATCCAGCTCAGTAACCTGTACCTGCCTTCTCTCGGTCCTAAAAGACTTCCCCCTTATCCTTAAGCTGTGACCCCTGGTTCTGGACTTCCCTAACATCGGGAACAATCTTCCCGCATCTAGCCTCTCCAACCCCTTAAGAATTTTATATGTTTCTATAAGATGCACGTCCCCAATCCTTTCCACTCATCACTTTAATTTCATGTTTTATGCATCTTGTGTTTTATGACTGTTGGCAGATCAATTTCCCTCCTAGGATAAATAAAGTTCGATCGTATCGTATCATATCTTCATCAAAGGAGGAATTAGAGGTTGAATGCATTGATGAGAGCGTGGAATGGTTGAGTCTGGAGGCAGCAAAGGTCTAAATGGGGGCTACTCCGCCTGGCAGGGGCAGAGTCGGGCAATGTTACAGGTGAACATGGTTGGAATTGAATTGATTGAAAGATACAGCATGGAAACAGACTCATTGGCCCATTGAGTCCACACTCAACATCGATCACCCGTTCACACGACTTCTATGTTATCCCACTTTCTCATTCACACCCTCCACACTGGGGGCAATTTGCAGAGGCCAATTAACCTACAAATCCGCACATCTTTGAGATGTGGTATGAAACCGGAACGCCCAGAGGAAACCCACGCAGTCACAGGGAGAATGTGAAAGCTCTACACTGGCGGCACCTGTGGTCAGGATCGAACCCGGGTCTCCGGCGCTGTGAGGCAGCAGCTTTACCAGCAGCTCCACCGTGCCGTCTAGTCTTGGTGAATGATAAAGGATGGCTTTGAAAGAACAACACGACCTCAAACGGAATAGCAAAAAAAAATCCTCAAATATTCCTACAATCCTCCAATGGAGGCTTCAAGAATACGATACGATACAATAATACTTTACTGTCAGATCAAATCTAAAATTTTTCCTGCATCTCAGCAGCTCCACTTGCAACATCAACTTCCCGGAATGGCGGGACTATCATATGTTGAAAGACTGGAGCGACTAGGCTTGTATACACTGGAATTTAGAAGGATGAGAGGAGATCTTATCGAAACGTATAAGATTATTAAGGGGTTGGACACGTTAGAGGCAGGAAACATGTTCCCAATGTTGGGGGAGTCCAGAACAAGGGGCCACAGTTTAAGAATAAGGGGTAGGCCATTTAGAACTGAGATGAGGAGGGGCTTTTTCAGTCAGAGAGTTGTGAATCTGTGGAATTCTCTGCCTCAGAGGGCAGTGGAGGCCAATTCTCTGAATGCATTCAAGAGAGAGCTGGATAGAGCTCTTAAGGATAGCGGAGTCAGGGGGTATGGGGAGAAGGCAGGAACGGGGTACTGATTGAGAATGATCAGCCATGATTACATTGAATGGCAGTGCTGGCTCGAAGGGCCGAATGGCCTCCTCCTGCACCTATTGTCTATTGTCTATTGTCTATTGTCAACAAAGGCAAAGAATGTAAGACAAGAAACGAGGATACATATATTCACCATAATATTACAATCACAAATGATGACACATTCAAGACCCTTCAACATACATTTGATCTTGGATTAAGTTCAATGTTTAGTTTCAGGATTGACTGGTGCACAAAAGAGTGCTTCAGTCTAACCTTATTAAATCTTGGTACCCTGCACCTCCGATTTGATGGTAACAATTCGTATTCACTGTTCGGGACATGGTCGGAAAACCCTTCTGGGAGCAGGGCCTTTGATGTGAATGTATAAGTGATACTGCTTAATGCCTCAATGGATTGGAAGGAAATAAAATGGTTATTTTATGGACTATTTTATTATGGTCTCTATCTCAGGGGTAATGAAAGAATAGCGAGGAAAAGACTATTGAATATTTGTTGACCTATTGTATCCTTTAACCATTTATCAATATTACAGATTTCAAAGTAATTCTTATGTGTATATAAGAAATAGGATATAATCTACCTCAAGCCAATGCAATTCCCAAATTCTGATGACCAGAGACAATTGCAAGTTGCAGAGTAATAAAAAAATATATAAAAAAGCAGCAATGTTGCAGATCTGAACAATTTAACAACACATAGGTCAACAAGTATTCATGAGATTTCAGCTACAGTCATCGCGGTTTCATTTAATGCTCCATTTATGCCCAGTCGCTAAGGGAATGAAATTGGTGCTGGTTTATTATCGGGGATAAACTGTTTAAATAAAATCTGTGCCTGGGTCCCAGCACAGTGTTGGTATCCAGTAGTTCCATGAAGGAAAGTGCAACCAGGTACAGGTCTCACCTCCCATGGCAGTGCACCTAGCTCTCCCAGATCTGTAGTTACTGTGAGTGACACCTTGAGAAGGTGTCTTGACTTCTTGACCAGTGAGGGTATCAGGAGTTATGGGGAGAAGGCAGAAAAGTGTGGTCAAGAGGGAAAGATAGATCGGCCATGATTGAATGGCAGTGTAGACTAGATGGGCCGAATGGCCTAATTCTGCTCCTATCACTAATGAACATGAACTTTTGAACCTTTGTTTCCTGTATCAATATTTGTCCTTGTTAAATGAAATACTGATATTGCAACTCATTACAAACCTTTTTGTAGTAAACCCATATCCACGAGGGACAGGCTTTATTAACATTGGATCACGGAGCAGAAGGCAGGCTTAAACTTGACCAAACATGCCCCAAGCTGAAATTTTGCCCTTCTTCATGTGCTAGGTATGTACTGGGGGGCATCTATTCAGATTTCCTGTGGAAAATTTGTGAAATTTGGGGGGAAAACCTATTAAAGTAGTACCGAGGTGAGTTGTTCACTGAATCATAGGATAAAATAGGACCTGCGGTTTTAGCTTAGGTCAGTCTAGTTTAGAGATGCAGCGCAGAAACAGGCCCTTCGGCCCACCGAGATCACACCGACCAGCGATCCCCGCACAATAACACTATCCTATACACACGAGGGACAATGTTACATTTATAACAATCCAAATTAACCTACAAACCTGGACGTCTTTGGAATGTGGGAGGAAACCGAAGATCTCAGAGAAAACCCACACAGGTCACGGGGAGAACGTACAAACTCCGTACTGACAGCACCTGTAGTCGGGATCGAACCTGGGTCTCTGGTGCTGTAAGTGCTGTAAGGCAGCCATTCTACCGCTGCACCACCGTGCCACTGTTCCCATCAGGTTCAAATCAGGAGCAGAGGAAGACACTTGCAGGCGCTGCTCCAGGGTTGCATCTCCTGCGGTTGCTGGGGTAACGAGCCCCAACCTTGGACGTCTGGGGGAAGGGGGTAGTTTGGGTGGAGATTGATGAGTGAACCACAGAGTTGCGGAGGGAGCGGTCTTTGTGGAAGGCGGAAAGGGGTGGAGTTGGGAAGATGAGGCTGGTGGTGGGATCAGGTTGAAGGTGGCAGAGAGGTCGGGGGATGATATATTGGATGCGGAGGCTGTTGGGGTGAACGGTGAGGACCAGGTGGACTTAGTTTGGTTTAGTTTAGTTCAGAGCTACAGTGTGGAAATGGACCCTTCGACCCACTGATTCTATGCTGACCGATGATCCCAGTGCGCTCGTTCTATCCTACACACTAGCGACAATTTGGAGAAGCCAAATAACCTAGAAACCTGCACATCTTTGGGATGTGGAAGTAAACCGGAGCACCCGGAGGAAACGCGCCCAGTCACAGGGAGAATGTACAAACTCCGTACAGACAGCACCCATAATCAGGACCGGACCCAAGTCTCTGGCGTTGTGCAACAACTCTACCGCTGCACCACTGTGAGGCCCTCTATCCTTGTTTGATCTGGGAGCGAGAGCAGAACGACAGGACACAGATGAGATGCTGATGAAGGCTTGAACTATGACAGAAGGGCATGATGAGCAGCGAAAGAACCATCCCTTCTCCAGGTAGACAATAGACAATAGACAATAGGTGCAGGAGGAGGCCATTCGGCTCTTCGAGCCAGCACCGCCATTCAATGTGATCATGGCTGATCATTCTCAATCAGTACCCTGTTCCTGCCTTCTCCCCATACCCCCTGACTCCGCTATCCTTAAGTGCTCTATCTAGCTCTCTCTTGAATGCATTCAGAGAATTGGCCTCCACTGCCTTCTGAGGCAGAGAATTCCACAGATTCACAACTCTCTGACTGAAAAAGTTTTTCCTCATCTCAGTTCTAAATGGCCTACCCCTTATTCTTAAGCCCTTGTTCTGGACTCCCCCAACATTGGGAACATGGTTCCTGCATCTAACGTGTCCAACCCCTTAATAATCTTATACGTTTCGATAAGATCTCCTCTCATCCTTCTAAATTCCAATGTATACAAGCCTAGTCGCTCCAGTCTTTCAACATCTGACAGTCCCGCCATTCCTGGAATTAACCTAGGAGAGGTAACACCTGTCCCTATGCCTCCACCTTCACATCCATTCAGGGAATGGATGGTGAGGACCAGGTGAACTTAGTTTGGTTTAGTTCAGACCTTCACCCCAGCAGCCCTTCCAGGTGAGACAGGGGTTCTCATGCTCCTCCTCTAACCTCATCTTCTGCATTGGGTGTTCCCGAGGTAGCCACCTTTACATCGGGAGACCAAGTATAGACTTGGATCTGGACTTCAGTGGAGTGCATCTCCCTGACCGTCCGAGGTTCCTGGTCAAGTTAGACCCGAACTTGTCTTTGTCGGGATGCAGACGTTGATGCATTTCATTGTGAAACCAGTGACGACTGAAGTAAAATCATTCAGGCTGGATGGAGTAGCATTGAACAGTCCGTTAACTCAAGGTAGCCCTCAAGTCAAGCCAAATGAAGTTGAGTTTTTTGTGATAAGCATAAATTTGGTGATGGAGAGGTGTAACGAGAAGCTCGCTTGTGGAAGCATCACTGAGTCGTAGAGTCAGCCAGAACCAAAACAGGCCCTTTGGCCCACCTTGCCTATGCTGACCAAGATTCCCTTGGTCATCTATGCTAGGCCGGGCACATAGACTCAGACAACATGTAAAAAGAACATAAATTATACATAAATTGTACATAAATTACACATAAATACTACAAAACGGTGAAAATAAAAAGACTGTAAATGAGTGCAAGACATGAAAGCTGAACAGACAGCCTCTTCACCCCACTGCTGCGTTACTCTCTTCAATGGTATTTTGTGCTTCAATCTCTCGGTAAGTCAGCAGAAGCAGCAGTGAGTGGTGATGCGGTGAGCGGTGCCCGTGTGAAGGTGGGGGATCGAGTGGTCGGTGTACCAGATGGCGGTGTGGCAGTGAACACTCAGCCTGGGGCAGGGACATGCCGATGGTATCTGGGGAGTATGTTCCTGAGGTTTGCTTAATAGATGTCACCAGCGATGATGCAGAGGGCATCAGAGGCTCAAAGGAATTGCCGACCGAGTATAATTCATCCATGGCCAGCGTGGTTTTAGCTTGCGGTGGTGTGTCGACCACTGACAGAATTGAATGAGGTAAATCGTTTCAGTATAAGAAAGGGGCGGCATGTTATGACTAAGAATTCCGGGTCAGCATAGCGGAATTGAGCCAAGACTGCACATCGATCACCTTGAAGTGTTGATTGTAAGGCAGGCGCTGCCTGAGGATTCTGTACCTCCCATATGATAAATGGATGAACTCCCAGGTTATGAAGCAGGGTCAGGTGAATTCATGTTGCAGCGAAACAAAGAACAGAGTCCCTGATCTTTGAAGCGGCAGCCTTGATTTTCAAGTTTGTTCTCAAGTGATGAATGTTACAGTGCATTCAGAAAGTATTCAGACCCCTTCACTTTTTCCACATTTTGCTACGTTACAGCCTTATTTTAAAATGGATTAAATTCTTTTTTGTCATCATCAATCTACGCACAATACCCCAGAATGAAGAAGCGAAAACAGGTGTTTAGAAATTTTTGCAAAGTAATTAAAAAGAAATAACTGAAATATCACATTTTCATAAGTATTCAGACCCTTTGCTATGACCCTCAAAATTGAGCTTAGGTTCATCCTGTTTCCATTGATTATCCTAGAGATGTTTCTACAACTTGATTGGAGTCCACCAGTGGTAAACCAAATTGATTGGACATGATTTGGAAAGGCACACATGTGTCCATATAAGGTCCCACAGTTGACAGTGCATGTCAGAGCAAAAACCAAGCCATGAAGACGAAGGAATTGTCCGTAGACCTCCAAGACAGGATTGTGTCGAGACACAGATCTGGGGGAGGGTATAAAACAATTTCTGCAGCATTGCAGGTCCCGAAGAGCACAGTGGCCTCCGTCATTCTTAAATGGAAGAACTTTGGAACCACCAGGACTCTTCATAAAGCTGGCCGCCTGACCAAACTGAGCATTTGGGGGAGAAGAGCCTTGGTCAGGGAGGTGACCAAGAACCCGATGGTCACTCTGACAGAGTTCCAGAGTTCCTCTGCGAAGATGGAGAACCTTCCAGAAGGACAACTATATCTGCAGCACTCTACCAATCAGGCCTTTATGGTAGAGTGGCCAGACGGAAGCCACTCCTCTGTAAAAGGCACATGACAGCCCACTTGGAATTTGACAAAAGGCACCTAAAAGACTCTCAGACCATGAGAAACAAGATTCTCTGGTCTGATGAAACCAAGATTGAACTCTTGGCCTGAATGCCAAGCATCACGTCTGGAGGAAACCAGGCACTGCTCATCACCTGGCCAATACCATACCTACGGTGAAGCATGGTGGTGGCAGCATCATGCTGTGGGGATAATTATCTGCGGCAGGAACTGGGAGACTAGTCAGGATCGAGGGAAAGATGAACAGAACAAAGTACAGAGAGATCCTTGATGTACACCTGCTCCAGAGCGTTCTGGACCTCAGACTGGGGAGGAGGTTCACCTTCCAACAGGACAATGACCCTAAGCACACAGCCAAGACAACGCAGGAGTGGCTTCGTGACAAGTCTGTGAATGTCCTTGAGTGGCCCAGCCAGAGCCCGGACTTGAACCCGATCTAACATCTCTGGAGGGACCTGAAAATAGCTGTGCATCGACGCTCCCCATCCAACCTGACAGAGCTTGAGAGGATCTGCAGAGAAGAATGGGAAAAATGACCCAAATACAGGTGTGCCAAGCTTGTAGTGTCATGCCCAAGAAGACTTGAGGCTGTAATCACTGCCAAAGATGCCTCAACAAAGTACAAAGTACTGAATACTTATGTAAATGTGATATTTCAGTTATTTCTTTTTAATTACTTTGCAAAAATTTCTAAATACCTATTTTCGCTTTTTTTGATTATGGGGTATTATGTGTAGATTGATGATAAAAAAAAGAATTTAATTCATTTTAAAATAAGGCTGTAACGTAACAAAATGTGGAAAAAGTGAAGGGTTCTGAATATTTTCTGAATTCACTGTATCGCAAAATATGCTGGCAGGGTACTAGGATGGGGAGAGGAAATTGAATCCCCATCATTTTATCTGCAGCTGGAGCAACCTCTATCCCCTCCCACACCCCTTCACTTCTGTCTTTTGTTTTTACTCACAGCTGTACCAGTTGCACCTGGTTTAATAAAGATCGGCAACTTTGAAAGTTGCATTGAGGTAACGACGATTTACAGGAGATTTTAATGGAAATGTATAAAATTAAGAGAGGTGTAGATAGGATAGGTGGGAACCTTTCCCCCCCAGGGTGGAACTGTCAAATACTAGAGGGGTTAACTTTTAGTGTGAGAGGGACAGAGTTTAAAGGAGGCGAGCAGGGCCAGTAGTTTTACATAGGGAGTGGTGGGAGACTGCCTGGGGTGGTGGTGGTGGAGGCAGTTACGATATGGCTTTTGGATATGCACATGGATATGCAGGGAATGGAGGGATGTGGATCGCGTGAAGGCAGAGGAAATTAGTTTAACTTTGGGCGGCACAGTGGCGCAGTGGTAGAGTTGCTGCCTTACAGCGCTTGCAGCGCCAGAGACCCGGGTTCGAACCCGACTACAGGTGCTGTCTTTACAGAGGTTGTACATTCTCCCTGTGACCTGCATGGGATTTCTCCGAGATCTTCGGTTTCCTCCCACATTCCAGAGACGTACAGGTTTGTAGGTTAATTGGCTTGGTATTAGTGTAAATTGTCCTTAGTGTGTGTTAATGTGCGGGGATCGTTGGCCGGTGTGAACTCGGTGGACCTTGTCTGTCTAAGCTAAACTGACATCATGTTCAGCACGGTCGTTGTGGGCTGAAAGGTTCCTGTGCTGCACTGTTTTATGTTCTTTGTTCTCATGACTTGAGGTTGTGGGGAGAAGGCTGGAGAATGGGGTTAGGAGCAAAGATACTAGAGGAACAAGATGGACCACTCCGTTGCAATCGCCTATACTGAAGTGTAGTACGCAAAGGAGCGTAACGTCCACCATTTTAGTAGGAAAAACCCGCCGTTCACTCTGCCTCTCGCAGTGTAATCAGTGTTTTGGGGGAACAGTATGTGTGATGATACCATTATAATGCAGAATATATCTCTTCTATCAATTCACAGATTTTTGTTATTTTTATTTATGCAAGTTTCTACCTAAAATGGCGCCGTGACATACTATGGTTTTTAGGGTCGAGAGGTCTATCTTGCTCCTCTAGTATCTTTGGATAGGAGGGAGAAATAGATCAACTATGGTTGAATGGCGAGTAGACTTGATTGGACGTAATGCCCTAATTCTATCACATGACCTTCTGATCTTATGATCTTATTATCTTGACGTACATCCTTTGGTATAATTTGACAACCTTCCTCACAGCCTGTGATCTCAGCAATCTTGGTCCTATGACTTCCTCAGCACTGGGTCTGATAGTTAATAGAGGAATAAGTGATGGATGCTTGAAGTGAAGCTACATGAACAATGTTGCCCCTCTCTGGCACCTTTATTTTGGTAACCCACAACAATCTGCCAGTCAGCATTATGTGGACTGCGTGGGTCCCTGTTCGGCAGGATTGTTGAGCATTCCTGTGACTAGGGTAATCATTTTACATTTAAATCTGCTGTGAAATCGAGAGCTCATTCTATAACCTTCTTCCTGTGCTACCATGTATTAAAGTTTCAGTTTTAGTTTAGAGATACAGCACGGAAACAGGCCCTTCGGCCCACCGAGTCTACACCGACCAGCGATCCCCGCTCACTAACACTATCCTACACACACCAGGGACAATTTACACTTACACAAAGCCAATTAACCTACAAACCTGTACGTTTTTGGAGTGTGGGAGGAAACCGAAGATCTTGGAGAAAACCCATGCGGTCACGGGGAGAACGTACAAACTCCGTACAGACAGCATCCATAGTCAGGATCGAACCTGGGACTTCTACCACTCTACCACTGTGCCACCGTATTAAAATGCAGAGACTATTGCAGCCCAGTAATGTGTTTGCTGGTGTGTTGTGGTCCACCTGTCACAAGCTTGTGTCATCACTAAATTGATACACATGCATGTGTGGAACGATGAGATCATTTTCATCTTGAGTACCACCAGAGGATATTTAAACAAAAGAAGTGTTTGCTGCCAGGTCACTAATTTACTTCAATGCCAATAAGACTCTTAAGCCTTGAGATAATAACTAATAGCTATTAATTCAAAAATGTGGCTCCAGGCTAACTGGCTCTGAGTTAACTCGGGTGACTGACTACCTCACCGACAAACAGCCTGGAGATGTTTTTGCCAATGCCTTGAAATGCTATAAAAGCCTTCAGGTGGAGTGTTCACCTTGCAATGTTATAGATAGTCCTCTCCACTGCATTGAAGCAAGTTGACATTTTTTAATTTTACGGAGATACAGCGTGGAAACAGGCCATTCAGCCCATCGCGTTCACGTCGACCAGCAGCCACGCTGCACACTAGCACTATTCTACACACTGGGGATTATTTACAGCGGCTAATTCGCCTACAAACGTACGTTGTTGGAGTGTGGGAGGAAGCTGGAGCACCTGGGCAAACCTACGCGGTCACTGGGAGAAGGTACAAACTCCATACAGACAGCACCCGTAATTTGGATTAAACCCGGGTCTTTGGCACTGTAAGGCAGCAACTCTACTGCTGCACCACTGTGCTGCCCCATGATGAGATGAACTAAAAGAGGACATACATGGGAAAAGCTAAATTAACAATGATTATTGTCCCACAAGAAACAGTTGGCTGTTAACTACTGGATGTACATTCTTCAAATCTAAGTACTGCCGTTGTTGATTAAAGTGATGTAGAGCATCACGTTAGACAAGCAGCTCTGAGACACTTGTATCTGACCCCCTTTTGTCTGCTTTTCATCTCTGGCTTCTGTCCACCCATTTGCCCATCAAACCTCCCTCGCCTCTATCCATCTATCACTCGCCAGACTTTGTCCTGCCCCCACCTCTTTTGCAGCTTTGTTCCCTGTACTACAATCAGTCTGAAGAAGGGTTATGACCTGAAATGTTGCCTATCCATGCCCTCCAGAGTTGCTGCCTGACCTGCTGGGTTACTCTAGCACTTTGTACAAGGCAAACACACATCTGCCTGGCGTTTCTGAGACACCCCTGATAATTGTGTTTGAGCACCTCGAAGAAAGACATTTTAATTCCTTTGTAATAAGTAGTTTATCGGAGGAAATGATTGCTTTCTGGGATCGTAAGAATTATTTTTCCGGTTTAGAAATGCACAGAAGCTGTCTCCAAGCTTCTCAAGGTGGAAACATCTGTCAACCTTGGCATTAAGCATTAAGTGACTGTCACAAACCTACAGTGCACAGATCTCCAACTTGCTTCACTTGTCAGCACAAGCTACTTCACAATGAAGAACTCCGATCAGCAACAATGTCTGTTTTGCCACGGTTAATTGGCGTCAGAATTTCATCCTCTGGTGAATGTACTGACTGTGCGATGTAGAAATGTGGATATGTTCAACTCTGCTTCTAAAATTCAGTTCTCGTGAAGTCCAATGGAACTGTATTTCAGTCGGAGGTGAATGAGTGGCACTGTGGCGCAGCGTTTGGTGCTGCTGCCTCACAGCGCCAGAGATCTCAGTTCAATCCTGACTGCGGGTGCTGTCTGCAGCTGATCCTGACTGCAGAGTTTGCTGCTTCTCCCTGTGACCATCTCCAGATGCTTCTGTTTCCTCCCACATTCAAAAGAAGTTCGGGTTTGTAGATTGATTGGCTTCTGCAAATTGCCCCTAATGTGTAGATGCTAGAACGAGTGTGTACGGGCCATCAATGGTCGGCATGGACTCGGTGGGCCGAAGGGCCTGTTTCCAAACTGTATGTCCAAACTAAACTAAACGTAACTATGCTACATCAGAGTTGCACTGTGGTGCAGCTCGACGAGATGCTGTCTCACTGCCGCACAAATGCAAATGCCGTGTGTGTGTAGAATGCCTGTTTTGCCTGCGATTTCCCTGCCACTGCCTGTTTTACCATTAGCTACTCCAATTATCTCCCACATCCACAAAATGTGCATTTGTAGGTTAGTTACTCAAAATAAATTGTGTAGGTGGGTGGTCGAAAATAGGTCAGGTTGATCGGGTTGTGAGGAGAATAACATGGGATTGAGGTAGGGTTAATGTAAATGGCTGCTTTATGGTCAGCCTGGACAGTTGTCCAAAGGACCTGATTCTGTGCTGTGTGTGTGTGTGTGTGTGTGTGTGTGTGTGTGTGTGTGTGTGTGTGTGTGGCTGTAAGTTTAGTGCTTGCAAGTAAGGGCTGAATGTCCCATCACCTGCCCTACTGCTCCAGTTCTGAATACTGCGACCGGCAATACTTTTATTAACCTTCAATTCCACCTTAGAAAATCTGAAGATACGTGTCACTACTGACTTCTACTGTAGAACTAAGGAATGCCGAGACACGGGCTTTTACTGAAAAGAATAATAAGTCCCTCAGTTGTCTAAAGTTTCACCTGACAATAATAAACCTAAACCTAAACCCAAAGCGTACTGGTTTTTGATTTTTTCAGATGAAAGAAGGTACTCAGATTCAACCACAGCTGGTTTTGACATTAATAAATTGTACTTTACAGGGAAAGCTTCAGAAAACTTTAAATTGCAGTGGACATTGAGAATTACAGTATCAGATTTTGACATAATATAGGCAGGATGCCTACAGTGACAAGAGTATGAAGATGGCAGCTGAATCTAATAATATAACCTCGCAAAACATTTAGATAGGAAATTGTGAGATTATGAGCACTGGCAAGAACTAAAGTATTTATCGACAATCTTTTGAAGGTGGCCGCTGAGGTTTACAAACAGTTAATAAATAATTACATGGTGCCATTGGCTTTATAAATAGAGCCATAGAATATAAAAGCAAAGAGGTTGTGCCAAGCTGACATAAGACAATAATTTGGCCTCACTTGGAGCATTGTGTCCATCTAAGCAACACAGTTTGAGAGGACTGTGCAGCTTTGGGAATGTTACAGAAGTGATTTACATGAATGGTTCCAGGGATAAGAGATTACTGATGGACTGGAAAAGCTGGGTCTGTGCCTCTTAGGGCAGAAATGATTAAGAGATTTAATAGAGATATTTAAAATCATGAAAGGATCTAGAATAAGTCAATAAAGATATGTATTTTCCACAGCAAAAAAAATAAAATTGGCAGATATGCCAAAGACAGTATTTGGAAAAAAATATCATGTGGTGAGCTTTTTGGATTTGTAATGCACTTCCTGAAAGGCTGGTGGAAGAACATTCCCAATTTGCTTTCAGAGAGGAATTGAAAATCACTTGAAGACAGTGAGAAAGAGTTTGTGAGGAGGAATCAGCTGGATTGTACTTCAAAAGTACCAGCCCAGACCTGGAGGACCAAGTGGGATTGCTCTGCTTTGTATTATCCTGCAAGCCCATGAACGCACACCTGATACATTTAAGAAGTGGAATGGTGAGCTGCAGTGAGCACTAATGAAGAGCGCAGAGCACTGATCCAAGACTTTGGTTTGGTCACAGACGTGGTTCGTGCAGCAAATTTCTCACGGTTACTTTGTTGAGATGCAATTCAAATCTCCATTATTTACCGCATCACTTGCCTCAATGATGAAAACTTCGAAGGTGGAACATCTGCATAACAATGATTTAAAAGGTGCAGCCAAGAGGGATCGAAAAGGAAAAGGACCTGTCTAAGAAATTTTCCTGACTCTTTCTTCTGTGGACGTCACACTGAAAGTAAGTAATAAAGTATAAAGCAGCTTACTTGGACGTTGTTGAAGCTTTTAATAAAGTTAAAAAAACCCAGATTTGATATCCACTGAGCTGGAGTGGTGAATGGACAAGAAGTTGGATAAAAATATGAAGCAGAGAAGTTATGAAAGATTGTGGCATGGATATTCTTTGGCATAGCGTGACATTTCTGTGGACGAAATGTGAGAATTTAATCAATAACCCCAGAGTTCTCTTGCTATGTTGTTCTCATAAGTTATTTTTGCCAGATTAGTTAGTTCAGTTAGTCTACTGTCACGTGTACCGAGGAACAGTGAAAAGACTTTCTGTTGCGCGTGGTCCAGTCAGCGGAAAGATCTGCCAACTGCACACTGCACTTGCATATGGTGGTACCCATCTTAGCTCAATGCCATTGGGTTGGGTGTCAAACATGGTTTGTCAGACCTGTGCATATTCCATTTCAATACGTAGAACATAGAACAGTGCAGCACAGTAATAGGTCATAGAGCCCACAGTGTTCATGGCATCATGTGGCAAAGTTAAACTAATCTCTTCTGCCCGCATGTGATCCATATGCGGTACAGTGGCGCGGAAGTAGAGTTACTGCCTTACCATTCCAAGGACCCAGGTTCTGTCCTGACTATGGATGTTGTCTGTATGGAGTTTGTAAGTTCACCCTGTGACTCCTCCGGGAGTTCTGGTTTCCTCTCACACTCCGAAGACCTATAGATTTGTAGGATAATTGGCTTTGGTAAAAATTGTAAATTATCCCTAGTGTGTGGGATAGTGCTAGTGTATGGGGTAATCACTGGTTGGCACAAACCCGATGGGCCGAAGGGCCTGTTTCCTCACTGTATCTCCAAGGTATAAAGTCTAAATATGCCTCCATTCCTTGCATTTAAATGTGC
This sequence comes from Rhinoraja longicauda, assembly GCF_053455715.1. Classification (NCBI taxonomy): domain Eukaryota; kingdom Metazoa; phylum Chordata; class Chondrichthyes; order Rajiformes; family Arhynchobatidae; genus Rhinoraja; species Rhinoraja longicauda. Next base: position 7,137,627 of record NC_135967.1, on the reverse strand, counting down.
CTATCTAAAAGCTTGATTGTCACTCTTGTATCTTCCCCACCACCACCCCCGGCAGTGCATTCCAGTCACTCTCTCCATGAATAACTTGCCCCACACATCTCCTTTAAACCTTTCACCTTTCACATTAAAGCTATGGCCTTCAGTCTTTGACACGTGTGTAAAAGGGTCAGACTTGTATCCATGCCTTGCATAATTTGATAATGATAAGCTTCCCGTCAGGTCTCCCCTCAGCCCCACCAGGGAAAACAATCCAAGTTTGTCCAACCTCTCCATGGCTCAAACCCAGGCAGCATCCTGCTGCACAAATCAGATGGGATCACATGTGATTCTGTGCTCCTGGAGTCCAGTGTATGGATCACCCTATAATCCTACACTCCTTTTAGATATGTATTTCTCACTTGGTCCCATGCCACCCCCTTGCTGTGGATAACATCGTGTCCCTACCCTATCCCAACTGAATTTGCATCCAAATACACCCGCAGTCGATGCTCCATGTACCCAACTTGAGACAATTACACCTTTGCCACTGTGTCCACCCACTTCCATCCCAACCACTCTCAAGGTCACAATGCCCTAGAATGAAGCCGCAACCCTCCTTGCTGTTAATCTGCACTCCCTCCATCCCCACCACCGCTCACCACAGGCTTTCTCCGATCCTTCCCCAGCTCTGCCATGCCCAAGGTAGCTCTTCTCTTTGCTGTTACCCACGAACCTTTCTGCAAGGAGGGACGGGAAAGCCATATTTAATTGGATTTGGGAATGGAATTGATATTGGAAGAATGCTGGAGATAGAGAAAGCAACTGAAGATTCTCATCATTCCTCAGGCACTTCTACAGCTAGACAAGGCCTGCGCTTTTACACTATGAAATGTAAAGGGTGTTAATGGTTAAAAAAAAACGTCTGTTAAAGAAAAACTATTGGAATTATATTTAGGAAAAAGGAGAATTAGAAAGGACTGCAGAAGTGGTAGAGGTGGCACTTTTAATTTTCATAAACAGCAACAAAGAGATCTTGAACAATAAAATAGGACATTCATAGTTCTATGTTTACTCACATCATTTTACTGCTTGTGAGTTGTGAATGTAATGCTAGAAACACATCGTGACAATCTGTTATGAGAATGCATTAAGGGGAGAGATTTAAAATCTTGAACTCCACACTGAGAAAATTGCCTCCAAATAGCCTTAACAGTACAGACATCTGAACTTAAAATGTCACTACCACTGTATGTTAGGAAAAAAGGATGTGCAAATCTGAATTGAATGTAAATTAAAATTTAAATCAGACTTCATGTTCACTTTTCGGGGCCTGAGAGCTACTGGTAAGACTGACATTTATTGCCCACTTAAGAAGTTTAGTTGAGTTGAGTTTAGAGATACAGCGCGGAAAATGGCCATTCGGCCCACCATGTCCATGCCAACCAGCGTTCCCCCTACACAGTCCAACAAGATGACCCACCAACACGATCTCAGAGACAATAAGTGTTGGGCAATAAATGGTGGTCTGGCCCTCAGTGATCAAATCCCCCCTCCCCACCCCAACCCCCCAAATGAAAAGAAAAGCTTTCAGCCACTTCTTAACATTATTTGTAATGAATCAGATTGTGTTATGTTTGGCTTTTATGCTTTTATGATCACCCATTTGACACTTTTGGTTGGAGATGGTAGCAAACGTTCATCTAGTCCCTGGCACTCGAATGCTGGGCTCAGCCATCATTAAGGATGGTGATGTGTTTGGAACTACCTCCTTTTTCCAGCTGTTATCCACCTTCATTTCCTGATCGGCGCAGGCTTGAAGGACTGTGACCCCGTTGACTTTATTGATGCTCCCATGCCCAATTTTAATCTGCTAGATCTGTTCTTAGGCTGCATGACACAACACCACACCACAGGTAGAGGTGCCCTTGTGTTTAGTTGGAAAGGGCTTCAAATATACTGAAGTGGTCATGGACAGATGTTTCCACAACATGTAGCAAGTTGAGGTCAAGTAATTTTAAAGAAGATCCTGACCCGAAATGTAACCTATCCATGTTATCCAGAGAAGGTAGATGCAAAATGCTGGAGTAACTCAGCGGGTCAGGCAGCATCTCAGGAGAGAAGGAATGGGTGACGTTTCGGGTCAAGACCCTTCCTCAAACTAATGTCAGGGGAGGGGGTGAGACAAAGATAGGATGTAGTCGGAGACAGGAAGACTAGTAGGCGAAATGGGAAGGGGGAGGGGATAAAGAGGGGGAAGCAGGGGCTACCTGAAGTTGGAGAAGTCAATGTTCAAACTGCTGGGGTGTAAACTGCCCAAGCGAAATATAAGGTGCTTTTCCTCCAATTTGCACTGGGCCTCACTCTGACAATGGAGGAGGCCCAGGACAGAAAGGTCAGATTGCGAATGGGAGGGGGGGTTGAAGTGCTGAGCCACCGGGAGTCAGGTTTGTTGAGACAGACTGAGCGGAGGTGTTGAGCGAAACGATCGCCGAGATGGCATGTAACGGAAGGTGTCCTTGATCGTCCTTGACTAGATATCATGGAGCTAATATTAGTGATACACAGCCGCACTACCTCCTGTCTCCTGTACCGCTGTCTCTAGTGGGCCTGTTCAGAGTTGTCAATTTGTGGAATTCTCTGCCACAGAGGGCAGTGGAGGCCAAATCACTGAATGAATTTAAGAGAGAGTTACATAGCGCTCTCGGGGGCTATTGGAATCAAGGGATATGGGGAGAAGTTGGGCACGGGTTACTGATTGTGGATGATCAGCCATGATCACAATGAATGGCGGGGCTGGCTCGAAGGGCCGAATGGGCTCCTCCTGCACCTATTTTCTACGTTTCTATGTTTCTATGAAGGCCCCAGTAATGACCCCCTGCAGTACTAAAGTCCAAACACTGATCTCTCTGGTACAAAGGTCCTACCACTGCTGGACAAAGATCTCAATTCTGATCCCTGTGGTACAAAAGTCCCACCACTGATCCCTGTTTCTTAAGCTTGGTTCCGTTGGATTTCAATTTCACAAGCTGAGTGTAGCACTTGCATTACAACATATTTTTATTTAGTGTTACTGATCAAAGATAAATTTCTCTCGTTGAGTTGACATTTTCCAGAGAAATTGTTTACATATTTGTGGTGGTTGAGGTTATGGGAGCTGTAAATGCGTTTAGACAAGGAGACAAACTCGGAAGTGGGGCTTGTAACTCACCAACAGACTTGGTACAATTCAGAACGGAGTGAATATAAGGCTTTGGGTATGAGGGTAAAGATCGGGACCTCGAGGGTGGCATTTACTTCCAATGCCACGTGTTAGTGAGGGCTGGAATAGAATGACAGGCAAGATCGCTGAGTTACTCCAGCTTTTCGTGCCTATCTTAGGCAAGATCAATGCGTGGTTGCAGAGCTGGTGCAGGGGAGAGCGGGCTCAGTATGTTTGGTCATTGGGAGCGCTACTGGGACAGGTGACCTGTGCAAAAGGGATGGGCAGCACCTAAACTGAAGAGGGAACCTATATCCTGATAGGGATAGTGTTATTCGAGAGGGTTTAAACTGGATTGGCAAGGGGTCCTACAGCAGAAAGGTAGGTGAGGTTGGGTGCAAATACTGTAGCAATGGAGAGCAGGATCGGCATCCATGACAGACGGGTCCATAGCAAAGAGTGGGGAGAGACCGACGGATCAAATTGCATTTATTTCAATGCCAGAGGCTCAACAGTTAAGGCCACCAACCTCAGGCCGTGGATTGGCTCAGTTGAAGATGGGGGGGAGGACTGGGAGGGGGGGGGGGGAAGGGCTGGGAGGGGGGAGGGGGGGAAGGGCTGGGAGGGGGGGAGGGCTGGGGGGGGGGGGTAAGTGGTGGGATATTATAGTCATAACACAGTGGCACAGCAGTACAGTTGCTGCCTTGCAGTGCTAGACACCCGGGTTTCGATCCTGACCTCCAGTGCTTGTCTGGATAGAGTTTGTGCAATCTCCCTGTGACCTGCGTGGGTTTTCACCCGGATCTCCGGTTTCCTCCCGCACTCCAATGACGCGCAGGTCTGTAGGCTAATAGGTTTGGTATAATTGTCAAATGAATTGTCCCTAGCGTGTGTAGGATAGTTTTATTGTGCGGTGATCACTGGTCGGTGCAGACTCAGTGGGCCAAAGGGCTTGTTTCTGTGCTACATCTCTAAGCTAAATCAAATAAACTAAACAGAAACATGGTTGAGAGAAGGGCAGGGAAGGCAGATGAATGTTCCAGGATACACCTTTAGATGCTACCAGCATGATAGAGATGCAGGTCAGAGAGGAGATGGTTTTGCCTTTTTGATGAGGAAAGAATGAACTACAATGCCTCAAGAAACTATTCTTGGGGAACTGTCGAATGAGGCTATCTGGGTAGAATTTAAACACAGGAGTGGAATGAGCAGGAGCAGGTAGAGAGGGAGATTGCTGATAGCTGTAAACATTATAGGGTAGTAGAAGTGGGAGTTTTCAACATTCCTACTATTGACTGGTTCAATATTACATAGAGTAAAGGGCTTTGACAGGATGGAAATTATTTAATGATAACTTTCTTAATCAATAGACGGAGGGCCCTAAAAGAGAGTGGGTAACAGTGGACTTCCTTCTCCAGAGCAAGTGACAGTAGGAGGACACTTCAGGACCAGTGGCCACAATTCAATTAGTCTTAAAGTAATTATGGAGAAGGGCCCACGTTAAGGTACCAAATTGAAGCAAGGCTGATTTGTGAGGCATTAAGGTGGGAACAGGTCAATTGAGTGAGTCTCATGGATGTAGGGGGACAATTGGCAAGTGGGAGGCTTTCAAAAGTGAGATAGCAAGATGGTAGTATGTTCATGTTTGGATGAAGGGCAAGGCTGGCAAGTTGAAGAAGGGTCTCGACCCGAAACGTCACCCATTCCTTCTCTCCGGAGATGTTGCCTGCCTGGCCCGCTGAGTTACTCCAGCTTTTTGTGTCTATCTTAAGTTCAGGGAACCCTGGTTGACAAGAAATGTTGAGGTTGAGTCAGTGAAAAGGAAGCGGGAGTCAAAATTAGGCAGTCAGGATTTATAAATCCCTCTGAGAGTATGTGTCAGAGCACACACTTAAGAAGATAATTAGGAGGGATAAATGTCAAGGGTGCTTAATTGTCGTATGTACCAGCAATGGAACAACAACAGAATTGTACTTGTTGCGGCTTTAGAGGCCTGTTAATGAAATGACACTTTATAAATATACAATGATCAATAATGTAATAAATTAATAATTTTGTAATAGTAGGTAATCAGACCATCATCGTACTGCAAAACATAAGTCTGGAGTGTAACCAAAAACAAAATCCTGAGTTGATGAGATAATTTGTGGTTAGCGTTGTGCAGTTTCCAAGCCATCAATGGTTACTGGGAGGAAGGCGTTTTTGAACATGGAGGCCATGGTTTTTCAAGCTCGTGTACTTTCTTCGCAACGGTAGAGCGAGATGAGAGCCTGGCCAGGGTTGCATGGGTCTTTGCTGACATTAGCTGCCTTTTTGAAGTACCCCTCCTTGATGGTGGGGAGGTCAGTATCTGCGATGGACTGAGCAATGTCAACCACTTTCTGAAGACTCTTACATTCCTGGGATTTCAAGTTACTGGACCAGGCTGTAATGCGACCAGTTAGTATGCTCCTCCGCTGTAGGAGTTTGATAGAGTATTCAGCGACATGTTGATCCTCCTCAATCTTCCAAGTAAATAGAGGGGTTGATGAGCTTTCGTTTATGATTGCATCAATGTGCAGGACACAGATGGTCAGAGTGACGATGTTGACTCTCTTCACCACCCTCCTGTCGATGAAGACGGTCATGGACCCCTAATTTTACCCTCCTGAAGTCAACAATCATCTTCTTAGCCTTATGACCAAAATTGGTCTGGCACCATTCAACTAGAATATCAATCTCCCTCCTGTACTATAATCATTCTCTGTTATTCATCCAACAGCCGGCAAATTTAAAGATGGCATAGGAGTTGTGTTTGACCATACAGTCATGGCTATCGAGAGTGTGGAGCAGAGGACTGAGCCCACAGTCATGAGGTGTCTTGTGTTGATGGTTATCGAGGAGAGGGTGTTGCCAATTTGTACGGCTTACGGTCTGCCGATGGACAAGTCGAGGATCGAATTGCACAGGGATGAACAAGAGACCCAGTTCTCTGAGTTTGATGATAAGTTTGGAGGGGGTGATGGTGATGAATGCCGAGCTGTAGTCTTTTAGTTTAGTTTAATTTAAGTGATATAGCGTGGAAACAGGCCTTCTGGCCCACCAGGTTTGTCCGACCAGCGATCCCCACACACTAGCACTACCCTGCACATTAGGGCCAATTTACAATTTTTATCAAAACCAATTAACCTGCAAATCTGCATGTCTTTGGAGTGTGGGAGGAAACCGGAGCACCCGGAGAAAAGCCACACAGGTCACGGAGAGAACGTACAAACTCTGTGCAGGCAGCACCTGTAGTTAGGATTGAACCCGGGTCTTTGGCTCTGTAAGGCAGCAACTGTACCGCTGCACTACTGTCTTACCACCTGTATCACCATCGATGAATAACAGCCTGGCATTGGTGTTCTTATTGTCCAAGTGGCCCAGCACAGAGTGGAGAGGCAGTGAGATCGCATCCCTATTGATCTATTGTGGCGGTAGGTGAGTTGTAGCGGGTGCAGGACCCTCCTGAAGGATGTTCTGACGTCGGCCTCAGTGACGGACATCACAGGGTCGCTGGAGGTTTGTGGGGGCCTGAGAAGGTGCATCTATGTTCTCTTTTTTGAAGCCAGCAGGGAAAGCATTGAGCTCGTCCGGGTGTGATCTCTGAATCTAAAAAAATCTAAAATCTAAACCTAGTTGCCGAGCTGCAGCGAGGATGTCATTAATTTGGAAAGGGTGCAGAAGAGATTTACCAGGATGTTACCTGGGCTTGTGGGCTTGGGCTATACGGAGGGCTTGGATAGGCTGGAACTGTTTTCTTTGGAGCATAGGAGGCTGAGGGATGACCTTATTGATGTGTACAAGAACATGAGGGGCATGGATGGGGTGAACGCCTTTCCCCAGGGGAGAGGGCTCTAAAACAAGAGGGCAAAGGCTTAAGATGAGAGTGGAGAGATTTAAGAGAGAACTCGGAGGCAACCTTTTGGTTCAGAGGGTCGTCCACATCTGGAATGAGCTGCCAGGGGGAAACTATAAAATTGCAACATTTTAAATGGCATTTGGACACGTATGTGGATCGGACGGGTTTAGCAGACCATGGGCCAAATGCAGGCTATTGGAACTAGCCCAGTGGACCAACTTGTTCAGCATGGAGGAGGTGAACTGAAGGGCCTGTTTCTGTGCTGTGTCGCTCAATGAATCAATAACAGTGTCGTGAGAAATTACCAAAATACCAGCCCCACTTTTCTTTTTACATGACACAACTCTTTACAAAAAGCACCAGCCTAAAATAGCCCAAACAACTACTACACTTACCGTTGGCAATGCTGTGTGAAATGATTTAGTTTGTCTCCCTTGCTGGCTGAATCATCCTTGTTTTTTTTTTCTTCCGCCTGCATGTGCCGCAAACTAGGCGTAGAGAGTGACCAAAGGTTCCACACTCATACAGTTCCTTTGATCCGAGGCAGGGACATGTCCTGCTTCACCGACTATTTCCATTTGATCACATTTGGTATCTTTGATGCCTGAGCCAGATTTAAGAGACAAGGATGGGTGCTCACCAGATGATTGTTGGAAACCAGATTTACAAGATTTGACGGAGTAAAATAAACATGTTAATAAGCACTCTGTGAGGATGAAGGTGGGGCTGGTGTTTCACCAGAGTTGCCTGAGAAAATGCATTTACCCTTTGCGACCAACTGCATATTAACTCTTGCTGCTCAAATGCATGAGTTTCCTCTCCTCACATGATGCATTGATGTTAGCAGACTGGACACACTGTTCAAAACACCACAGAGAGAGCAGACCCAGGCTCTGTTTGACACCCAAATAGAAATTGAAAATGTGAACCCGTTGGGGGAATAATTTGGATTAAATAATGTCGGGGCTTCCAGGCGATCCTCCAAGTTAGAAAATGGCATCTACTTACTTTCACAGTGACGTGAAGCAAACCAAAGCGGACTTTTGTAAGGGCAATATCAGGCATATCCATAAATGTACAATGGGAATGCACGGGGCCAACATATTTTCATTTAAAGCAGTGCTTTCCTTTTGGACTCGACCTTCCTTGGCCTCGTACAACTAACACGAGTAAAAAAATACACTGCTGGAGGAACCCTGTAAGAAGGAACTGCAGATGCTGGTTTAAACCGAAGATACAGTAGACACAAGAAGCTGGAGTAACTCTGTGGGACAAGCAGCATCTCTGGAGAGAAGGAATGGATGATGTTTCGGGTCGAGACCGTTCCTCAGGGCTGAACATGATGTCAAGGCACATAAAGAACACCAACTAGCGGAATGTAAAGGAACAATCAATGAAGTTGCCCACCGACACCATTTCAGGGGATCATTGATTACTTGAAGGTTGGTCATTGGTTTCATTCTTCAGGTTGGGATGTAATGTTAAAATTGTACAGGGCATTGGTGAGGCCGAATCTGTAGTATGGTGTGCAGTTCTGGTCGCCAAATTATAGGAAGGATGTCGACAAAATGGAGAGGGTACAGAGGAGATTTACTAGAATGTTGCCTGGGTTTCAGCACTTAAGCTACAGAGAGAGGTTGAACAGGTCTTTATTCTTTGGAGCGTAGAAGGTTGAGGGGGGACTTGATAGAAGTTTTTAAAATTTTAAGAGGGACGGACAGAGTTGACGTGGGTAGGCTTTTCCCTTTGAGAGTGGGGAAGATTCCAACAAGGGGACATAACTTCAGAATTAAGGGACAAAAGTTTAGGGGTAACATGAGGGGTAACTTCTTTACTCAGAGGGTGGTGGCTGTGTGGAATGAGGTTCCGGTGGAAGTGGTGGAGGCAGGCTCGATTTTATTATTTAAGAGTAAATTGGATAGGTATATGGATGGGAGGGGATTGGAGGGTTATGGTCTGAGAGCAGGTAGATGAGACTAGGTCAGAGAAAGTGGTCGGCGTGGACTGGTAGGGCCGAACGGGCCTATTTCCGTAATGTAATTGTTATATGGTTATATGGTTGTCAGTAGAATTATCGCCAGTTTTGGCACTTTATGACTAAGCTTCAAATTGCAGAAATGAGTAGCCATGTTGTTGAAGGTCTTATTGCTCCCTTCGAGGCTTCTGCACATCTCAGTTCTCCGGGAAAGAGTACAGAGAAGATTAACGAGGATGTTGCCAGGACTTGAGAGCCTGACCTGTAGGGTGAGGTTGAGCAGGCTAGTACTTTTTTCCTTGGAGTGCAGGAGGATGAGGGGTGATCTTATAGAGGTGTGTAAGATCATGAGAGGAATAGAGGTAAAAGCACAGTCTTTTACCCAGATTAGAGGAATCAAGAAGCAAAGGACATATGTGTACGGTGAAGGGGGAAAGTTTTAATAGGAACCTGAGGGGCAACCTTTTGACACAAAGTGTGGTATGTATATGGAATGAGCTGCCAGAGGAGGTAGGCACTATCACAATGTTTAAAAAACAGTGGGACAGGTACGTATAGGATAGGTTTAGAGGGATATTGGCTAAATACAGGCAGGTAGATGGGGCATGTTGGTCAGTGTGGGCAAGTTGGGCTGAAGGGCATGTTTCCATGCTATGTGCTGGTCAACCTTCCTGTAGGAGTAGAGCAGACTGGGGAAGGGAAGCGGAGTGTTGCAACAGGAATCCAGGGGAAGAGCTCTCAAGGAGAGGCCAACACACACCCAGGATGTTCAAGGAGAAATTCTATCTCAACCGCAGTAATGACTAACATTTTGAGCATGTTAGTGATGTCTGTCAACATTAGTGATCACGAAAGAGGATGTCATGTGTCACTTCATGCAACCAATAGTTGTAAACAAAGGGGAAGAGCATGAGCTAGATTCCCAAGTGTGGCAATGACTTTCGCCGTGACTAACTTCTTCAAAGCCACTGGAGATATTGGTAACATCTTACAGCTTGCTGTCTACTCTTGTACAAGGAAGTTAATGAGGTTCTCCATGCAAATGTTACTTTTGCTCCTGTTTGTCAGAGAGGTACCGGCATGGTGGAAAGATTTACCAGTAACGCAGGCATCTGCAAGGTACAAGAAGCCATTTACTGAGTGTTCAATCCTGTGCCTCTTGTAGCTTGCTGTGGGCCTTGAGCCTGAAAGGATTCCTATCCCTCAACGTCCAGCAGTGAATTAAAACACTTGCCAGACTTTGCCCTGACACCACCTATCTTCCAGCTTTCTCCCTTCCCCTCCCCACACCCCCGCCTCCCCCCACCACAATCAGTCTGAAGAAGGGTCCCGACTCCAAATGTCACCTATCCAAATTCTGCAGAGATGCTGCTGCCTGATCCGTTGCAGTACTTTCAGCACATTGTGTTTAAATTGTAAACCGGCTCATGATCACTGCTCACTGCAGGCTGAGAGTCGATTGTCTTCCACTGGCACGTGACGAAGGAAAAGAAAAGCATTTTAAAAACTGCAACTAGTTCAAGTCGAACTGGTTTGCCTTGCTTTTAAAAACAGACACCCACCCACGAACATACAGAACAGACACGATTATGTGTTACCTCACATTAGTCCGGGTAGACGTACAGACATTGTGGATAAGATTGCTTCAAGGTCAGGATGCCTTCCAGATGGTCTGAAGGCCCACAAAATTCTCATCCAAATTTGGTCAAAATCGGTACATTTGCTGAACTTATTCCAAACTCCTCTCTGGCTCTGTCTGGGCGTGTTATATGCTAAGTCAAATCAGTTAAAATAAGTCATATTATTTTGTCATTTAACCATTGAACTACTGAGTTTTCAATCACCTGCATTTAAGATTATTTATGAACAGAATGAGTATGGTGCATCTTTTGACAAACTTTCAAAGTTCCGAACCTTCAAATTAGGCTGTCTAATTTATATCAGCAATGGGCAAAATTGACATCATGTTTTGCCTTTGATGAGCCGATCCCTCTGGCAGGATAAATGCCACTGCATATTATGCCCTCAAGAATGGTGATTACATTTTTGTTAAAGCACAAAATGCTGGAGGAACTCAGCGGGTCAGGCAGCATCTGTGGAGGGAATCTGTGGACAGATGGGGTTTCGGGCCAGGACTCTTCTTCAGACTTGACTTCAGAATCTGAGTTAAACTTGGGTTCTTGACCTGAATTTACAGCATTTACTCAGGGCTCATGCAAAGTCATTTCAAAGCAAATATATTAGTGCAAAAATAGTCTTTCACAACTGGCTTTAGACTTTAGAGATACAGTGTGGAAACAGACTCTTGGGCTCAACAAGTTCGTGACTACCTGCGATCATCCCATACACTCGCACTATCCAACACACTAGGGGCAATTTACAATTTACAGAATCCAATTAACCTACAAACCTGTATTTCTTTAGAGTGTGGGAGGAAACCCGAGCACCCAGAGAAAACCCATGCGGTCACAGGGAGAATGTCCAAACTCCTTACAGACAGCAATCGTAGTCAGGATCGAACCTGGGTCTCTGGCGCTATAAGGCAGCAACTCTCCACTGCACACTGTGCAGCCACTGTGATTCACTACATTTGGTAACAATTTTTGCTATGGAATTCACCTAAAAAAGCAAAAAAGCAGAACATAGCAGAATTCACCTAAAATGTGAATTTTGCTCTTTCCCATTCTTGTCTCCACGATTGAAATAATATCAGTGTCTAATAATCATATTTTGATTGATCAGCAAGGCCCAGAATTGGGGCTTTACTATTTCTAGGGATAAGTTTTTTGGGGACACAAAGAATGGCAGATGGTGGTTTACAAAAAAAGACACAAAGCGCTGGAGTAACTCAGCAGGTCAGGAAGCATCCTTGAAGAACGTGGATAGGCGGCGTTTTGGGTCGAGACTCTTCATTAGATTGAAGAAAGGTCCAGATTCGAAACGTCGCCTATCCATGTTCTCCAGAGAAGCTGAGTTATGGCAGGACTTTCTTTGGGGGTTGTTTATTTTCTAAAATTAACTGCTTTGTTCTGAGACGCGCCTTCTATGTGCGCCACCAGCCAGAGGTGTGTCAAAAATGCCCTGATCTGATGACTCTAATGGAGATACGGTCACTAATCTGGTGACTCAGTGAATCTGGATTGCAAGAGCCTCCATTTTGCTCAAGTAGAAACCGACTGCTACAAAGCGAAGCGATGTTCATACGCCCTGACCAATAAGCATGATTTACTTTAACAGGCGTGACTAACAGCACACTGTTACCGTGGACTCGAATTCTTTTGGACATCGTCCCAAAGCAATAACATTGCAATTGTACACTATGTTCTACTGTACTTGGCTTTGCGGCATTTCATTCTGGCAACAGCTAATTTAGGTTATTTATATAGTATTCGAAATTAAGCATTCAGTTAAGCAAGGTCATGCCTGAGTAGAGAGTAAACATGTTCTGGATGGAGGTCACTGGAGAAAAAAAAACCAAGGCTGCCGAGATGAAGGACGGGGCTAAAGTTCGCCGTACTCAGACATCTGAAGCTTTACGCAACAGAAACCAATTTCACCCGCGGTTTCAGGGATGGTCATTGTCGGGGCCGCTCCCTTCAAGAGTATGATGGGACCTCTCAGGAAAACTCTATCTCAAAATTTCCATTAAATCACAGGCCATTGATATAACCTGTAATATTCATGAGTTTCTATAGACACCTATAATATACCACTCCCAACAAATTTATTGGGAATTTATAGGGCAATTTATAGTGAAATATATTGCCCTGTGTTATATTTGGCTACCTGGAGTGATGGGGCTAATAACTCTGGCAGCCATGCTGATCGGGTAACACTCTTAGTTTACTATGAAACTCAGGCTGAACATCCCTCAAGCACGGGCACATGTGAGATACAATCACGCACTGTTACTCACACAGAGCTGATCCACTTCACAGGGAAACTGCTGTACCTGGCGTCCTAGCCACAGGTGTGCTTCGGAGTAAATACACCATGCTTCATCGCTGCTTTCTTTATGGTCCTGCGGTTGCAAACCTCTATGTGCCCGAGGCCCAAAATATTGGCTGAACTGGATGACCATTGCACATGACATATAGAGTCATAAAGTCATTCAGCTATACACTTAGCGAAGGAGAGAACTGGGACGGTGGAAGGTGATGGTAAAGGACTGGTACTATCATGATGCTGAGTATGTTGGAGAGAGGTAGGAGAAGTGGCCACGCATTGAAGTTATGGGACACGTTGTTTGTACGTGATCCCAGGCCACAGAAGGGACAGGAAATTACAAAGGCCCTAGAAATACCCAACTTTAGGAGCTTCTTAGAACATTGCATGCTAGGTTTAGGTTTAGGTTTTGTTATTGTCACATGTACTGAGATATAGTGAAAAGCTTTGTTTTGTATGCTATCCAAACAGATCAGATATACTATACCTAAGTCCATAAGTGGCCACAGTTTAAGAATAAGGGGTAGGCCATTTAGAACTGAGATGAGGAAGAACTTTTTCAGTCAGAGAGTTGTGAATCTGTGGAATTCTCTGCCTCAGAAGGCAGTGGAGGCAAATTCTCTGAATGCATTCAAGACAGAGCTAGATAGAGCTCTTAAGGATAGCGGAGTCAGGGGGTATGGGGAGAAGGCAGGAACGGGGTACTGATTGAGAATGATCAGCCATGATCACATTGAATGGCGGTGCTGGCTCGAAGGGCCGAATGGCCTCCTCCTGCACCTATTGTCTATGTTCCAGAACTTATGGCAGAATTAGACCATTCGGCCCGTCAAGTCTACTCCGCCATTCAATCATGGCTGATCTATCTTTCCCTCTCAACCCATTCTCCTGCTAAAATATATATTCAAGCCAAATTAAATTACAGTAGATAGAGCAAAGTGGATACTGAGTGCAGAATGTAGTTCTCAGCATTGTAGTGAACCAATTCCATAGACCACAATGGTCCAATGGTCACACTGGGATGGAGATGAATCGAACAGTACTCTCGCTCATGAAACGACTATTCGGAAGGCTGATAACAGAGGAGAAGAAACTGTTCCCGAGTCTGGTAGTGTGTGCTTTCAAGCTTCTGTACTTTCTACTGGATGGCAACAGGGGGAGAAAGAATTACTGGTGAGGGACAAGTTTTTGATTATGTTGAAACAAGGAACTGCAGATAGAGTCGTAGAGTCTTACAACATGGAAACAGGCCCTTCAGCCCAACATGCCCACACCGACCAACATGTTCCATCAACGGTAGTCCCACCTGCCAGCGTTTGGCCCACATCCCTCTAAACCTGTCCTATCCATATACCTGATTAAATATTTCTTAAGCATTGCAATAGTACCTGCCTCAACTACCTACTCTGGCAGCTCGTTCCATTCACCCACCACAATTTGTGTGAAAAAGTCACGCCACAGGTTCCTATTAAATCTTTCCCCCCCCCTTGCCTTAAACCTATTCCCTCTGGTTCTCGATTCCTCTACTCTGGGCCAGAGGCTCGGTGCGTCTACCCAATCTATTCCTCTCATGATTTTGTATCATGACGTAAGTTGTTGGTTTACAGTGCAAAGAAATAAAGTGCTGGAGTAACTCAGCAGGCAAGGCAGCATCCTTGGAGAAAATGGATAGGCACTCTTTTGGTTTGGAAAACGTCACCAATCCATGTTCTCGAGGGATGTTGCCTGACTCGCTGAGTTACTGCAGAATTTTCTTTGATGATGATGGTGATGGCTTCTTTTCCGAGGCCGGGCAAAGTCTCATCAGTGTGATGGACTGGGCTACTACAACTCTCTGCAATTTCTTGCAGTCTTGGGCAGAGCTGTTCCCAAACCAAGCTATAATGTAACCCGACAGTACGCTTTCTACGGTGCATCGGTCGAAATTCGACAGTATGGTAATTCTTCTGGCAGTGCTCTAAAAGAAATGTCAAGGTCAGAGCATGTCATGTGATATGACCTTTGATACAGAAGCATGAAACTTTGTTGATCCAGCCAACACCATTATTTAAAAAAATCACTATATTCAATATTGCCTACCTTGTTGGCAATCCTGCCTCTGCTATTTATCTGCCAATGTTTCGGCCACATTAAAGTGTTTATACCATGGTGTTGTTTATTTTGTTTTTTAATGTTTTTTTTTAATGAGAACTTTGATATGGTAGACAGTCAAGGCCTTTTTCTCCCATGGTGGAAATGGCAAAGACTATTGGGCATAGCTGGAAGTGAGAGTGGCAATGATTAAAGATGTGTGGGCCAGGATCTTTACACAGAGATTGATGGGTGCCTGGGACGCACTGCCAGGGATCGGAGAGGAGGCAGATGCTATAGTGGTTGACGCAGCCCAGACCATCGAGCAGTCCAACCTCACTTCCATCTACTCCATCTATACCTCACGCTGCCTCGGCAAGGCCACCAGCATAATCAAGGACGAGTCTCACCCCCATCAGAAGTGTGTAAACGTGCACCTCCAGATTCAGGGACAGTTTATTTCCCAGCCGTTATCAGGCAACTGAGCCATTCTATCAACAACTAGAGAGCGGTCCTGAGCTACTATCTGCCTCATTGGAGACCCTCGGACTATCTCAAACCTGACTTCACTGGATTTTATTTTGTACTAAACCTTACTCCCTTTATCATGTATCTGTACACTGTGGACGGCTCGATTGCAATCATGCATCATCTTTCCGCTGACTGGTTAGCACACAACAAAAGCTTTTCACTGTATCTCGGTACACATGACAATAAGCTAAACTAAACAAAAAAAACTAAACAGAAGCATTTGAGATGTACATATTTGACACAAGCAATAAGGAGGCAGCCATAGGTGGAAATGTGGTCATGGTAGGGGAGGGTGCTGAATCCCTTGTCTAAACCTCTTCAGTTTAAGATTCCAAAGTCGCTCAGTCTGCATTTTGTGGGTTAGATAATTAGCTTAGTTTAGTTAGTTTAATTAGTCTAGTTAGTTTATTATTATTGTTACGTGAACTGAGGTACAGTGAAAAGCTTTTTTGTTGCCATTCAACAAAAGGACTATACATGATTACTATCAAGCCGTCCGTCCACAGTGCACAGATACCGGATAATGGGAATAATGTTTTGTGAAAGATAAAGTCCAGTACAATCCAATTAAAGATGGTTTCACGGTCGCCAATGAGGTAGATGGAGATCAGGGCCGCTCTCTAGATGGTGAGAGGATGGTTCAATTGCCTGATAACAGCTGGGAAGAAACTGTCCCTGTGCGTTTTCACACTTCTTTACATCTTGCCTGATGGGAGAGGGGAGAAGAGAGTGCGATTTAGGTGAGACGGGTCCTGGATTAAGCTGGTCGCCTTACCGAAGCATCATGAAGTGTAAATGGAGAAGGGTCTTGACCCGAAACATCACCCAATGCTTCTCTCCGGAGATGCTGCCTGTCCCGCTGAGTTACTCCAGCATTTTGTGTCTGCCTACGATTTAAACCAGCATCTGCAGTTCATTCCTGCACGTCAATAGAAAGGAGATTGGTTTGTGTGCTGGTCTGGGCTATCTCCACAACTCTCTGCATTTTCTTGTGGTCTTGGATGGAGCTGTTCCCAAAACATGCTGTGATGCATCCCAATGACCAGCTTTCCACAGTACATCTGTAGAAGATGGTGAGGTTGTTGGGGACATGCTGAACTTCTTAAGCCTTCTGAGGAAGTAGAGGTGTTGGCTTTCTTTCCTGGCCATTGGTTCGATGTGGCTGGTCCAGGACAAATTGCTGGTGATATTTAATCCTAAGAGCTTGAAGCTATTGTCAATCTCTACTTTGGCGCCATCAATGGAAACCGGGGTGTATGTACTGCTTCGCCTCCTAAACTCAATCTCTATCTCCATTGTCATGCTAACATTGAGGAGGAGGCTGTTGCCTTAGCACCAGGTTACGAGGATCACAACCTCCTTCCTTCACTCCATCTCTTCATTATTTGATATCCGACCCACTGTCGACAAATTTGTAAATTGAGTTGTGTTTGTACTTGGCTGCACAGTCATGAGTGGACTGAGAATGCATCTCTGTGGGGCATCAGCGTTGAGGATTATTGTAGAGGATGATTTATTCCCTTTCCTCACTGATTGTGGTCTGTGGTCAGTACGTTGAGGATCCATTTGCCGAGAGGAGTGCTGACTGCAAGTTCCATGAGTTTGGAGATGAGCTTGGATAGGATATGGTATTGAAAGCAGAGCTGTGGTCCATGGAATAGGAGGCTGATGTAGGTGTCTTTCCTATCCAGGTGTCCCAGGGATGAGCGTAGGACCAGGGAGATGGCATCAACCGTGGACCTGTTGTGGCGGTAGGCGAACTACAGTGGATCAAGGCTGCTTGGTAGACTGGAGTTAATGTGGTCCTTAACCAGCCTCTCAAAGCACATCATGATGCTGGGTGTCAATGCCACTGGACGGGAGACCTTAAGGCAAGAGGTCTTGCTATTCTTTGGCAACGGGATGATTGTAGTCTTCTTAATTCAGGTGGGCACCTCATAACCTGAGGAGAGAGATAGTAAAGATATCTGTGAACACTCCCGCTAGTTGGTCCACACGGGTCCTAAGGACGCGGCCAGGGCCTCTGTTCAGACTGGTTGCTTTCCATGGGTTAACCCTCAGGAAGGATGATCTGCAACAGTGAGCCTGAGAAAAGGCACACTGGAGTCTGATGGGATGGATGTCATCACCCTGTTGGCCTTCCGCTCCAAAACGAGCATGGAATGCGTCAAGTTCATCAGCACGGGCCGCACTATCACCAACAATGCTGGCTGACTTTGCTTTGCAGCCAGTTATAATGTTCAGGCCTTGCCTCAGTCTGCAGGTGTCCAAGTGATTATACCGGGATGTCCAATTTGTCCTGGTATTGTCTCTTGGCATTCCTGATAGCCTTGTGAAGATTGTAGTGAGCTTTCTTGTTCTGCTCGGGATTGTTTGATGTACCCAGAGGTCTTGGGAAAGTACCTCCATGGTTTCCCGTTGGGGAACGCTTGGATTGTGTTCTTTGGTATGCACCCCTCTACGCACTTACTTTTATTTATTTATTCGTGACATCACACAACTGTTTGCCAACAGCGAGCAAGTGTTAGTGCCACGTGGTTGGCCTCTGCAAGGTCCTTTACTGTGCGTGTGACATGCACTTACTGATGACGTCAGTCACCGCCATGGTGCCCCCATTCAGATTGCCCACAGGTTCTCTGAATATGGACCAGTCCACGGACTCGAAGCATTGGCGTAGGAAGTCATGTGCGTCCGCCGGCCAGCGCTCAACAACTTCCTGTATCAGATCTTGATGCAGTATCAGTTTTGGTTTGTGCACAGGGAGTAGAAGCACAGCTAGAAGAGTTCAAGTAGAACTGCAGTTGTTCGGATGATCTGGCAACTGTCTCGCTCAACAGTCCAGGCGGTGAACTGGGGTCCAGAGTGCAAGAGGGTGTGTAGCCAGAGGTGGGGTCCAGAGTGAGACAGGGGCTGGAGTCTGTACTGTGGGTTGTGTGTGTGGCGGGTCCTGAGGTAGGTCTGAATCATCAGGGGTCTGGAAGGTCAAGGGTCAGGGGCGTCAGGCGTCAGGGACTTGTGGATAGAGCTGGCATCCAGAGCGCTTGTATATTTTCTCCTCTCTTTACCTCCTCCTCCTCCACCCATGTTCACTGAAAAGTGTTCCATGCTACTGTCTAACATGTACAAATTGTGAAATAATGGTGAGTTTAGTATTAACATCTAATTGTCCAGAAAACCTGCAGGTCTGGCATCAGCAAAGTCCCAAGAGTGCTGGGTTATGCGAGTTTTACTGTATCCAACCAACGAGACTTAATGTTTGAGGAAACATGGAACATAAAACACAGAAAAGTACAGCAGAAGAAAGCTCTCTGGCCCACAATATCTGTACCGAAAATGATAACATAGCATGATAATTAATCTCATCTGCCTGCGCATGATTCATATCCCTCCATTCTCTGCATATCCATGTGCCCATCTAAAACCCCTTCAATGCCACTACCATATCTGCCCCCCCCCCTAACCACCTCTGTGGGAGTCCAGAACCAGAGGACACAGTCTAAGAATAAAGGGGAGGCCATTTAAAACTGAGATGAGAAAAAACCTTTTTGACCCAGAGAGTTGTGAATTTGTAGAATTCTCTGTCACAGAAGGCAGTGGAGGCCAATTCACTGGATGTATTCAAGAGAGAGTTGGATGGAGCTCTTGGGGCTGGTGAAATCAAGGGGTATGGGGAGAAGGCAGACACGGATTACTGATTGTAGATGATCAGCCATGATCACAATGAATGGCGGTGCTGGCTCGAAGGGCCAAATGGCTTCCTCCTGCACCTATTTTCTATCAGTCTGAAGAAGGGTCTCGACCTGAAACGTCACCCATTCCTTCTCTCCTGAGATGCTGCCTGACCTGCTGAGTTACTCCAGCATTTTGTGAATAAATACCTTCGATGTTTCTATGTTTCTCTGTGTAAAAAAAATCTTGATCCACACATCTCCTTTAAACCTGTGGGATATGCACCAATGCAGAGATGGTGCTTAAAAAAGGGAGCCATTCTCACGCGCCGCACAATTCCTAGAAGCAAGCAGAAACGAAGTCTGCAGAAATCGTAATGGTGGTGCGGGCTTCTTCACAGATCAGTCCCATGGACACCACAGGCAGGTACCATGGAAAACCAGCTGATCATTCAAGTACCAAAGGCATGAAGGATGCAGGTCAAGGTGCAAGAGGCAAGTGGTTATCTAGTTGCCATGGGAGTCACCCGGCCTCAACAAAACCTGTTCCATGTGGCCTGGTATTCATTTGTCACAGGACATTGAATATGGGTGCAAGCCGCTGGAGAAAGTGAGAATGCAAGGGACTGGAACAGTGTCTCTGGGCTACTGTACATTCAATATCATCATAAACAGATCATTAAGGGGTGACACAATGGTGCAGCTGGTAGAGCAGCTACCTCACAGATCCTGATCTCAGGTGCTGTCTGTGTGGAGTTTGCATGTTCTCTCTGTGACTGTTTGGATTTCCTCCTTTAATCTTAGTTTACTTTAGTTCAGAGATAAAGCGGGGAAACAGGCCCTTCGGCCCACCTAGTCCGCACCGACCAGCGATCCCCGCACATCAACACTACCCTACACACACGAGGGACAGTTTACACTTATACCAAGCCAATCAACCTACAAACCTGTACGTCTTTGGAGTGTGGGAGGAAACCGGAGCACCCGGAGAAAACCCACGCAATCACGGGGAGAACATACACACAGCACCCATGGTCAGGATCGAACCCGGGTCTCTGGGGCTGCAAGTGCAGTAAGGCAGAAACTCCTCCGTGCCGCCCACCCTCCGTGAGATCTGGTTTTCTCCCACGTCCCAAATATGTGTGAGTTTGTGTGTCAATCGGCCTCTGTAAATTGCACCTGGTGTGTATGGAGCGGATGCGGAAGTGGGATTCGAAGGGCCGAATGGCCTCCTCCTGCACCTATTGTCTATTGACTAACGTAGAAGGAGAGTGAATGGGTGATCAATAGTCGGTGTGGACTTGGAGGGCAGAAGAGTCTGTTTCCATGCTGTATTTCTAACACCAAAACTGAACTAAATGTGGAAATGAACATGAATGGTTCAGCACACGATGCAGGTACTTCCGTGAGGCACCAGAAACTGCAGATGTTGGAATCTTGACAAAGGAAGAACAAGGGCAGGTCAGGCAGCATCTCAGGAAGGAATGGATAGGCAAAGGTTTGGGTCGAGTCCCTTCTACAGACCTGGCGGTATTTCAGAAATGCCAGCATTCAATGGATAATGAGAATGATCAAATACATTTATAGTTCATTGAAATACATTTATAGTTCATTGAATTTACAAATTGATTGATTCACTTTATGTTTTTTTTCAACAGTTACAGTTCATATAAACTTGTTGCTTATTTTTAAGGGGAAGGGCTTACAGACGAGGAACATAACAAGGGCGTAATGCATATTAATGTCAAGGAACATTTAAAGACTAAGTGGATCATGTGTTAAGTCTTCGGGTATATCATCGGATTAAACATTGACATTAGTTGAGAGTCCTCATTCCAATAAATGATTTCTGTCGTAAACTCCCCTCAGTTATTTACCTTAGTAAGTAGTAGAATCATAGAGCCATGGTCATACAGCAGAGAAAAAGGCTCTTTGGCCTAACATTCACTGCCTCAGAAGGCAGTGGAGGCCAAGTCTCTGAATGCATTCAAGAGAGAACTAGATAGCGCTCTTAAGGATAGCGGAGTCAGGGGGTGTGGGGTGAAGGCAGGAACGGGGTACTGATTGAGAATGATCAGCCATGATCACATTGAATGGTGGTACTGGCTCGAAGGGCCGAATGGCCTCCTCCTGCACCTATTGTCTATTGTCCCTATTGTCTATTGTCTATTGTCCCATTTGCCTGTGTTTAGCCCATATCTCTCTAAACCTTTCCTATCCATGTATCTGTCCACATGTCTCTTGAATGAAGTTATTGTACCAGCCTCAACTACCTCCTCTGGCAGCTCGTGCCCAATACCCACTACATCCTAGTGAGAGAGTTAAGAGACCAGAGCATTTTATTGTCAATGGAACTGAAGGGGAAAAATGAAATTCTTGCTTGCTGCAGCAGCACATCAGCTTTGTAAACACGTGTAGGAAAGAACTGCAGATGCTGGTTTAAATCGAAGGTAGACACAAAATGCGGGAGTAACTCAGCAGGACAGGCAGCATCTCTGGAGAGAAGGGATGCGTGACGTTTCGGGTCAAAACCCTTCATCACCCACCCCTTCTCTCCAGAGACGCTGCCTGTCCCACTCAGGTACTCCAGGTTTGTCAACACAGTAGTCAATAGATAAAATAGTAAACACACAAAAAAGTTCAATAAATAAAAACCCAATACAGTGCAAAAAAACAGAATAAAGTCCCCAGTGCAAACCAATCAGTTGATAGTTTGGAGTTTAGTTGGGGTTTGTAGTGCTCAATAGCCTGGTGGTTGTTGGGAAGAAGTCGTTCCTGACCCTGGACGTTACAGTTTTCAGACTCTGATACCGTCTTACCCGATGGCAGGAGTGCGATGTGAGCATTATCAGGGTGGTGTGGGTTCTTGATGAAACCGGCTGCCTTTTTAAGACCATGCCTCTTATAGATACCATCGATGACGGGGATCACAAAATGCTGGAGTAACTCAGCGGGTCAGGTAGCATCTCAGGAGAGAAGGAATGGGTGACGTTTCGGGTCGAGACCCTTCTTCTTCAGACTGAAGAAAGGCCTCAACCCGAAACGTCACCCATTCCTTCTCTCCTGAGATACTGCCTGTCCCGCTGAGTTACTCCAGCATTTTGTGATACCTTTGATTTGTACCAGCATCTGCAGTTATTTTCCTACACGTCGATGGTGGGGAGGTCAGTACCCGTGATGGACTGGGCAGTGTTGACTACTTTTTGCAATCCCTTCATTCCTGCGTTTGTTGAACCAGGCTGTGATACAACCAGTCAATATGCTCTCTACCGTACACCTGGAGAAGTTCAAGAGAATTGTTTTTCAACATACTGAATCTCCTCAATCTTCAAGGAAGTAGAGGCATTGATGGGATTTCTTTATGCTGGCATCAATATGCTGGGCCCAAGACAGATCTTCAGAGATCTGCACCCTCAGGATCATAAAGTTGTTGACTCTCTCCACCACCCATCCGTTTGATGAAGACAGGTTTGTGGATCCTCAGCCTTCCTCTTCTAAAGTCACCAATCACTTCCTTGGTTTTACTGATGATGAAAGCAAGGTTGTTGATCTGGAACAATTCAATCAGACAATCAATCTCTCTCTTGTGCACTCACCCGTCACTATCCGTAGGTATCACAAAATGCTGGAGTAACTCAGCAGGTCAGGCAGCATCTCGGAGAGAGGGAATGGGTGACGTTTTGGGTCGAGACCCAAGGGTCTCGTCACCCATTGCCTCTCTCCTAGATGGTGCCTGACCCGCTGAGTTTTCACCGTCCGGCATGGCCTGAAATAGGCCGCGGGACTTTTTCTCCGCGGGGGCTTCAATGTCGGGAGCCACGACCGCCCCGACGTGCAGCGGCAGCGTCTTCTCCCGCCCCGGATTGCGGGGCTTGGGTTGGCCTGCTGCGGACCTTTCACCGTCCGGAGCGGCCTGGAACGTGGCAATTACAACAGCCTGACCGCGGGAGAAGACGGCAGGGAAGAGAAAGACATTCTGGCCTTCCATCACAGTGAGGAGGTGACTGGAGGAGACTCACTGTGATGGATGTTTCTTTTTTTGTGTTTTTTTGTTTGTGTTGGTTGTGATTTTGTGTGAAATTGTTTATTTTTATTGCTCTATTGCTGGACTGTGGGTGACCTTTCATTTCACTGCACGTCTTGTATGTGTATGTGACAAATAAACTTGACTTGACTAGACTTGGTATGCTCCTCAAGTTCCTATTAAATCTTCCCATTCTCACTTTAAACGTATGTCCTCTGATTCTTGATTCCCTGACCTGCGTAAAACACTTCATTAATAGAGTGCGTTCAGTAGCACGAGAGAGTCTACAGACAAACAGGAAGAATACAATTTGACATGAATCTCAACAGGAAGTGCACAGTCAATTCTCTGGACCATCGCGACTCGATTAAAAATGGTTGCATTACATTCTGTTTTTGGACAAGGATCAGGTTCCTCAGGTTCTGAGGAAAACATTGCTTTGTGACCGGCTTGCCAAGTTACCAGGCACTGCTTTCATACACATAAAATCCATTGCCAGAGTGAGACCACCCACAGACTGGATGGCCAACACTGCTTGGGTAGCATACAACCCAATGGAACGAACATTGAATTCTTCAATTTTAGGTAATTAAATAACCCTCCCCCTCCCCACTAATCCCCACCCAACCCTTCCTTCTCCCCCCCCTCCCCCCAATCTCTTCCTTCCCCCTACATTCTTTCCACCACCATCACAATTCACAACTCTTCAATCCCTTTGTATCAGACTTTCTCTCTTTTCATCTCTGGCCCTTGTCCACCATCTGCCTATCAACAAAAACTCTCACCCATATCAACCTATTACGTGCAAATATCCTCTAACATACATACATATAAACCTATAGGTGCCGCAGCGGTAGAGTTGCTGCCTTACAGCGCCAGAGACCCGGGTTCCATCCGGATACGGGTGCTGTCTGTACGGAGTTTGTACGTTCTCCCCGTGACCTGTGTAGGTTGTCTCCGGGTGCTCCGGTTTCCGCCCACGCACCAAGGATGTGCAGGTTTGTAGTTTAATTGGCTTGGGTAAAATTGTAAATTGTCCCTAGTGTGTGTAGGATAGTCTTAGTCACGTGTGGCGGCGCCTAACGGCTGCGGCTTGCTGGCAGTCTGTTTGTCTTTTTTCCTTTTTTGTTTGTGTGTTGGTGTTGGGATGGTTTTTGTTTTTGGCTGTGTATGTGTGGGGGGGTGGTAGGGTGGGGGAAACCTTTCTTTTTTTAGGTCTCTTCCTCGGGGCGCGGCTCGGCCGCGGGGCCTTCCATCGCCCGGCGCGGCTCGGCCGCTGGACTTAACATCGCCGGCGCAGCTCGGCCGCGGGACTTAACAGTGCTCGGTGCGGCTCGGCCGCGGGGCCTTCCATCGCCCGGTACGGCCGCGGGACGTTTCAGCGCTCGGTGCAGCTCGGCCGCGGGGCCTTCCATCGCCCGGCGCGGCTCGGCCGCTGGACTTAACATCGCCGGCGCGGCTCGGCCGCGGGACTTAGCAGCGCCCGGTGCGGCTCGGCCGCGGGGACTTCCATCCCCTTGCTGTGCGGGTCGGTCGCCTCGGTAGGGGTCGAGCTGTCTGTCCGTGGGGGAAGAGAGTGGAAGTTTTGTTGCCTTCCATCACAGTAAGGGGGTGTTTGGAGTCACTGTGGATGTTTGTGTTGGGGTCGTGTGTCCTGTGTTCTTTTCTTTTTTGTTGTGTTCTGTGACTGCTGGAAATGTAATTTTGTTCGGCATCTCGGTACCGAATGACAATAAAGTTCTATATTGTATTGTATTGTGTGCGGGGATCACTGGTCGGCGCAGACTGGGTGGGTTGAAGGGCTTGTTTCCACACTGAATCTCTAAACTAAGCTAAACTAAACTAAATTATCTGCCAGGCTTTGGCCTGTCCTTCCTCTCGTCCAGCTTTCTCGCCACCCCTACAATCTGTCTGAAGAAGGGTCTCGATCTGAAATGTCATCTAAGTTGAAATTGAGGGTTCAAAGCATTTACTAAAGCACCTTTAATTTTTTCCATTTCTAATGGTACGCCACTGATCTGGAATATTAAAACTGTTTCTATCTCCAGAGACATTACCTGACAGAGCATTTTTTTACATATTTCATAGGTGTGGTTGGTTGATATTCTGGTTTACTTTAACATATTTGTGTGCGAGAGTGTGGCAACAATTAATACGCAAAGCTGCTTTCAGACGAG
The DNA here is from genome assembly GCF_053455715.1 of Rhinoraja longicauda. NCBI lineage: Eukaryota > Metazoa > Chordata > Chondrichthyes > Rajiformes > Arhynchobatidae > Rhinoraja > Rhinoraja longicauda. The sequence goes on along the minus strand of NC_135967.1, from coordinate 7,112,179 downwards.
CAACAGGTATCAGCACGATGAGGGGTGGCACGGTGGTGCAGCGGCAGTGTTGCTGCCTCACAGCGCCAGAGACCTGGGTTTGCTCCTGACTACAGGTGCTGTCTGAATGGAGTTTGTACGTTCTCCCTGTGACCACGTGGGTTTTCTCCGGGTGCTCCGGTTTCCTCCCACACTCCAAAGATGTACAGATTTATAGGTTCATTGGCTATGGTAAAAATTGTAAAATTGTCCCTTGCGTGTCGGATCGTGCTAGTGCACAGGGTGACTGCTGGTTGGTGCAGACTTGGTGAACCGAAAGGCCTGTTTCCGCGCTGTATCTCTGATAGTCTATCCATAACTCTATTATGTCAAAGGGCACCACAATCCATGACTGACCCACAACTCAAACTCAGGGAATTTTCTTTCACTGTGCCCCCTTCTGCCCTAATGGTACGTCACTGATCTGGAACATTAAAACTGCTTCTATCTCCAAACACTCTATCTGACAGAGCATTTTGTACATATTTCATAGGTGTGGTGAGGAACTGAAGTAATGGAAATATATAAACTATACAAATTACTTTAATGCAGCCACCACGCGTTGTACCATTGTGTAGGGGAACCGGCATCAAGGTTGCTGGGAGCTAATTTAGTGTGGTTCTCATCCAAGTGACCCACATTTGTGCTTCGAAGCCTCAATATGCACTCTGCATGGCGGCAGAATGGAACCTGCATATCATATCATATGATATATATATACAGCGCGGAAACAGGCCTTTTCGGCCCACCAAGTCCGCGCCGCCCAGCGATCCCCACACATTAACACTATCCTACACCCACAAGGGACAATTATTACATTTACCCAGCCAATTAACCTACATACCTGCACGTCTTTGGAGTGTGGGAGGAAACCGAAGATCTCGGAGAAAACCCACGCAGGTCACGGGGAGAACGTACAAACTCCGTACAGTGCAGCACCCGTAGTCAGGATCGAACCTGAGTCTCCGGCGCTGCATTCGCTGTAAAGCAGCAACTCTACCGCTGCGCTACCGTGCCGCCCGTAACACGCCGCCCATGTGGAGTGTTTTTGTTCAGGCATCTCCTGCAGTCTCAGTCGGAGTGTAACATGGTAAGTGGAAGCTTAGTGTTCTGCATTCTTCACTTGTCTAAGTGTCTGAGTATTGCTGGCTTATCTTACATCACTGAGTCCAGTGATCTTTTCCTCTATTTGTGGCCAAGTCTTCTGGAGGTCGTAAATTGTAAGTATCCTGACAAGAGACCTCCTGCCAAGGAGCATAGCCACTGTATTATGGCTGCAAGGGTAAACAAGATGTCAACACATCTTCACAGCACGACATCTAAGAGGATAGCCAAATGTATCTGAAAATTTCCCTTTGTCTTGCTAATTTTCAAATCCCTAAATCTCTATTTCTCACTAAATCCATGTCTCAAGAATTAAATAAAACTCTACATACTTGTGGATATTGCTTGTAACTTAATTTTCCAAATTGACTGTGTCAATGCTTCACAAGTACTGTTGAGTGAGAAGTGCCTTGGACTATGACGAAGCTATAAAGTTCACTGTAGGAATGAAAGGCCTTTCATAAAAATGTTTTTCTTAACCTTTCAGTAAAACGTTCTGCCTGAATTAATTTTCTATTCCTTGTTCAGAGAGTTTTGAGGCTTTTTACGTCCCATTTCTGTTTAAGCATCTAAGGAATGAGCTGAAAAGAGTGGAGAGAAGATTTATGAGGATGTTGCCAGGAGCTGAAGACTTAGAAGAGGTTGGACAGGCTAGGCCTTTATTCCTTGGAGCGCAGGAGGCTAAGGAGTGATCTTATACAGGTGTATAAAATCATGCGGAGGGGATAGATAGGATGAACGCACATCTTTTACCCAGAGAAGGCGAATCGAGAACCAGAGGACATAGGTTTAATGTGAGAGCGAAGAGATTTAAAAGGAACTTGTGGCACAACTTTGTCACACTGAGGCTGGTGGGTATATGGAACGAGCTGCCAGCGGAGGTAGTTGAGGCATTTATCACAACTGCATTTAAAAGACATTTGGACAGGTACTGTACATGGATAGGATTTTTTTTGACGGATATGGGCCAAACGCGGGCAGGCAGGATTAGCACCTTGGTCGGCTTGGGCCTGCTTCTGTGTATTTTTTTCATTTTAGAGATGCAGCGCGGAAACAGGCCCTACTGCCCACCGAGTCCCCACCGACCAATGATCCCCGCATAATAACACTATCCTACACACACTAGGGACAATTTACAGTTATACCAAGTCAATTTACCTACAAACCTGTAGGTCTTTGGAGAGTGGGAGGAAACCGAAGATCTTGGAGAAAACCCACACAGGTCACGGGGAGAACGTACAAACTCCGTACAGACAAGCACCCGTAGTCGGGATCGAACCCGGATCTCCGGTGCTGTAAGCACTGTAAGGCAGCAACTCTACTGCTGTGCCACCGTGCCGTCCTGTGCTGTATGACCCTATGATTCTATGAATCTGCGAACACTCTCTGTAAGAAAATCACGATCACTTGGAACAGACCTTTTCATCCAAATTGATTCCTGGAATCGTATTCTCCTGGTGCCAGTGTAGTAGAGCAGAAATTGGAGACTGATCCCTGACAGAACATCCATGGTTATCTTGTCCAAATATCCTGACAGGGGAATGTAGAACACCCATGAACATACAGCCCACTTACAGAGAGAGCAGGCCTTAGAATGTGGGTAGGGAGCAAAGGGAGGGAAGCAATAACCCTAGTTACTCCAGCATTTGTGTCTATCTTTGGTGTAAATCAGCAACTGCAGTTCCTTCCTACACAATAACCCCAGTTAGAAGAGATTGCACAAATAAAGGCCAGTACCAGTAAGTATGAATGAAATGATGGGGATAAAAGAAAGAAAATGCTAGTCTTCGTAATTTTCATTGCCTAGAAGGATAATGTTGCTGACACAAATCCAAGAAAGAAGTGATGCCAACTGTCAGAATAGACAAGGAAGATGCCACCAGCTAGAAAGGTCATAAGATCATGTGATAGGAGTAGAATTAGGCCATTCGGCCCATCAAGTCTACTGCACCATTCAATCATGGCTGATCTATCTCTCTCTTCTAACCCCATTCTCCTGTCTTCTCCCCATAACCCCTGACACCTGTACTAATCAAGAATCTATCTATCTCTGGATTAACAATATCCACTGATGGCCTTCTCAGCCTTCTGTGGCAAAGAATTCTACAGGTTCACCACCCTCTGACCAAAGAAATTTCTCCTCATCTCCTTCCTAAAAGAACGTCCTTTAATTCTGAGACCATGACCTCTAGTCCTAGACTCTCCCACTAGTGGAAACATCCTCTCCACATCCACTCTATCCAAGCCTTTCACTATTCTGTATGTTTCAATGAGATCTCCCCTCATTCTTCTAAACTCCAGCGAGTACAGGCCCAGTGCCGACAAACACTCATCATAGGTTAATCTACTCATTCCTGGACTCCATTTTATCTCCATAACTCAAAGTGTCTCCAAAGATGTTTTAATGGCCTCAAGTAACCAAGGGTTTAGAAAATAACGAAATTTAGGGAGAAGCTTGCCCTTGGAACAGTGGCGCCAAACATTATCATCTCACGGAGTCCATCCATTGATTTCAGTTAGTCCGTTTTATTCATTTCAATGGAATCAAATTTCAGAAACTGAGTAAAATGTGCAGTCACTTTAACATTTTCGCAAAATCAATTAAGGACACATTCCTAGCTCATTATGCCCATTGAATGCATGGCGTCGAACCAATTTCAAGGAGATGTGTGGGCCAAAGTGCTTTACACAGAGGGTGGTGAAAGCTTGCAACATACTGCTGCAATGATGGTGGAGACAGATACGATAGTTGCATTTAAGAGGCTTTTAGACGTGCAGTGAATGGAGGGATATGGATTATGTGCAGGCACATAAGGGATGGTCTTGACACCTTGCTCGGCACAGACATTGCGAGCCGAAGGGCCTGTTCCTGTGCTGTATTGTTCTCTGCTGTGGGATCTATAAGATATCACATGACATCATAACCTTTGCCCCAGAAGTTATTCTTTGACAGCCCTAGTGTTATGTATCCAATACCCTGTGAGGCGTGCAAGCAGGATGAAGTCTCTTTCCACCAATTAACACTATCATCAAGCCCGTAAATCTAAATCGCGTGTGACTGCAGAAGATGGCTACCTCAGCTGTTAATTAAGACTTAAGCTCCTTTCCTCTGGATAGCACATCACAAGATACCCAAGCTTACTGGAAAGGGACTTACCAACTTCCAGAATTTGACACCAAATGAAGAGCAAGCCATATCTATAACCAGCTTCAACGCTTAGCTGTTAATTAGAGATGGTGATGTGGGAGTCTCTACGACTTTGTGGCTTAATGAGAATGTAAACCTTTCTCTTTTCAAAGCTTATTCTTCAACCCCTCAGCAAGCTACCACTTACATGTAAAGAAGCCGCAAAGTGTCTATTGCTGCCCAATTACATTAGGGTAGGGAAGTCTAGAACGAGAGGGCAGAGGTTTAAGATGAGAGAGGAAATAATTAGCTGGGACCTGAGTGGCAGGTTTTTCACTCAGAGAGTAGTAGGAGTATGGACAGAACTACCAGAGGAAGTGTTGGTACAGGTACAGGAAGCAGGTACAATAGCAATGTTTAACATTTATGTGGGCAGGAAAAGATTAAAAGGACATAGGGGACTAGTTTAAATAGACATTCAGAAGACTATATGGACAATCTTCTGTGGGAGGAAGCTAGTGCACCCAAAGAAAACCCACATGGTCACAGGGAGAAAGTACAAACTCTGTACAGACAGCACCGGTAGTCAGGATCGAACCCGGCTCTCTGGCGCTGTAAGGCAGCAAATCTAACGTTGCTGTGCTGCTGTGCTGCTTGACGAAGGTGGGGAGGTCGGTACCTGCATTGAACTGGGCAGTGTTCACTACTTTTTCACATTCTTTCATATCCTATCTCAGTGCCTGGAATCACTCTCAGTCTCCAGGTCTACCAAGTGCTCGGTATTGCAGAGGCAGAATCTGTGCTCTATTTCTCCAGACGGAAAGCCCACAGGCCCTCAGGATGGCTATCACTGACAGAGCAGACAGCAGCAACCCGGAGTCCCAATGTTTAAGCAGCACTTGGCCTGTTCACCTTCAGGAAATAATCCTTGATTGACCTGAGAGCATTGGGTGGTAAACCAGAATCCTTTCCTTAACGTCAATGGGGCAGCCAGGGTGAGGGCTTCGGTAATGTCTCAGCAACAGCATGGAGAAATTCCTTCCCCCCCTCCTCCCCCCCCCCCCCCCCCCCCCCCCCCCATCCACGCAACCTCAGCAGTTGTCCCATAGGACCCTTTATCATTAGGAGGTCAAAGTTGCCTAGGTGGAGTTTAGTTTGGTTTAGTTTAGTTTAGTTTAGTTTAGTTTAGTTTAGTTTAGTTTAGTTTAGTTTAGTTTAGTTTAGTTTAGCTTACTTTCACAGCATGGAAACTGGCCCTTTGTCCCACCGAGTCCACGCTGACCATTGGTCACCCATTCACACTAGCTCTATGTGATCCCACTTTTTCATTCACTCCCTGCACACCAGGAGCAATTTTGCAGAAGTCAATTAACCTACAAACCCGCTCGCCTTTGGGACGTGGGAGGAAAGTGGAGCACCTGGGGTGGGAAACCCACCTGGTCACAGGGAGAACAAGCAAACGGACAGTGCCCAAGGTCAGGATCGAACCCGAGGCTCTGGCAGCTCTACCAGATGGGCCACTGAAATTAGCCTTTTATTCAAGGTTCTGCGTTAAAGCCAAGGCACTTTTACAAACTGCAAAGGCATGGTGGTAGAATGCTCTGCATTGTGAATTCAGGCACGAATAAGATGCGTATTTATGATTTATGCTGATATAAATGTTGGCAAACATGGCGTGCAAAGGCACAACTACATACCACACGGGACCTCAGAGGTTTGCATGTAAACACAATTTTATTGCATCAGTTATAATGAAAGTGAGTGACTTAGTGATTTGCTTTATAGTGGAATACACAGCTCGTTGGCTGATCAGACAATGCTTTCCCTATGGAGAGTATGTGACATGAAAGCTGAGTGATTTTTAAAAGATTTTTTTAGAGAAACAGGCCCTTCGGCCCACCGGGTCCGCGCCGCCCAGCGATCCCCGCACATTAACACTATCCTACACCCACTAGGGCCAATTTTTTTAAACATTTGCCCAGCCAATTAACCTGCATACCTGTACGTCTTTTGGAGTGATGTGAAATGTGATCACTTGCTATGTCATGGCAGGATGGTCCCTGTATATTCCAGTCATAAAAAGCAACCCTCAAGGCTTTGAAGTAACAGCCCGGCCTTCTGAGGTGGAACTCTGAGAAAAGTATTGGAAAGAACGAACTGGTGTGTTGGAGAGGAAGAGCGGAAGGGTCTGACTCAGCTATAGGTGCTGCCTAATTAATCTAACCACATTGGCAGCTTCATACCGTTCCTCTTCAATCTATTGATCCAGTGACACTGCGATTAAAAGGTCTGTGGTCTGGCTCTCCAATACCAGGTCAAAACACGGTGACACAGGACGATTTCTCAAGGGGACTGCAGAACGAGGACACGTTAGGGCAATGTCTTTATGTTTCCGCAATCGGGTTCAGTACGCATTGTCTTTTTACCAAAGGACTTTCAATTAGATAAGGAGAGTGTGGCAACCTTTGCATTTTAAGCAGCCGAGCATTTTCTCAAGAGCTGAAGGGAAGCCAAGGGGACAAGAATTCAGGACAGGTGTCGAGTCTGCCATGGTCTATAGTGAAACAAATAGAAGCTTGTGCCAGTGCATAACGACTCCAACATAAATCCCTCACTCTGAAAAGGTGAAAACGTCACTTCTGCTCTTTCCTAAAATTTTATTGACACTGCCTTTTAAATTTTCTCTCTCTCTCTCTCTCTCTCTCTCTCTCTCTCTCTCTCTCTCTCTCTCTCTCTCTCCTCTCTCTCTCTCTCTCTCTCTCTCTCTCTCTCTCTCTCTCTCTCCTCTCTCTCTCTCCTCTCTCTCTCTCTCTCTCTCTCTCTCTCTCTCTCTCTCTCTCTCTCTCGGCACGGTGGCGCAGCGGTAGAGTTGCTGCCTTACAGCGAATGCAGCGCCGGAGACTCAGGTTCGATCCTGACTACGGGCACTGTCTGTACGGAGTTTGTACGTTCCCCCCGTGACCTGCGTGGGTTTCTCCGAGATCTTCGGTTTCCTCCCACACTCCAAAGACGTACAGGCATGTAGGTTAATTGGCTGGGCCAAATGTAAAATTGTCCCTAGTGGGGTGTAGGATAGTGTTAATGTGCGGGGATCGCTGGGCGGCGCGGACCCGGTGGGACGAAGGGCCTGCTTCTGCGCTGTATCTCTAAAAAATCTAAAAAATCTCTCTCTCTCTCTCTCTCCCTCTCCAGAAAGAGAATTAATAATTTAAACTAACAAGATGGATTCTTTGTTAAATAAAGTAATACTTACAGTCTCACATCATTTCTTGCTATGACTTTCTCCACAGAAGCAGACAGTTTCTGGAAGTTTCCATCCTAAACCAGATTGCAACACAGAGAATATTGGTCACCTGCTATTAAATTCTTAAATTGCCAACAACCAATATTACATACGACATTTATGTTTCAGGACTTCTTTTTACAATGATAATGGATAGGAAAGGTTTCGAGAGATATGGGCCAAATGCATGCTTAAAGTGAACAGCAGAGAGGTTTTTGAGAGGACACAAGATTAAATCAAAAGGGACAAAGAAAATGAAGTCATAAAGTGCTGGAGTAGCTCTGTGGCAGCATCTCTGGAGAACATGGATAGGTGACATTTCAGGTTGGGACCCTTCTTCATACTGAATCTTTTTGTGTAAACCAGCATCTGCATTTCCTTGTATCCCTAAAGAAAATGGAGGATAGTTTGATAGTGTTGGAATGGGGCAGAGTCTAAACTCTGACAAAAGTGTTAATGTAGCTCACTTTGGTTTATGTAAGTTCCAATTAACGATATAATTTAAGATGGTTAGAGGATTTTATAAAATTTAATATTGTAAAACTAAATTACATATCTATATTTCATCGATGTATAGAACTGTTGATCTTTCTAAACTGTAACCTATCAGGCGTCAACCCATTCGACCTATTGAAAGGCAGCTCAGCGGTAGAGTTGCTGCCTTACAGTGCCAGAGACCTGGGTTTGAGTTACTCCAGCATTTTGTGATACCTTCGATTTGTACCAGCATCTGCAGTTATTTTCCTACGCTCCTGACTTACAGGTGCTGTCTGTACAGAGTTTGTACGTTTCCATGTGACCACATGGGTTTTCTCCAGGTGCTCTGGTTTCCTTCTACACTCCAAAGACATACAGGTTTGTAGGTTAATTGGCTTTGGCAAAATTTGTAAATTGTCCCTAGTGTGTAGGATAGTCTTAGTGATACTCCCTAGCATTTGAGGCCCTCTGAGGGGGCGCTGTGAACTGTTTATGTATGTGCTGTTATGTTTGTGTGCCATTGTATGTTCGTTCTTAGTACCTGAACTGACGTGCAGCACTTTGGTCAACATGGGTTGTTTTTAAATATGCTATACAAATAAAATTGACTTGACTTGACTTGACTAGTGTACAGGAGATCACTTATCAGAGCGGACTCTTGGGCCGAAGGGCTTGTTTCCGTGCTTATCTCTGAAGTCTAAAGTAAAGTCTAAAGGTGCCAGTAGACACAAATTTAGCTGTTTGGTCTCATCTTACATGCTGATGAGGACATTTACTGCCTAAAATCTACTTCCTGAAGTTATGGTTAGGGCCATCATAGAACTGTTGCCCACTTTGCCATCAAAATGCTTGTTACATGGAGATGAGTGGTTCTCTACACCACAGGACTGGAGTGTCATATAGATCAAACATGATACATCCAAAGAATGGATAATGGGCAGGAAAGGTTTAGAGGGATGAGGGCAGGTGGGATTGGTGCTAATGGGGAATCTTGGTCGACATGGGCACGATGCGCTAAAGGACCTGTGTCTGTGCTGTAATACTCTGTGACTCTAAGAATGATGAATTAGATTTCTTTACAACAATCCAATATTGCTATGGTCATTTTAATAGAAACCAACCCCTTTCTTAGATTATAAAAAAGATTAAATTCAAGTTCTTGTACAGTGGAATTTAATATCAGGTTTTCTATATTGTTCAATCCGGCCCGTGGCATTTGAGTCCAGTTTCAATCATTTCACTCGTAATTTAATGCATCAAAATGAAAGTGCAGATTCGGCATCCAGTCATTTCAAAAGAGGCAGAAGGCTCCCCTCAAGAGACAATTATAATCTACTCGACTGCCAATTATAGATTCTTTCAGTGTTTTCGCATGGAAATACTTCAGGGCTAGACCCATAAACATTTTAAATGAGTCATATGTTTCTGAAGTTGGGTTGTAGTCGTTGGTGATAATGCTTCCTTCTATAATTACTAAATTATTATGAAGTATTGTCTTATTCGAAAATAATTCCCTTTGTTCCTTGGTGAAACCATTTGCCCAACATAAGCAGAGTCTGTCTAAGTTACGGAGAAAGCAAGTAGCAAAATAAATGACAAAACCAAGAGTGGCTTTAGAAAGTACAAACCATTTGGAAGGCGGAAACAAAAGTAATTGAAAATGCAGAGCGCAGTTAGTCAGCATCTGTTATTATGGGCTTCTTCATTAGAGAGGTGATCCTGTCTGAAGCAGTAACTTGTCTTTGTCTTGCAGATTCTCACATGCTCTGTCGTTGCTGCTTTCCCTGTTCTTTATTTTTGTAAACAATGTTCAAAAAACTCATTTGGCAGCTGAGATTTAAGCAATACCATCTGCCTCGATATTTATACCTGCGATGCTCAAAGAGACCTCAACCTGAATGTCTTTGAATACATCACGCCAGGGTAAAAGCCACGTGGACATCAGGCACTGTGACGTGTCAGCTTCTGGGTCCGGGGAAGGGAAAGTATTGCAAAGCTACGAACAAGCGACGTGGCCCAAGATGGTGCATGATATCTGTGGCAGGTTGGTGCTGGCTGACCAACCGCAGCTTTCTGAGCCAGTGCAGACTTCAAAGGGAGCAGTACGCGTCTGATATTATCAACTTCAGCTGCCTGACAGCTCTGTAATAAAAATGAATCAAGATTGCGGTTTATCTGTTTATTGTTAAATATTTATAGCTCAGCAATTGAAAGGATTTGGGCAAATCCAAGGAAAACAGAAAATCGCCCAAGTGAGCAATAATTTGTATGGGATGAACTCATTTCACCCCGTACTGAAAGCCAGACACTACCACGGGAAGTACTACATCATTCTCCAAATAATTAGCTGACTGCTTGGCTGGTGCCCTCTCTGCAATCTTGAAGACTGTGGAAAGCATCCACGAAAGTAGATAACAATAGCTGACCTACATTGTGCTTTCTGTGTCCATTGGAAAGTATCGAACATGGATTATGTCTCCTGGGATCAATAAAGTGCCCGACATAGATAAACGATTCATTAGTTTGTGAACTAACCTGAGGAAAGACGTTCTTGCCGTAGAGGGAGTACAGAGAAGGTTCACCAGATTAATCCCTGGGATGGCGGGACTTGCATATGAGGAAAGACTGGATAGACTGGGCTTGTACTCGCTGGAATTTAGAAGACTGAGGGGGGATCTTATAGAAACATATAAAATTCTTAAGGGGTTGGAGAGGCTAGATGCGGGAAGATTGTTCCCGATGTTGGGGGAGTCCAGAACCAGGGGTCACAGCTTAAGGATAACGGGGAAGTCTTTTAGGACCGAGATGAGAAAACATTTCTTCACACAGAGAGTGGTGAGTCTGTGGAATTCTCTGCCACAGAAGGTAGTTGAGGCCAGTTCATTGGCTATATTTAAGAGGGAGTTAGATGTGGCCCTTTTTGCTAAAGGGATCAGGGGGTATGGAGAGAAGGCAGGTACAGGCTACTGAGCTGGATGATAAGCCATGATCATATTGAATGGCGGTGCAGGCTCGAAGGGCCGAATGGCTTACTCCTGCACCTATTTTCTATGTTTCTATGTTTCTAAAGCTTCCACATCCCTTTGAGATTGATTTGAGTGAAGGAAACAAGGGTGTAGGATGAATGGGAGTTCCATATATCTCAAAGATGTTCGGTGTGGACTTGGTGGGCCAAAGGGCCTGTTTCAATGCTGTATCTTTCAATGAATCAATCAAAAGCTTGGACAACTGTTGTATACTAAAATATGGTGGACTTCACTTTGGTTCATTTTACCTCCAACTAACACATCCTTAATCCCATATACATAACTATTCTGCATGGACAGGGTGATTAACTAGATTATTTTAAACGTCAGTTTTAGATTGTGATCTTCCTGATCAAATTAATTGTGTTTCCAGCTATTAATTTGTTTCCCACCCATAATACTATAATCTTCTGCAGATGGTTAAACAGAAATGAACAGAGGGGCCTCTTGTAGCTTTTACCAGGGTGGTGGACTGATGTATTAAAGCAAACCATCCTTGGGTTTTAGCTTTTTTCTTTTAGAAGAAGCCCTCCATTTCCGAAATGACATCCTCTGTGGAAGTGGCATTTAGTGAAAAAAGCAGGAACCTAATGCCAGACAATGCTGGGCAGTCAGATAAGACAGAACAATGATCACAGGCCATTAAGCAGTTAATATTTAATGAATTGAACATTGGTTTGATTGGTGAGCTGGCTATGAAAGATTTTAGTATGTCAATTTAAGACTTCATTGCAAAGCATAAAGGATGATGTTACTAGAAGGGGAATGAAGAGATGGCAGATTTATGTTTAAAAAATAAAGGAGATGGCAGAGACAGTGAGATCTTTGTACATTATCCAAATTTATGTATCAAATCCAAGAATGATGTCATGTGTTTGCTTAGCTCCCAGTCGCTTAGAAACCCTCGTTGAACCCATCCCCACTTTATTTATCTGCATTTTGGATTCATTTTCTTAAGGCAAGACGGTGCGTTTTCCCGAGCTGTTCATGAGTCCTGGGGGTTCCCCACACATGTCCATGTTCCCGCCACTGTCTCCAGGCCACTGGATCCCCTCTCCAACACTAAACAACGAGCTCAGGTTGAGTTTATTATTGTATGCACGAGTACAGCGAGGTTCAGGTCAATGAAAAGAGCTTGTTGCAGCACCCTCAAAGGCCCATAGGCTCGGGCTCGGACAAACACAGAAAAACAAACTGTACTTCAATTGCACATAAGATTCTAAAAAACAGAAGACTATGCAAATGACAAGACTTTAGTACAAGGGCATGGAAAAAAAATAAGTCTGTAAAATAAAAATAAAATCCATCGCAGTGCAAATGGGTGGGCCATGGTGTACTGTTGTTGAGGTAGGATGAGGGTTCTGTAGGTCAGTTCTAGAACATCATAGTTGTAGGAAAATAGCTGTTCCTGAACCTGGCAATAGACAATAGGTGCAGGAGTAGGCCATTCGGCCCTTTGAGCCAGCACCACCATTCAATGTGATCATGGTTGATCATTCTCAATCAGTACCCCGTTCCTGCCTTCTCCCCACACCCCCTGTGGGGGACTAGACGGAGATGTGCAGAATTGCAAATCGTAATTCAACAGACCACGTTGTTTTGACACAGGGCCTAGCGGTAGAGCTACTGCCTTACAGCGCCAGAGACCCAGGTTCGATCCTGACTACAGGTGCTGTCTGTACGGAGTTTGTACCTTCTCCCCGTGGGAACTCTCCAAGTTCTCTGGCTTCCACCCACACTCCAAAGACGTACTGTACTGGTTTGTAGGTTAATTGGCTTGGTGTAAATGGTAAATATTGTCCCATGTGTGTGTAGGAGAGTGTTAATGTGCGGGGATCGCTGGTCGGTGTGGACTCAGAGGGCCGAAGGGCCTGTTTCCGCGCTGTATCTCTAAACTAAACCAGTTTGCCAAGAGGAGCTCAGTTGTCCAGCTGAAACCCGCTCTTAACCTCAACAGATGACAGCACGTGCAGTAGTATGGGGGGCCCAGCCTCTTCTCACAAGTGCTATTGAAAGGGATTATCATTTGCTTTGTGGTTATTTGCTGGCCGGCTGCTTCTGGTTCATTTCAAGTGTCAGTGGGGCTGTAGGTGCTAGAGGGCTGTTTTCATGGACCTGTTGTTCCCAGAAGAGGTGGGGGTGGGGGGGGGGGGGGGGGGGGGGGGAGGAGGGAGTATTTGTATGTTACCTAAAATTTGAAGATTGAAGTTTGGTTTTGTACTAGAAAATTTGCATAGAGTCCCTGCTCAAAGAGAGTATTTATAAATCTTTTTACCGGAGGTGATTGGCTTACAGCGTTTACAGCGCCAGAGACCCGGGTTCGATCCAGACTAAGGGTGCTTGTCCATTTGTACGTTCTCCCCGTGACCTGCCTGGGTTTCCTCCGAGAACTTCGGTTTCCTCCCACACTTCAAAGACGTACAGGTTTGTAGGTTAATTGGCTTGGTATAAATGTAAAAATTGCCCCTCGTGTAGAATAGTGTTAATGTGCGGGTCAGTGCGGACTCGGTGGGCCAAAGGGCCTGTTTCTGCGCTGTAACTCGAAAACTAAACTAAACTAAAACCAAGGAAAGGGAACATTGGGATATGCAAAGGTTGCAGTCTTCCTTGTGATGCAGGGAGTTATTGACTGCATGTTGATAGCTCTGTATACACCTTTATGTCAACTCTGTGATGATGTAGCACTGTGTGCCCAGAGCCACTGCATCTTGCAGGCTGTGTCCTGACAGCAGGTAAATGTCTTTGTTTTGCTTTGTAGCCGAACGCCCGCAGTATCTGCCCCATTGGACAGCAAGGGCTACATATTTTCAGCGTGGCTCATGAATGCAATGAGTAATTTACAAAACTATATATGTGACCTGCTCGCAAGAATGTTACAGTGCAAACCATCAACTCTTCAAACTGAATCAGCTCCTCCAAAGCCTGGAGTGCAACGTTGTCCGACTGACTGACTTCTGGGGGCAGCAGAGTGGTGCAGTTGGTAGCTCCAGTAACCCCAGTTCAATCCCCCCCCTGCAGTGCTGCTTGTGCAGAGTTTGCATGTTTTCCCTGTGGATTTCATCCCGGTGTTTCAATTTCCTCTCTCATTGAAACTGATTATTTTGGCCACTGTAAATTTCCCTTCAGGTGTAGGTGGGCGGTAGAATCCGGGGGGGTGGGGGGAGGGGGGGGAGTGGGGGGGAATAGATAGAAACATGGGGGAGCATTAAAAATTGGGATTGGAGTAAATGGGTGGTTGATGATAGGTTTGTGAGTTCATAGGTCCAGAGGAGCAGAATCAGACCGTTCAGCCCTTCCCATCTGCTCCACCATTCAATCGTGGCTGGGCTATCTTTCCCATTCAATCCCATTCCCCTGCCTTCTCCCCATAACCCGTGACACCCTTACCAGTCAAGAATCAGTCAAGCTCCGCTATAAAAATACTTAATGACTTCGCCTCCACAACTATCTATGGCAATGAATTCCACAGATTCACCACCCTGATTCCACGCTGGGAGGCATGGGTGGTGTTTCGGGGCGAGACACTTCTTCAGACTGAGATGATCTATTGCTGAGTCACGGTGCCAAGTCCTTTCCTCCCTCCGAAGGTTGGCTGGCAAATCTTTGCACAGAGGCTCCAGTTGGATTTTCGGGTTGTCTGAGCTCTTCATGGTTACAACTCAATTCAGGAGCCTGGGAACATTCCCTGCATTATCAGCATGACTCCAATATCTTCTGCCTGTAATAAGGTTCTTCTGGGAAACTCCTAAATTCTGGTGGAAGCAGAATTCTGCTTCCGTTGGAAGCAGCCCTGCTAATCCTCAACATGAAGACAAACCAGGTAAGTATTGTGTCACAAAGATAATATCGAAGAAGGGTCTCAACTTGAAATGTCACCTATTCCATCTCTCCAGAGATGCTGTCTGACCCGCTGAGTTACTCCAGCTTTTTGTGTCTATCCGTGGAGAGATATGGACAGGTTTTTGGGTCGGGACCCTTTTGAAGATGTTTCCTGATCCGCTGAGTTCCTCCAGCACTTTGTGTTTTTTTGCTCAAGATCCTAGCGTAGCAATCTCTCTATTTTAAGGCTCTTCAGCACAAACCTGGTCACATGGAAATGGAGACACAGGGAACTGTGAATGCTGGGATCTTGAGCAAAACACCGCGTGCTGGAGGAACTGACAGCAATGGGTCAGGCAGCATCTGTGGAGGGAATGGGCAGATGACATTTCAGGCCAGAACCTGGGTTCTGTCTAAAGAAGGTGTCCTAATCTGAAATGTTATCTGTTCATTCCCTCCTCGGATGCTGCCTAGTCTGCTGAGTTTAGTTTAGTTTAGTTTAGTTTAGAGATATAGCTTGGAGACAGGCCCACCATGGAGACAGGCCCACCATGGAGACAGGCCCACCATGGAGACAGGCCCACCATGGTGACAGGCCCACCATGGTGACAGGCCCACCATGGAGACAGGCCCACCATGGTGACAGGCCCACCATGGAGACAGGCCCACCATGGAGACAGGCCCACCATGGAGACAGGCCCACCATGGAGACAGGCCCATCATGGAGACAGGCCCACCATGGAGACAGGCCCACCATGGAGACAGGCCCACCAAGGCTGTGCCGACCAGTGATCACCCAATCACTAGTTCTACCGTACACACTTACAGAAGTCAATTAACCTACAAACCTGCATGGCTTCGGAAAGTGGAGGAAACCGAAGCACCCGGAGAAAACCCATGCAGTCGCAGGGAAAACGTACAATGTCTTTGAAGACAGCACCCATAGTCAGGATCAAACCCGGTCTCTGGTGCTGTAAGGCAGCAAATCGACCGAGCCGCCCTCCAGCACTTTGTGTTTAGGTCATATAGTAAACTGAGTTATGCTTTAACTATTTCACAACAATCAGAGACCAGAAGATGGTGAATTTCCTCTCTCCATTTTCTTGAAGGAGTGGTCCGTCCATTGTTTAATCTTCATTTATTCCCAAGAGGGAGGTTTTGCTGAGGGTGTTGGTCTGTTTGCATAATTCCCTGATTTTAATTTGGCATGTTCTAATCTTCTTGTATCATTACGGTGGTGTGAGTGTTACCCCTCTCACCTACCTGACCATGTCCGGGGATGTCAGGCTGTTGCCTCATGCCGGCAAAGATAACCTCAGTTTCTGAGGAACTGTGATCGAACTTGCACATTATGCAATCATCAATGAACATCCCTCTTTCCGATCTTGTGATGAGAGGAGGGGGTGTGATGGTACCGCTGAAGATGGTTGAGTTGAGGAACTCATTTAGTCTATTTCGCTGAACACCTATGCTCAGTCCGCCTTGGCCTATGTGATCTCATGGTTGCCAAACATTTTAACTCCCCTTCCGAATCCCACACTGACCTTTCTGCCCCGGGCCTCCTCCACTGTCGGAGTGCGGCCACGCGCAAATTGGAGGAACAGCACCCCATATTTAGTTTGGGCGGCTTAAAACCCAGCGATATGAATGTTGATTTCACTAATCTCAAGGAACCCTTGCATTCCCTCTTTCTCCATCCCTCTCCCGCCTGAATCATCCTGCTAGTTTCACTGTTCGTATCCCTTTGTTATCACCTCTTCCACTGCCAACAATGAACCATTGTGAGCTCCACCTTTCCTGGGCCATCAGTGCTGAGTCTGATCTGTTCTGTACCTTTTCATACCTCTAGTTTCCCTCTCCCCTGACTCTCAGTCTGAAGGTCTTGAGAGATTGAAACATAGAAAATAGGTGCAGGAGGAGGCCATTCGGCCCTTCGAGCCAGCACCGCCATTCAATGTGATCATGGCTGATCATCCGCAATCAATAACCCGTGCCTGTCTTCTCCCCATATCCCTTGACTCCACTAGCCCCCAGAGCTCTATCTAACTCTCTCTTAAATTCATCCAGTGATTTGGCCTCCACTGCCCTCTGCGGCAGAGAATTCCACAAATTCACATCTCTCTGGGTGAAAAAGCTCCTTCTCGCCTCCGTTTTAAGTGGCCTTCCCTTTATTCTAAGACTGTGGCCCCGGATTCTGGACTCCCCCAACATTGGGAACATTTTTCCTGCATCTAGCTTGTCCAGTCCTTTTATAATTTTCTACATCTCTATAAGATCCCCTCTCATCCTTCTAAACTCCAGTGAATATGGATGCTCCAGAGAGCATCTCTGACCCACTGAGTTACTCCAGCATTTTGTGTCTGTTATGGAGGGATATCTGGATCAGGGTAGATTGAACTGTAGCAAGCATGACACTGATTTCTTTGCACGACTCCAGCCAGTGATCGTTTTTCCCCCTGATCCCCATTAATTTCTGTTTGCTGTCACACTCAGGTAAATGGTGCCTTGATATCAACGTTAGTCCTTCTGCCCTCACTACCTAAACAAGGGGACAATGTGGCAGTATTAAATAAATTAGACACCCTGGAATGGGTGTGGCTGAGCTAATCAAATTATCAGTGAGGTAGTGGTAGAGCTACTGCCTTACAGCATCAGAGACCCAGGTTCGATCTAACAAGCCATTGAAATGTGAAACTAATGCAGCAAACAGCCTGGTTTCGTTTCAGATACTTGTGAGCGAGAACCATGGAGCCTTTGGCTTAGGAACGGAAGAAGTTGGCTTTATTCTGTCCAGTATATCCAGTCCAGGAAATATCTGCTCATTCATCATTAGATGTTGGCTCAGCATTCTGCCAATTTGGAGAGAGTGGAGGGATCAAGAATGACAAGTTAATGTGGTGATGGGATAAAAGTTGGTGTCATCAACATGAATATGCATATTGGTACTATATTGTTGGATGATGTTGTGGACCAGCAGTGCAAAGTCAGGATGTCCGGGCAATGCCTGGGATAAACCCAAGGGCACACCAGAGATAGTAGTTTAGCTTAGTTTAGTTTAGTTTTGAGATACAGCGCGGAAACAGGCCCTGCGGCCCACCGAGTCCACACTGCCCAGCGATCCCCGCACATTAACACCATCCTACACATACTAGGGACAATTTACATTTATACCAAGCCAATTAACCTACAAACCTGCATGTCTTTGGAGTGTGGGAGGAAACCAAAGATCTCCGTGAAAACTCATGCAGGTCATGGGGAGAACGTACAAACTCCGTACAGATTAGCACCCATAGTTAGGCCTTGTAAGGCAGCAACCATACCACTGCTCCACCCCTGGTGACAGTAATGGATGACACACCATTATCAGACTGTAAACTAAGAGGTATCACACTCCCATCCAACGGTCCACACTGGGGAACCATTGAATTTTACTGTAATTCCTTCTTTGCCATATTTCCTGGAGTTGTAGAATCATTGGAGCATAGTTGTGGCCTATTCGGCCCGTTCTGTCCACACCAAGATATTCAAGGGAAGGTTTGTTGCAGCTTGAAACTGAACACAATAAAAATGTCTGGTGCGAGCAACATGAACACCTATTAAAGCACTCTTTAGATTTCAATAGAGTTGCGTTAAATTAGGCAGTCATCATCAAAGACATTATTATTTGTTTTGTAGAATGGGATGAAAAGATGACAAGAAGACAATCTCCACAGTGTTTCAAAGGAATGTGGAACAGTACAGCACCAGAACAGGCCCTTCGGCCCACAGTGCCTGTGCTCAACATGATGTCAAGATAAACTAATTTGAACAGCCTGCACTTGCTCCATACCCATCCATTATCTGCAAATCCACGTGCCTATGTAAAAGTCTGTTTAACGGTACTATTGTATCAGCCTCCACCACCGCCTCTGACAACATATTCCAGGCTCTGTACAAATAAAACACCGCCCTCTGTGAAAAGAAAAAACTTGTCCCTCATATTTTCTTTAAACTTTGGCCCTCTCACCTTAAAGCTATGCCCTCTAGTTTAGTTTAGTTTAGTTTAGAGATACAGCGCAGGAACAGGCCCTTCAGCCCACCGAGTCCGCGCCGATCAGCAATCCCCGCACATTAACACTTTCCTACAGACACTAGAGAGAATTTACACTTATACCAAGTCAATTGACCTACATACCTGTACGTCTTTGGAGTGTGGGAGGAAACCGAACATCTCAGAGAAAACCCACGTGGTCATGGGGAGAACGTACAAACTCCGTGCAGACAGCACCCGTGGTCGGGATCGAACCTGGGTCTCTGGCGCTGCAAGCGCTGTAAGGCAGCAACTCTACCACTGCGCCACTGTGCCGCACAGATATTGACATGTCTAGTCTTTGACATTTCCATCCCAATAAAAAGGTTCTGACTGTCTACTCTATCTATGCCTCTCACCAATGTCGATGCTTCTGTCAGGTATCCCCTCAACCTCTGGCATTCCGGAGAAGACAATCCAAGTTTGTCCAACCTGTCCTTGTCGCTGTTTTCCTGAATCTTCAGAGCAGATGTTGAGAACAAGCCCGCAAATAACCCAATATTATGAAAGAAGTCATTGGTCTGTACTGTCAAACCGTAGGATGGAATGGCAAACAATTTTCGACAGGCGAAAATGGGCGGCACAGTGGCGCAACGGTAGAGTTGCTGCCTTACAGTGCTTGCAGCGCCGGAGACTCAGGTTCGATCCCCACTACGGGTGCTGTCTGTACGGAGTTTGTACGTTCTGCCCCTGACCGCGTGGGTTTTCTCCGAGATCTTCGGTTTCCTCCCACACTCCAAAGACGCAGAGGTATGTAGGTTAATTGGCTTGGTGTATGTGTAAATTGTCCCTAGTGTGTGTAGGATAGTGTTAAAGTGTGGGGATCGCTGGGCGGCGCGGACTCGGTGGGCCGAAGGGCCTGTTTCCGCGCTGTATCTCTAAACTACACTGAACTAAATTTTCGACTTGGGCGGCACAGTGGCGCCCCCTGGTAGAGCTGCTGCCTCACAGCGCCAGAGACTCAGGTTCGATCCTGACCTCAGGATATTGTCTCTGTGGAGATTGTATGTTCTCCTTGCGACCACGTGGGTTTCCTCCAGGTCTTCCAGTTTCCTCCCATATTGCAAAAGCATGCGGGTTTGTAGATTATTTAGAGACTGTAAATTGCCCCTTGTGTGTGACAATAAAGTATTCAATTCAATTCAATTCAATTCAATTCAATTCAATTTAATTCAATGGATGAATGTACAAATGGGAATACATAATACTAATGTGAATGGGTGATTGATAGCCAACCTGGACTTGGTGGGCCGAAAGGCAAGTCTCCTTGCTGTATCTCTCAACTAAACTAAACTAAACTTAGCATCTGTGCAACACAATGCATGGTGAAAGAGGATCTTAATGTCAATGAAAGCAAACAGGATATAATGTTAAAATAAATACAATTGGAATTCCATTATGCATGTACGGCAAACACAATCACAAAACAAAATGTCAACTTCGGGACTGCTTAATCCTTAACTTCTGGCAATACTGTTAGATCTTATTGTATTGTAATATTTGTTTCCTGTATTAGCTGTTCAGTTTACCTTTGGAAAAGGCCATGGAATAGACCTCAAATATACCCATACATATAAATCAAATGAAGTTTATGTATTCCTGCGTTTGGTGGTTATTAATGAAGTATTGAGGGACTCTTTCTGCTTCTCAAAAGTAAAATTCATGAGAAGGAGACACAGTCACTGCAGATGCTGGAATCCAGAGCCAAAACCAAGCTGTTGAAGGAACTCAATGGGTCAGGCAGCCTCCATGTAGTCAAGGGGTTAGTCAGGATAAAGCAGTGGGGGAGGGGTAAAGTCGGAATTTCTCTAACTTCAAGTAATCCTTGCATTCCTTCTCTCTCCGAGTCCCTCCCCCACCCTGCTTGTCCAAGTGGTTTCACTGTTGCCCTGCTTAGTTACACTGTTTGTATCCACACGTTATCACCTTCTTCACAGCCAACAATGGACCATTGTGGGCTCCACCTTTCTTGGGTCATTGTTGCTGGCTTTGATTTGTCCTTTTTCATACCTTTCATTCATTTGTTCTTTGTGCCTTTTCGTATCTCTACTTTCCCTCTCCCCTGACTCTCAGTCTGAAGAAGGGTCTCGTCCCGAAACATCACCTATTCCTTTTCTCCAGTGATGCTGCCTGGCCCGCTGAGTTACTCCAGCATTTTGTGTCTGTCTACTAGCAACTGATAGGTGGACGGAGGTGAGGAGGGTTTGATGGGCAGATGGCGCCTGAGACCTTTACTCACATTAGAAGCAGATTTTATCAATCAATGCTGCTTCACATGACAGTGTGAATCAAAGGGCCATCACTCCAACTGCAGTCTTTGCCATGACCGAGATCCCTCACCTCCCACAAACTCACACACAAAATCTTCTTTGCCATGGAGGTGACTCTGCCCTGCCTGACATCCAGTGCTGACTGGGTGGAGTTTGCATGTTCTACCTGCGACCATGTGTGAATTGCCTGCGGGCACTCTCGTTCCTCCTACATCCCAATGATGTACGGATTGGCAGGTCAATTGATCACTGCAGATTGTGTGCAGTTCCGGTCGCCCCATTACAGGAAGGACGAGGAGGCTTTGGAGAGAGGGCAGAAGAGGCTTCCCTCAACGCTGGATTAGAGGATATTACTTGTAAGGAGAGGTTGGACAAACTCAAATTGTTTTCTTTGGAGCGTCAGAGGCAGAGGGGAGACCTGAGAGAATTATGAAAGGCATTGATAGAGCGTACAGTCAGGACCTTTGTCTGAAGGTGGTGATTTCAAAGACTAGTGGGCATAGCTTAAAGGTGAGAGCGGCAAAGTTTAATAGAGGTGAGCGGGGCACTTTTTTTAGAGAGTTGTAGGTGCCTGGAACATGTTGCCAGGGATGGTGGTAACAGTGGTGTTTAAGAGTCCATAAGTCCATAAGTCACGGGAGTAGAATTAGGCCATTTGGCCCATCAAGTCTACTCCGCCTTTCAATCACGGCTGATTTATCTTTCCCTCTCAACCCCATTGTCCTGCCTTCTCCCCATAACCCCTGGCAGCCTCACTAATCACGAACCTGTTAATCTCTGCCTTAAAAATACCCAAAATACACAGCTGTCTGTGGCTGTGGACAGATATTTGACAGGTACATGGAGATGCAGGGAATGGAGGGGTATGGATCATGTGCAGGCAGAGAAGGCATTAGTTTAACTTGGCATTATGTTCGGCACTGACATGGTGGGCCGTAGAGTGCGTCCCTGCTGCTGCGCCATCCTATGGTCCATATTGTGCTCAGCGTATAGGTGCCTGGTGGACTCTGTGAAGTTAATAAAAATGTGGGGCAAATAAAATGAGATCAGTGTAGGATTAGTGCAAATGGGTTCTTAATGGTCGTCAGGGACTGCAGCTGTTCCCATACTGTATGATACTAATTGAAGTTTATGACCAACCGCTGAGATCCTTGTGCTTCCCTCATCAAACTTAAATAAAATAAAAGATCATAAATATGTATCAGTTAAAATCGAAAGAACACTTGATGAGTTCATTACTAAACGCAGCTCAATAAATCCAGTCAACCAGAATGCAAAAGCTTGTAACTTAATACACAGATTAATATCAGCTTGCACCTGAACAATAAAATGCAGGCAGAATAGGAATTGAAATTTATTTCTCTGGTGTTGCAGTAACTTTTCTGACGGAAGTTATTTTACAAAAATGAGTCCGCCTTAATTACAAAATGCTTCCTGAGAAGAAAGAGAATAATAATAATAATAATAATAATGCATTACATTTATATAGTGCTTTTCTAAACACTCAAAGACGCTTTACAAGGTTTACTAAAACATAAAAGAAAATAAATAGATAAATAAGTAAACGAAGAGAAAAGGAAAAAGAAGGTGCGGTAACGGTCAGTGCTGAACAGGTGAGACTTCAGTGATGTTTTGAATGTGGTGAGTGAGGAGGAGTCTCTGACGGTTTGGGGTAGTGAGTTCCAGAGTGTGGGAGCAGCGATGGAGAAAGCCCTGTCCCCCCAGGATCTGAGTTTGGTCCGGATGGGGGGGGGGGGGGGACAGGAGGTTTGCAGCAGCAGAGCAGAGGGTACGGGTTGGAGTGTGTCTGTGGAGGAGGTCAGTCAGGTAGGATGGGGCCAGGTTATGGAGGGCTTTGTAGGTCGAAGAGAAGAGAATGTTCACAGTTCTGCTGCAGGTGGAAGCAACATATAGCAGAGTGGTTGATGTGCAGGACTCACTGGGAGAGAGTGCGATCACTACATTTAAGAGACATTTAGGCAGGCAAGGCATGGAAGGAGATGTGCTCCAATGTGGGCAAAATGGGACTAGCACAGACAGGCAAAACAGATGGAATGGATGTGGTGGGTTACCTAGAACATAGAAAAATGTGGCAAGATGTGCAGGAAGAAAATCTGCAGATGCTGGTTTAAATCGAAGGTAGACACAAAATGCTGGAGTAACTCAGCGGGTCAGGCAGCATCTCAGGAGAGAAGGAATGGGTGACGTTTCGGGTCGAGACCCTTCTTCAGACTCACCTTTTGGGTCGAAACCCTTCTCCAGGATCACAGGAACAGGCCCTACGGATCATAGTAGAAACAAGAAACCGCAGATGCTGGTTACTACACAAAAGGACACAAAGTGATGAAGTAACTCAGCAGGTCAGGCAGCATCTGTGGAGAACATGGACAGGTGACATTTTTGGGTTGAGATCGTTTTTTAGACTGATTGTAGAGGAGAGAAAAAATCTGGAAGAGGGGAGAGGCAGAAGACAGCATGGCAGGTGAAAGGAGGACATAGGTGTGTTTGTACCTGCACCCTTCATCTGCCATTGTAAACTAATCCCATCTGCCTGCGCATGGTCTATATCCCTCCATCCCATGCTTATTCATGAGCCTCTTAAACATAACTATCGTAACTGCTTGCACTACTTCCCTTGGCAGCAGGTTCCAGGGACCTGTTTGAACATTTGCTTCGTAAATCTCCTTTATATTTTCTTCCTCTCACCTTCAAGCGGTAGTTAAAGGGCTCGTTTATGCGCTGTGCGAATCTACGACTTTAATGCCTGAGTATGGAAGTAAAATAGTCTCATTATGGGAGGTAGATTGTAGCAACGCAAAGAAAGTCTGGCTGGTGCATAAATGTCGGTGTTAATGATAAGGCCTCTGATAGCAAGGCCTGAGTCACAGTTGTGAGCTTGCCACAATTGTGTGAAAGGCAGCAAACGATGGCAGCGTATTCCCCATTGCAGATAGAGTTTAGAGCAGCATAATGCCGCAACTGTACAGAGAATTCAGTGGAGAAAGCAATTCCCAAATGGCCAGCCAGAATAACAAATGGTCAGCCTAATTAGTCAGTGTAATATTGGGGCTGGTGAGCAATCTGAGGTGTGAACATTAAGTATGATGTCCTAGGAGGAACGACAATGGAAAATGCAATGGCTTTAAAATTGAGCTGCAAGTTACTTACCAGCATTTACAGAGGAACAGCAATCCATCTGCAGACTCCTAGATTATGCTGAGGTCGAGATTTTTTTTCCCCCCTACCTAATTATAGAAACTAACTACAAAAATAGGCCGACATTGTTGGAGAAAGATGAGCTCAAATGACTTTAAAAATGTATATGGTTTGAGAACTTCACCCCCACAGCTGGAGTAATAGGTAGATATGGACAAGGCATCCACACTTACATCGAGGGGCACTAGGCCTAATGCCATCTCCATCTCCTGCAGGCCTAGAGAAAATAACAAAGTGCTGGAGGAACTCAGGGGGTCAGGCAGAATGTATGAAAGGGAATGGGGAGGGGGCAAAACCTCAGGTCGGGAGCTTCTTAGTTCCTCCAGCACTTTTTTTGTTCAAAATTCCAGCAGCTGCAATTACTTTAGTTTAGAGATACAGCGCGGAGGAAACAAGCCCTTCGGCCCACCGAGTCCGCGCCGACCAGCGACCCCCGCACGCTTACACTATCCTGCACTCACTAGGGAAAATTTACAATTTTACTGAAGCCAATAATCCTACAAACCTGTACGTCTTTGGAGTGTGGGAGGAAACCGGAGCACCCGGAGAAAACCCATGCAGGTCACTGCAGGGAGAACGTACAAACTCCGTACAGACAGCACTTGTAGTCAGGATCGAACCCGGGTCTCTGACGCTGTAAGGCGCTCTACCACTGTTCCACGTGTCTCTCCATTCTCCTGCAGTCCTAGACTGGTGCTATACACACTGAATGTACACTATGCACACTCCGTTCCTCCTCTACCCAAGTCATCTTGCTAGTTTCAGTTCTTATCCCTTTGTTTTCACCTCCACCTCCGCCAACAATGGACCATCGTGGGATTTCTGACCATCAGAGTCGTCTCTGATCTGTACTGTACCTTTTATACCTGTAGTTTCCCTCTTCCCTGACTCTCAGTCTGAAGAAGGGTCTCGACCCGAAACGTCACCTATTCCTTTTCTCCAGAGATGCTGCCTGACTTGAGTTACTCCAGCATTTTGTGTCTCTCTTAAGGGTACATATGATACTGCTTTAACTGTTACAGGCTCTGATCTTTGGGTTGCTCTTCCATCTGTTAAGCTGCTCCATAAGGTTTTGTGCATCTGGTTCTGAAATCTCTGCATGACCGTCAATCCTACATAATGTTTCACCTAGCACTTTGTATGCTGTGGTAATGCTATGGCTGCTACCTAAATGCAGGCTGTTGTTGCTGTTGAACTGACAAATTCTGTAGTTAAAATGAAAGGAAGATAATCGCAATGTTAACTGCAAAAGTGGAAAACACCAAGACTCTGAACTGATCTTATTTCCCTTGTTTGTGTCAGTTTATATTATGTTTCTTTTTCAAATCCATGCTTAATTTCTTTTGAAATAATAAATTAATCTCTGCCTCAGTAGCTAATTTAAGAACTGTGTTCCAGGCTTTAATGTCCTTTGAGAGAAACTTTCTTTTCAGATTAATCCTAACTTGCTGCAGTAATTTCGACAGTGCAATGGTGTAGATTTGTGCATTTCACTTTTCTCCTGATCTACTATTTCCACTGTTTCTACTATTTCAGTCTGAAGAAGGGTCTCGACCCAAAACGTCGCCCATTCCTTCTCTCCTGAGATGCTGCCTGACCTGCTGAGTTACTCCAGCATTTTGTGAGTAAATACCTTCGATTTGTACCAGCATCTGCAGTTATTTTCTTATACTATTTCCACTGGATCACTTTTTTCTAGAGTATGTTGTTTAAGATTGGTATGTCCCAATTTTTTCAGGGTGACTTAATAGAAGTTATTTGTGTTCGGAAGGGAATTATAAAATTAATCAAGGAACATTTTTATTGCAACTGAAATATCAGGTCACAAGCCAAAAGTTAAAACTGTTAGGTCCCACAGTCAGCCAAAGGTCAGAACGCTGCATAAATCATCAGCCAAGGCCTTGCCAATGAACTGCTTAATATTTAAAGTGGTTATTGGTTTCATTCTTAATGAAGGAAAATATTTTGGGATAAGATGGTGGTTTGGGGGGTGGTGGGGGTGGACAGGGAGCACTGATTCATTTAAATTTATCTTGACTTTTTGGCCAGTTCCTGTTCCTGAGAATTCTTCAATTTTCTGGGGGGAAATGTTGATGGTCCTCATAGACCACGTTCATGAGAAGGGAGAATGGCGGTTCACCATGACGCCGTGAAAGGTTTGCTGTAAACTGCAGTAGGTCAGTAAGGTAGGGGCATGTTGTGATCTTGGTAGACAGGAGAAGCATGTGGTATGCCTGCTTTGTAATAATGTAACAATGACATTGACTGGTACCATCGTTTCCAAGATGGCGCCCAACCCAGGCGAATATTTGCATGCCAGCCACAGAAGCAGATCTACAATCTCATATTACAATCTCTCCACACTCTTAAATCTCTACTCCTACAGCAACATTTCATACTTTAACTATGATCACTAAAAGTTATTTCCTTATCGTGTTTCTATATACCGTAAATGGCTCGACTGTAATCATGTAATGTCTTCCCACCGACTGGATAGCACGCAACAAAATTTTTTCACTGTACCTCAGTGCATGTGGCAATAAACTAAACTGAATACAATTGATCATTAATAGAGCTTGAAGACTCGGCAAGGGTATAAATGTTCTTCCTTTGGAAAGTCGACTACAATTTTTCTGATGTATTTTATGTACAGTACTGCACGGATTTACTTAAACAATGGTAAAAAGTATATATGGTAAAACTCCAATAATTTGGTATCGTTGGGACAGATTTGCTGGGTTTATTAATTCCTGAACATGTTTTTTAATAGTCATTTAAAAAAATGTTACATGGTATTATAATAAATCTTTCAGTGAACCCAGTACGTTTGAAGGCAGCGCGGGAACCCATTAGTTTAAAGAGAGCGTGGGAAACAGGGATCTGGTGAGTTATGTGGGAGAGAGCGAACCGGAATTGTGGTGGGTGAAAAAGGAGGAAGGGAAGCAGGGGTTCGAGCTATTGGGATGGCGGCATGGTGTCCAGGCTTTGGTGAATGGGGAGGGAGCATGGGAACCAAGGCCATGGGCAATGGGAAAGGACTAGGGCAATAGAGGCGGCACGGTGGCGCAGTGGTAGAGTTGCTGCCTTACAGCGAATGCAGCGCCGGAGACTCAGGTTCGATCCTGACTACGGCCGCCGTCTGTACGGAGTTTGTACGTTCTCCCCGTGACCTGCGTGGGTTTTCTCCGAGATCTTCGGTTTCTTCCCACACTCCAAAGACGTGCGGGTTTGTAGGTTAATTGGCTGGGCAAATGTAAAAATTGTCCCTAGTGGGTGTAGGATAGAGTTAGTGTGCGGGGATCGCTGGGCGGCGCGGACCCGGTGGGCCGAAGGGCCTGTTTCTGCGCTGTATCTCTAAATCTAAAAAAATCTAAAAACAGGGGACCGTGGCAAGACACAAGAGGTGCGCCAGATGCCAAATCATCTAAATTTCAATATGATTGGATAGTGGATTTTTAAAGTTTTACCACTTACAATAATGGAGCATTTTCATCCTCCTCATATTTTCCATGCACTATAAAATTATAAATTTATGACATGAAATAGTGTGAACATGATATAATAATCAAGTTCTACTATTTCTGAAGCAGTCAAGTGTTTGATTGTTGAGTGTAATTCTTTGCACTGTATGGCCTTGAATATCTTCATTCCCCTCCTGTGCCGTTCTGTGCAAGATAGGAACCATTGCTCATTTTTCCAAGCTGGTGAAGCTAGCTCTGTCTCCTAGACAGTCTATAAATACCATACACTGAGAAAAAAAATAAAAAACATTACAACCTTGTGGTTGTTGGAAACAAAACAAAAATGTTCCCACAGACCTTGGCTGGCTCAGCTGTGTGATCCAATGATAATTTACCATTTTGCACACAAACGTCTGTATATCTTATTTCGGATGCATTTGACTTTGGCAAGTTTCTGGGTGTGAACATGTTTCTTGATAATGACAGGGGTTTGTGGTGTCAGTTGGTGGGGTTCTCATGTGTACGCCTTGTTGGTCACTTGCACCTGGAGCCAACTAAGTGAACTGACACGTTCACCTTGGATGTTGCACCCATAAG
This sequence comes from Rhinoraja longicauda, assembly GCF_053455715.1. NCBI lineage: Eukaryota > Metazoa > Chordata > Chondrichthyes > Rajiformes > Arhynchobatidae > Rhinoraja > Rhinoraja longicauda. The sequence goes on along the minus strand of NC_135967.1, from coordinate 7,083,712 downwards.
GGCAAATAAAGATGATTACCATCTCGAGAGTCGAGCATCAAAGATCGATTAAATTATTTTGTGTAGCAGCTTAACTGGCCTGGAAATGCAATACATACATGCAGGCAAATATAATAATCACAGAGTCCCAAGTGCAACCAAAGAGATAGTCCACAAGGGTTCATGGTTGCTGACATTAGTGTTGTGTTGTTTAGTTGAGAGATACAGTGCAGAAACAGACCCTTTGGCCCACCGGGTCCATGCTGACCAGTGATCACCCCGTACACTAGCACTATCCTACACATTAGGGACAATTTACAATTATTTACTGAAGCCAATTAACCCACTGACCTATACGCTTTTAGAGTGAACTGAAGCACCCGGGAAAAATCCATGCGGTCACGAGGTGAATGTACAATCTCCGTACAGACAGCTCCCATAGTCAGGATCGGACTCTGGTCTCTGGCGCTGTAAGGCAGCAACTCTACCACTGGTGCTATCTGGCAACTGAATTATCCCAGGGAGCAGTGCTGAACTACTATCCACCTCTTCGGTGGCCCTCGGACTATCCTTGACCGGATTTTGCTGGCCTTACCATGCACTAAACGTTATTCCCTTATCACGGCACGGTGGCATGGTGGCGCAGCGGTGGAGTTGCTGCCTTACAGCGAATGCAGCGCCGGAGACTCAGGTTCGATCCTGACTATGGGCGCCGTCTGTACGGAGTTTGTACGTTCTCCCCGTGACCTGCGTGGGATTTCTCCGAGATCTTTGGTTTCCTCCCACACTCCAAAGACGTACAGGTTTGTAGGTTAATTGGCTGGGCAAATGTAAAAAAAATTGTCCCTAGTGTGTGTAGGATAGTGTTAATGTGTGGGGATCGCTGGGCGACGGGGACCCGGTGGGCCGAAGGGCCTGTTTCCGCGCTGTATCTCTAAATCTAAAAATAAAAATCATGTATCTATACACTGTAATGTCTCGACTTTAATCATGTATTGTCTTTGTGCTGACTGGATAACATGCAACAAAAGCTTTTTACTCTACCTCGGTACACGTGACTAAACTAAACTAAACTGAACTGAACCGTGTCACCGTGTAGTGTTCAAGAGTTCGATGGCCGCTGAGAAGAAACTATTCTTGAACCTGGTGGTCAGTGTTTTCAGCTGCTTCTTTCTTTCTGTACCTTCTTCCTGAAAGTGTGATTTAAATGAGAGAGTGGCCATGGTGAAGTCTTTTGGAAGCAGAACCTTCGATAGATCCCTCCGATGGTGGAGAGGTCAGTATCTGTGAATATCCACCACTCTCTGTAATCTCCTACATTCCTGGGCGTTCGGATTACTGAACCAGGCCGTGATAAAACCAGTCAGTGTAAGAAAATAACTGCAGATGCTGGTACAAATCGAAGCTATTTATTTCACAAAATGCTGGAGTAACTTACCATAAATTGCCATAGTGAGGCCCACCGGAAATTGGAGGAACAGCACCTCATATTTCGCTTGTGCAGCTTGCAGCCTAGCGGTATGAACATTGACTTCTCCAACTTAAGATAGTTCCTCTGTCCCTCTCTTCCCCTCCCCCTCCCCAGTTCTCCCTCTATCTTCCTGTCTCCACCTATATCCTTCCTTTGTCCTGCCCCCCTGACATCAGTCTGAAGAAGGGTCTTGACCCGAAACGTCACCCATTCCTTCTCTCCTGAGATGCTGCCTGACCTGCTGAGTTACTCCAGCATTTTGTGAAACCAGTCAGTGTGATCTCCACTGTACACTTGTAATAGGTCAATAGATCAAAGGCTACAATTCTCCCTTATGCATCCAATGTTTAGTTTTACTTCAGCTTTGTTTAGATATACAACGTGGAAACAGGCCCGAGGGCCGGAGGCGACCTGCGGCGATCCCCGCATACTAACACCATCCTACACACACTAGGACCAATTTACAATTTTACCACGCCAATTAACCTGCAAACCTGTACGTCTTTGGAATGTGGGAGGCAACTGGAGCACCCGGAGAAAACCCACGCAGGTCACGGGGAGAACGTACAAAGTCCATACACACAGCACCCGCAGGCAGAATTGAATCCGGGTCTCTGGAGCTGTAAGGCAGCGACTTTACTTCAGCGCCTCCGCGGTGCCCCAATGGCCTTCACCTATGCTCCAGATCCACCAAGAAACATAGAAACATAGAAAATAGGTGCAGGAGGAGGCCATTTGGCCCTTCGAGCCAGCACCGCCATTCATTGTGATCATGGCTGATCGTCCACAATCAGTAACCAGTGCCTGCCTTCTCCCCATATTTCTTGATTCCACTAGCCCCTAGAGCTGTATCTAACTCTCTTTTAAATTCATCCAGTGAATTGGCTTCCACTGCCTTCTGTGGCAGAGAATTCCACAAATTCACAACTCTCTGGGTGAAAAAGTTTCTTCTCACCTAATTTTTAAATGGCCTTCCCTTTATTCTTAGACTGTGTCCCCTGGTTCTGGACTCCCCCAACATTGGGAACATTTTTCCTGCATCTAGCTTGTCTAGTCTTTTTATAATTTTATACGTCTCTATAAGATCCTCTCTCATCCTTCTAAACTCCAGTGAATAAAAAGCCTAGCCTTTCCAATCTTTCCAAATATGGCAGTCCCTCCATCCCAGGGATTAGTCAAGTCAAGTCAAGTCAAATTTATTTGTCACATACACATACTCGATGTGCAGTGAAATGAAAGTGGCAATGCCTGCGGGTTACCTACGCTGCACGGCCTCAATAGCAATGACGTCCTTCCTCAAATTAGGAGACCAAAACTGCACACAATACTCCAGATGTGGCCTCACCAGGGCCCTACACAACTGCAGAAGGACTTCTTTGCTCCTGTACTCAAATCCTCTTGTTATGAAGGCCATCATCCCATTAGCTTTCTTCACTGCCTGCTGTGCCCGCACGCTTACTTTCAGTGACTGGTGTACACGGACACCAAGAATGCAGAAAATGGGTCCTACTCTCCCTCAATAGTACTCTAATTCCCTTTGTTCTTGTGTCATTGATTCTTATAAAAAAACATGGAAGCACAAGGATGCATGTTACTTTAAACTTGCTTTGCTATTCAAATTCATTGCCTCCTCCAAATCACACCTGATTTTTTTCCTGTCCATCCATCAGCCTTAAATATAGTCAACCACTGATCTCCAGTTACAAAATTCACAATCGTCTTGGTGAAGAGATTTGGTATCGGTAATGGTTTATTATTGTCACATGTGCTGAGGTACGGTGAAAAACTTCACATGCATGCTATTCAATCAAATCACACCATACCCAGGTGCAATCAAACCACACACATGTACAGCTGGTAGCGCAAAGAGGAAAAATAACCTTAATGCTGAATGTAGTGTCAGAGTGCAGATTAAACAAAAGGGCAAGAGCCGTAACAAGGAGTTTAGAAGAATGAGGGGGGACCTCATTGAAACATACAGAATAGTGAAAGGCTTGGGTTGAGTGGATGTGGAGAGGATGTTTCCACCAGTGGGAGAGTCTAGGACTAGAGGTCATAGCCTCGGATTTGAAGGACGTTCTTTTAGGATGGAGATGAGGAGAAGTTTCTTTAGTCAGAGGGTGGTGAATCTGTGGAATTCTTTGCCACAGAAGGCTGTGGAGGCCAAGTCAGTGGATATTTTTAAGGCAGAGATAGATAGATTCTTGATTAGTACAGGTGTCAGAGGTTATGGGGAGAAGGCAGGAGAATGGGGTTAGGAGGGAGAGATAGATCAGCCATGATTGAATGGCGGAGTAAACTTGGTGGGTCGAATGGTCTAATTCTACTCCTATCCCTTATGACCTTATGAGGCAGTTTGGGAGATCAGAATTTCCTCTCATCTTTGTTCTAAATGGCTAACCTCTTACTCTGCTAGCTCTTGATTCTACAGCCAGAGGAGACAATCGCCCCATGACATATCCTACCAATCCCATTGGGTCTTAGATGTTTCAATGAGATTGCCCCTCATTCCTCTGAACTCCAGAGAACGTAGAAATCTCCATTCATCCAACTGGTGGGCAGAAGCTCCCCTGACACTTGGAATTCATGCTGTCTACCAACAAGGTCTAGGCAGGAGATCAGAAGAATACTTCAGATATTGTATCATAAACAGACATTACAGATCTCCCATGGAAATGGAAGGGATTTTTTTGTAAAATGTGCACATGACTAAAATTTGATTTATGTGTAAAGAAGACTTATTAAAGTTGACTTATGCTGACGGAATATTTTGTAGAGCTGCATTTTATCAGTGTCAGATGTTATATCAGTGCTTTTTCTAGTGAACCGCATCAGAACCAATGATGTGATGGAATCTGGTGCATCTGTCTCTGCAATGGTTGGGGTTTCACAGGTTAATTTTTTTAACGTTTCTGTGGTTGAAATCATGTTGCCATAAAAGTATCACATGAAGGTTTCTTCCCATTGGGAACAGTCACGAACAGAGCACACCAACAGTCACGTTGTTCTGGGATCCAAGGCACGTCTGTGATGTTTTTCAGCACAGCCTTATCCTCTTTGCTGTTTAAAAAGAACCCCAGAGGAGAACCGTTCAATGCAGCGGCTTAATCACTGGCTTTTCATCTCTGAACCTTGTTTAATATCAGTCCTGGATGACTGGGTAACATTTCTCTGCTTATGCAGAACGGGTCTCAAGCGAGGTTTTCTACAAGTGTGAGTTTAGGTGACCAAAATGGAGCCTGTTTCGGCCTGTAATCAAATAACTAGGGTGCTGCTCCCTTCTTCAATAGTTCAACATCCTGTTCGCAAAGGGAACTTAAGCATAAAAGTGCAGAACTGAGGAAATATTATACCATCGGAACAAAATCATTCAAAAGTCCAATAGCGCTCTTCAGAATGAGAACAGGGAAGTTATTTTGGGTGTATTTGCCAATATTTATCACTCGATCAATAAAAAAAAGAGCTTTATTAGCATTAGTGGTGCTTTAGAAAAATGAGGATGATGGTATATAAATGCAGTTCTACCTATTTTGCCACATGTCGTCTGTAGCAAGGCTGAGCTTGGGAATTTGGAACATTAAAATTCACATGTTACACCCCTTGCATTGTGAAGCAGGTTTATTCAACCGTGATCGAGTTATATGAATATTCCATCTAACAATTGAAACTCTGGTGCTGTTGAGAAGGCAGGGCAACATGTGCCTGGGCAGGGAGCTAGAGGGGGGGAGGGAAATCAAGGTTCGAAATAAAAGGCAGAAAATAAGAAGAAAAAGAAAGCAGCAAAAAAAAAGAAAGAAGACAAGAAGATAAATAGACTTAGTGGAGCCAAAAGACGGGCTGATGGTAAGAAACAGTGGTAAAAGGACAAGCTTGTGGGGTCCATATATAAAAGCATATAGTATTCATAGTAAAGTCCATGAACTAACGGTATAACTGGAGATCAAAGGTCTGATCTGAAAATCATTTGGAGACATGGTTACAAGGAAATCAAAGCTTGGAATTTGATATTCTTTTAAAATTTAGATTTAGATTTAGAGATACAGCGCAGAAACAGGCCCTTCGGCCCACCGGGTCCGTACTGCCCAGCGATCCCCGCACATTAAAACTATCCTACACCCACTAGGGACATTTTTTACATTTGCCCAGCCAATTAACCTACAAACCTGTACGTCTTTGGAGTGTGGGAGGAAACCGAAGATCTCGGAGAAAACCCACGCAGGTCACGGGGAGAACGTACAAACTCCGTACAGTACAGCACCCGTAGTCAGGATCGAACCTGAGTCTCCGGCGCTGCATTCGCTGTAATGCAGCAACTCTACCGCTGCGCCACCGTTTATGAACGATAGATAGGGATAGTCTAGACGCGGGCTAGCTCTCCATAAAGTGGTGAAATAAGTACGGCTGTGAGCGATGATCTAGGCTCAGAAGATGTCGAGTCCATTTGGGTGGAAGTAAAATAATAGAGTGAGGGAGAACACAGTGGCTGGAGTGGGGGGAGTGCCGTAAATCTTTCCCACCTTGCCTTAAAACTGATGTCCTCTGGTTCTTGTTTTCCCTACTCTAGGTAAAAGACTCTGTGCATGCACCCTATCTATTCCCCTCATTATCTTATACACCTCCGTAAGGTCACTCTTCAACCTCCTGCGCTCCAAGAAATAAAGTTTAGTTTATTTTATTATTGTCATGTACAACTAGGAATGGTGAAAAGCTTTATGTTGCACGCTGTCCAGTCAGTGTGATTACAATCAAGCCGTCCGCAGTCCTAGCCTGCCTATCCTTTCCCAATAGCTCAGGCCCTCAAGCCCTGACAACATCCTTGTAAATCGTCTCTGCACTCTTTCCAGTTACACAATATCCTTCCTCTAGCAGAATGACCAAAACTGAGATGTATGATAATTGAAAATAGTGCAGATTAATCCTGGGTATGAGGAAGAATGGTTGAACAGATTAGGTCTGTGCTCAATTGAGTTGAGAAGAATGAGAGGTGATCTTATTGAATCATATAACATTCTTAGGAGGCTGGACAGAGTGTCGGCTGGGAAGATGTTCCCTTCAAGGACCAGGTGAAAGACTCTCAAAAGAAGGGGCACCCATTTAGGATTGAGTTGAGGGAGAAATTATTTTCTCAGAGGGTTGTGAATGTTTAGAATACCTTTGCCCATGGAGTTGTGGATGCTGAATGGTTGGTTAAATTCATAGATGAGATAGATTGGTTTTTAATCAGCAAGAGAAACGAAGGTAATGGGGTGAGGACAGGAAACGTGGATGAGAAAAGATGGATCCGCTAGGATCTTGGTAAACCATAAATAATCAGGCACAGAGGGCAAACATTGACGAGATGTAAATGAGTAGAAATCTTCCAAAGGATTCAAACCTTCTGTAAAATATCAACTGATAGCGATGTTAATAGTGTGAAAAGGTAAAGGAAAGTAAATCACATCTATTTGGCTTTTCGTATTGACTAAAATCTCTCCCGCTCACTTAGGCCGAAATTGGCTGCTAATAGTGTGGAAGAACTTTCAAAATCATATCAGATTAGCTGCCAATTGACTTCAGGATGTGGCTATCTAAATCAACATGAAATACAAATAATTTTGACCCTAACAATCCGTGCCCGTGTTTATCTTCCACTGGATAAAACAGTGCCAGTTAGGTATATCTGTTCTTGCCTCAGTCACATTTATCAATGTAATCTCGAAGGCTGGCACTGAGGAGATAGGAACTGGGATGGGAGGTTTACCCCCTGAGGATTTGCCCTGTCCCTGTAAAGCAAGGGCATCTGATTACCTCTACGTTTGAGGCCTGCAGGAGTAAAAGCTCCTCCTTTGGATTAGTTTAGAGATACAGCATTGACCTTTGGCCGACTGAGTCCATGCTAACCATTGATCACCCGTCCACACTAGTTCTATGTTCTCCCACTTTTGCATCCATTCTCCCCACACTCGGGACAATTAAAAGAGGACCAATTAACCTGCAAACCCACATATCTTTGATAGACACAAAAAGCTGGAGTAACTCAGCGGTCAGACAGCATCTCTGGAAAAAAGGTTTCGGGTCGAGACCTTTCTTCAGACCCGAAATGTCACCTATTCCTTTTCTCGAGAGATGCTGTCTAACCCGCTGAGTTTTTCCTGCTTTTGTGTGCATGGTTTAAATCGGCATCCGCAGTTCCTTCCCACACACTTACTGCACATCTTTGAAATGTGGGAGGAGATCAGAGCACCCGGAGGAAGCCTACACATTCACAGAGCGAGTGTACAAACTGCATACAGACAGAACTAGAGGTCAGGATTGAATAGGAGCTCTAGCACTGTTAAGGAGCAGCTCTTCCAACCTGTGCCCTGTGCTGTCTGAGGTTCTCTCCGAAGGTTTCTCTGACCTTCCTGGCAACCTTTCACTGAACTTGCCCGGGTGCCAATGGTCATTCCTTTGATCCTTGCCACAACTTCCTGCAATCTGGAAATCACCCAGGCAATCATCTTACTGGAAGCAAAGAGCTGAGCCATGGAGTTAAAATCACCAAGGCCCAGACCATGGGGCACATAACTGAGAGTGTGGGCAATCAAAGGCCATGGCCACTGTATCTCCACAGTTGCCTGAGCTAAGGTGAGATCGGAGGAAGAAACTTCACACTTCTTCCTACCGGACTTGAATCAGATTAATAATTTGCAGCCCCCCTTAAGCAGATATCAGGCACTTCCTGAAGTCAGTGAGGTTAACATTAATGACAACAAATGAATGTTAATTTTTGTTAGCTCATTAGAAGCGCCTAATTTTGTAACACAAGCAAAAATCATTCACGTTTTCCTATTACTTTTCAGATTGCTTTGGTACCACAGAATAATGTGCTGCAGCTTTGCTCTAACTTTGTCAGAAAGCTAAGTGCTGCACAATTACATTCTCATTATAGCACAGCACTGCTGTCCCAGTGGGAAAACTGACTTGTGATACGAATATGTAAAATACAAAGTGCTGGAGTAACCCGACGGGTCAGGCAGCATCTGTGGAGGCAAATGGCAGTGGACTTTTCAGGTCTGGACCCTTGTTCAGACTGATTGTAGTGGTGGGGGGGGGGGGGGGGGAGAGGGCTGGGGCAGAAAGCTAGAGGAGGGGTGGGGTGGGACAAAGCTTAGCAAGTGATAGGTGGGTACAGGTGAGAGGTGAGGGTAGGGGTTGATTGGCAGATGGGTGTTTAAAGGACTGAAATGGAAAAATGGAAAAGTAAGGGAGTCATAGAGTGATAGTGATGGAGTGATAGAGTTATTGACTGATAGAGTGAGAGAGTGATAGAGTGATGGAGTCATTGAGCGATAGAGTGATAGAGGCATGGATTCATGGAGTCATAGAGTCATACAGTGATACAGCATGGAAACAGGCCCTTCGGCCCAACTTTCCCACACCGGACAACATGTCCCAGCTACACGAGTCCCACCAGACTGTGTTTGGCCCATATCCCTCCAGTCCTGTCTTATCCATGTCGGAGACACCCAGGGAGACAAAAGGTTGTAAGATAAGGAGAGGGGACTAGTGAAATATAAAGCCAGAGTGAAGGATATAGGTGGGAGAGGATGGGATGGGGAGGGAAAGAGGAGCAGGATAGTGGTAAAAATGGGTGCACACTAGGATGGGGGGAGAATGGGGGACACAAGAAAGAGAGAAGGAGAGGGGGGTTTGAGATAAGAACAGATTGTTGTGGTGGCGATACACACTCTTTGAAGGAAGATGTAAATAGTCTTCATTTAAGGGAGTGGCGGGGATCTTTGCAGGGGTCATGCCTGAGAGTATGATTAATGAATGTGTGGACAGCAGGTGAGGTGGGATTTCAGGCTATAATATCGACACACTGAATACTTCAAACTTTGACAGGGTCTGAGACAATGGCAGTGGACACCTCAAACCTCGAAAGGACCAGACAGTCTTGTGGGGACCTAAACCACAATGTGGACAGAGGCAGGAGTGCAAGAGGTCCATGAGAGGGTCAAAAACAAAGCCCGCTGGGGATAAAACCTTGGTGCTTCTTTCTTCTTAAGCCCTCGGCTCCTCTAGGGAGCATAGGCCATTGACAAATGTCCTCCACCTCATTCGGTTGTTGGCGGTTCTTTCGAGATCTCCCCAGTTGAGCCCACTCCCAGACATTTCTGCCTGGACACCTCTTCTCCAGCTGTTCCTAGGGCGACCTCTTTCCCCTTCTCGTTGGGGGTTCCATTTCAGGGCTTGCCGGGTGATGTTTGTGGCAGGCTTTCTGAGGGTGTGTCCAATCCAACTCCATTTTCTCCTTCGAATTTGCAAGTCAGTGGGATCCTAACTTGTTCTTTTCCACAGGTCCACATTGCTTACTTTGTCTCTCCACCAGATGCTCAGTATTCTCCTGAGGCAGGTGTTAATGAATGTTTGCAGCCTGTTTGTTGTGTGTTTTGTTGTTTTCCATGTCTCTGATCCATTGGTGCTGGCGATGACAGAAATATAGTTCAGCTGTCTTTGGACACCACTGCTGTAAATATTTTAGGTTGCATCAACCGGATCTGTCTTCAGTCCGACGGCAAAGAAGAATTTAGTGCACTGATGCTATTGATGATTTGCAGCCATGGAGCCTTGGAGGACAGTAAGTTAGCAGACACTGACAATGAGTCAGTGGACCTTCTATGGTTGTGACGTGTAATTATTAGGGTCGGTCAATGAGAGTCCTTCTTTTGCAGGTAATCTCAGCACATAAAACATAACTTTTTGCATGACAAAAATTGGCAATGTAATACAAAGATGTAACCCTGTATACGAAGACCGACACAAAATGCCAGGGTAACTCAGCTGGTCAGGCAACACGTCTGGAGACAAGGAATATAGAAACATAGAAACATAGAAAATAGGTGCAGGAGTAGGCCATTCGGCCCTTCGAGCCTGCACCGCCATTCAATATGATCATGGCTGATCATCCAGCTCAGTAACCTGTACCTGCCTTCTCTCCATACCCCCTGATCCCTTTAGCCACAAGGGCCACATCTAACTCCCTCTTAAATATAGCCAATGAACTGGCCTCAACTACCTTCTGTGGCAGAGAATTCCACAGACTCACCACTCTCTGTGTGAAGAAATGTTTTCTCATCTCGGTCCTAAAAGACTTCCCCCTTATCCTTAAGCTGTGACCCCTGGTTCTGGACTTCCCCAACATCGGGAACAATCTTCCCGCATCTAGCCTCTCCAACCCCTTAAGAATTTTATATATTTCAATAAGATCCCCCCTCAGTCTTCTAAATTCCAGCGAGTATAAGCCTAGTCTATCCAGTCTTTCTTCATATAAAAGTCCTGCCATTCCAGGGATCAATCTGGTGAACCTTCTCTGTACTCCCTCTAAGGCTAGAATATGTGACGTTTCGGGTCGAGACCCTTCTCTACTCCAGCTTTTTGTGTCAATGCTGCCCGACCCACTGAGTTACTCCAGCTTTTCATGTATAACCTCTGTTTAAACCAGCATCTGTCGTTCCTCCCTACACAATACCATGTAACTCCTGATCAGAGAGGTTAGTGTACCAGGGGAAAGTAAAGAGCTGACAGGAGATAGACACAAAATGCTGCAGTAACTCAGTGGGCCAGGCAGCATCTCTGGAGAAAAGGAAAAGGCGATGTTTAGTGTCGTAACCCATCTTCAGGCTCATGCATACAGTATGTAGCAAGGCATAGGAAAAGAACCTGGAGATGCCTTGGTGAAGGGGTGTGGTGGTAAAGTGACTAATGTAGATGGGCTATTGCACGCTAGCATGTTACAACTAAGTTGCAGGATAAGTAGCCAGAGTTCTGGATCACTGATCCACCAACAGGAATCTGCATACTAGCCCAGCAGCCGAGGATTTGAATTCAAGTAGTTTGATATATCTGGAACTTACGAAGGGAAAACTAGACTTAGTCAACGCAAGCTATAGTTTCAATGATAATGCATTACTTTTCAAAGATCGGTCACTGTAATAATAGGAAACATTAGGGAAACATAAGCAGCCCCCCCCTCACAGTGTCGCAGATCTGGGTTTGATCCTGACTACAGGTGCTGTCTGTATGGAGTTTGTACGTTCTCCATGTGGGTTTTCTCCGGGTGCTCCGGTTTCCCCCCACATTCCAAAGACGTGCAGGTTTGTAGGTTAATTGGCCTCTGTAGATTGCCCCTAGAGTGTAGGACAGAACGAGTGTATAGGGAACGTTGGTCAGTGTGGACTCGGTGGGCTGAAGGGCCTGTTTCCACGCTGTATCTCTAAACTAAACTAAACTAAACGAATCAATCAATTTATGAATTGGAGACACAAGGAACTGCACATGCAGGTTTACAATACAAAAGACACAAAGTGCTGGAGTAACTCAGCAGGTCAGGCAGCATCTCTGGGGGACATGCATTGGTGATGTTTCAGGTTGAGAATCTTCTTTGTAAGAAGGGTCACTACTTGAGATTTCGCCAATTCATGAATTGGGCTCTGTGTCGGTGTAGGTTTCCTGGGTGATGTAGTTTCCTTTCCTAACCTGGAACAATGCAGGCTGGTATTTTTACAGGTTACAGTTAATTACCTCTAGAGTAGTTGGGTGATCGGATCAGGAAAGGGTTAATGAGAATGTGGTAAAAATATAACGGCGTCAGTGTAGGATTAGTGTAAATGGGTGGTTGATTGTCAGAGAGAGCTTGGAGGGCCAATCGGCCTGCTTCTGGGCTGCATGACTCTATGACTGGATATAATTAGATATTTGTAGATTTTAAATATTCAATTATGAAATGGATTCGAATGGCAGCAAACGTTGGAACGTGGTTTCTACATGAGAGGATCCCATTATAGCAAGCTGGTCTCAAAGGAAAGAGGAATTGAATAAATTGATGTACTAGATTTAATTTGCAATATCTAAAGGATACAGTAAAGATTCAAGAAACAAAAAAAATTGCATTTCTAAGGCACCTTTTCTCGCCCAAGGGAATCTCGAAATGTCTTCTAGCCAACGAAAGCCCCAATTAACATCAATGGCGCTGAAGTGGAAATGGTGGAGAGTTTCAGGTTCCTTGCAATAAATATTACCAATGATCTGTCGTGAACCAACCATGTCGAAACGGCAGCCAAGAAGACACACCAACGCATTTACTCCCTCAGGGTACTGAGGAAATTCAGCACGTTCTCCAATGATTCTCACAAACCTCTGCCAATGCGCCATAGAAAGCCCACTGTTTGGTTAGACAATAGACAATAGACAATAGGTGCAGGAGGAGGCCATTCGACCCTTCGAGCCAGCACCGCCATTCAATGTGATCATGGCTGATCATTCTCAATCAGTACCCCGTTCCTGCCTTCTCCCCATACCCCCTGACTCCGCTATCCTTAAGAGCTCTATCCAGCTCTCTCTTGAATGCATTCAGAGAATTGGCCTCCACTGCCCTCTGAGGCAGAGAATTCCACAGATTCACAACTCTCTGACTGAAAAAGCCCCTCCTCATCTCAGTTCTAAATGGCCTACCCCTTATTCTTAAACTGTGGCCCCTTGTTATGGACTCCCCCAACATTGGGAACATGTTTCCTGCCTCTAACATGTCCAACCCCTTAATAATCTTATATGTTTCGATAAGATCTCCTCTCATCCTTCTAAATTCCAGTGTATACAAGCCTAGTAGCTCCAGTCTTTCAACATATGACAGTCCCGCCATTCCGGGAATTAACCTAGTAAACCTACGCTGCACGCCCTCAATAGCAGGAATATCCTTCCTCAAATTTGGAGACCAAAACTGCACACAGTACTCCAGGTGCGGTCTCACTAGGGCCCTGTACAACTGCAGATCATAACTTGGTTTGGGAGAAGTTCTGCCCAGGATGACAAGAAATTGCAGAGAGTTGTAGATGTAGCCCAGTCCATCACACAGACCAGACTCCCCACCATTGGCTCCATTTGCACTTCATGCTGCCTCGGGAAAGCAGCCAACATGTGGGTGATTTCAATTTTCCGTACATAGACTGGGAATCACATTCTGTTAAAGGGCTGGATGGTTTGGAGTTTGTAAAATGTGTGCAGGATAGTTTTTTGCAGCAATACGTAGAGGTACCTACCAGAGAAGGGGCAGTGTTGGACCTCCTGTTGGGAAATGAGACGGGTCAGGTGACGGAGGTATGTGTTGAGGAGCACTTTGGGTCTAGTGATCACAATGCCATTAGTTTCAATATAATTATGGAGAAGGTCAAATCTGGACCAAGGGTTGAGATTTTGGATTGGAGAAAGGCTAATTTTGAGGAGATGAGAAAGGATTTAAAAGGAGTGAAATGGGACATTTTGTTTTATGAAAAGGATATAATAGAGAAATGGAGGATATTTAAAGGTGATATTTTGAGAGTACAGAGTCTTTATGTCCCTGTTCGGTGGAAAGGAAAGAATAATAATTTGAAAGAGCTGTGGTTTTCCAGGGAAATTGGACACTTGGTTCGGAAAAAGAGGGAGATATACAATAAATATAAGCGGCAGGGAGTAAATGAGGTTCTTGAGGAATATAAAGAATGTAAAAGGAATCTTAAGAAGGAAATTAGAAAAGCGAAAAAAAGATGTGAGGTTGCTTTGGCAAGTAATGTAAAAGTAAACCCCAAGGGGTTCTACAGATATGTCAATAGCAAAAGGATAGCGAGGGATAAAATTGGTCCATTAGAGAGTCAGAGTGGACAGCTATGTGCTGAGCCGGAAGAAATGGGGGAGATATTAAACAATTTCTTTTCTTCGAAATTCACCGAGGAGAAGGTTATTGAATTATGTGAGGTAAGCGAAACAAGTAGAGTAGTGATGGAAATTATGAGGATTAAAGAAGAGGAGGTACGGACACTTTTGAAAAATATAAAAGTGGATAAGTCTCCAGGTCCTGATAGGATATTCCCTAGGACATTGAGGGAAGTTAGTGTAGAAATAGCAGGGGCTATGACGGAAATATTTCAAACGTCATTAGAAACGGGGATGGTGCCGGAAGATTGGCGCATTGCGCATGTTGTGCCTTTGTTTAAAAAAGGTTCTAAAAGTAAACCTAGCAATTATAGACCTGTTAGTTTGACGTCTGTGGTGGGAAAATTAATGGAAAAGATACTTAGGGACAATATATATAATTATATGGATAAACAAGGCCTGATTAGAAACAGTCAACATGGATTTGTGCCTGGAAGGTCATGTTTGACTAATCTTCTTGAATTTTCTGAAGAGGTTACCAGGGAAATTGATAAGGGCAAGGCTGTGGATGTTGTCTATATGGACTTCAGTAAGGCATTTGACAAGGTTCCACATGGTAGGTTGATTAAGAAGGTTAAATCGTTGGGTATTAATAGTGAGGTTGCAAGATGGATTCAACAATGGCTGAATGGGAGATACCAGAGGGTAATGGTTGACAACTGTATGTCAGGTTGGAGGCCAGTGTCTAGTGGAGTACCCCAAGGATCTGTGTTGGGTCCACTGTTGTTTGTCATTTACATTAATGATCTGGATGATGGTGTGGCAAATTGGATTAGTAAACATGCAGATGATACTAAGATAGGTGGTGTAGTTAATAATGAAGTAGAGTTTCAAAGTCTACAGAGAGACTTGGGCCTTTTGGAAGGGTGGGCTGAAAGATGGCAGATGGAGTTTAATGCTGATAAGTGTGAGGTGCTGCATTTTGGTAGGACAAATCAAAATAGGACGTACAGGGTAAATGGTAGGGAATTGAGGAATGCAGTGGAACTGAGGGATCTAGGAATAACTGTGCATTGTTCCCTGAAGGTGGAATCTCATGTGGATAGGGTGGTGAAGAAGACGTTTGGTATGCTTGCCTTTATAAATCAGAGCATCGAATATAGAAGTTGGGATGTAATGTTAAAATTGTACAGGGCATTGGTGAGGCCGAGTCTGGAGTATGGTGTGCAGTTCTGGTCGCCAAATTATAGGAAGGATGTCGACAAAATGGAGAGGGTACAGAGGAGATTTACTAGAATGTTGCCTGGGTTTCAGCACTTAAGCTACAGAGAGAGGTTGAACAGGTTGGGTCTTTATTCTTTGGAGCGTAGAAGGTTGAGGGGGAACTTGATAGAAGTTTTTAAAATTTTAAGAGGGACGGACAGAGTTGACGTTGGTAGGCTATTCCCCTTGAGAGTGGGGAAGATTCCAACAAGGGGACATAACTTTAGAATTGAGGGACAAAAGTTTAGGGGTAACATGAGGGGTAATTTCTTTACTCATAGGGTGGTGGCTGTATGGAATGGGCTTCCAGTGGAAGTGGTGGAGGCAGGCTCGATTTTATTATTTAAGAGTAAATTGGATAGGTATATGGATGGGAGGGGATTGGAGGGTTATGGTCTGAGAGCAGGTAGATGAGACTAGGTCAGAGAGAGTGGTCGGCGTGGACTGGTAGGTCCGAACGGGCCTGTTTCCGTGCTGTAGTTGTTATATGGTTATATGGTTATACGGTTATATAACATAATCAAAGACCTTTCCCATCCCGGTTATTCAATCTTCTTCCCGTTCCTGTCAGACAGAATATACAGAAACTTGAAAGCACGCACCTCCAGTCTCAGGAACAGCTTCTCCTCTGATATCAGACTTCTGAACAGTCCTTTCATAAGCTAGGGTGCAGTCCAATTCTCCAACCTACCTCATTGTGAACATTAAACTTTGTCTCTGGAGCTGTCACGCTACAATGCTGAGAGCTACATTGTGAAAGTGTATCTTTCCCTTTGCTCCATCTATTGTACTTGAGTTTGACTTCTTTGTATTTATGTGTAGAATCATTGGCTTTGATTGAATAGTATGAAAAATAAGGCTTTTAGCAGTACCTCAGTACACGTGACAAGAATAAACCTAAACCTAAACCTAAACCCTCTCCCCATCAGAACTGCCCCCTCCATCGACTCCTTTAAGTCCAGGCTCAAAACCTATTTCTACTCCCTAGCGTTTGAGGCCCTCTGAGGGGGCGCTGTGAACTGTTTATGTATGTGCTGTTATGTTTGTGTGCCATTGTATGTCCGTTCTTAGTACCTGAACTGATGTACAGCACTTTGGTCAACGTGGGTTGTTTTTAAATGTGCTACACAAATAAAATTGACTTGACTTGACTTGACTATTTCTGTGATATGGGAAACGTGGTGGCCAATTTGCCGACCGCAGGTTGCCACAAGCAAACACCGAGCAGGTAATTAGTTTGAATGTTGTCGATTGCAGGACATGTTTAGATCAGAGCACTAGGGAGCCGCTGCAGCTATTAGGAAACCACGGACTGATACCATGAAGGGGAACGAGTTGCTGAAAATCACACTGTCAGTATTCAGTGGACGTGTGCAGAATTTTATGGCGAGACTGAGTGAATGAATGACACTTTATTGTCACATGTACCTTGGGGTACCTTGGCTTTGGTTTGTACACATCCTAGGCAGCACACAAGTGTCACCACGTGTTGGTGCCGACAAAGGACTAACCAGTACCAAAATTACCAAAGAACCAAATGGTGGCTACTGCCGTGTGTAGCAGTAGCCTCCTCCCCCCCTGCCATGTCCCCCTTTGAACTTGGTACCCCCCACCACGCTAGTTCCCCCTTAGTTCAACTCGCTCTCGGTCCCTCCTCTCTCTCTGTGGTGCGGTGTACGTAAGCACTAGTGGCTCTGGTCTGATCGGTGATCACAGTGGGCGAGCCTGGTCTACCGGGCGCGTCCTCCGATGTTGGTCCGCGGTGCCAGAGTCCTCCTCCAACGTCTGACCATGGCGGGCAAGTCGGGCCTGCTTGCCTGGTCCGTCCCGGCTCGCTGTGTGCCAGGAGTGGGCGCGTTCCACATGGGGAATATCCTTTCTGTTTCATGGTTCCAAGAAATAAGGAGGCTGCGAAAGGTGGTGGACATTGCCAGCTCCATCGTGGGTATTGACCTCCCCACCATCAAGGGGATCTACAGGAGCTGCTGCCTCAAGAAGTTAGCTCATAACATGAAAGGCCCACACCACCCTGGCCAAGCTCTCATCTCTCCACTATCATCGGGAAGAAGGTTCAGGAGCCTGAGAACCATTACCTCCAGCTTCAAGAACAGCTTCTTCACATCAACCCATATGGGTCTTGAACATCATTGCAAAACACTAGTCACAACCTTTCTTCAGCATCGGACTAATATGGACTTTATATAAGGTTGCACTATGTACATATTAAATGATATTCCAAAATTTATTTTGGCTATGATTTTATAAAGGTTTTTAAAACTGAAACTCGAGACAGTAATTGGAAAACAGTGTATCACGAATGACGCACTCAAACAACAATGTGCATTGGCAAAGACAGTGAGGTACCAATCTGCAGACACAAGAGACTGCAAATACTGGAATCTGGAGCAAAACAGAAACTGCTGGATGTATTCAATGGGTCGGTCAGCATCTGCGGAGGGAAATGGGCCGTTGACGTTTCATGTCGAGACCTTTCAATACATGGACTGGCTATTTCCCATTGAGTTCCTCCCGACATTTGTTTTTTTGCTGATGGTGAAACATAATTGGAAAATTTACCACAACTAATTATTTTCACGAACGTTGTGACATTGTGAACATTAGGTGTCAATTTGAGAATTCTGGTACATAATGATAATAGGGACAAGTCT
Source organism: Rhinoraja longicauda (assembly GCF_053455715.1). Classification (NCBI taxonomy): domain Eukaryota; kingdom Metazoa; phylum Chordata; class Chondrichthyes; order Rajiformes; family Arhynchobatidae; genus Rhinoraja; species Rhinoraja longicauda. The sequence goes on along the minus strand of NC_135967.1, from coordinate 7,065,679 downwards.
TTATCTAACCAAGACTATTCTCAGAAAAGATGACATATTGATTGATTTGAAGAAACAGCTCTTTGGCCCACTGAGTCCATGCTGACCATCGATGACCCATTCACACGCGTTCTATGTTATTCCACTTTCGCATCCACTCCCTATACATTAGGTCATTCCTTCTCTCCTGAGATGCTGCCTGACCTGCTGAGTTACTCCGGCATTTTGTGAATAAGTACCTTCGATTTGTACCAGCATCTGCAGTTATTTTCTTATACTACACATTAGGTCAATTCATAGAGGACAATTAACCTAAAGTTCTGCACATCTTTGTGATGTGGGGGGAAACTGGAGCACCCAGTCGAAACCCAAGCATTCTGAAGCACATCTCAGCAGGAATGAAGTACTCACTACCCTGACAGAACCTTCAACGTTGGCTCCTCTACAATTAAAAAGACTAATCGCAGCAGGCAAAGATATACACTACCAGCACCTACAGGTTCTCCAACAGGTGTGCGGCATGGTGGCGCAGCGGTCGAGTTGCTGCCTTAAAGTGCCAGAGATCCAGGTTCAAACCTGACCCTGGGTACTGTGTATGGTGTTTGTACGTTCTCCCTGTGACCGCGTGGGTTTTCTTCGGGTGCTCCGGTTTCCTCCCACAGTCCAAAGACGTGCACGTTTGTAAGTTAATTGGCTTCTGTAAATTGTTCCTAGTGTTCAGGATAGAACTAGTGTATGGGTGATCGTTGGCTGGCACGGACTCAGTGGGCCGAAGGGCCTGATTCTATGCCGTATCTCCAAACCAAAACCTTTTACTGTGATGTGGAAGAGATGGTGCCCAAAACCAGATGCCAAGATGCCACAAGCAAAAGCTGACCAGGCAATTTGTTTGAATGATTCCAATTGCAGGATATATTTAGACCAGGGCACCAGGAAGCCACTACAACTATTTGGAAGAGGACGTGAAGAGACAACTATTTCTGTTTCCACTGATACATCCTGACCTTCTGAGAATTCCCAGAATTAAAAATTACTGTAGAACAGTGCTCATCTCACAATATCCTGGTACAAATTGACATATCTTGAGGAGAAATCGCAGTGGAGCAACAGGTAGTATAAGAAAATAACTGCAGATGCTGGTACAATTTTTGTGACATACCTTGAGGAGATATCCTGAATATCCTGAAGCCTTTAAATATCACAATATCCTGAAGCCTTTCATTGGCAAGCGCACTAATATTGGATGACTCAGTGAATGGTACATCGAATGTAGAAGCGAAGCAGCACTGGAACAGGCCCTTCAGCCACAATGTTCGTGCTGAACATGATGCCAAATTAAACTGATCTCAGCTGCCTGCACATGATCGATATCCCTCTCTTCCAATAGACAATAGACAATAGGTGCAGGAGGAGGCCATTCGGCCCTTCGAGCCAGCACCGCCATTCAATGTGATCATGGCTGATCATTCTCAATCAGTACCCCGTTCCTGCCTTCTCCCCATACCCCCTGACTCCGCTATCCTTAAGAGCTCTATCCAGCTCTCTCTTGAATGCATTCAGAGAATTGGCCTCCACTGCCTTCTGAGGCAGAGAATTCCACAGATTCATAACTCTCTGACTGAAAAAGTTCTTCCTCATCTCCGTTCTAAATGGCCTACCCCTTATTCTTAAATGGTGGCCCCTTGTTCTGGACTCCCCCAACATTGGGAACATGTTTCCTGCCTCTAACGTGTCCAACCCCTTAATAATCTTATACGTTTCGATAAGATCCCCTCTCATCCTTCTAAATTCCAGTGTATACAAGCCTAGTCGCTCCAGTCTTTCAACATATGATAGTCCCGCCATTCCGTGAATTAACCTAGTAAACCTACGCTGCACGCCCTCAATTGCAAGAATATCCTTCCTCAAATTTGGAGACCAAAACTGCACACAGTACTCCGGGTGCGGTCTCACTAGGGTCCTGTACAACTGCAGAAGGACCTCTTTGCTCCTATACTCAACTCCTCTTGTTATGAAGGCCAACATTCCATTGGCTTTCTTCACTGCCTGCTGTACCTGCATGCTTCCTTTCAGTGACTGATGCACAAGGACACCCAGGTCTCGTATGTCCCCTGTTCCTAACTTGACACCATTCAGATAATACTCTGCCTTCCTATTCTTACCACCAAAGTGGATAACCTCACACTTATCCACATTAAACTGCATCTGCCATGCATCCGCCCACTCACACAACCTGTCCAAGTCACCCTGCAACCTCATAGCATCTTCCTCACAGTTCACACTATTACCCAGTTTTGTATCATCTGCAAATTTGCTAATGGTACTTTTAATCCCTTCATCCAAGTCCCAGCACTTCCATGTGCCTATCTGAAAACTTTGTAAACGCAACTACTCTAACTGCCTCCACCACCACCTCTAGCAATGTGTTCCATGCCCCCACTACTCTGTGTAAAATAACTTGCCCCACACATCTCCATTTAAACTGTTCCCCTCTCACCTTATACCTACGACCTCTGGTGTTGGACATTTCCACCCTGGATAAAAAGTTCTGACTGTCTTTGCCTTTCATAATTTTTATATACTTCGATCAAATCTCCCCTGAACCTCTGACATTCCTGAAAAAACAATCCAAGTCTGTCAACCTCTCCCTGTAGCTGAGACACTCCAATCCATGCAAAATTCTAGTAAACCTCCTCTGCACCTTCTCCACGTCTTCCCTGTAATGGAACACAACTGCTTGGAATACTCCACATGACGCCTAACCAAAGTCCTAACCAAAGTCCAACATGCAACTATTGGGCGGCACGGTAGCGCAGCGGTAGAGTTGCTGCTTTACAGCGAATACAGCGCCGGAGACTCAGGTTCGATCCTGACTACGGGTGCTGCACTGTAAGGAGTTTGTACGTTCTCCCCGTGACCTGCGTGGGTTTTCTCCGAGATCTTCGGTTTCCTCCCACACTCCAAAGACGTACAGGTATGTAGGTTAATTGGCTGGGTAAATGTAAAAATTGGCCCTAGTGTTAATGTACGGGGATCGCTGGGCGGCACGGACTTGGAGGGCCGAATAGGCCTGTTTCCGGCTGTATAGATATGATGATATGATGATATGAGTCCTCTCGAGCTGTAACATGGTGATGTTAGAGGGAAGACTGCATGGCCTTGTCATTGAGACATAGACTCTGCAGTGTGAAAACAGGCCCTTCGGCCCAACTCGCCCACACCGTCCCATCTACACTCATTCCATCTGCCCGCTTTTGTTCCATATCCCTTTAAACCTGTCCTATCCATGCACCTGTCCAAACGTTTCTTAAATGTTGCGATACTTCCTGCCTCAACTACCTCCTCCTGCAGCTCGTTCCATACATCCACTACCCTCTTTGTGAAAAGGTTACCCCTCAGGTTCCTATTAAATCTTTTCCCCCTCACCTTAAACCTAAGTCCTCTGGATCTCGATTCCCCTACTCTGGGCAAGAAACTCTGTGCGTCTGCCCGATCTATTCCTCTCATGATTTTTTACACCTCTTTTAGATCGCCCCTCATCCTCCTGTACTCCAAGGAATCGAGTCCAAGCATGCTCAACTTCCCTCCATAGCTAAGGCGCTCAAATCCTGGCAACATCCCCATAAATCCTCTCTGCACCCTTTCCTATAACATCTTTCCTATAACATGGTGCCCAGAACTGAGGGCAATACTCTAAATGCGGCCTCACCAACTTTATATAACTGCATCATGACCTCCCAACTTCCATACTCAATGTTGTCTACTGAAACATGAACGATTTTTTCTGGCAACAATAAAGTCACGAGGAGGAGTTTGCTATCCTGGTATCCTTGCCAGCAGCCACTCTCAGTCAAATCACGAAGAAGACATTAATTGGAAAATTAATCCCATCTGCCGTCTGTGGGATAATTGAAAGTGCAAATCATCTGCCGCATTGACCAGTATAACAAACATGGCTACATGTCACGAATGGTTCATGGAAAGTGAAGAATCTTGGGACAGTCCTGGGATGTAATAAGATGCTAGAGTACAACTTCCCTCACTTTACTGAAAAGAAACACAAAGTGCTGGAGTGACTCGGCTGGAATGTCTATATTCTAAAATAGACACAAAATGTCGGAGTAACTCAGCATCTCTGGAGAGTAGGAATGGGTGACGCTTCAGGCCGACACCCTTCTTCATATATCCTTCCCCAAAAAACACTCATTCAGTAATAATCCCAACATTGTTATCAGACCAGACTACAGCAGAGTTGCCATTGTAGTCTGGCAGGCACAACTCTACCATGCTGAGGCCTGGCACCAGCTCTAGGCTACCTCCTCACACCTACCCCTTCACCATGACCCCACAGATGAACACCAGGCCTTCATCTCCTGTTACCTCTGGCAATCTCCCCACCACAGCCTCCAACCTTCTCGTTCCCGATCGCTGATCTGCTCAATTCTATCTCCTTCCTGAAGCAAAATGTTAATTGAATCCAGCACTCTGTGTCTTTTTTTATAAACCAGCATCTGCACTTCCTTGAATCATCTCCTTTCATATTGTTGGTCCATGTGCCATGACTGGACATCAAATTAAATCCAATTAATAATGTTTTGACTAAAATTAAAGCAATTCAAATTTGCTAATCTCGTATTAATTCCGTTTTGGCAATTCTTCCATTAGAAAAAAAGGGATTCGATGTCAAAGTAGGCAATGTTTTGGAAGATTCAGGACATCCAGAGGAAACATTGATTGTGCTTTCTGTGCCACAGTACAGGATAGTCCAGGATCCAGAACTTAGTTCCTTCATCTGAAGGTGAGTTCCGACCCGAAATGTCACCCATCCTTTCTCTCATGAGATGCTGCCTGACCCGATGAGTTATTCCAGCACTTTGTGTCTGTCTTTGGTATAAACCAGCATCTGCAGTACTTCATAGGAAGGAACTAATGTTACTTCCATCCTGTTTAGTTTCACTGTTTGTATCCACTCTTTATCAACTTGTCATTAACCATTGTGGGTTCCACCTTTTCTTGATTATCGTTGATGGATTTGCTTTTTTTCTTTCCATATCTTCCATTCATTTGTTCATTGTACCTTTTCGTACATCTGCTTTCCCTCTCCCCTGAACCTCAGCCTGAAGAAAGGGTCTCGACTCGTAACGTCACCCATTCCTTCTCTCCAGAGATGTTGCCTGACCCGCTGAGTTACTCCAGCATTTTGTGTCTATTTGCAGTTCTTTGTTTCTGCATAGTTCCTTACACATCAGGTTTCTGATCACAGCATGTCTTAACAGGGTGCCGCTAAGCAATGTCACAATGCCTGACAGAAGAACACAGGTTAAGGAGCAAGAAAACATCTCACTGTAAAAAAGATCATGAGTTTCTTAGTAAAGTGTCAGCCTGACATCAGCCGTACAAAAGATGAAGAATCTTTTATTAAAGAATTGAATAGAATGGAATGCCATCATGGATTTATGAAATGGAAAACATGTTTAACAAGTCTATTCCAATTGTTTGAAGTATAACCAGTAGTGCAGATAAAGATAGAAGGATGAGAGGGGATCTTATCGAAAAGTATAAGATTATTAAGGGGTTGGACACGTTAGAGGCAGGAAACATGTTCCCAATGTTGGGGGAGTCCAGAACCAGGGGCCACAGTTTAAGAATAAGGGGTAGGCCATTTAGAACGGAGATGAGGAAGAACTTTTTCAGTCAGAGAGTTGTGAATCTGTGGAATTCTCTGCCTCAGAAGGCAGTGGAGGCCAATTCTCTGGATGCTTTCAAGAGAGAGCTAGATATCGCTCTTAATGATAGCGGAGTCAGGGGGTATGGGGAGAAGGCAGGAACGGGGTACTGATTGAGAATGATCAGCCATGATCACATTGAATGGTGGTGCTGGCTCAAAGGGCCGAATGGCCTACTCCTGCACCTATTGTCTATTGATGGTTCATTTGATGTGTTAATTTGGACTTTCAAAAGACCTTTGATAAGGTGCTGCTTAAGATTAGGGTGGCACGGTGGCACAGCGGTAGAGTTGTTGCCTTACAGCGCCGGAGACCCGGGTTCGACCCCGACTACGGGCACTGTCGGTATGGAGTTTGTACGTTCTCCCCGTGACCGCGTGGGTTTTTTCCGAGATCGTTGGTTTCCTCCCACACTCCAAAGACGTAGGTTGTAGGTTAATTGGCTTGGTATAAGTGTAAATTGTGCTTGTAGGATAATGCTAATGTGCAGGGATCGTTGGTCGGTCCGGACTCGATGGGACAAAGGGCCTGTTTCCGCGCTGTATCTCTAAACTAAACTAATTAGAGCACAAAAAGCAAAGTACAAATAACTAGGTTATGTTCAGGTTGTGAGCTTTGGCCAATGGGAGATGCAGGGATCAGTGCTGAGGCTCCGGTTTTCACTATTTGTACGGAAGGGATCACGTGAAATATATTGAATTTTCTTACCGGTACAATGCTGGGTGATGGTGTAGGCTGTGAGGAGAATAGAAAAACACTTCAGGGGGTGTAGTTAGATTAAAGGGCCTGTCCCACTTTAGGCGATTTTAAGGCGACTGTCGGTGACTAGGCTGTCGCCGACAGTTCGCCAGGTGTCGCGGGCATGATCGTAGTGGATCTCGGTGCATCGCTGAGAAATCATCCGGAGTGAAATTTCTCGGCGACAGCTGGCTTGTCGCCAGGTACCGTTGCTTATTGCGGGCGCTGTCGCATGCTGTCCCCAGGTTTGATAGGTTCTCTTAGATGCATTTAGAAGCACATAATATTAAAATAAGTAAAGTCATTTTAAAATACCATAAAATGCTTGTGTTTAACCAATTTATTTACCGTCAGGACATTTGACAGGTAGATTGGAGGCGACAGTTTGACGGTCAGGTAAGTGTGGGAATTTTCACGATGTTTATCGCCATCAGCCATTACATTTAAAGTGGGCTCCCAACCCAGATATGCAACCCAGAAACCGGATATGCATCTCCCTTACATTTTCAAAGAATGCCCACACACTTTTCACAAAAATCCACTGAACCACTTTTAATTTTTTTTTTTTTAATACAGCTATTAGTAAACTGGAAATAAATCCAGTTTATTCCTTGTTACAGTGAAGCTTGGTTTTTAAGTAACCCATACAAGGTGTTATAGCTCCAAACTCTCAAGTACTTACCAACTTGTCAGTGATTTCAGCGAAAACCAGGACGCCGGAGAAGCATTGACAGCGTGGGAATTGTGCGATGTTTCCGAAGACGTTGTAATCTCGACCTGACTCGGCATTGTCGTGGTCATTGTTATCGGGTAAAAGAAGATTTTGGCGATCTGCTACGACTTTGACAGTCGCCGGCAGTCGCCAAAAAAATAGCCTAAGTGGGACAGGCCCTTAAGTAATTGGGTGACTTCAAGTCCAACACAATGTGGAACAATGTGAGGTCATCCAGCATGTAGAAAACCCCCCAGAAAGATATCCTATTTTTCAGATGTTAGGAGAATGTTAACAGGGCTTGAGTACAATAGAGGTAAAAAAACAAACTGCTGGAGGAATTCAGCAGATCAGGCGGCATCTGTGCAGAGATATGTAGGAAGGAACAGTAGATATCATATCATATCATATATATACAGCGCGGAAACAGGCCTTTTTGGCCCACCAAGTCCGCGCCGCCCAGCGATCCCCGTACATTAACACTATCCTACACCCACTAGGGACAATTTTTTACATTTACCCAGCCAATTAACCTACAAACCTGTACGTCTTTGGAGTGTGGGAGGAAACCGAAGATCTCGGAGAAAACCCATGCAGGTCACGGGGAGAACGTACAAACTCCTTACAGTGCAGCACCCGTAGTCAAGATAGACATAAAGTGCTGAAGTAATTCAGTGGGTCAGGCAGCATCTCCGGAGAAAAGGAATCGGTGATGTTTCTGGACTGAAGAAGTGTTCCGACCCGAAATGTCACCTATTCCTTTTCTCCAGAGATGCTGCCTGAGCCTCTGAGTTCTCCCAGCATTTTATGTCTATCTGTGGACAGCTATGGACAGGTTTTTGGGTCGGGACCCTTTTGAAGATGTTTCATGGTCCGCTGAGTTCCTCCAGCACTTTGTTTTTTGGCTCAAGATTCTAGCGTAGCAATCTCTTAAGTCTATGGGAGTAGAGTTTTCTTTCTCAACTAATATAGTGTCCTGATGAGATGTCATCTGGACTATTGTAGACAAGGCAGATCTCAGTCCCTAAGGAAAGTTGTATTCATTTGGTAGAGAAGTGAAAGTTCATCCAATGACATGTTTATCAGGTGAGACGAGGTTATGCATTTTGGACCTATGCTCTCCTGAATTTAAAGGTGATCTCACTGAAATATACATAGTCGTTTTTGGTATCGACAGACTAGTTGTAGTTTCACAGAATCAAAATTAGGGTTAGTCATTCAGTGTGTAGCAGTTCATTCTGATAGAAGTGGTTTCCCAAGAATTTACACAGGCACTGAGTCAGGGTAAACATTTTTTTCTGAACTGCTGGATTATTTTACCAAACTCCTATTTACTTGGTTACATCTTCACACAATGTCCATGCTTCTTTCAAATTCTCTTTCCGAGAAGGAAGTGGAGACCCAGGCACTGAGAATATTCAAGGGAGCTTGATAGATTTTTAGATATGAACAAAATCAAGGATTATTCAAGATATTGTGCCAAGATATGAAGGAAATCATGGACCAATCAAGGGAAATGTTGCAGAGATAAGAAAGAAATCAAGGGTTAATCAAGAGAAACTGTGGCGAGATATGAAGGAAATCATGGGTTAATCAAGGAAACGTTGAAGGGATATGAAGGAAATGAAGGGTTAATCAAGAGAAATGTTGCAGAGATAAGAAATAAATCAAGGGTTAATCAAGAGAAATTGTGCCATGGTCTCATTCAATGGATGGGCCAAATGGCCTCTTATATGAAGGAAATCATGGGTTAATCAAGAGAAGTGGTGCCATGGTCTCATTCAATGGATGGGCCAAATGGCCTCTTCCTGCTTCTATTTCGTGCCTTCCAATGTTACACCATATTAATTAGATAAAAAGTACAGTATGTTCAGTTGTTTCCTTTGCACAACATAATTTCTGGGGCGTTCAGAATCATTTACCCCGAACTTCTGAATGCAAAGTTGTTTTAAAAGATAGCTGGAGTCAGCCCAGTGTCTGGTCTCTGGAATGTGCTGTGAATGAACGTACATTAATATATATCCGGCCTGCTGAAAATATAACCAAGTAAATAGGAGTTTGGTAAAATAATCCAACAGTTTAGAAGAAAATGCTTACTCTGACTCAGTGCCCGGGTAAATGGTTGGAAAACAACCTCTGTTAGTAAGACTGATCTGATACACATGTTGCTTTCAGAGGCTTAACCTTGTAGGTTCTTTAAAACACAGCAGCAATTTGTTCCTGAGGTCCTTTCATTCATCTGAATCAGTAATTCTAACTGAGCTGTAGACCATCCCAGTCCCCTTCAATCTGAATTATTCCAGGCCAATTTTAATATTTTTTTGGTTCCCTTTCATGCTCTTGTGTCATGTGGGGTTATTAATGTATTGCATTATTGCTTGTTATTTATTACCTATGTGTATTGTGTTTACAGGCCTGTTATGCTGCTGCAAGTAAGAATTTCATTGTTGTGGTGTTGGTACACATAACAATTAAACACTTTTTCTTTTTAACTCTTGACTTGTGACTCTTGACAGCGCTGTTTCACAGTGAGTCCATCCACATGTGACAAGAGCATGAAAGGGAACTGAAAAATATTAAAATTGGCCTGGAATAATTCAGAATGAAGGGGACTAGGATGGGCAACAGATCAGTTGGGTTTATCGTGAAATGTACAGGTGTACATGTAAGTGCAGGTGCAGTGAAAACCGCGCTTGCTAAAGCATCACAGGTACATCGACACCAACAAACACGCAAAATCGTAAATCATACATAAATCCCGTAAGGGGGCAGAAAAAAACTGCAAAAAATTAGAGAACGGGTCCATGGTAGCACTCAAGGTGTAGTGTGGCGTTTCATTGCCGAGGGAGGATCGGATTGCTCAGGTTGGTTGAAGAACCTGAGATCTGCAGGAAAGTATCTGCTCCTGAATCGGGTGGTGTGTGACTTCGGAGATTTGCACTTCCTGCCCAATGGTAGCTGGAAGAAGATGGCACGGCCCGGACGATGGCTATCCTTGATGATAAATGCCACCTTCTTCAAGCAGTGCTTCGCAGATGCCTTGGATCGTGGTGAGGACTGTGCCTGTCATGAATTGGGCTGGGATACAAGGGGCTTTAGACTTTAGAGATGCAGCGTGGAAACAGGCCCTCCAGCCCACCAATTCTGTGCCAACCAGTGATCATCCCGTACACTGTCACTATTCAATACTAGGGACCATTTACAATTTACAGAAGCCAATTAACCTACAAATCTGTACATCTTTGGAGTGCGGGAGAAAACTGGAGCACCCGGAGAAAATTTGCGTGGTCACACAGGGTAAATGTACAAACTCCATACAGACAGCACCCGTAGTCAGGATCGAACCTGTGTCTCTGGCACTGTGAGGCAGCAACTCTACCGCTGTGCCACTGAGCCACCCTCCAGCACTTCGTGTTTAGTCTCTTTCTATGTTGTACAATTCTAAACTGCAAAGGTCTGTAATGGCCTGCTAGGCATTTGAACCAATTCATTTGGAGGGTAGTCAAGAGGCAATTAATTCTGTGTGCCTGGAGTTATAAATAGGCCAGACTGGATAGGGCAACATATTTCCTTCCCTGAAAACATCAGTGAACATGAGATGCCAGAATGTGCAAGGATTGCTTTCTGTTGAATCTCCATCCTTGATGTAGAGAGGATAATGTTCCTTTATTTGGAGGGGGGAAAGAAGCCCGTCAGACGCAAATCAAAATGGCAATGGGAAGAGACTGCCGTGGAGATGAACACAAAGAACTGAGCTCCCGAAATCTGGAAGTAAAAAAGTTCAATGACATTTCACAAACGGCCATGGTCAGTAATAGAATACATCTCCAACTGCACTGTTCCACCAACTGCACTACCAGCTTCACACATAGGACTTCAACCAGATTGTATAGTTATCATGTCAGGACTGGGACCTAAAGTTCATTTGCTCCAACATGCTCCCACACCTTAGAACTTCAGCAAACATTGTATTTTGTTGCAGCCACATTTAATGGATTGCACATGCTGCCAGTAATTCACCCATGACAGGGACATTACACACACATTCCCTGACACTCATTACACACTTCCCCCTTTACGAGATATTTGTAACGGAAAGGACGAACCAGCGGGGGCCGTGAATGGGTGCGTTAGCTCACTCCCTTAGAGCTCCCGTTAAAATTGGAGCGGTCTGTGGTGGTGTCGGGCAGGATTGAGTTCTCTGAAGATAACGGAATGCTTACAATTGATCCTCACATTCCTTTGCCCAACATCCACGCTCACGTGTAATCGGCAAATTCACCAGCATGGTATTACCTATTTTCTCCCTTTGCCCAGCATTGACACTATTGCACCATTGCACCAATCTGCCCCTCATGCTGACAGACAGCCTGGGGGTGAGGCAGAGGTTCCACTGTATGTGTCTGCTGCCCTCTCTGGTGCCCCTCTGCTAGGACAACACAAGGACCATATTGGGCTTTACCTTTCCTTCGTCATTGTTGTTGACTTTGACTTGTCGTTTTGTATACCTTTCGTTCGTTTGTTCTCTGTACCTTTTACCTATCTCTAGTTGCCCTCTCCCCGATTCTCAGTCATATGAAGGATCTCGACCTGAAACGTCACCCATTCCTTTTCTCCAGAGACGCCACCTGACCCGCTGAGTTACTTCAGCATTTTGTGTCTATCGTCGGTGTAAACCAGCGTCTGCACTTCCTTCCGACACGTGTAGCTTGCCATTCAGTCGGGCCAGGCTCCTGTTAAATGCAACCTCCTTTGCTTTCGAGCAGAATGAATCAGGAGGATTCCTCGTAGCACCTCAAGAAAACCATGGGCATTGCCAGACCTAACTTCACCTCCTGCCCACCACCCCACTCCTCAAATTGAGAATGAACAATAACTGGCCAGTTAACTGGGTGCACGGTTATTGGCCAGAACATGTTGCTGTATTACGAAGAGATTCCAAGAAACAAAGTTACCTCCTCAAGCATAAACCTCCTTCTTTAGCTCAGAGATTGTCCTGAGTATTCATTGGATAAATAAACACTGATAATTAGGGCGGAGCAGTGGCGCGGTGGTAGAGTTGCTGACTTACAGCGCCAGAGACCCAGGTTTGATCCCAACTAGATGTCTGATGTCTGCACGGAGTTCTCCCCATGACCGCGTGGATTTTCCGCGGGTGCTCCGGCTTCCTCCCACACTCCAAAGACGTACAGGTTTGTAGGTTAATTGGCTTTGGTAAAAATTGTCCCTAGAGCGTAGGATAGAACTAGTGTATGGGGATCGCTGGTCGGCACGGACTCGGTGGGCCAAAGGGCCTATTTCTGCATTGTATCTCTAAACTAAACTGAACTGAACTGAACTAAACTAAACAAAAGCTGATTCCATCCTCTTGCAAATCTGCAGCTCAAAAAGAACAGTTCTGTAATGCACTAAAATGGGGGCGTGGTACTCTGCAAATTTAAATAAGAATGGTGACTGAACGCTCTGTGTTTAGTTTGTTACGATCAAGAAAGATTCCCCCAAAGAAACAAATCCAGGTTGTAAAGGTGGGCTCCATAAGCATTGTGTTAATTAGACGTCCAAGAATACTGTGTGCGTCTGTCTGTTCAGCCCACTCTAGGAAGGATATGATCTCACCGGAGAGGGTGCAGAGAAGATTTGTCAGGACGTTGCCCAGAAAATTGAGCATCTGAGCTACGTATGAGGAGAAAAGGAATAGGCTGCGTTTGTAGAGGAGAAAGCTGAAGGAGGTCAAGGGTATAGGGGGGGGGGGGGGAGGGGTTTGAGGGGGGGGGAGTTCAGGATGATTATGAACAGGAACAGATTGCTTGGAGGCAGAGACCCGTTCAACATTTAAATCGACAAGGCATAAAGGGGATAGACCAAGCTATGGGTTTTACATAGAAGGGTGCTTGAAGGTGAGTGTGGACATGGCTGGCCAAACTGAGTTACTCCAGCTTTTTGTGAGAAGGGTCTCGACCCGAAATGTCACCTATTTCTTTCCTCCAGAGATGCTGTCTGACCCATTGAGTTACTCCAGCTTTTTGTGTCTATCTTCGGTTGAAACCAGCATCTGCAGTCCCTTCCTACACAAAGAGCCTCCTTCTGTGACTCCAATTTTGCGCCTGGTCCCCTTGTGTTCTGGCCAATTAACAATTTACAGGCCGTTATCTTGGGAAATTGAAGCATTGGCAAAGCTGTCCTTTATATTTGGTTTCCCGTTCCTTTATTGCATTCACTCCCAGAAACTGCTGCAAGAGCTGGTCTTAAAGCTGAAAGGTGAACTTTCCACGGATGCTGCCTGATCTGCTGGGTGTTTCAAGCTTCTTCTGCTGTTATTAACTGTTTCACGGGATCCACTGTCAACAATTTCCAGCCTAAATGTCAGATAGGTATTATAAATAGATATGTTGTTGACCGAACCAGCTGTGGGCTGTAAGCAGAAGTTTTAATTGCATCCTGAGTGAGTGGTTGTGAATCTTAAAACTACAAACAAGCTCATTAAAATAGAAATAAATCTACAATAATGAAAATGTTTCAGGTCAAGTGTAAAGAAGCTTTCACTTGACATTTAAGAAACAGGTTTTTCGAGCTTTTGAGAACATACCCTTGATTTTCATAACACAAACACACTTGCAGCTTTCATTCTTTTTCATAATAATGATTATGTTGCTATAACCAGGTTTTTAGCTGCTCGAAGATGCGTATATTGAAAACATCATTGGTTTAAGAAAAAGTCATCTTCACATGCATTAATCATAATTATATTCTGACCTGCTGTCCAAAGCCTTCAAACACTTCTGGCTTTGATGAAAACAATTTCATACAATATTCATACTTCATTAAAAAAAGAACATTGGATGAAAGGAACCAAAATGAGATCCATTATCATGCAGTGAAGTATTTTAGTTTTGTTGCATTCTGTTAATCAAGAAGTCATTTTTAAAAGTTGGCATTATTTTCCTTCCATTTGCTTTTTCACTTTGACAAGTATCACCTTATTCATTTTTCGATTTGCCGAATTATTGATTAAGCTGTCCTCTTTCAACACACGTGTCTTCATCTTTTACCATCAGTTGTGCGGGATTCTTACCTTTCAGTTAAAAATAAATTGTGGGCTCAAAATCTTGAGTACAAAAATGGTCAAGGTTGATCTTAATCAGCCTTTTAATTCGCAGATCAGATAAGATTTTAAATTGGTAGATTTTATACTTTCTTTCCAAACCTGGGTGTGTGACCAAGAAATGTACTGCTTCACTGGAGCAGCTGGGGTTTAGCTTAGTTTAGTGAAACAGTGTGGAAACTGACCCTTCAGCCCATTGACTCCACGCTGACCATTGATCACCCGCACACTTGTTCCATGTTATCCACTTTCGCTTACCACACACCAGGGGCAATTTTTATAGAAGTCAATCAATCAACAAACCTGCCCGTCTTTGGAATGTGGGAGGAAACCAGAGCACCCGGAGGAAACCCACGTGGCAATGGGAAGAACGTACAAACTTCTCACTGACGGCACCCTTAGTGACAATCACACAAAGGGTGTGGGCCTCCTCCAGTGCCATAGTGAGTCCCACCGGAAATTGGAGGAACAGCACCTCATATTTCGCCTGGGTAGCTTGCAGCCCAGTGGTATGACCATTGACTTCTCCAACTTTAGATATTTCCTCTGTCCCTGTCTTCCCCCCCCCGCCCCCTTCTCAGATCTCCCACTGTCTTCCTGTCTCCACCTATATCCTTCCTTTGTCCCGCCCCCCCTGACATCAGTCTGAAGAAGGGTCTCGACCCGAAACGTCGCTCATTCCTTCTCTCCTGAGATGCTGCCTGACCTGCTGAGTTACTCCAGCATTTTGTGAATAATCACACAAAGGGTGGTGGGTGTATGGAACAAGCTGCCAGAGGAGGTAGTTGAGGCTGGGACTATCCCGACATTTAAGAAACAGTTAGACAAGTACATGGATAGGACATGTTTGGAGGGATGTGGACCAAATGCAAGCAGGTGGGACTAGTGTAGCTGGGACATGTTGGTCGGTGTGGACAAGTTGGGCCGAAGGGCCTGTTTCCACACAGTATCACTCTATAACTCTATCAGACCCAGGTCTCTAGCGCTGCGAGGCGCTGATTCTGATTGTCTAACCATGAAGTCTAATACTGGAGTGTAACAAGTCTAGCTCACAAATAGACCTTTACCTCTTCCACAATTCCCTCTCTAGGTGTAGAGGATGTTCAGGGACGGTGTGAGCTGGATATGTCTATACTATTGTCTGGACATAGGACCTAACACACAAGGTGATGAGAGGAACAAGAAAAGAAAAGGGTAAATGCAGAACTGAAGTGAACAAGAAAAGAAAGAATCTCAAAATGAAATGTAATCTTTCTTTCAAAAAATAAGAAAATGGATCAATTGAAAAAGCTGTCTAGGTACATGTAAATCTTGTACAAGTTTGGAAAAGGTTCAAACAATGGTTGGAGATGCATGTGGCAGCTGCTGGAGTAGAGAACTGGCAAATGAATACACACAATGAACATAAACACAAGCAAAATGCGAATATAAATCATGAATATCGGCAAACAAATTTTCTCTCACCGACCAAAGGGACAATATTAACACTTCCCAAGCCACACTCCATTGATCTATGCAAGGATATGGATTTATTCCTCTGTCGGCTCATCTTGGAGTTGAACATTTAACGCTGTCTCTGAGACTGGAGCGGTCCACTCACCGCCGTCTCAAAGAAGCAAAATGCTACCCCTCCACTCCGACCCCGCCCCACCTCACAAGCTTGGTCAGAAACAGGGAACTGCGGATGCTGGCTCACAGAAGAAGACACGAATTGCTGGAGTAAGTCAAGCGGGCCAGGCAGCGTCTCTGCAGAACATGGGTAGGTGACGCTTCACGTCGGAACCCTTCTTTAGTCTGAAGAAGCGACACCTATCTATATTCTCCAGAGATGCTGCATGGCCCGCTAATTTACTCCTGCACTTTGTGTCTGCTCTCTCAGACTTGGTTCTTTGCTTGGTCTGCCATTGCTCTTGAACACTCCAACAGGTGTACAAACGGCTGTCACTTGCTTTGTCATACCTTGAGGCACTGTAGACCCCTTCCACGGCACTCTGTGGCAGTGATGGTGGCAGGCACGGTAAAAGAGTAATTGGTGAAGAAGAGGCTTTGTAAGCAGAGTCCTAAAGCAAGGACGTTGTGTGTCCCTGCAGCTTGCAGATGAGGTAAAGTTCTAGGCGGTGCACACTCATGAATGAAATAAAATACCAGAGCATAATGAGTCTACAGACTTATGGTTGTTGAGTAGAGCTACTGCTCGTGGAAAGAAAACGTGTATTTATGTCTGGCTGTGGCGGCTTTGGCAGTCCGGAGTGAACTGAATGATTTATTTGCTTTAATAAAATGTTATTTGTGCTCCTCACCAAGTGTGTTCCTCATTCATTGATCCAGATCCTTGAATCCTGCATATATTACGTTACATGTGATCCCTTGAAATGTCCAAGATGACCTTTTCACTGTATATTTCTCAGACCACTCTGCTCATGGAAGTTACTTGGAATAACTCCATTGTCTTGTGTCCCTGCAGTTCGTGACTGCTGTATCTAAATTAAGGGGACGTAGGATGATCTGAAGCTATGCGCCACTGGGCGGCAGGGTGGCGCAGCGGTAGAGTTGCTGCCTTACAGCGAATGCTGCGCCGGGGACTCAGGTTCGATCCTGACTACGGGCGCCGTCTGTACGGAGTTTGTACGTTCTCCCCGTGACCTGCGTGGGTTTTCCCCGAGATCTTCGGTTTGTTCCCACACTCCAAAGACGTACAGGTATATTGGTTAATTGGCTGGGCACATGTAAAAATTGCCCCTAGTGGGTGTAGGATAGTGTTAGTGTGCGGGGATCGCTGGGCGGCACGGACCTGGTGGGCCGAAGGGCCTGTTTCTGCGCTGTATCTCTAAATCTAAAAAAAATCTATCCCAATCTGCTCTCTGCCTCTACTGTTTCCTAAAGCTTGGGTAGGATATATTACACACAGGCCTTGGTATTCTCCTCCATTGCCTCAGGTCGATCGATTGAACAGGGGCAACTGCACACAGAAGGGGCTATAGACAGCTACAGGATTAAGTGTAACTTCAGGCAACTGAAGGGGTGGTTCATATTTGAAGCTGAGTTTGGATAATCAGGCACCAACTAACAGGTTGAATTTTTGTGGCCAAAATTTTAATTGAATTTTGAAGGGAAGGCATTGGGCTGGAGCTCTCAGGCTTGGTCTATGGTTTACTTGGTAACATGCAGCAGTAGCTTGATGGCTTGTTAATACACGGATATTATTTGCTCTCTACCTTACTGAAATGTCAAGTTAGTACATTGGACTGATGGTGTTAACATTGTGACTGAAAGAGGACATTTTTCTTCAAACATCATCACATCATTATATTGTTGAAGCTTATGTTACCTTTGTGCTTAGTAGATTATGCCCTCAGTAGATTATCATATCATATATATACAGCCGGAAACAGGCCTTCTCGGCCCACCAAGTCCGTGCCGCCCAGTGATCCCCGTACATTAACACTATCCTACACCCACTAGGGACAATTTTTACATTTACCCAGCCAATTAACCTACATACCTGTACGTCTTTGGAGTGTGGGAGGAAACCGAAGATCTCGGAGAAAACCCACGCAGGTCACGGGGAGAACGTACAAACTCCTTACAGTGCAGCACCCGTAGTCAGGATGGAACCTGAGTCTCCGGCGCTGCATTCGCTGTAAAGCAGCAACTCTACCGCTGCGCTACCGTGCCGCCCCATTATGGACTTCCTGATTCATCCAAGGCTTCTGGTTAGGGAACCCTCAGATGGTCTTGGTGGGCAAACACTTCATGCAGGTCCATTGTCGAGTTCTTGAACATTGCCCAGTCTAACAACTCCTTACTGCCGGAGCTGTACTCTTCAGTCGGTGTCTAAAAATAGAAAAATAGTCATGAAAACTAGAAGAAACGAAGACAATAGAATAGAAAATATAATGGAAATAAACTGCAGGTGAGCAAAGACTTCAAGCCAAGAAAAGAAACATAGAAACATAGAAACATAGAAAATAGGTGCAGGAGTAGGCCATTCGGCCCTTCGAGCCTGCACCGCCATTCAATATGATCATGGCTGATCATCCAACTCAGTATCCCGTACCTGCCTTCTCTCCATACCCCCTGATCCCTTTAGCCACAAGGGCTACATCTAACTCCCTCTTAAATATAGCCAATGAACTGGCCTCAACTACCTTCTGTGGCAGAGAATTCCACAGATTCACCACTCTCTATGTGAAAAAAAACGTTTTCATCTCAGTCCTAAAAGACTTCCCCCTTATCCTTAAACTGTGACCCCTTGTTCTGGACTTCCCCAACATCGGGAACAATCTTCCTGCATCTAGCCTGTCCAACCCCTTAAGAATTTTGTACGTTTCTATAAGATCCCCCTCAATCTTCTAAATTCCAGCGAGTACAAGCCGAGTCTATCCAGTCTTTCTTCATATGAAAGTCCTGCCATCCCAGGAATCAATCTGGTGAACCTTCTCTGTACTCCCTCTATGGCAAGAATGTCTTTCCTCAGATTAGGAGACCAAACCTGTACGCAATACTCCAGGTGTGGTCTCACCAATGCCCTGTACAACTGCAGCAGAACCTTCCTGCTCCTATACTCAAATCCCCTCGCTACGAATGCCAACACACCAGGGCCGTCTTAACGCATGGGCCTGATGGGCACTTGCCCGGGGGGCCACGAGCATAGGGGCCCCATGCTGATCTGTGTATGTTAAGTGACTTGCAATAAATAAATACTACTTTAAAAATGTAGGTTCAATAAATGCTTTTTTCGCAACATTTTCGGTCACTAAGTGCTTCTCACAGCGATCTGTAAGTGCTTTTCGCAACAATGTAGCACCCTAAGTCCATCGCTAAGTGCTTTTCGGTAAGTGCTTTTTGCCGGCACGACAGGGGGGGGGGCTGGTAGGGAAAGGGGGGTGGGGGAGAGTAACGGTAGGGGCCCCAGTACACTGCTTTGCCCGGGGGCCCATAATGCTGTAAAAACGGCCCTGCAACACACCATTCGCTTTCTTCACTGCCTGCTGCACCTGCATGCCTACTTTCAATGACTGGTGCACCACGACACCCAGGTCTCGTTGCATCTCCCCTTCTCCCAAAAGAAGAGATATTCTTCGCAGCCTTTCAACAATGATTAAACAATCACTGAATCTAATTAGCAGGAGGCTGAAGATGAAGGTATGTAATATGTTAGACCATGCAGATAAATATGTTTGCAGCCTACCTACAAGAACAAGTAAAAATTGTGGTTAGCTATTCCAAACGAATCGGATCTGAATACTTTCAAGGAATTGGATTCAGACAAAAAAGAACAAAAGGCTATATTAATTAAAACAGAATGATGAGGGAATATTTTTTGCAGGATCACAAGGTTTCCTTTTAAGCATTGGTTTATTTCCAGGAGAAATTTGGATCAGGATTTGACAAAAGAATGCCCATAAAACTAATGCTACCAGTGAAAATAATGGCAAATTATGTGCATACTTATTTTATCCAGACATGAAATGTTACATTTTCTGGTTGTAAAACACCACAATAAGCAGCACCATTCAACTGATTTACTAATAAAAAAAAAATGCATTCATTTACTTTCTGTCCTGTCAACTAAGAAAATGCAGATGTAAAAATATGCATATTAGAAACACTAATCATCAAAACAAGATCAGCGAAGCGTTGTGTTAAAAAAATTTTTCCAGATAGCAAAATGAACAATATGTAATTAATTCAGGAAATGTTGCGCTCCAATTGGGTTAATTTTGCTAATTCTCTATTAATATTTATTTTAAATGATAGTGATAATGGAATCATTTAATATCCAAAGGCTAGATAACACAAGAAGAGAACAGGGGTTGGATATTGGGTCTCTTTTCCAGCCCCCCCTACCCCGATCACCTCATGGTTTGCATGCTGCTGTTGTCATGCAGTGTACATCTGGTGCTCCATCCCAGACTCTCTTAAAAGCTAATAGAGTGCAGCATTGCTGGTTTAATGTAGTTCACATATGGTGCTCCAATTCAGCACACAACTGGGTCCCTACTACAGCACATCCCCTGAGCTCAAACACCAGGATCGTTAACACATGGCACTGCTGGAGCCCTTGTTGTCTCATAGCATGGCCCCCTGATGCTGTAGTACAGTGCAACCACCATCTCGGCAGTACAATAGAGCTCTTGTGTGGCATTCCAGTGCACTCCTGACATTCTAATGCAGTTCTTTCCCCACAGTTCCAATGTTGTCCCCCCTGATTGTGAAATTCTGTTCAACATGATGTTTGGTCATTGTACTTGTCCGGTTCATAAATTCATCAGTTCATAGGTTATTGGAGCGAAATTAGGCCATTCAGCTCATCAAGTCTACTTCACCATTCAATCATGGCTTATCTATCTTTCCCTCTCAACCCCATTCTCCTGCCTTCTCCCTGTAACCCCTGACACCCTTACTAATCAAGAACCTGTTAATCTCTGCCTTATAAATACCCAATGACTTGGCGTCCACAGCTTTCTGTGGCTTTAGGCAGGCTTTAGACAGGCACATGGATATTTTGTGCTTGTTGTATTAGAATGTAATATTCTTAGCAGGCTCTGAAGAAGGGTCTCGACCCAAATCATCACCCAATCCTTCTCTCCAGAGAGGCTGCCTGTCCCGTTGAGTTACTCCAGCTTTTTGCGTCCCTCCTAGATGCTGCCTGACTCGCTGAGTTCCCCCTCACTTTGTGTTTTGCTGAGGTGTAGTTAATGATTGTGCGGAGGAATGGATGGATGACTGATGGAAAGGCCACTCGAGAAAATTCAAAAGAACAACGTTAATGGAAACGTTTGCTTCAGCTAATCCACACGTAGAAAAGGACCAGCCCTTGGGAAATCTTCAGAGGACTGATGAGAAGAGGGGCGATTATACAATGCAATACAATACATTGCAGTAAGTCTCAGATATGTTCACTCCTTCTGAACTCAACTCCAAATGCACGAATGTGAAGTGGCATGGAAGATAAAACATAGAGTAAGAAGAAAATAACTTGATATTCTGTCCCTCTCCACAATAATAATGAAGATACAGAATTTTATGATGGCAACAAAAGGTTCATTTACCAAGAGTAGATTATTTGGTTTGTTAAATTTAATGGCTCTGGTTTGAAGAGCGTGTTCATATAATCCTGGGATTGAGGCTTCTTGATGTTTTATTGAGCTGCTTTATTTTCTTGCTGGCAATTGTCCTTCCCCAATAAACATCAATGACTCGGAATATGAGGAGGCCTCTCCTTTTACAAGTTGACCACTTTCACATCATCTTTGTCTTCACTAATTCCACTTGTGAGGATTTTTTGTTTGTTTAATCTTTGGCAGATGGCAACGGTGGACTATCTGACTTAAAGAGATGCTTCTATTGTAGATAAAACTCCTTTGTTCAGTGAGTTTATCAATAGATGTAATCATTTTGATGTTATCAAGCATATCCTCTCACATGGGAAGAAGGGCCTTTTACAAACTCAGCACCCAAAGTGTTTCACAGAAGTTGTATTCGTCCAACTGTTGAGACCTGACTTATGCAGTGGTGCATCTCTTGTAAACATCACTCCTCTTTCAGTACCAAGAGGCTACAAAGCACTGAAATGTGAGGAAGGATGCTGGAGATAGTTCTGAAAAGATTCACCTGATG
This sequence comes from Rhinoraja longicauda, assembly GCF_053455715.1. Taxonomy (NCBI): domain Eukaryota; kingdom Metazoa; phylum Chordata; class Chondrichthyes; order Rajiformes; family Arhynchobatidae; genus Rhinoraja; species Rhinoraja longicauda. The sequence goes on along the minus strand of NC_135967.1, from coordinate 7,043,799 downwards.
GTTCCGAGGGCAGAACATCTTGGCAATGAGGAGATAATGGATACATAGAAACATGGAAAATAGGTGCAGGAATAGGCCAGTTGGCCATTTGAGCCAGCACTGCCATCCAATATGATCATGGCTGATCATCCAAAATCAGTACCCCGTTCCTGCTTTCTCCCCGTATCCCTTGATTCCATTAGTCCAAAGAGCTATATCTAACTCTCTCTTGAATATATCCAATGAATTGGCCTCCACTCCCTTCTGTGGCAGGGAATTCTACAGATTTGGTGGGTTTGTTTACCTTGAAATGGAAAACTCTGTGAGATGACCTGACTGCGATACACAAAATGATGAAAGGCACAGACAGGATAGATAACAGCAAAACCTTTCCCATAGTAGAGGTGCTGAACACTAGAGTACGTTGGTTTATCGAAGGAGGAACAGGTTTAGAGGGAATCTGCGGAACATATTTCACCCGGAGTGGTTAGAAAATGGTGGAGGCAAGTGGTCTCACCTCGAAGAAATCTCCAGGTGAGATCTTGAGTCTACAAGCCAAGAAAGGCTGGGTCCAAGTTTTGCTAAAGTAAATTAGTAAATTAGTAAATTATGGATGGATAGTTGATGGGCGGCATGGATGAGTTAACTATAACTCGAAACATCTACATGATATTAAAAAGGGCTGACTGCTTGAGAGAGGATTAGAAATAGTAATTGAATCCCATGGCTATGGCATACAACAAAGATTTTAATATTCATGCTCTCTATTTGTGGACTCATTGGAACCCTTCTACCGGATCGCCAATTAGTGATTCATTGCCACACACTGTCCAATGCTATAACTGCAAGATCCTTATTTTTCATTTTCGAGGACTGTTTTGAGTAAATGCCTTTCATAACTCTCACCTCGTTCTCCTGGAAACTGTTAAAAAAAAAGGCAGGACTGTGCGTCTGATTTCCAAGTGTGAGTAGGGGAAAACTACCCGCTGAATAAATTTGGAGTTGTTTATTCACTTGTCTATCCCTCAACAGGAATTGGCACAAGTGGTGTATTATCCGGGCTACCATAAAAAGCACCAAAAATAAACTGTCGAAAGTCCACAAAGTGCTGTTATGACTCAGCAGCTCAGGCAGTATTCCTGGAGAACATGGATAGGTGATGTTTTGGGCCCAGACCCTTCCTCAGACTCTTAGAGGGCAGCACGGTGGTGCAGCGGTAGAGTTGCTGCCTTACAGCAAATGCAGCGCCGGAGTCCCAGGTTCGATTCCCACTGCGGGATGCCGCCTGTACGGAGTTTGTACGTTCTCCCCGTGACTTGCGTGGGTTTTCTCCGAGATCTTTGGTTTCCTCCCACACTCCAAAGACGTCCAGGTATGTAGGTTAATTGGCTTGGGAAATGTAAAAAATGTCCCTAGTGTGTGTAGGATAGTGTTAATATGCGGGGATCGCTGGTCGGCACGGACATGGTGGGCCGAAGGGCCTGTTTGCACGCTGTATCCTTAAACTAAACTAAACTAAGCCAGCATCTGCAGTTGTTTCTACAACAGTCAACTTCTAGAAGGTCACCTCGGAGAGCTGAAATATGCTTAACCACTAGCAACATGGTAAAATGTTGTCTTCTATTATCATATCATCATCATATCATATATATACAGCCGGAAACAGGCCTTTTCGGCCCTCCAAGTCCGTGCCGCCCAGTGATCCCCGCACATTAACACTATCCTACACCCACTAGGGACAATTTTTACATTTCCCAAGCCAATTAACCTACATACCTGTACGTATTATGATAAGTGTCTGTCAGTAGCTCTGTACTTTTAGAACTATATTGCAATCGTTGTTCGGGGAAAGAATGCTGGAAGCAATTGGCAATGGCAAGAGAATGCTCTGAGCCCTTGGTTCGATAAGTCAGAAGCGGAGAAACCTGTGAATATGCTGACCAGCTCTGTGAATCACTGCTGGGAAATGCCCATTTCTTCTTTCGGTCTCTGAGTTAGTGGTGTTGAGAACCATTAAGCCTGGTGGCGAATGCAAGCTAGTGTCTGCCTGTCCTAATCAGAATGGTGGAGACCTGGCCAAGTTGTCGATCATTGACAAGGTCATGACCAGAACAGAAACAGAAGAGTTGTGAACGTTTAGACCAGACATCCACTGCATGCCAGGAAAGCACAAGCAGCTGCACAAAAATATTTTGTTTCAGTCCAAGAAGACTGCAGACATTGGCAGGGCATGATTGATATGCTTTATATATACCTATTGGGAAATAATGGCTTACAGCAAATAGACCAGAGAACGTAGCAAGCATTACAAATCATAATAAATGCATATGTTTGGTTTAGAGATTCAGCGTGGAAACAGGCCCTTCGGCCCACTGAGTCCGCGCCGACCAGCAATCCCAGTACACTAGCACTGTCCTAGCCACTAGGAACAATTTACAATTTTATCAAAGCTAATTAACCTACAAACCTGTACGTCTTTGGAGTGCAGGTGGAAACCGGAGCACCCGGAGAGAACCCAAGCAGTCACAGGGTGAACGTACAAACTCTGTACAGATAGCACCCATAGTCAGGATCAAACCCAGATCTCTGCTACAAGTTCTTTGATGGACAATGAATTTTATTACTTGGACATTTTGTTATTTATTGCTGTTTCTAATCCATTTGTCGCTGAATGCAGACGGATGCATATTTGATTCGGATGAGGCACCTAATCTATGTTTGTCAAACAGCCTGCTGCTAATGCATCTTATAGATTGGTTAATAATGGAAGGCAAAAATATGAAAATCAAATCTGTGCCAAAGGGGGATAGAAATTAAAATCAAAATCTGCTGTAAATCTGAAATAAAAAGTGAAAGTATTGTAAATGCACTGCCAATTGTGGAAAGAAAGACAGTTAACATTTCACGTCAAACACAAAAAAAGTGCTGGAGGAAGATACAAAGTCTGACGACGGGTCCTGAACCAAAACACCGCCTGCTCATTCCCTCCATAGTTGCTGCCTGACCCCCTGAGTTCCTCCAGCACTCAATGTTTTGTTCCATGTTCCAGCACCTGCGGTTCCTTGACTCTCCGTCTAACATTTCAGATTGAAGGGTCTTCGACAGAACTGGGAGTGATCCAAAAAACAGGTCAGAGTAAACTTGCAGAGAGGGAGGGGAGGGATGGGCAGAGAGGGAGGGGAGGGATGGGCAGAGAGGGAGGGGAGGGATGGGCAGAGAGGGAGGGGAGGGATGGGCAGAGAGGGAGGGGAGGGATGGGCAGAGAGGGAGGGGAGGGATGGGCAGAGAGGGAGGGGAGGGATGGGCAGAGAGGGAGGGGAGGGATGGGCAGAGAGTGAGGGGAGGGATGGGCAGAGAGGGAGGGGAGGGATAGGCAGGACAAAGGGAATATCTGAGAGCGGGTGGGACCAGGGTTGCCATGGACACAAGTTGTAAAGATCATTTAGTCAATTGGCAAGAGGGGGAAAGATAGAAAGATAGAAGGAAAGAATAAAATGAAAACCATGATATGGGGATAATTAGACAATGAAAATTCAGATAAAGAGATGTGACCAGTGCAACATTTGGGTTGTAGGGTGTGTCCAGCACATCACATTGTGCTGATGGAGAAAGACATCGCAGAGGGATGACCTACGCACAAGCGGCCAATTCTGATGTTGATGGAGAAAGTGAGTTAGCTGAACTTGTAGATTTTGATATTGAGTGCGGAAGGCTGGAATGTGCCCCAAATGGAAGATGAGAACCTGTTTCTCAATCTTGTGATTGAAATAGTTATATCGGCATTGGATAGGTTAGATTTGCAGTTGGATCAGAATTAAAGCGAACAGGCAACTGGGAACTCAGGGTCATCCCAATGGAGTTAATGCACATTCTCTACAAAATGGTCAGACAATCCACATTTGGTTTCTCCAATGTGGAAAAGACCACATCTTGAACACTGAATGTAGTATACTAGAAATTGCAGAAGTGCAATTGGAAAGACTATTTCACCTTAGAAAGTGGGGGATGTAGAGGTGGAGGACAGCTCGGAGATACATAGAGTCATAGTCATAATACATAAGACTCATAATACATGGAATCATAGACTCATAAATCATACACCAGTGAAACAAGCCCTTTGGCCAAACATGGCCATTTTGAACAAGACCCTAGTCTCCTTTTCCTACATTTGGCCAATATCCCTCAAAATCTTTCCTATTCATGTACCTGTCCACGTGTCTTTTAAATACTGTTATTGTACCTTCCACAGCCACTTCCTCTCAGCTTGTTCTATTTACCCACCACCCTCTCTATACACAAACGTTGCCACTCGTGTTCCTGTTAAATCTTTCGCTTCTCCCCTTTAAACTATTTCCTCTGGATTTTGATTCCCCTGCCCTGGGTAAAAGACTCTGTGTGTTCACTTTACCCATTCCCCTCGTGATTTTATACATCTCTATAAGATCATCGCTCAGCCTTTCCATATTCCATGGAATAAAGTCCTAGCCTGCCCAACCTCTCCCTACAGCTCAGGCCTTTGAGATCTGGGAAAAACCTTGCAAATCTTCTCTGCGCCCTTTACAACTTAAAGGCATTTTCTAATTGCAAGGTGACCAAAACTGAACACAATACTCCAAGTTCAGTCTCATCAACCTCTTGCATTAGAGTAACATAACATCCCAACTTCTACACTCAGTTGTCTGACTGATAAAAGCCATCATGCCAAATGACTTCTTCACCAGCTTATCCCTGCTTTCAGGTAACTCTATACTTGTAATACTATGTGTAGGAAGGAACTGCAGTTGCTCGTTTGCACCGAACATAGAGGCAAAATAGACATATAAAGAGACATATAAAATTATAAAAGGACTGGACAAGCTAGTTGCTGGAAAAATGTTCCTAATGTTGGGAGAGTCCAGAACAAGGGGTCACAGTCTTAGAATAAAGGGGAGGCCATTTAAAACTGAGGTTAGAAGGAACTTTTCCACCCAGAGAGTTGTGAATTTGTGGAATTCTCTGCCACAGAGGGAAGTGGAGGCCAAATCACTGGATGAATTTAAGAGAGAGTTAGATAGAGCTCTGGGGGCTAGTGGAATCAAGGGATATGGGGAAAAGTTGGGCACAGGTTACTGATTGTGGATGATCAGCCATGATCACAATGAATGGCGGTGCTGGCTCGAAGGGCCGAATGGCCTCCTCCTGCACCTATTTTCTATGTTTCTATGTTTCTAAAATGCTGTAATAACTCCACGGGAGAGGCAACATCTCTGGAGTGAAGGAATGGGAGACGTTTCGGGTTGAGATCCTTCTTCAGACTCGAAATGTCATCCATTCCTTCTCTCCAGAGATGCTGCCTGTCCCGCTGAATTACTCCAGAATTTTGTGTCCATCTGCTTGTAATAATAGATCCCTCTGGTTTGACTTTCCAAGGCGTAACATCTCACACTTGTCTATATCGTAATCATCCTAATCATAATCATACTTTATTAGCCAAGTACGTTTTGCAACATACGAGGAATTTCATTTGCCATACAGTCATACCAATAATGATTGTGATTATGATTATGACTAAATTGTACTCCATTAGCCATTCTTCGGCCCACCTGCCCAGTTGATCAAGACCCCGCTGTAATTCTTGATAACTACATTGACTGTCTATGATACAGCCTGCTTTAGTGTCATCTGCAAAGTTTCTAATCAACCCTCCTGCGGTTTCATGGATGTGACAAGTGATGGGGTGGTTAGTGGGGGCCAAGGAGTTATGAAGCGACAATCCCTTTAAATCATTGAGTTTTTAAAATGGCTCATTTATTAGGGGCCTGTCCCACTTAAGCGATTATTTAGGCGACTGCCATAGTCGGAGCAGGTCGCCGAAAAACCTGCGACTGGACCCCCCCCTACGTCAATGTCTACGACAAACTACAACAACCTACCACCTAGTCGACGTCAAGCTACGGCAAGCTACCGACAACCGGCGACCCAGTCGTCGCGACTTAGGACGTCCACCTACGCCCGCACCTCGGACAACCTACGACCACGCAGGCGACAACCTGCGACAACTGAAGTTAACCTACGTCTAATTGCGACAAGCTACGACCCTGTCGCCGATAACTGAAGACCATTGACGTCATTTTTGCCTCTGGTTTTGACGCCGGTACCTGTCACCGGTTGACGTAGGTTGACGTAGGTCGTCGCCAATGGAATTCACCGAAGTCAGCACCGGCGACAACCTACGTCACCTGGCGACAACCTACCACAGGAGACGTCAAGGTACGATCATTGGTGTCAAACCAACAGTCGCTAATTAAAAAAAAAAAAATTCAAAATCCATCGGCGACCAGAAAAACGCTACGACTCTTTGGAGACGACTCACGACCGTACACGTGACACCCTGGCGACCGTGTGGCGACAGCCTAGTCACCTGTAGTCGCCTAAACAAATCGCCTAACTGGGACAGGGGTTTTAGTTTCTTTGAGGTTCAGGGCTTTGAGCTTTCAAATCATCCCTCGAAACAACACGCCTTTCCATTAATCGTGTTCACAGTTACCATGCAGCTAATTCACCTGTAAATACCTGAATGCATTAAGCAATAAATTAACTTTCTGAATTACTTGTGAAGTACAGGTTTTTTCACTCGCCTCAGGATGATTAGGGCATGGTTTATTTAATGAAGAAATCCAGCTTATGAAAGGTGTGCAATGTAAGAGGTGAACAAGGATGGGAAAATGCAATGCTACTGTTTGTTTCAATTCTGCCTTATCTCAGCCCCAGGATGTTTCAAAACAGTTAACAACCTTAACCTCAAGCTCATTCTTTGAAGCACAGTCACTGTTGTAAAGAATGCATCGAGCCAATTTGCACAACGATCCCACATAAAGTAACAAATGAATAACCTATTAATCACTTTTTGGTTACTTTAATTAGGGGAATGTTGGCCGCAACACTAAGGGATCTCCTTGTTCTCCTTGGTAAACGGGATCAGGTGTGTTCAGTTAAACACAGAGAATGAGCCTTGGTTTAATGCATCAGTGAAATATAGCACCTGCACATAGCATATGCTGCTCTATTAGTCCAGGTTATAGGCAGAGTCTAGCTAACAACAAAGTGCTTCAGAACTGTGCTGGAAATTACATTGGTCATTACTCCAGCAGGTGAGGGGAAGGTGATTACCTGCAGAACAACCCCACCAGGCTTGACCCTGCTCGAAGCACCTGTGTCTCAAATCTTCAGTCCTCTCTTCAAAATATCATGTGAACTGCCTCATTGTGTCTTGCCTGAAAGGCTTGTTAGTAAGGACTGTTCCTACACACTCTGTGCGCTTGGCTTCCGTCTAAACGTGGATTAGTGTTCAAAAAAATATATACTAAGTGCTAGGCAGCATCTCTGGAGAACATGCAGTGGTGACTTCTTGGGTCGGGACCCTTCTTTAGACTCCAGACTGGGTTAGTGTTCCATTTTGTGGTCAGTGTAGGGAGGGATCTCCAGTGGATGGCGTTCATACCTGTTCATAGAAGAAATTGCGGACAATTCCCAATTCTCCACTTTCACACTGTCTATTATTAGTGTGGCCTGCGGTGTGTGTGAATTTGCAACCATGCTCCTGCTATTTGAAGGGGCCGCACAGCAGAAGCTAACTGCATTTTAGTCTCATACTACTTTGGTGGGGGAAGCAAGCGAGTCTAGTTTAGAGATACATGGTGGAAACATGCCCTAAGGCACACCGAGTCCATGCCAACCAACGATCACCTGTACACCAGTTCCATCTACACACTAAGGGGGATTTCCAGAAGCCAATTAACCTACAAACCTACACGTTTTGGAATGTGGGAGGACCCAGAGAAAACCCATGTGGTCACAGGGAGAGCATACAAACAGCATTGTCTCCGTACAGACACCACCGTACAATTAGGATTGAACCCAGGTCTCTGGCACTATATGGCAGCAACTCTACCCCTGAGCCACTATGCCATCTTCGAAAGTCCAGTTCTGGGCCTTGCTAAAGTGGCTATCAGCAGGTCAAAGCACCTCATCATTGATAGTGTCCATATCCATCACCCAGCACTCCCCTGAGAGAGGACGAGCACAGTTGTCAACGGCATACGTGAGGCTTTTCGACTAGCAGTGGAGGTTATAATTGGCAGTCAGTAATATTCTGATCACATTGTTTCCTTTGGCAAGTATTGTAAAGGTGGGGAATGCAAAAATTGGCAAGTCTTCCTCCAGTTGCAAAGGATCATGGCATGGCAAGGACACGTTAGAGGCAGGAAACATGTTCCCAATGTTGGGGGAGTCCAGAACAAGGGGCCACAGTTTAAGAATAAGGGGTAGGCCATTTAGAACGGAGATGAGGAAAAACTTTTTCAGTCAGAGAGTTGTAAATCTGTGGAATTCTCTGCCTCAGAAGGCAGTGGAGGCCAATTCTCTGGATGCTTTCACGAGAGAGCTAGATAGAGCTCTCAAAGATTCCCGGAGTCAGGGGATATGGGGAGAGGGTAGGAATGGGGTACTGATTGTGAATGATCAGCCATGATCACATTGAATGGCGGTGCTGGCACGAAGGGCCGAATGGTCTACTCCTGCATCTATTGTCTATTGCAACACCCGGAGTTCTGAGTACTGTTTTGATCTCCTTATTTAAGAAGTAATGTGCTGGATTGGACACCACGCAGAGAAAGTTCTCCAGATTGATTCCAGGGATGGAGGAGGTTACTTGTTAAGGAAACATTAGGCAGATTGCATTTGTGGTCTGATGTGTGCAAGAATGAGAGGTGATCTCATTGATACAGATAAAATCCCGAGTGGGGTTTTACAGTAAAGACATTTTTAAACTGCTGCTTCCTATGTAGGACAATACAGAACTGTGTGGACACCCAGTTAAGTCTGGAAAGAGAAATACATTCTTACTTTGGGTGGTGTTTAGTCTTTTGAATCCTTTACCCCAGTGGAGGTGTTTTTGCTGCTTCGATAGGTATTCAAGGCTGAAGTGAAAAGGTTTTTAGATTTTGGAAATATCAAGGCTTGGATGGAACCAGAGGAAACATCTGGCCATGGATTCCAGACTCCATTACCCTTTGTATGAAAAAATGTGCCTCCTCTCACACCAGTCATTTAACCAATTAATTTAAATGTGTGCCCTGTGGTTGAGAGAAATAGATCCTCCTTAATTACTTTATTTAAGGCTCTCATTGTTGGTATGTCATGTCAGGGAGGAGGGAAGATTTATTATGAGGTTTAGATTTAGGCCTGGAGAGAGTGGATGTGGAGAGGATGTTTCCAGTAGTGGGAGTGTCGAGGACCAGAGGGCACAGCCTCAGAATAAACAGACATACCTTTAGAATGGAGACAAGGAGGAATTTCTTTAGCCGGAGGGCAGTGAAACTATGGAATTCATTGCTACAGATGGCTGTGGCCAGTACATTTGGTCTTTTTAAAGTGGAGATTGATATGTTCTTGATTGGTAAGGGCATGAATAGTTGCGGGGAGAAGGCAGGAGATTTTAGATTTTTTTTTTAGATTTAAAGATACAGCGCAGAAACAGGCCCTTCGGCCCACTGGGTCCGCGTCGCCCAGCGATCCCCGCACACTAACACTATCCTACACACACTAGGGACAATTTTTACATTTGCCCAGCCAATTAACCTACAAACCTGTACGTCTTTGGAGTGTGGGAGGAAACCGAAGATCTCGGAGAAAACCCACGCGGGTCATGGGGAGAACGTACAAACTACGTACAGACGGCGCCCGTAGTCAGGATCAAACCTGGGTAGAGTTGCTGCCTTACAGCGCTGGAGACCCAGGTTCGATCCTACAGGTGCTGCCTGTGCAGAGTTTGTACGTTCTCCTCTTGACCTGCGTGGGTTTTCTCTGGGTGCTCCGATTTCCTCCCTCACTCCAAAGACCTACAGGTTTGTAGGTTAATTGGCATCGGTAAAATGGTAAATGTTTCCCTAGTGTGCAGAATAGTGTTAGTGTGCGCGGATTGCTGGTCGGCGCGGACATGGTGGGCAGAAAGCCTGTTTTCGTGCTGTATCTTTAAACTAAACTAAACTTCCCAAATGCATTGTCTTTCACTCCTCTGCAATCAATTCCATTTACCATCTCTTAGTCTAAATGACCAGGCCATCCTTATCTTCCTGTATCTCAAATCATTCATCCCACTGTCACACAGCACCACCAGTTTTATTCTCATCTGCAAACGTTTTTTAAATGCTCTCAACAATTAGGTTTAAATCATTTATGTGGATTTCAAAAACCAAGGTAAACCAGGATGTGTAGGAAGGAACTGCTGATGCTGGTTTATACCAAAGATATACACTAAATGCTGGAGTAACTCAGCGGGACAGGCAGCATCTCTGGTGAGAAGGAATGGGTGACGTTTTGGGTCGAGACTGAAAGTGACGGGGAAAGGGGAAACGAGAGATAGACGATGGTGTAGAGAGATATCGAACAAATGGATGAAAGATATGCACAAAAGTAACAATGATAAAGGAAACAGGCCAATGTTAGCTATATGCCAGGTGAAAGGCGTAGACAAGCAGTGAGAAAGCACACGTGGCTGTGGCAGTGAGTCTGCGCTACAACGTGGTCGTGGAGTCGGAGTCCAGGAGGAATCACAGAAGGGGAGCAGCCAGAAAGGATGTTGCAGAACTCTCGTCGGGGAGAGGAGGAGAACCTCTTCAAAGTAGACATACCTTGAGGAGATTTTGCAGTGGAGCAGTCGAGATGTGCAGATGCTGGTTTAAACCGAAGGTAGACACAAAATGCTGGAGTAACTCAGCGGGACAGGCAGCGTCTCCGGAGAGAAGGAATGGGTGGATTGTATCTTGTAGAATCACACTGGAAATAGCCATCCTGTTACAACTGCACCCACTCAACCCTTTGCTCTCTACCATCAAGCCATTTTGGATTTAGTTTGCCGTTCTTCCTTGTATCTCAGGGGACTTTTCCCTTTGTTGGCTGGCCTGACATTTTTTAGTTTAGTTTAGGGGTACAGCGCAGAAACAGGCCTTTCGGCCCACCGAGTCCGTGCTGCCCAACGATCCCTGCACACCAACACAATCCTATACACACTAGGGACAATTTACATTTATACCAAGCTAAACAACTTGCAAACCTGTTCATCTTTGGTGTGTGGTGGGAAACCAAAGATCTTGGAGAAAACCCACGCAGGTCACAGGAGAAACATACAAATTCCATACAGACAGCACCCATGGTCAGGATCAAACCCGGGTCTCTGGTGCTGTAAGGCAGCAACACTAGTGCTGTGCCACCTGTGGGATATGCAGGTCAATGTCAAATTGCCAGTCAAAACCTATGTAAATTACATCAAATGCTCTGCCCTCATCAATCCAAATTGTTACTACCTGAAGGAATTTGCTGATTAGTCAGGACCTTTAGATAACAAATCCATGTTGTATCTTTCCTAATGAAGTTTATTACTGTCCCTTGGAATGGACTCTACTTATGTACGCAACTAAATAGTTACATGAGATTTTTGGGTAGGGCACGAGTTTAGCAGTCTAGAGTTGAGTTGATGTAAGTTGATTAGGGCCACTCCAATCAATATCAAATTAATATACTTAATATCCTAGCTTACTGGGATAAAGAATTCATAAGAAAATATGACACTCTGAGAGATGAAATTCCTCCTCATCTCCACATGAAGTAGGTGACCACCTTATTTTGAAACAATGCCCCCTATTCAATGTTCTAAATCCTTCCTCAGTTAATATTCTTTAATTCTGTGGGCCTCCTCCACTGTCAGAGTGAGGCCACATGCAAATTGGAGGAACAGCACCTCATATTTCGCTTGGGCAGCTTGCAGCTCAGTGGTATGAACATTGACTTCTCTAATTTCAAGTAACCTTTGCATTCCCTCCCCCACCCTAGCCATCCCACTAGTTTTATTGTTGGTGTCCCCTCGTTATCATCTCCACCAAAGCCAATAATGGACCATTGTGGGCTCTTTGGCCATCGGTGCCGCCTCTCATCTGTCCTGTACCTTTTCATACCTCAACTATTCCTGACTCTCAGTCTAAAGAAGGGTCTCGACCCGAAACATCACCTATCCCTTTTCTCCACAGATGCTGCCTGACCCGCTGAGTTACTCCAGCATTTTGCGTCTATTTTTGATGTAAACCAGCATCTGCCATTCCTTCCTACATATAAACAGAATTATCTAATCATGCTGGTAAATGGAAGGTATTTATTTCACAAAAGGCTGGAGTAACTCAGCAGGTCAGGCAGCGTCTTCACAAAACACTGGAGTAACTCAGCGGGTCAGGCAGCATCTCGGGAGAGAAGGAATGGGTGGCGTTTCGGGTCGAGACCCTTCTTCAGACTGATGGCAGGTTTAGACGATGTCAGGTTTAGTTTAGATAAATACTTGATTGTCTGCATGGAGTGGCTGGGCCCAAGGACCTATTTCTACGCTGTGTGACACTTTGTTTCAATGACAACCTCATATGTCCTTTTTACACCTTCTCTGTTGCAGTCTTACCTTGTTTTGTATTATGGTCACCAGAACACCACACCAAGCACAAATCGTGGCCTAACCAGCATTGTATATAATTGATGTAGGACTTTCCTTCACTTGTGGGAGAGTCATAGATAGGAGTTACAGTGAGGTAGTCATGCCTAAGGTACAGGCAGGTGGCTGAGCGGCAGGACAGGATGTAGGCAGAGGGTGCAAGAATCCTCTGGGCTGTTTCCCTCGACTCCAGATATGCTCCTTTTATGCCCAGAGAGTTGTGAATCTGTGGGATTCTCTGCCACAGAAGGCAGTGGAGGCCAATTCACTGGATGTTTCCAAGAGAGAGTTAGATTTAACTCTGAGGGCTAAAGGAATCAAGGGATATGGTGAAAAAGCAGGAAACGGGGTACTAATTTTTGATGATCAGCCATGATCATATTGAATGGCAGTGCTGGCTCGAAGGGCCGAATGGCCTACTCCTGCACCTATTTTTCTATGTTTCTATGTCCAAAAGACGACACCACCAAACAGTACATATGTTGCACAAAAAAACACAAAGTGCTGGAGTGATTTTCAACAGGTTAGGCAGCATCAGTGGAGGACATGGATAGGTAACATTTTGGGTTGGGACCCTTCTTCGGACTCTAATTATTTAACCCTTCAGTCTGAAGAAGGATCCCAACCTGAAACGTCGCCGATCCATGTTCTCCACAGAAGCTGCCTGTCCCATTGTGTCATTTGCTCAATGTTGTGGCATCTGAAGTCCCTTGTTTGTGATGATTATGTTGCAGCAGGTAAGGAGGATATTTGACCCATCCAATCCATTTCTGCTCCATACAAAGAGGAATACAAAAAGATAATAATAACCACTTTCTATCCCAATTTCACTTTGAAAATGCAAAGATTAATATATCATAACTTACTCAGTGTCAGGGGTAAAATATTTTGTGGGTTATAGAAGTAACCATCAAGAACATAATATAAATGGAAGCAGAAATGGATGACCTTGTCCCAGTTTCTTTTCCTATTGCCTGTCCTATTTAGATCATTTTAGCTTATTTCCTAAATAATGCAATTCATTTCACCCGCGCTTGCTATTTTTAAGTTGAAACTATTTATATGTCACAGGGTTTAATCTTCTTGGTAAGCTATTAGCATATTTACATTAAATTACTGTCTGCACAAGTTTATTGCAATCATTAATCTGTAATATACAGGAACAATGATGTGTATTTTTTTAAACGTCTTTAATCTAGGACAAATATGCCTGATGAAAATGGATGTTCAGGTGAAAGCAGAGATTTTTGGATAGCGGGCCTAAAGCTCAGAGATATTGTCTGAGGAGAATAGGAAGAGATTTAGATGTATATCCAGATGTAGATGCAGGAAAAATGTTCCCGATGTTGGGGGAATCCAGAACCGGGGGTCATGGTTTAAGAATAAGGGGTAGGCCATTTAGGACTGAGATGAGGACAACCTTTTTCACCCAGAGAGATGTGAATCTGTGGAATTCTTTGCCACAGAAGGCAGTGGAGGCCAATTCACTGGATGTTTTCAAGAGAGAATTAAATTTAAGGGCCTGTCCCAGTTACGTGATTTTTAAGGCGACTGCCGGCGACTGTCAAAGTCGTAGCAGATCGCCAAAATTTTCTTTTGCCCTACGACAATGACCACGACAATGCCGAGTCAGGTCGATACAAGTTAATTTTTTTGTGAAACTAGCACCTGGCTAAGAGATTACACCGTTTTCGGAAACATCGCAAAATTTCCACGCTTACCTGACCGTCAAACTGTCGCCTCCAATCTACCTGTCAAATGTCCTGACGGTAAATAAATTGGTTAAACAAAACTATCTTTTGGTATCTTCAAATGCCTTTTCTTAATTTAATATTACGTGCTTCTAAATGCATCTGCGACAACCTAGCAAACCTGGGGAGAGCATGAGACAACGCCCGCAATAAGCTACGATACCTGGCGACAAGCCAGCTGTCGCCGAGAAATTTCTAGCAGGTGAACTTTTCCGCGACGCGCCAAGTTCCGCTAGGATTCATTGAAGACTCCTCACGATCATGCCCGCGACACCCCGGCGAATGTTCGTCGACAGCCTAGTCGCCAGCAGTTGCCTTAAAATCACCTAAGTGGGACAGGCCCTTTAGCTCTTAGGGCTCAAGGAATCACGGATGATGTGGAAAAAGCAGTAACGGGGCACTGATTGTGGATGATCAGCCATGATCACATTAAATGGCAGTGCTGGCTCGAAGGGCCAAATGGCCTACTCCTGCACCTATTTTCTATGTTTCTATGTATATGTTACACTTGGCAATGTTTTGAAGTTTGTCCTTCTGCAGTTGTACAGGGCCCTAGTGAGATCGCACCTGGAGTACTGTGTGCAGTTTTGGTCTCCATATTTGAGAGGATATTCTTGCTATTGAGGGCGTGCAGCGTAGGTTTACTAGGTTAATTCCCGGAATGGCGGGACTGTCATATGTTGAAAGACTGGAGCGACTAGGCTTGTATACACTGGAATTTAGAAGGATGAGAGGGGATCTTATCGAAACGTATAAGATTATTAAGGGGTTGGACACGTTAGAGGCAGGAAACATGTTCCCAATGTTGGGGGAGTCCAGAACCAGGGGCCACAGTTTAAGAATAAGGGGTAGGCCATTTAGAACGGAGAAGAGGAAAAACCTTTTTCAGTCAGAGAGTTGTGAATCTGTGGAATTCTCTGCCTCAGAAGGCAGTGGAGGCCAATTCTCTGAATGCATTCAAGAGAGAGCTAGATAGAGCTCTTAAGGATAGCGGAGTCAGGGGGTATGGGGAGAAGGCAGGAACGGGGTACTGATTGAGAATGATCAGCCATGATCACATTGAATGGCGGTGCTGGCTCAAAGGGCCGAATGGCCTACTCCTGCACCTATTGTCTATTGAAGCAGTTTAGGAACATTATTTCCAATGTCCTAGTTCTTCCATAAACAAAAGAGATTATAAACAGACGACAGAAAGTGCTGAGTAACTCAGCGGGTTAGGCAGCATCACTGGAGAAGATGAATAGGTGACTTTTCGGGTTGGGACCCGTCTTCAGACTGAAGAGGGATTTTGACCCAGAACATCACCTGCCCATGTTCACCAGAGATGTAGCTGCCTCCCTGCTAAGTTATTCCATCACTTTGTGTCCATTTGTGCCCAACAGGAGCGATGAGGAGAGAATGATGGTGGTGTGGGTGGTCTTTGATTATGTTGGCTGCTTTCCTGGTGAAGCATGAGGTGTGGTGGGAGTCAACATAGTTGCCTGATGGATTGGGCTGCGTCCACATCTCTCTGCAATTTCTTCTGGATTTGGGCAAATCCAGCTTGGAACACAACAATATATGCCCACCAAGCTCCCATTGAAATCCATCCACCTTATAATCTGTAGAAGCAACTGCGAATCCAGATTTGCAGCTGCTTCTACAGATTATAAGGTGGATGGATTTCAATGGGAGCTCGTTGGACATATATTGTTGTGTTCCCTACATGTAAACAGCTATATGTCAAAAGTACATCACTAGCTACAAAGTGCCCCGGGACATACTGAAAAGGATGTGAAAGGAAATATTGAAAATCAGTTCTTTTGAAAAGTAGCTCCAGAGCATGTGGACAGATTGGCAGGAGGTAAGGTCAGTGGTGGGGGGTGATGAGAAGGGAGAATCGTTGAGATTGGAATCAAGGAATAAGTGTTATTGACCATATGAAAAGGTAATAAAAATGGGAAGGGGGAAAAGATTTAAACATGGCCATGCAAATTTCACATTAGTGGAAGTCTGAAGACCAGGATTATTGGTTAGCGGCAACAGGTGTAGGACGGTAAATGAACTTTTGGACGTCTGAGTGTATAGGAAGGAACTGCAGATGCTGGTTTAAACCCAAGATAGACACAAAATGCTGGGGTAACTCAGCGGGACCGGCAGCATCTTCAGTCTGAAGAAGGGTCTCAACACCATTCCTTCTCTCCAGAGATGCTGCCGGTCCCGCTGAGTTACTCCAGCATTTTGTGTCTATTTTTGGATGTTTGATGCTGATATACTGTGCAAATTGCGGGACCTTGCATGAACACATTAGCTAGGAGTTGAGCTAGGAGGTGACCAAGTCATACATGAATTTCCCAAACTCAGTTGGGTCAATTCTATACTTAGAACCAGTAGACTTGCAAAATATCTGAATCCAGACCACAGAAGTATAAACCCCCCACGGGGAAAATCCTAATGTTACAATGCTATCTATGATATTAAATCTGCTCTATCTCAGAATTATTGTGTGGGATTTCATACAAATGCACGAACTATTTGAAGAACATTTTCCAACCTGATTTCATTGATTGTGTGATTTTTATCATTGTTCCACCTAGCGAGATACAATGAAAAAAAAATGGTTTGCATACTATCCAGGCAAATCATACCACACATGAGTGCATAAGCACATGAGTACTTAAATAAACAGAATGCAGAATGTAAGGTAGACACAAAAAGCTGGAGTAACTCAGCGGGTCAGGCAGCATCTCTGGAGAGAAGGAATGGGTTGTAGTGAGTCCAGGCGAGTGGTATTATCCAAATACTTTATTGGTATAAAACCCGTAACAAACGCAACAGACTTCTTTCTGGACGAACACTAACTTCACTCACTAATCTAATCTCTAATCTAACGCTTGGCGCCAAGCATTTAAATACCTCGCGCTTCCTCACCCCGTGACCGTAACCCAATCCGAGGGTTCTATTACCTGGCCAATCCCTATGTCCCTACATGACCCCCCCCAGAACCCTCGAAACCATACCTCACGGGCGGCCGAACCTCCCGCCCAGAACGTGTACGGATGGGGGAAACCGATACCCCCAGCGTGACAGGAGGCGGGGTGGACGCCGCCGCTGGAGGCGATGGGGGGTCCACTGGAGCGGAGGGTGCAGGTGACGGGGGGCACTTGATGAACAACGGCAGCCCAGGACCAACCATAGGCGGCGGAGGCCCAAGAGGTGGTAAACTGGGCGCCGCTGACGGGACCAGTCGAGCAGCCACAGGCCGGCCCCGGCGCGGCGGCTGAGCCACCGACACGGGGAGGTCCTGGTCTAAATGGGCCGGCTTGAGACGGGACACTGAAACCAGCTCCTGACGATTTCCTACCTGCAAGGTGAAGGTTACAGTCCCTCTTTTGAGCACCTGGAACGGGCCCTGGTAAACCGGCTGGAGAGGGGGGCGGTGGCAATCTTTCCGAAGAAACACGAAATCACAGCTCCGCAATTCCGAAGGAACGTGAACTGCTGTGCTTCCGTGACTAGAGGTGGGGACTGGAGCCAGAGAACCCACCCGTTCCCGGAGGGAGCCCAAGACTGACGTGACGGATGGCGGCAAGGCGGGAGTGGAAGGGAGAATGTCGCCCGGCACCCGTAGGGGCGAACCGTAGACGAGCTCGGCCGAAGATGTGCCCAGCTCAGCCCGCGGGGCCGTACGGATGCCGAGGAGGACCCAAGGCAGCTGGTCAGCCCAATCGTAGCCAGTCAGGTGAGCACAGAGGGACGCCTTCAGCTGCCGATGGAAACGCTCGACCATCCCGTTGGCTTGGGGATGATAGGCGGTGGTCTGCTGTAATCGAGCACCATACAGCTGCGCCAGCGCGGCCCAGAGAGACGAGGTGAACTGGGCTCCCCGATCTGTAGTGATGATAGCCGGGACCCCGAAACGAGCCACCCAATGCAACGCCAGGGCCCGTGCACAGGAGGCCGCCGAGGTGTCCGACAACGGGAGCGCCTCCGGCCAACGAGTGAACCGATCAACCACCGTCAGTAGATGAGTGTAACCCCTAGAATAGGGCAATGGACCCACCAAATCCACATGGATGTGGAAAAAACGGGCGGGGGGAACATCGAATCTCTGGTATGGGGGCTGGACATGACGATGGACTTTGGAGGTCTGGCACGGAATGCAGGCGCGTGCCCAGGCTGCCACCTGCTTCCGCAGGCCATGCCAGACAAACCGGTCAGCCACCATGGCTGAAGTCGCCCTGATGGACGGATGTGCCAGGCCATGAATGGCCTCAAAAACCTTACGCCGCAGAGCGGCAGGCACCACCGGGCGAGGGCGTGGGAGAGTAACGTCGCACCACAACTTGGTACCTGTGGGGCCACACGCCACCTGCTCTAAACGCAGTCCCGAGGTTGTGGAGGCGTACACCGCGGCAGTTCCTTCCAGGCGCTGAGCCTCCGCTAGCTCCTGGAAATCCACATGTTTACCAACCACGGCTACGGAGGGAATGGCCGGCCGGGACAGGGCATCAGCAATGGCATTCAGCCTACCCGCAATATGACGAACATCGGTCGTAAACTCCGAAATGAGGGTTAGGTGCCGCTGCTGGCGAGCCGACCACGGATCAGAAACCTTAGCAAAAGCGAATGTCAAAGGTTTGTGATCCGTGTAGGCCACGAAAGAACGGCCTTCTAAAAAATAACGGAAGTGGCGGACTGCTAAATAAAGGGCCAGGAGCTCCCTATCGAACGCACTGTACTTGAGCTCCGCTCGAGAGAGCTGCCTGCTGAAAAACGCCAGAGGCTGCCAATTACCGTCGACCTGCTGCTCCAAAACCCCACCCACCGCCACGTCTGAGGCATCCACCGTCAGAGCTGTGGGGGCGGAGGAGCGCGGGTGCACCAGCATGGTGGCGTTGGCGAGAGCCTGTTTGACCGCAACAAAAGCCGTCTCCGCAGCTACGGACCATA
Organism: Rhinoraja longicauda; assembly: GCF_053455715.1. Taxonomy (NCBI): domain Eukaryota; kingdom Metazoa; phylum Chordata; class Chondrichthyes; order Rajiformes; family Arhynchobatidae; genus Rhinoraja; species Rhinoraja longicauda. The sequence continues at coordinate 7,024,629 of NC_135967.1, read as the reverse complement.
CCAACTCTGCGGGGTTACCTGCGAGACATTGAAAAAGGGGGCGCATAACCCGAGCTGCTGCAGGCACGAACCGATGATAGAAATTGACCATGCCCACGAATTCCTGCAAGCCCTTGATGGTAGTCGGGCGGGGGAAAGAGCGGACCGCGTCCACCTTAGCTGGTAAAGGAGTGGCACCGGCCGGAGTAACCCGGTGACCCAAAAAATCCACCGCGGACAGGCCGAAATGGCACTTGTCCGGATGGAGAATCAGGCCATGGTCTTGCAGCCTCTGGAACACCGTGCGGAGGTGGACCAAGTGCTCCTGGACCGAACGGCTGGCAATCAAAATATCGTCTAGATAAATAAAGACAAACGGCAACCCTCGACCCACCCGGTCCATCAGAAGCTGGAATGCCTGAGCTGCATTTTTAAGGCCGAAAGGCATACGCAACCACTCAAACAGTCCGAACGGGGTGATGGTCGCTGTTTTCGGAATGTCCGGCGGGTGGACCGGGATCTGATGGTATCCCCGCACCAAATCAATTTTTGAAAATATTGTCGCCCCCTCCAGGCTAGCTGAAAAGTCCTGAATGTGTGGAATCGGATAGCGGTCCGGCCGTGTTGCCGCGTTGAGTCGACGGAAGTCACCACATGGTCTCCACCCCCCAGATGCTTTGGAAACCATGTGCAAGGGGGAGGCCCACGGACTACTCGAAGGCCGAATAATTCCCAACCTCTCCAAGTTTAGGAACTCCTCTCGCGCCCTGGCCAGCTTGTCGGGTGGGAGGCGCCGTGCCCGGGCAAAAACCGGCGGCCCTTCGGTTGGAATGAAATGGACGGCCCCGTGCTTCTCCGAAGGTGAATCAAAACGCTGGACGAGGAGCTGCGGGAAGTCGGCCAGGACCGCATCGAACTGACCGGGAGCCGTGGTAATGGACTGGATAACTAGGCTGGGTGGGGCGGTGCTTGTAGAAGCCTCTGGCCCAGTACCCCGAGGCCGTACATCAGCCGAGGGTTGTAGGCCCCTCCCTCGGACGTCTGCGACCAAGGAAAACGCCCATAGGAAATCTGCCCCCAATATGGCCTGGCCCACATCCGCAACGATGAATTCCCTCCAGGTGGCTGCCGTCGGAGCTGATGTCCGAGATGCTGGCTTTGGCGGGCGACCATCAGCCGTGCATGATATTCGAAGCGGCCTTTAGGGAGAAGCTACCTGGGGACGTCAGGTTGATGTTGGCAGCCTCACGTCGAGGTCACCAATGTAGTGAGTCCAGACGAGTGGTATTATCCAAATACTTTATTGGTATAAAACCCGTAACAAACGCAACAGACTTCTTTTTGGACGAACACTAACTTCACTCACTAATCTAATCTCTAATCTAACGTTTGGCGCCAAGCATTTAAATACCTCGCGCTTCCTCACCCCGTGACCGTAACCCAATCCGAGGGTTCTATTACCTGGCCAATCCCTATGTCCCTACATGGTGATGTTTTGGGTTGAGATCCTTCTTCAGACCCGAATGGGTGACGTTTCGGGCCGAGACCCTTCTTCAGACCCTGTAATGTTATGTTAGTAACACAGGAACTGTAGATATAAAGACGCACAAGGGGTAGATTGGAAGATCGGAAGTTCAGCGTTGGCAAATAAGAAGTACTTTAAAGAATCTAGTAACAGCGAAGAAGAATCTGTTCTTGAATTTGGGGGTGTGTACCTTTAAGCTTCTGTATCTCTGCCCAACAGTTGAGATGAGGAGAGAATGACGGTGGTGTGGGTGGTCTTTGATTATGTTGGCTGCTCTCCTGGTGAAGCATGAAGTGTAGTTGGAGTCAACATTTTTGCCTGATGGATTGGGCTGCGTCCACATCACTCTGCGATTTCTTCTGGATTTGGGCAGAATATTGCATATCAAGCTATGATGCATCTTGAAAGGATTTTTTTTTATGGCACAGCAATAGAAATTGGTAAGTCTTTGGACATATGCTTAGCTTTCTGAGGAAGCAGAAGGTTTGTGTACGCTTTCTGGGCTGTAGCATCAATGATCAAACAGGACAAATTGTTGTTGATATTTACACCAAGGAATTTGACCATCTCAACCATCTCCACTTCAGCACCATTGATACAGATAGGAGCGTGTACACTACCCCTCTTCCTGAAATCGATGACTAGCTCCCTCATTTGTCTAGCACTGAGGGAGAGGTTGTTGCCTGGATACCATGTTACTAAGCTTGCTATCTCCTTCCAGAGTGCCTTGACATTTTTTGAGATGTGGCCCATTAGGGCGGTGTCATCTGCAAACTTGTACATGGAGTGAATGGAAATTTACCGCACAGTCCTGAGTGTATAAGAATCATAGTAGGGGGCTGAGAACGCATCCTTGTGGGGTACCAGTGTTGACAATTATCCTGTAGGGTCTCGACCCGAAACGTCACCCATTCCTTCTCTCCTGAGATGCTGCCTGACCTGCTGAGTTACTCCAGCATTTTGTGAATAAATACCTTCGATTTGTACCAGCATCTGCAGTTATTGTCTTATATTATCCTGTAGGATGTTTTGTTACCTACACTTACTGATTGCAGTCTGGAGGTCAAGACCAAAGATACTAGAGGAGCAAGATGAACCACTCCGTCGAAATCGCCTATGCTGAAGTGTAGTACGCAAAGTCCGCCATTTTAGTAAGCACAACCCGCCGATCGCTATGCCTCTCACAGTGTAATCAGTGTTGTGGGGGAACAGTATGTGTGATGATACCATCAAAATGCAGAATATATCTCATCTGTCAATTCACAGAATTTTGTTATTTTTCTTTTAAAATGTTTCTGCAAGTTTCTGCCGACTAAAATGGCGCCGTGACATACTACGGATTTAGGGTCAAGTGGTCTATCTTGCTCTGCTCTAGTATCTTTGGTCAAGACATCCAGGATCCTGATGCACTCCTGAAGAGAGTGCTGAGTCCCACATTGGGTGTTTGGAGAGGAGTTTGGTTAGGAATGTGATATTGAAGTTTGAGCTATAGTCAACACATTAGAGTCTGACGTAGGTGTTTTTGTTATTCAGATGTTCCGCGGATGAGTTCCTTATTGTCCAACCCACATAATGATAAATCTTAGCCTTGGAAGTTCTTTCCGTGTTGGTGAGATGGTGGTGACAGTCTTATCCTTTCATCTTTGTTCAACAGGCCACAATCACTTCGTTATTTTAGTCATCTCTGTCAGCGTGGCTCTCATCAAGTGTGAAGAATGCACTTGTTTCTTGAAAGGTTACTCATGGGAAGCTTTGCTTATCCTCCCAGAATTCCATTTACCTTCTGCACTTTGCTGGCGAGAATATCCAGCTCGAGAAGTTAGGTCCTTGTTTTTAACCTGTTGTGGGGCTGAGTTAAAGGGGGAATTCTGGACCAAGTGCCAGGATGACCGGAGACTGTGCAATCCTGCTCCTTCTCGACCTCAGCGCAGCGTTCGATACAGTGGACCACACCATCCTTATTGACCGTCTCCGGTACGCGGTTGGCATTGATGGCACTGCCCTGAGCTGGTTCGCTTCCTACCTCAAAGATAGGAGTTTCGCCATCAACATAGGCAGTTATTCCTCTGCTCCAGCTAGTCTCTCCTGCGGAGTTCCACAAGGCTCCATCCTAGGCCCCATTCTCTTCTCTCTATACATGCTCCCCCTTGGCCAAATCATTCAAAGGCACGGCATTTCTTTCCACTGCTATGCCGATGACACTCAGCTTTACCTCCCCCTGAAACCCAACAACCAGTCAAATTTAAACAGCCTCTTACACTGCCTTGAGGACATAAAATGTTGGATGGCACAGAACTTCCGCCAATTAAACGAGAGCAAGTCTGAGGTCATCCTATTCGGCCCCCCCGACTCCATCAAATCGATAACAGGCAGTCTTGGAAGTCTATCCTGCCTAGTCAAACCGCATGTCAAAAACCTCGGCGTGATATTTGACTCTGCATTAAAGTTTGACAAGCAAGTCAACGCTGTGGTAAAAGCCAGCTTCTTCCAACTTCGTACCATAGCTAAAATCAAACCTTTCCTCCAATTCGACGAGACTGAAAAAATCATTCACACTTTCATTTCCTCCCGCCTAGACTACTGCAACTCCCTATACACTGGGATCAGCCAATCTTCCCTGTCCCGCCTGCAACTGGTCCAAAACGCCGCAGCGAGACTCCTGACGGGTACCCGTAAAAGGGACCACATCATGCCGATTCTGGCCTCTCTCCACTGGCTCCCTGTACGGTACAGAATCAACTTCAAGCTCCTCCTATTCACGTATAAAGCCCTAAATGGACATTCCCCCCCCCTACATCAAAAATCTTCTAACCCCCCTCTCTAACTCCAGGTCCCTCAGGTCGGCCGACTTGGGGCTACTCACTATCCCGCGGTCTAGGCTTAAGCTCAGGGGTGACCGCGCTTTTGCGGTTGCAGCTCCTAGACTGTGGAACAGCATCCCTCTCCCCATCAGAACTGCCCCCTCCATCGACTCCTTTAAGTCCAGGCTCAAAACCTATTTCTACTCCCTAGCGTTTGAGGCTCATTGAGGAGGCGCTGTGAACTGTTTTGTATGTGCTGTTATGTTTGCGTGCTACTGTATGTTTCATTTTTTCCTTAGTACCTAATCAGATGTACAGCACTTTGGTCAACGTGGGTTGTTTTTAAATGTGCTATACAAATAAAATTGACTTGACTTGACTTGACCACATGGATATCGGTCAATTGTGGCAAGGCTTGCGCGTGATAACAGGGTGCAAAGTGAAGTCGGGCGGTATCATTGGCAATAACACATCCCTCCCCAATGAGCGCAAGGGATATTGTGCTTGCTTTGAACAGAAGGTTGGTGGGATTAAGTCATCCGCCCTTACAGCCTCGTGTGTGCCCGTTCCCATGGTTACCGTCACGCATTTCAGATCGGCCTTTTTGAGACTGAACCCATAGAAAGCAACTGGCTCATATTGAATCTACGACGACATCCTCAGGATCCGAGGGGAAAGATCCAAGTTTACCGGCAACCAGCTGCTTCTCTCTCTGAGAAACCAAGTCTCTGAGTGCGCAAGGAATCTGGCAAGCTGTTTACCTTTTGTGCTGAAGACACACACTGGAGGTCGGTGATATATGGGGCTCGGATTGCCAACTTCCTCACTCCCAAATAAGGGACAAAGGGTGACGTCACTGCCCCCCGCTCCCCACGTGACCTCACCCAGCCAGCAACCACGTGCTCCCACTCCACCAATGGCGGCCGCCCAGGCAGGGAGGCGGGTTGCTACGCAACCTCTGTTAGGCGGCGCCCGGGCTTACACTGTCCGGGACTACAGCGGCCCCCGGCCTACAGTGTCCGGGCCTACAGTGTCCGGGCCTACAGCACAGTCCAGGCCTAATACGGGACAAGGGCGATCCCATACGGGACAAACCAATTTAACCCAAAATACGGGATGTCCCGGCCAATACGGGACAGTTGGCAACCCTATGTGGGGAACACCTGAGATTGCTGTCTTCTGATGATATTAAAAGAAGAGCTGCACTTCATATGGGTCGGCCGACCGTGGAACCTGGAACCTACCCGGAGGACCTGATGGGCTCAGCAGATTGCAATACCAGGATAATGCCTCCAGCACCCTCAAGGTCGGCTGTAGGAGGCGCTCGAGGGACAGACCGCAAAGGTGGCCGGGCGAAGAGAGGACATTGATTCGCGGGCGGTCCGATGGATGGCGATGGAGGGAGGCCCCGCAGGAGCCTGGGGCTTATGTGGATCAGGAGCCACTCCAGTGGACTGAGTGCGTAGGCGGACTGGACTAAGGAAACGGTGGCAAAACATGGCGGCGCTTGCATGTGTAAATATGCAAAAAGAATTTCAACGTACAGCACCATTGAACTTTGAACCATTGTGTGGACCAGCTGGCAGGAGTATTCACAGACCTTTGACCTCTCCCCACTTCATTCTGAGCTTCCCATCAGCTTTACGAAGACCACACTCGTGGTACCAATGAAAAGCACGGTAGCCTGCCTTAATGACTACCGTCCAGTGGCTCTGACGTCCATCATCATGAAGTGCTTCGAGAGACTGGTCATGGCACACATTAACACCAGCCTCCCAGACAGCATAGATCCACTGCAGTTTGCCTACATCCACATCCAACACCATCACCCTGGCCCTACACTCATCGCTGCAACATCTGGATAACAAGGACACCCATGTCAGACTCCTATTCATTGACCTTAGTTCAACCTTAAGCACCTTGACTCCCTGACAGTGAGGACAGGTGAAAAGCATCCTCCACGATAATTCTCTGCACAAGGGCCTCGCAAGGAGGATGTGTTCTCAGTCCTGTGTGATACTGACACTAATGTGTGGCAAAGCTCTTCTTTAACTTAATTTACAAGTTTGCAGATGACACCACTGAAATGGGCCAGATCCCAAACTAATAATGAAACAAAGTACAGGAAGGAGGTAAAGAACTTAGTAACACGGTGTGAAGCCTACAGCCTTTCCACAATGTCAACAAGATGAAGGAGCTAGTTATTGACTTCAGAAAGAGTGGAGTACATGTTCCAATCAGCATCAACAGTGATGAAGGGGAGATTTAGTCTATTTTATTTTAGTTTAGTTTAGAGATACAGCGTGGAAACAGGCCCTTCGGCCCACTGAGTCTGCGCCGACCAGCGATCTCCGTACACTACAGCGGCACGGTGGCGCAGCGGTAGAGTTGCTGCCTTACAGCGAATGCAGCGCCGGAGACTCAGGTTTGATCCTGACTACGGGCGCCGTCTGTACGGAGTTTGTACGTTCTCCTCGTGACCTGCGTGGGTTTTCTCCGAGATCTTTGGTTCCCTCCCACACTCCAAAGACGTACAGGTATGTAGGTTAATTGACTGGATAAATGTAAAAATTGTCCCTACTGTGTGTAGGATAGTGTTAATGTGCGGGGATCGCTGGGCGGCGCGGACTCGGTGGGCCGAAGGGCCTGTTTCCGCGCTGTATCCCTAAATCTAAATCTAAAAAAAATCTACACTATCCTACACATATGAGGGACAATTTACAATCTTTACCGAAGCCAATTGGCCTACAAACCTGTACATCTTTGGAGTGTGGGAGGAAACTGGAGCACCTGGAGAAAACCCACGCGGTCAGAAGGAGAACATACAAACTCCATGCAGACAGCACCTGTAGTCAGGATTGAACCCAGGTCTCTGGCGCTGAAAGGCAGCAACTCTACCGCTGTGCAACTGTGCCGTCCTTAAATCTTTCCACTACGATGGTCGAAGGATTCAAGTTTCTTGGTGTAAATATCACCAACAAGGTGTCCTGGACCAACCATGTTGAAGCTGTGGCCAGTAAACACACCAATGGCTCTACCTCCTCAGTAGACTGAGGAAGTTCAGCGTGTCTCCAATGACTCTTACCAATTTCTACAGACACACTGCTTACTATTCTGATGCATGACAGCTTTGTTTGGCATCCGCCTTGGGAAAGGAACCAACGCAATCAAGGACCTTTTTCACCCCAGTCATCCTCTCGTCTCCCCTCTCCAGTTGTGCAGAAGGTACAAAAGCTTTAAAGCGCGTACCATGATTTGCAGAAACAGCTTCTTCCCTGCTGTAATCAGACCACTGAAGCTAGGATTTAGTCCCGATTTTCCAACCTACCTAATTGTGGATCTTGGATTTTGTCTCCATAACTGTATGGCTTTAATGCTGTAATACTCTGTTCTGCACTGATATTTTTCTCTTTGTACTACCTGTTGTACTTCTATATTGCTTGATGGTACTTATGAACAGTATGAGTTGATATGACTGGTTATATGCAAACAAAGCCTTTCACTGCAATAAAAAGGAACTGCAGATGCTGCTTTATACCAAAGATAGTCACAAAATGCTGGAGTAACTCAGTGTGTCAGGCAGCATCTCTGGAGAAAATGAAAAGATGACGTTTCAGTATGGGACCCTTCTTCAGACATCTTCTCACTGTGTCTCGGTACGTGTGACTATAACAAACCAATACCAATGGCAGTATGTGGTGATGCCTGGCCATTTCAAGCGTACTTGGCCCAAGTTCAGTGGTGTTGACTGCTTGGCAGTGGGAGTTCGTGGGGGGTAGGGGGGGTGGGTGGGTGGGGGGGGAGGAATGAGGGGAAGACGTGTGGAGAAAGTGGCCGATCGTGGCTTGTTGCGGAATCCTGGGATTCCCTCTCAGCCTGATGCAGACTTGCCTGGAGTGGAGATCAGATGCAAGTCCTTGAAACCTTGCTGCTTTCAAATGGAGACGGTCCAAAGACAGGTAATGTGTGAGTGGATATCGAGGAATAGGATACATGAGGTAGTTTTTTTTTACTAGTTTTAGTTTTAGTTTTGGAGATACAGTGTGGAAACAGGCCCTTTAGCCCATCGAATCCGTGTCAACCAGCCATCCCTGTTTGCCCACACAATCCTACACACTAGGAACAATTTACAATTTTTACTGAAGCCACTTAATCTACAAACCTGCACATCTTTGGAGTGTGGGAGGAAACAGGAGCATCCGGAGAAAACCCATGCGGTCACGGGGGCAAGGTACAAACTAAGTACAGACAGCGCCCGTGGTCAAGATGGAACCCAGGTCTCCGGCGCTGTAACGTAGCAACTCTACCGCTGCGCCACCGTGCCGTCCTTACTAACTTGTGCAACATTCATTGTCCATTCCTAATTTCTCTCTGAACTGAATTCTGCTTGCCTTTCAGTTACAAGATGGCAGCTAGGTGGTGCAGCGGCAGAGCTACGGCTCACAGCGCCAGAGACCTGGCTACGATCCTGACTAGGGGTGCTTGTCTGTACTGAGTTTGTACATTCTCCCCATGGCCTGCATGGGTTCTCTCCGAGATCTTTGGTTTCCTCCCACCAAAGACGTTAATTGGCTTGGTATAAACATAGAGTTGTCCGTAGTGTGCGAAGGGTAGTGTTAATGCGCGGGGGACCGCTGGTCGGCACGGTCTCGGTGGGCCGAAGGGCCTGTTTCTGCGCTGTATCTCTAAACTAAACTAAAGAAGACAACTAAGCTGCTGTGTCTGCAATCACATATAGGTTAGATCAGGTAAGAATGGTAGATTTTACTCTCTGAAGGAACAGATGTTTATGGGCCTCTAATGCCGATGGATCGTGTGATCTCCGAGAAAGTGTAGGAATAACCAAAGCACAGCGGAGAGTTTTGATAGTCGAGTTAAGACAATTTCATTTCAAGCTTTACGGACAGTGGACCTGAACACAATTTGAACCCACGTGTTCTGTTGTCAACGTTTAGTAGCATTTCCCAATGTCATTTCACATATGACATGAAAATGTGCAGCGTTACCCCTGCAGTTAAGTGGCTTTACCTCTGCATTACTTTATGGAACTTGTTGCTGTTTTGGTGTTAAAATTGGAGCTGCTGCCATTTGGCTGCCTGCTACATGCAGCAAAATCAAAATCCAGCAGATTCAATAATAAAAGGCAAGCAGCAAAGCTAATTTTCTGCGCAGATGGTGAGTTGTAAATCTACTCATTTCTTTGCATAATTTGCATGATTTCACTGAGTAACTTAATCTATCTTCAATAGAACTAAATAATGCTTACAGTTATTCCATCCCAAAGCACTGAGGAACATAACAATAGCTGGATGAATACCAGATTCAATTTAGCATTTATTCATATGGTATAATGATGTTATGACAATGAGTCTCTATCAATTAGTCTCGAGCTGAGATTGGCCGCAGGTGGTGAAATCCCCCAGAGACTGAACACTGGGGAAAACATAGATACTAACAACAAAACTACACGTACCATATTATGCCTCAGATTCTTCATGCAGTGTGTTTTCTGAAAATATTCATCTAATGTGTACATAAATGAGCCAATATTACTCACCTTGCTAGGAGAGCCTTTTCTGTGGCTTACCATTCACCCAAATATCTTTCAACGGACCAGTTCTTGAATTAATCCCTCTTCAAGTACAAGCTGTGATCTCTGCTTCAAATACTACAGACGGAATTAAACCACTTGCTATGGTCCGACATTCTCCAGTCATTTGAGAATTCTGAAAGCCCCATTAAAACCATTTAAAATGGCTTCAACAGAAAGAACTTGCCTGATTTAAGTAACCCCTCCTGATAAGCCTGATTTAAGTAACCTCTCTTTCCAAGCCTGATTTAAGTAACCTCTCTTTCTAAGCCTGATTTAAGTAACCTCTCTTTCTAAGCCTGATTTAAGTAACCTCTCTTTCTCAGCCTGATTTAAGTAACCTCTCTTTCTAAACCTGATTTAAGTAACCTCCCCTGATAAGCCTGATTTAAGTAACCTCTCTTTCTCAGCCTGATTTAAATAACCTCTCTTTCTCAGCCTGATTTAAGTAACCTCTCTTTCCAAGCCTGATTTAAGTAACACCTCTTTCTAAGCTGACTTATAAACATTGCACCGTGAAAGCCACAGACGTACACAAAAACAAACATAAACATTGATTATCAAAGTAACAAAATTATCTTTTTATTTCACTTAATGTAGATTTCTTGTGCACCCTATCATCTACTTTGATAAACAGGGATGGGCAAAATATGTTGGTCTTCTGAGAGATCCCATCTTCTGTAAATTAATGGAATAATTCAGGCGTAGCTATTCCATTGATGTGTGGCTTGGCATGTGACCTACAGAGGTAATGTCCCTGTCTTTGTCTGCCTTGGTGGCAGAGGTCTCCGGTTTGGGAGGTGATGTTGGAGTGTCCTGGTTTGTATATTTTGTGGCAACACTCGGTAGTGGCAGTGAATACCATCCACAAAATATACTGCGTTAGGAATAAATATTCAGGATGGTTGAAGGGGTACAATCAAAGAGACTGCTTTCGTCAGGACATTATCCAGGCAAATGGAGGTTATTCCATCACATTCTTGACATTCCATAGAGGTGGTGGAAAGGCGTCACGATATCGGGAGGTGAATCACTTGCTGCAGGACACTGATCTATTCTTGTCGCCAAGGTGTTTATAAGCAAGTCCTGATGAACCTCTGGTCTATGATAATCACCATAGAAACAGAAACATAGAAAATAGGTGCAGGAGGAGGCCATTTTGGCCCTTCGAGCCAGCACCGCCATTCATTGTGATCATGGCTGTTCATCCACAATCAGTAACCTGTGCCTGCCTTCTCCTCATATCCCTTGATCCCACTAGCCCCTAGAGCTCTATCTAACTCTCTTTTAAATTCATCCCCTGAATTGGCCTCCACTGCCTTCTGTGACAGAGAATTCCACAAATTCACAACTCTCTGGGAGAAAAAGTTTCTTCTCACCTCAGTTTTATATGGCCTCCTCCCCTTTACTCTTGGACTGTGTTCCCTGGTTCTGGACTGCCCCCAAACTTGGGAACATTTTTCCTGCATCTAAGGTTATTTAACTTAGCAATGTTAATGCTACTGGACATCAAAGATAGGTGGTTGGACTCTCCTTTATTAGAAAAGTCATATCACTCCAACCCTGCGTGCTCATATCTTGTGCAATAACCTAAAAGATTATTGTGCAACTTACCTGCTGCCTTCTGGAAAGCTAAATATACCGTATCTGAATATCTAAATATACCAAACCATATCAAATATACCCCACGTCTCCTTTAATTCCACCCAGTCTGTTATATCCACAGAGGCTTTTAGCAAATTTGTCGTGCCCAATTTTCCTTCCATAAAATTATATTGACTCTTCTTGATAGACTTGTTTCTCTGATTGACTGCCTCTGTAAGACTTGCAATTAACTCTTCAGTACTGGATTCCAGCATTGTGCTGATGGCAGATCATCATATCATCATATATATACAGCCGGAAACAGGCCTTTTCGGCCCTCCAAGTCGATGTTAGACTAATTTCCAGCTCTCTGTCTCTCTTCCCTCCACAATCTACAAAGGAGAAGCAAAGCCTGTGCTTTTCTTCACTCTTCATTTTCGACGAGGCCATTTTCTCATCTTCTGTGGATTTTATTGTCTTATAACCATTATCTCTTCCTGAAATTTCCTATTTTTTGTGAAACACTGTATTTTTCAACATTGGATTTTATTTTATGCTCAGATTGTTCGCTGTCAGTCTATTCATGTCCTCCTGCGGCTTGAACAATACTTGCTGCTTTTATTAGCCGGTCTATCAGTTGCATTTCTACCCCTTGGGATTACAGCACCAGGTTGTATCGGAAGATGTTCAACTAATGGTTGACTCTCTGAGATCTCAATGACCACATTCACCCAGGACAATCACAATCACTCTACTATCACCCAGGATAATCATAATCACTTTTCCTATCTGTCACATAGAAACATAGAACTTAGATGCAGGAGTAGGCCATTCAGTCTTTCGAACCCATTCAATATGATCATGGCTGATCATCAAAAATCAGAACCCCATTCCTGTTTTCTCCCGATATCCCTTGATTCCGTTAGCCCTAAGAGCTATATCTAACTCTTGAAAACATCCAGTGAATTGCCTTCTGTGGCAGAGAATTCCACAGATTCACAACTCTCTGGTTGAAAAAGCTTTTCCTCATCTTAGTCCCAAATGGCCGACCCCTTGTTCTTAAACTGTGACCCCTGGTTCTGGGCTCCCCCAACATCGGGAACATTTTTTCCTACACCTAGTCTGTCCAATCCCTTAAAAATTGTATATGTTTCTATAAGATTCCCTCTCATCCTTCTAAATTCCAGTGAATATAAGCCCAGTCGCTCCATTCTTTGATCAGTCAAATTTTTTATTTTTTTTCATAAAGATATTTGCACTGGTGTGCAATGTCTTGTCCATTCGCTTCCACTGAAAACAAAGCACTATGAATTTTGGAAGCAGAATGCAAAGCACCAAAGATAAATTTCTGGACATCTTTCTCTCGAGGATCATTTCTTATCATGGCAGTGTGTTAAAACACTTTTGTGAAATCCAAGTATATCTTTTCCAATGCCTTAAACTTGCAATTTCTCGTGTCCTACATACACAGAAAACAAATAATTTACTTTGACAAAACCTCCATTTAAGGATAGAGAAGATGTATTGGCTAACTTTCAGGAAATAAGGCAAATGCTTTCTTGGCTAACTTTAATTTTATATATGTGTAGGAAGGAATCTCAGATGCTAGTTCATATCGAGCATGGATACAAAATGGCGGAGTAACTCAGTGAGTCAGGCAGCACCTCTGGAAAAAAGGAATCCTTCTTCAGACTGAAAGATTGAGAAGGCCAGGACAAAACAGGGCTGATAACAGACGATCGATGGAAGGGTGGAGTCCATATGGCCCATTGTTGGCTGGGAAAGATGTCCCAATGACAGGATACAAGGATATGAACAGTGGAACCATTAGGATGACTAGGGGAGGGGAGGGAAGGGGGAAGAAATGCAGGAATTACTTGAAATTAGAGAAATCAATGTTCATACCGCTGGGTTGTAAGCTGCCCAAGTGAGATATGAGGTGTTGCTCCTCCAATTTATATATATATATATATGTGTGTTTATTTGTTGGTGTGTGTGTGTGTGTGTGTGCGCGCGTATGTGTGTATATAATGCGTGTGTCTGTCTGTGTATATATATATCTATGTGTGTTTGTTTGTTCGTGTGTGTGTGACTCTGTGTGTGTGTGTGTGTGTGTGTGTGCATGTGTGTGTATAATGTGTGTGTCTGTCTGTGTATATATATATATATATATATATGGTGTTTGTTTGTTCGTGTGTGTGTGACTGTGTGTGTATAATGTGTGTGTCTGTCTGTGTATATATATATATATATATATATACAGACACACACACATTTTCCAAAATTTTATTTTTAAGCATAACTTTCCATAACCTTGCCCAGAATGGACATCAAACTTCAATGGTTTGTGGTTTCCTGGATCACTTTACTTTTACAACTTTTTTTTGTCGGGAAAAGGAATAACATGTGCCTTTCTCCAAATCCCAAGGCACCTCTCCAATATTCAGCATTTTCTGGGAGATTAGTGCCAGTTCCTGCAATTTCCTCCCTCATTTCCTCAAGGATTCCCTGATGCATCTTACCACCCCTGAGCTTTATTTACCTTAAATTTTCACAGCTGTTCGACAACCACGCTCGAAGTACTGCGCATGTAGCCGCAACTTGGATTACAGTAGCATCGTGGTTACACTACTGAACGAGCAATTCTGAGGCCAGCACTAATAATCCATAGACATAATTTCAAATCCCACCACTGCAGCTGGGGAAATTAAATTCAACTCATTTAGTAAAGCTGGAATAAAAAGATGCTATCAATCACAGTGACCACGAACGTACTGGATTATCGTAAAACCCTTTCAGAGAAGGAAGTCTGTACCTGGTCTATGTATGTGATTCAGTAGATCCAACAATATAATTCACTCTTAACAATCCTCACATTATTGAGCAATGCATTCAGCCGTATCAAAAGCTGTGGGGGATTGAAGATGGCTCACCATCACATTCCCAAGGTGACGTGGAGCAGTGCCAGTGATCTGGGTTCCATCCTGACTTCTGGTGCTGTCTGTGTGGAGTTTGCCCTTCCACCCTGAAATCGCACGGGTTTCCTTTGGGAGATCTGGTTTCATTCCACTTTCCAAAAATATGTGGTGGCGGGGTTAATTGACCAAACTGAATTTTCCTGAGTGTGTGGATAAGTGGTAAAATCTGAGGTGACTTGATGCGAATGTTGGGAGAACGGGCTTACAGGGGAAATTGGTGAGGAACTGGGATTGCATTGTGAGCTGGCATGGACTTGTTGGGATAAATGGCCTCCATATTTTTGTACAGTAAATGTGGGAGAATAAATGCAGAATAAATGCCAGCTGTGGCAAAGGTACCCATGAATGATTGAAAATAAAACTTGCTACTGCAGTAGTTTAGTTTAGGTTAGTTTAGAGAGATAGTGCGGAAACAGGCCCTTTGGCCCACCAGCAATCCCTTCACACTAACACTATCCTACACAAACTAGGGATCATTTACAAATTTTCCAAGTCAATTAGCCTACAAACCTGTACGCCTTTGGAGTGTGGGAGGAAACCAGAACAGCTGGAGAAAATCCATGCAGGTCACGGGGAGAACGTACAAACTCCGTAAAGACAGCACACATAGTCAGGATGGATCCCGTGACTCTGTAAAGCAGCAACTCTACCACAGTGCCATAACGTGCGGTATCCTTGAACAGAGATTTCATTGGCTATATTTAAGAGGGAGTTAGATGTGGCCCTTGTGGCTAAAGGGATCAAGGACTAATCCCCTCTCACGCTTGCAGACTACAACTTCTCTCCCTGCCCCCAGCCCCCTCTGCTTAGTCTTTGGTTATTCACTCTTTCAGAACAAAGTTCCTCTGCTTCCTCATTTAAAAAAAATACCCCACACACCAAAGACAAGTTGAGCCCAGTTTATTGTCGTGTGCACAAATATGGTGAGGTACAGATACAATGAACACCCGGCTTCACAAGTATGTAGATTCAAGTGACACACAAAAAAACATAACGTATGTCAATTAGATATAAATGACCAATTAATTCTGCAAAACAGTCAAAAGAAAAAGATGGCAAAAAAAAAAGACATTGTTGCAAATCACAATTAGATAACAAGTCTGACGTTCTTCAGTCTGAAGAAGGGTCTCGACTTGAAACGTCATCGATTCCTTTTCTGCAGAGATGCTGCCCGACCTGCTGATTTACTCCAGATTTCTGTGTCTATTTTCGGTGTAAACCAGCATCTGCTGTTCCTTCCTGCACAATTAGAAAATAAGTTAAGAGGTGGTCCGTAGTGCTCCGTTGCCGAAGATTAGTGTTGCACAGGTTGGTTCAAGAACCTTTCAGATGTAGGAAAGTAGCTCTTCCTGGAACTGGTGGTGTGGGGCTTCAGGCTTCTGTACCTCCTGCCTGACGGTAGCAACGAGAAGAAGGCGTGGCCTGGATGGTGGAGATCCTTGATGTTGATTACCACCTTCTTGAGGCAGTGCGTTACATAGATGCCTTTGATAGAGAAGAGGGCTGTACCCATGATAGACCGGGTGGAGTCCACCACTCTCTGCTGGCCCTTGTATTCCAGTACATTTGAATTGTCTTACCAGGCCATGTTGCACGCAGTCAGAATACTTTGTGCAGTGCATCTGCAGAAATTTATTAGAGTGCTCGGTGACATGCTGAATCTCTTTAAACCAAAGAAAGTTGAGGCATAACTCTACCGGAGGAACCTTGTGCCTCTGTCTTGACATGCTTTGTATTTGCTCCTTGGTATTTGATCCTGAGATGACAATCTACTTTTTTTATTTAAGCTTGTGCAACATGAACAGTAAGTTCATTGTATTTTTGTTAACGGTAGAGTGACCAGTGCTTGGAGAAGGATTCGCATGGTCCCACATTCTTGGTGTGCCATGTGATTCAGCAGCAGCGAAAAATCATTTGCAAAGCAAAACCTTTTCCATTCATGTACCAGTCCAAAAGTCTTTCAGATATTGTTATTGTCCCCGTCTCAACTACTTCCTCTGACAGCTCATTCCAAATATACACTGGCCTTTGCGTACTTCTCCTTCTGGGTCTCTTGTGCATTTGACTCGCTAATCCTTGAAGATGTCCTAACCCGTGTGTTGTCATGTAGTGGCCGACAGCACAAGCATGGATGCCACTTCCAGGTGGCATGGTTGGGGGCTGCCTCGAAAAGGCAGCCAACATCATCAGAACCTACACTATCCTGGCCACACTCCTGCCATCGGGGAGAAGATACAGGAGCCTGAAAACTGTAATGTCCAGGTTCAGGAACAGCTTCTTCCCCTCAGCCATCAGACTGTTAAACACTACAACCTCCAAATAAGCTCTGAACTACATAGGCTTGGGGGCATTGGTTTTGTCTTTTTGCACTGTTATTGTTTGTTTGTATTTATTTATGTGTGTGTGTGTGTGTGTGTGTGTTTATGTGTGTGTGTTTGTATTTATGTGTGTGTGTGTGTGTGTGTGTGTGTTTGTATTTATGTGTGTGTGTGTGTGTGTTTATGTGTGTGTGTGTGTGTGTGTGTGTGTGTGTTTGTATTTATGTGTGTGTGTGTGTGTGTGTGTGTGTGTGTGTGTGTGTGTGTGTGTGTGTGTGTGTGTGTGTGGGTGTGTGTGTGTTTGTATTTATGTGTGTGTGTGTGTGTGTGTGTGTGTGTGTGTGTGTGTGTGTGTGTGTGTGTGTGTGTGTGGGTGTGTGTGTGTGTGTGTGGGTGTGTGTGTTTGTATTTATGTGTGTGTGTGTGTGTGTGTGTGTGTGTGTGTGTGTGTGTTTGTATTTATGTGTGTGTGTGTGTGTGTTTATGTGTGTGTGTGTGTGTGTGTGTGTGTGTGTGTTTGTATTTATGTGTGTGTGTGTGTGTGTGTGTGTGTGTGTGTGTGTGTTTGTATTTATGTGTGTGTGTGTGTGTGTGTGTGTGTGTGTGTGTGTGTGTGTGTGTGTGTGTGTGTGTGTGTGTGTGTGTGTGTGTGTGTGTGTGTGTGTGTGTGTGTGTGTGTGGGTGTGTGTGTGTGTTTAACTTTACTTTTTTTTTCCCATTTATTATATTGTTTACGGAGTACTATGTTTACATATTCCAATGTGGAGCCACCACTAAGAATTCCATTGTCCTGTCTGGGACAAATGACAATAAAACACTCTTGACTCTTGACTTGCCAGCCCAGCATTTGCTTTGATGCAGATCATGCAGCCCAGATCTGGGAGCCTTCCCTTGTCCAGCCACTACCCCCAACCAGGGGTCTGCCACTGTCCCCACCCACTCTGTCATAAGGTCGTAAGGGATAGGAGTAGAATTAGGCCATTCGGCCCATCAAGTATACTCCACCATTCAATCATGGCTGATCTATCTCTCCCGCCTAACCCCATTCTCCTGCCTTCTCCCCAGAACCTCTGACACTCGTATAATTTACAGTCTGCAGCTTCAGGATGGCAACCTGACCCACTACCACCTGTGATCCTCCTGATCCAACAGACAGCTAGCATCCCTTACTGACCTCTCACTCATTGACCATTGACCAAAGTTAGGAAAAGGGGACGTACAACGAGATCTGGGTGTCCTAGTGCACCAGTCACTGAAAGGAAGCATGCAGGTACAGCAGACAGTGAAGAAAGCCAATGGAATGTTGCCCTTCATAACATGTGGAATTCTCTGCCACAGAGGGTAGTTGAGGCCAGTTCATTGGCTATATTTAAGAGGGAGTTAGATGTGGCCCTTGTGGCTAAAGGGATCAGGGGGTATGGAGAGAAGGCAGGTACAGGATACTGAGTTGGATGATCAGCCATGATCATATTGAATGGCGGTGCAGGCTCGAAAGGCCGAATGGCCTACTTCTGCACCTATTTTCTATGTTTCTATGTTTCTAAGAGGAGTTGAGTATAGGAGCAAAGAGGTCCTTCTGCAGTTGTATAGGGCCCTAGTGAGACCGCACCTGGAGTACTGTGTGCAGTTTTGGTCTCCAAATTTGAGGAAGGATATTCTTGCTATTGAGGGCGTGCAGCGTAGGTTTTCTAGGTTAATTCCCGGAATGGCGGAAATGTCATCTGTTGAAAGACTGGGCTTGTATACACTGGAATTTAGAAGGATGAGAGGCGATTTTATCGAAACATATAAGATTATTAAGGGGTTGGACACGTTAGAGGCAGGAAACATGTTCCCAATGTTGGGGGAGTCCAGAACCAGGGGCCACAGTTTAAGAATAAGGGGTAGGCCATTTAGAACGGAGATGAGGAAAAACTTTTTCAGAGAGTTGTAAATCTGTGGAATTCTCTGCCTCAGAAGGCAGTGGAGGCCAATTCTCTGAATACATTCAAGAGAGAGCTAGATAGAGCTCTTAAGGATAACGGAGTCAGGGAGAAGGCAGGAATGGGGTACTGATTGAGAATGATCAGCCATGATCATATTGAATGGTGGTGCTGGCTCGAACCACTGCTGCACCTATTGTCTATTGTCTATTATCCTTCCCTTCAGCCCCTTGCTCACCTTCTGGCCTCCATTTCCAATTTGACCAGAGTTCTTGTTCTGGTTCTGGTTGATTACTGCGCAAACACCTCATAAGCGGTTATCTCGCGCAGTGAAGTGGACTTCCTGATTTGTGTCCAATGGTCCCCACTGCTGAAGTGTGCAAATTGTATGCCCCATTCAGCAGTGAAGAGTCCTATTGACCATGTTAGCTACTGACTTTTGCCGCATTGGATATAGAGTCATGCAGCTCAGAAACAGTCCAACTTGTCCATGCCCTCCAAGGTGTCTCATCTAAGATCGTCCCATTCACCGGCATTTGTCCCATATCCCTTTAAACATTTCCTATCCATGTACCTGTATTCTAAATGTTGTTATTGTACCTGCCCTAACTAATTCCTCTGCCAGATTCCCAAGATCCTCTGTGTGCAAACGTTGCCCATGAGGTTCCTATTAAATTGTTCTCCTCTCACCTTAACCCGAGGCCCTGTAGTTCTTGATTCCCCTGGCCCGGGGAAAATGTCTCTGTACATTCACTCTATCTATTCCCCTATTCCTGCTTTTATGCACCTCGGTGAGATAACCACTCAGCCTCCTGCACGCCAAGGAATATAAGCCGAGCCTGCCCAATCTCTCCCTGTAGCTCAGGCCACGAGTCTTAACAACATCCTGGCAAGCTTCCCTCTGCTTGTTCCAGCTTAATGACATCTCTCCTAAAGGACCCTCAAACCACTGGCTTGTCTCACCATCCCTTGAATGTATTCTACAGGTGTCTTCAGCTGCTGGACACAGTTTTCTTGTTGGCTTGGTGTCAAGAAGGATGTGGTTTGAATTGTGCAAGCCTGTAGCCTCTCCAGCAAATGACTGGCAGGTTCCAACTGAAATCTGCGCAGAAAATGAAAAGCACTTCACGTTAATAACGATGAACAGTGCAACGTTTGCAGATAAAAAGCGACCACATGAGATAGGTTTCAAATAACCGTAAGAAAAACATGTGTGACATGATATCTGGTCAGAATGTGTAACAGGAGGATGGGGTGATCTCACTGATGCTTTTCCATATCCAAATCCCAGCGTGGTTTGAGCTCATCGTCATAGCAACGTAGGAACCCTAGCTGACCCTTGCAATGCTGAAAGATTCCAAAATAGTAACAACTGAAGATAGACACAAAATGTTGGAGTAACTCAGCGGGACAGGCAGCATCTCTGGAGAGAAGGAATTCTGAAGAAAGGTCTTGACCGAAGCGTCACCCAGAGATGCTGCCTGTCCCGCTGAGTTACTCCAGCATTTTGTGTCTATCTTTGGCATGAACCAGCATCTGCAGTTCCTTCTTACACATAACAACAACTGAACATCCATTACCTCAGCCATTGATGAAAGCTCCATGTATTTTCTGGTGGAAAACGTTCGCATATGTGGGGGAGGCTGGTGGGTGGAGCAGGGAGTGGGCTTTACTTGGAAACGTGGAAACATTAATGCAACCTTGCACATGTTGTCAAGCTGGAAAGAGTGCAGAGAAGATTTACGAGGATGTTGCCAGGACTCGAGGGCCTGGGCTACAGGGAGAGGTTGAGCAGGCTCGGACTTTGTTCCTTCGAGCACAGGAGAATGAGGGAGTGATCTTATAGAGGTACACAAGATCAGGAGAGGAATAGATAAGGTAAAGGCAGAGGCTTTTACCCAGAGGGGAATCAGGAACCGGAGGATATAGATTTAAGGTGAGGGGGGAAAGATTTAATTGGAACCCGAGGGGCAACCTTTTTTACACAAAATATGGTTGGTATATGGAACGAGCTACCAGCAGAAGTCATTGAGGCAGGTACTATCACAACAATTGAGAAACTTTTAGACAGGTACATGTATAGGATGGGTTTGGAGGGATATGGGCCAACTGCAGGCCAATTTATGGTGGTTGGCATTTTCCGAGGCAGCGTGAAATGTGAATGGAGTAGACCAGAGCATAAAAGAATTGTACCTTTATTACCATGTGACATTTCTAAAAGGCCCTTCCAGAGCAAAGCTGCTAAAAAGAAGGTCAGCCTGACCTAATTATGAAAATGTTCTTGTCGGTCCTTATTCTTCCAGTCTATAGAGCTTTTTGTTATAGCCGTTAGCTCGAGCTTGTAATACATTTGATGAAACTATTCCCAACGACCATGTGAGAGAGTAAGAAAATAACCGCAGATGCTGGTACAAATCGAAGGTATTTATTCATAAAATGCTGGAGTAACTCAGCGGGTCAGGCAGCATCTCAGGAGAGAAGGAATGGGTGACGTTTCGGGTCGAGACCCTTCTTCAGACCATGTGAGAGAGGTAAGCAGTGAGAAAGAGTGACATTTAAGACATTCAACAGAAGAAAATATAAAATAGAAAGTCGTATGAGGTAGAAATTGTAAAGTTTAAGAAAAGCTATAATGGGGAGATTGAGCAGAAGACCACCAAACACTACCTTTTACAGTTGCAATGTGTTATACTTGTTATCATTGCAAGTGCTTGTCACTCCAATAGATAGTCTTGAGGCAAAAGCAAATACTAGAACTTGAGATGTTAGTGACTTTTTTCTATCGCCACAGAATGTCAGCTCAGACTTATGATAGTGTTCATCTCTGGTAGAGACACTCTTTGAGGTCCAGGTTGCACAGCAAAAGATTTAGACTTTAGTCCTTAGGGATACAGCATGATAACAGGCCCTTCGGCCCACCGAGTCCCCGCCGACCAACGCCCCCCCCCCCGTACACTAGCACCATCCTGCACACTGGAGACGATTTACAATTTTACCGAAGTCAATTAACCTACAAACCTGCAGGTCTTTGGAGTGCGGGAGGAAACCGAAGCACCCGGAGAAACCCACGCGGTCACGGGGAGAACGTACAAGCTCCGTACAGACAGCACCCATGGTCAGGATTGAACCCGGTTCCCTGGCACTGTAAGGCAGCAGATCCACCACTGCGATTCTGTGCCGCCTCGATAACAAGCTGCTGATAACAAACAGTGACAAATTCTGGGAACTATTTTGCAAATTGGGACCTGGGTCGAATCAGGCTAAACCCTCAATAAAAATACATTTCTATGGTGTCTTTTCCTGCCATAGCTATTCCCCAAGTCACCAAAGAAGTACATAGAAAATTATTCATTGTTGTGGTGCAGCTTGAAACGTACTTTAATCCGACACTAAAGGAGAATTTTACCCTGTCATGTTGGATAAGTTTAAACACTGATTTCCAGTTTAGACAGGTCAAAGCTCTAACACACAGTGTCTCCAAACTCCATATTCATTGCTGTTTTGACATTCCCTAAAGACAGCTTGAATATTTAAATTACTTCTTTTTATAACGTTGTGCAAGGTAATGACATCAATTTAACTGCAAATAACCAGCAGTAGGTTTCTGCTTAACTCAATAATGAATGTTTCCCAGCCATCCAGATGTTTAAACAATTCATTGGCTGCCACTTGCTCCAAAGCAGACATGAATTTTTAAATGGTATACGGTCATGTTAACCTACACTGTATCCAGAATTAGCCAATTTGCTTGCCAATAAATAGCGGGGAGCTGGAAAGCCAATCAAGATCTGGACAGTTTATTGCAAACTTTTCTCATATGTTTGACATGAATGCTAAGATGGTGGTTCACTGGCAGATAAACACAGGATATTGTTATGTTCTATCATATTTTTCTTTCCATCGATGGCACTGTAGAGCGGTTCACATACTATCTGTGTGCAATGTAGACAATAGACAATAGGTGCAGGATTAGGCCATTCGGCCCTTCGAGCCAGTACCGCCATTCAATGTGATCATGGCTGATCATTCTCAATCAGTACCCCGTTCCTGCCTTCTCCCCATACCCCCTGACTCTGCTATCCTTAAGAGCTCTATCCAGCTCTCTCTTGAATGCATTCAGAGAATTGGCCTCCACTGCCTTCTGAGGCAGAGAATTCCACAGATTCACAACTCTCTGACTGAAAAAGTTTTTCCTCATCCCCGTTCTAAATGGCCTACCCCTTATTCTTAAACTGTGGCCCCTTGTTCTGGACTCCCCCAACATTGGGAACATGTTTCCTGCCTCTAACGTGTCCAACCCCTTAATAATCTTATACGTTTCGATAAGATCATTGTACTGTGTCAATGTAACTTAGCCCGCCCATTAATTAATCTTTTTTATCTACAAAGACTGTCAGACGTCAGTGGTGATCCGGGTGGGGTGGAGGGGTGGTGTGGAAGGTCAGGAAAATGCACCAGATCTACATTTTAACAATTAATACCCTGCATTAACCTCTTCCCTTCAGAACCATTACTATCCCGGTAGGCTATCAGACTATAGTTTTTTAGTTTTACTTTTAGAGATATAACGTAGAAACAGGCTGTTCAGCCCACCGAGTCCGCGCCGACCAGCGATCCCCGCACATTAGCACTCTCCGACACACACTCGGGACAATTTACACATACCAAGTCAATTGGTCTACAAACCTGTACGTCTTTGGGGTGTGGGAGGAAACAGAAGGTCTCGGGGAGAAAACCCACGCAGTCACGGGGAGAACGTACAAACTACATTCAGGCAGCACCCGTGGTCGGGGTGGAACCCGGGTCTCTGGCCCTGCACGTGCTGTAAGGCAGCAACTCTACCGCTGCGCCACCATGCTGCCCTAATCCAACAGCAACGTTCCTACCAATTTTTCTTTGTGTTATAATGTCAATCCCATGAAAAAAAAGTATAAGCAGAAGCGCGTACACATAGACTATTGCTTCTAGTGCATAACCTGGACAAGATGGGCTGAACGGCCTGTTTCCATTCTCTCTAGCCCTGTGACTATGTCTACTTCCTTCCAGACTAACGGTTCATTATGATGTAAAAATGAAGCCATAACAGTAACTCTTCAATTCAGCTAGCTAGCCTCAAGCATCTTTACTTCTATCATCAATGGTCTATCATAAAAATAGAAGCTCAGTGATATAATACATCCCTTTGCAATTCAGATTTATACAACTCGGCCTTTGAAAGATAGTGGCCTGGGTTGTGGTCAGGAATACTCTCTATCTCCTTGTATGAGTGCATTTGCACACCACTTAAGGAACTAGGGAGAGGACACAAGGAACTGCAGATGTTGGTTTACAAATAAAGACACAAGGTGCTGGAATAACAGTGGGTCAGTCGGCATCATTGGAGAACTTGGATAGGTGATGTTTCGGGTTGAGATCCTTCCTCAGACTGATTGTGGTGGGGGAGCAGGGTGGGAAAAAAACTGGACGAGAGGAGGGGCAGAACAAAGCCTGGTGAGTGATAGGTGGATACTGGGGGGGGGGGGGGTTGAAAGGGAGATGGTTGGACAAAACTGCGGAGATGAAAAGATAAAAGATGTGAGATCAGGATAGAAGAGGTACGAACAGTGAAGGAATATAGGCGGAAGGGGAGAAAGGGTTGTGCATCCATGTGGGGCACAGGGAAGAGAGAGGGAGGGGGGGGGGAGAGAAAAGGGGAGGGTTTATTTGTAGACTAGTTACTTAAAATTGGAGAATTCAGCGTTCATGCTGTTAGTTTGTAAGCCACCAAAGCAAAATGTGAGGTGCTGATCCTGCAGTTTGCGAGTGGCCTCACTAGGGAATGGATCAGGCCGAGGGCAGAAAGGTCATTATTGGAAAGGGCCGAGCAGTTACTTTCCATAAGCGATCCACTGCGGCAATGTGATAGACCAGGCATAAGGTGAACCATAGAAAACTACCACGCTTTAATAAACACCAATACCCAGTCCCAAATCCTTACCACGTTGGAAACAAAGAACAGCAACACCATCACCTGCAGGTACCTACACCAAGTCATACACCAGTCTAACCTAGAAATATAAAAACAAGGAACTGCAGATGCTGGTTTACAAAAAAAACCCCACAAAAGTGCTGGGGTAACTCAGCGGGTCAGGCAGCATCTCTGGAGAACATGGATAGGTGACGTTTCAGATCAGGACCCTTCCTCAGACTCTAAGTCTTGGGGTCTGAAGAAGACAATAGACAATAGACAATAGGTGCAGGAGGAGGCCATTCAGCCCTTCGAGCCAGCACCGCCACTCAATGTGATCATGGCTGATCATTCTCAATCAGTACCCCGTTCCTGCCTTCTCCCCATATCCCCTGACTCCGCTATCCTTAATAGCTCTATCTAGCTCTCTCTTGAATGCATTCAGAGAATTGGCCTCCACTGCCTTCTGAGGCAGAGAATTCCACAGATTTACAACTCTCTGACTGAAAAAGTTTCTCCTCATCTCCGTTCTAAGAGAAGGCTTGAAGCTTGGAATCTGAAGCAAGGTCTCAATCTGAACCTATCCATGTTCTCCAGAGATGCTGCCTGACCTGTTGAGTTGCTTTGCGTCTTACCCTGAAAATGTATTGCAGATCCTGGGTCAAAGTCCCAGCACGCCTCCCCTAAAGAAAACTGGGGGTTCAAGAAGATGCCTCACCTTTTCAAGAGCAATTTGGCTGGGATAATAAATGATGACCTTTCCAGAGATGATTATGGTTTAAAATATAATTAAGTATTAAGTATTCAAGGAGTTAGACTCAGAATGTAATCATTTTCAAGCGGAGCTTCTGCACAATTGATGACACGACATCATTGGTGTATATGACTTGTTTCAAATTTAGTTTTGCTCTGAGGTGTTCCCACGGTCACTGAAGCAAGCAGCTCCATATCAAAGCCTCCGTATCAAAGATACAATCTGTGTAATGTTAACAACACTTGTTTGTGTAGGAGAGCCAAGATACTGAGGGGTGCGGGCATATGGAAGGAGCGGCCATGGGATGTGGTGGAGGCAGCCAGAATTAGTATGCCGAAAAGACATTTGAACAGGAACATGGAGAGGAAAGGGTCAGAGGGATGTGAGCTAAAGGCAAGCAAACAGAAGTGACTGAGACAGACAAAAATGTGAACGAAATAGAAAGCAAAGAGGGAGGGATATTGGTGGAAGCGTACAGGAGGAGGGGAATAGAGGGAAAAGGGGGATTGGGAATAGGGAGGGTGGGCGATGAGCAAAGGAATAGGATGATGTGGGTAATGGGAGAAGGATGTGTGAGGGGAATAAGAAATAGGGGGGGAATGAGAAATGGGGGGGTGGGGGTCTACGTGAAATTGGAGTTGCAGGTCATCCAATATTTTACCCCTCCTCATCTTACTTTATCTGAGACCATTTTCTTTCCATTTCTCCCCTACTCTTTGTTTGTATCTACCCATCTGCCTATCATTCCAACTCACGTACCCACTACCCACATCACCTTATTCCTTTCCCCTCATCCTTCTGCTCATCCCCCCCCCCCCCCCCCCACTTCCTATCACTTGCCGGGTTTTTCTCCAACGCCACCTCTGTCTACCAGCTACCTCTCCTCGACTTCATCAGTTTGAAGAAGGGTCCCAACGCAAAACATTGTCTGTCCATTTTCCTCTACAGATACTGCTTGACCCATTGAGTTCCTCCAGCACTTTGTTTTTTGCCAGAATTTTATACAGGGTACAAGAACTACCCAGGTGGCGCCAGCAATGGCTGACTCGCCAACAATCTGACTGTCCTTTCCTTTTTGTGCTTAAATAGTATGTTAAATGTGTGTTTTTAGTGTTCTTTAGCATGTTTTATGTGTAGTGTTGGGAGGTTGGGGAAAACTTTTTCTAATCTCTAACCTCGACGGAGATGCGTTTTTTTTTCCGTATTGTATCTCCATCCGCACTGCGGCCTAACATTGAGGAGTTGGCGGCCTTTGCTAGAGACCGACTTTTGAGAGCTCCACCGCGGGGAGCCTGTGGGACTTTAACATCGCGGAACCCGTGATCCCTTTGCCCGGGGCCAACCTCTGTGCTCCAACCATGGGTGCTTGCGGACTTTAACATCGTGGAGCTCGCGGTCTCTGGTCAGAGACCGACTTCGGGAGCTCCAAGCCGCGGGAATTTCAAATGCCCCGACGCGGGAGTTTCGACCGCCCCCACGCGGGAATTTCGACCGCCGCAACGCGGGGGTTTCGACCGCTGGCTGCGGGTGCTTCGATCGCCCCAACGGATGGTTTGACTGCCCCGACCGCGGGAGAAATCAAGAGGAAGCAGATTGGACTTTTTTGCCTTCCATCACAGTGAGGAATGTGGGGAATCTGCTGTGGTGGATGTTTATGTTAACTTTTAAGTAGTTGTGTGTCTTGTTGCTTTTTTTTCATATGGCTGTATGGTAATTCGCATATCACTGGACCTTAATTGGTACATGTGACAATAAAAGACCTTTGAAAACTTTGAAACATTTGAAATCCCACTCCCACCCCGACCCCATCATCATCCATCCCATTTCACGTAATTGGAGTTCCTTCATTATCTCTCGGTCTAAGCCCTGGAATTCCATAACTAAGGGTGTATGTGCTTTCAATTTAAGCCCTGCAGAGGTCCAGGAACATGATGCACCATCACTTATTTAAAAGATATTTAGGGGTGGATAGAAAATGCTCTCCTTGGAGGCCTCACTTGCATCCGATAAATGGGTAATTAGACAGAACGTGGAAGGGAAATTATTTTTTAAACAATGCATTAATGGAATTAGTAATGCCAGTGTTACACACCAATTATTATACTTATTCACTGACATAAGTATTTCAATTGAATTACATCTTACTGCACAATTCAAAACTTGACAAAAGCTCTTTTGAAAAGCAATCGAGGTTGGTGGTGCGAAGTGGTTTTGAATTTAATATTATATTGTACATTGGAGAGGCTGAGTGCAGGAGGGTGATGTCAGGAAATGCACAGTCCATGACAGTGCACTCCCGACAGGTACAGCTGTGGATTTTGTACTTCCCACCCACCTGATGCCACTTCCTATCTAGGTTTACAGAATGAAGCTCTGCGAAACTCAACCTGGAGTTTCTGAGAGAAATGTGATCGTTGGTGTCATTTCAAATTTACAATAACACGGGGATGAGCCATTTTCTTTTCCTTTGTGGATCGCTATTTTAGACAATAGACAATAGGTGCAGGAGTAGGCCATTCGGCCCTTTCTTTAATGCTGTGTGAAGTGCAAGTTGCTGATAGTGTTGGGGCAACAGATTCCAATGAATTACTCCAAGCTGAGGGAGATGAGGGCGTTGCCACTTTCATTTCACTGCACATCTTGTATATGTATGTGACAAATAAAGTTGACTTGACTATGAATTAACTGAGTGCAATTGGAAAGTCTTTTGGCTTATTAGATTGTATTGAGCTTTCCTACCTAGTCATAGGGTCAAACAGCACAGAATCAGGCCCTTCGGCCCGACTTGACCATGCCAACCAAGATGCCACATCTAAGCTAGTCCCATTTGCCCATGTTTGGCCCATATCCCTCTAATGAATGAACGAATGAATGAATGAATGAATGAATACGTTTATTGGCCAAGTATGTGCATACACAAGGAGTATGCCTTGGTGCTCCGCTCACAAATGACAACACAAACAAACAGTTAACAATTAAGAATAAGCCTTTCCTATTCTTGTACTTGTCATTTATATCAAACCTATCTTCTTTCTGGCAGCTTCCTCCATATACCCCCACACGGTCTGAATGAAAACGTTGCTCCTCGTGTCCCTATGAAATCTTTCCCCTGTCCTCAGTCACTGTGAGTGCTCTTGGGCTGTGTGAAGGTGAACAATCTCTTCAGCTGAAATAAAGGTCCACACAGGGACAACCTATGCTGCCCACAATGATAGCAGTACCTTGGTGATAATGTAGCAGTATTGTACACTTAAATATTCATTCCCAAAATAATAGGACATTCCACTCGCACAGTAATGAAGCACAAACTCACACCGAGGAAAGAAGATTCTTACAAAATGGTTTCCTCCCACATCCCAAAAACGTGCGGGTTTATAGGTTAATTGGCCTCTGTAAAAATCATCACAAATGTGTCGGGAATGGATGAGAAAGTGAGATACTGTAGAACTAATGTGAACTGGTGATCGATGGTCGGTGTGGACTCGGGGGGACCAAAGGGCCTGTTTCCATGGTGTATCTCTCTAAACTAAACGAAAACTGATTTCCTTCAGATGCAGGAGCCACTTGCATTGTTATACATTTGTAAAGTTGGTAACTGATTTATATTATTGGTATGAGCCCCAGCACTCATCTCTAGTCAGAAATTAGACACAAAAAAGTGGAGTAACTCGGCAGGTCAAACAGCCTCTCTGGAGAAAAGGAATAGGTGACGTTTCAGGTCGAGACCCTTCTTCAGACTGAGAGTTACTCCAGTTTTTTTGTGTCTATCTTCGGTTTAAACCAGCATCTGCAGTTCCTTCCTACGCATCTAGTCAGAAATTCACGTGTTGAAGTCACTCCAGCAACTTCAGTATGTGGCCTTTCTTTAGACTTTGCACTAGATTACAAGTCCCATTTTCCAGATCAGAAGTTTACACAAAGCCTCATCTTTCTCCGCTGAGAAAGATACGAAAGATCAAAGTCTGTCAGAGAGGATTCTAACCAGGTTTTGAATAATATGGCTAATAATATGACTAATGATTTGGCCAACACTACAAGTTTGACGCACGTGCATGGTACTGAACATAATAGGCATGCCTTTGTGGGAGAGACCCAATGGAAATAGTTCAAGCTATCACTTTATTTTTATATCCAGCAGTTTATGTTTCTCTGCCCTTTGGTCACCAACCCAAGGGCATCATGGTGGTGCAGCGGTAGAGTTGCAGCCTCATCGTCGTGGCTATCCCTCGAGCTCGAGGATGACGGGCTACGTTCCGAAGAATGAAGCTGCCTGTGCATGTGTTTGTTTAACGTGTACTCGATGTTGCACTCCAGGGCGGCACGGTGGCGCAGTGGTGGAGTTGCTGCCTTACAGCGAATGCAGCGCCAGAGACTCAGGTTCGATCCTGACTACGGGCGCCGTCTGTACGGAGTTTGTACGTTCTCCCCGTGACCTGCGTGGGTTTTCTCCGAGATCTTCGGTTTCCTCCCACACTCCAAAGACGTGCAGGTATGGAGGTTAATTGGCTTGGTAAATGTAAAAATTGTCCCTAGTGTGTGTAGGATAGTGTTAATGTGCGGGGATCGCTGGGCGGCGCGGACTCGGTGGGCCGAAGGGCCTGTTTCCGCGCTGTACCTCTAAATCTAAAAAAAATCTAAATCTAAAATCCAAGAAGCACACGCTCCTTCACAAATCAATCAACTAATTCCAATGGCAAGGGAACCAAGTCGATTGGAGCTGATAGATCTGTTGCAGCCTTCATCCGCCTTCACAGCCGTTGAGTTCAAGATAACTTTGTCCGCCTGGTCCGCCGTTGAGGTCTTGTACGTTGGATCGTTCTTAAGGGCCTGTCCCACTTTAGATGATTTTTAGGTGACTGCCGGTGACTAGGCTGTCGCCAACAGTTCTCCGGGGTGTCGCGGGCATGATCGTGAGGAGTCTTCAACGAATCATAGTGGATCTCGGCACGTCGCTGAGAAATCAACCGGTATGAAATTTCTCGGCGACAGCTGGCTTGTCGCCAGGTATCGTTGCTTATTGCGGGCGCTGTCGCATGCTGTCCCCAGGTTTGACAGGTTCTCTTAGATGCATTTAGAAGCACATAATATTAAAATAAGTGAAGTCATTTCAAAATACCATAAAATGCTTGTGTTTAACCAATTTATTTACCATCAGGACATTTGACAGGTAGATTGATAGAGCTAGATAGAGCTTTTAAGGATAGTGGAGTCAGGGGTATGGGGAGAAGGCAGGAACGGGGTACTGATTGAGAATGATTAGCCATGATCACATTGAATGGCGGTGCTGGCTCGAAGGGCCAAATGGCCTCCTCCTGCACCTATTGTCTATTGTCTATTGTCTAATGGAGGCGACAGTTTGACGGTCAGGAAAGCATGGGAATTTTCGCTATTGTATGGCCATCAGCGATTACATTTAAAGTGGGCTCCAAACCCAGATATGCAACCCTGAAACCAGATGTGCATCTCCCGTACATTTTCAAAGAATGCCCACACGCCGCATAAAAATCCAATTAACCATTTAAAAAATTAAATTACTTAATACTGCTATTAGTAAACTGGAAGTTAATCCAGTTTATGCCTTGTTACAGTGATGCTTGGTTTACAAGTAACCCGGCAAGATGTTATATTTCAAAACTCTCAAGTACTTACCAACTTGTCAGTGATTTCAGCGAAAATTAGGACGCCGGAGAAGCATTGACAGCGTGGGAATTTCGTGATGTTTCAGAAGACGCTGTAATCTCGACCTGACTCAGCATTGTCGTGGTCATTGTCGTCGGGTAAAAGAAAATTTGGGCGATCTGCTACGACTTTGACAGTCGCCGGCAATCACCTAAAAAATCGCCTAAGTGGGACAGGCCCTTTAGTCTGGACACTCATCCTCGACCTTACTGCCACGGGTGGCCCTACCAGAAGCTAGTGCTTCTGATGGCATCACTCTCAAAATCATAGGGGCATGCAAGCCTCTTCACCACACCAAGGTGAACGATCCGAAGAGGTGCAACCTTATAGAGCTTACAGCGCCAGAGACCCGGGTTCGATCCTGGTTACAGGTGCTGTCTGTGCGGAGTTTGTACGTTCTCCCCATGACCCGCGTGGACTTTCTACAAGGATTTCAGTTTGCTCCCACACTCCAAAAATGTACAGGTTTGCAGGTTAATTGGCTTCGTATAAAAGTAAAAATTGTCCCTAGTGTAGGATAGTGTTAATATGCAGGGATCACTAGTTGGTGCGGACTCAGTGGCCCAAAGGGCCTGTTTCCGTACTGTAACTCTAAACTAAACTAAACTAAGGTTACCAACCTCAAACGCTGGAGGAAATCAGCGGGTCAGGCAGCAACTGTGGAAAGCGTGGATGGGTGATATTTTGGTCTGGACCCTTCTTCAAACTTTTTGTAGCAGGGCGGAGAAAGCCGGAAAAGAGGTAGGGGTGGGACAAAGCAGGGCAAGTGATCGGTGGAAGGAGATGAGGGGGAGGTTTGCAGATGCGCGGACAAATGCTCGAAATGAAAAGAGGGCAAAGGAGTGTCAGGTAAGAAGAGAAGCGCAGTGAAATGTAAAGCCAGAGGGAGTGATGTAGATGGAAGGGGATTATCCGCGCATACTGCCCAATCCGTTGAGTATTTGCAGCAGATTTTCAGAATCGTTTCAGACTTCCAGTGTTTGCAGCAATGTGTTTTTGGATTTTGGTCCATATTTCATTCTGTCACCGTGTTTCTCCCCACCTGTCTCTCTTTGTTCTCATTGAGCAAACGAAAAACACATTGATGCATAATTTTCACAGCCATCTGGTCAATTGGAGCATGCAAAGTCCTAATATGTCTTATGCAAGCCTCTCATATAAGAGCAACAAATAGGCTTCTTTCGAATTCAATTCTAGGAAACATTTGTGAACTGCATTTTAAAATACTGCTGCAGTAAAAACCAAGCTTGTGGCTGTAATGCGTTGGAGACAGTCTGACTGAGGATAGAATTCTTTGGTCAGTCCACAGACAATGATCCTGATTTACTGAGCATAAGTTAGCCATTATGTCTTATGTCTTGAAGTTTTTTTTAAAAATACTCTGATTACAAGACTTGTGACTGCTTTCATTTACGTTTATGATTTTATGTTCAAATGAAAGAGCTCATAAGACATTCCTCTTTTAAATTTCATTAATTCATCATTCTGAAGGTTAATCCAACTGGGACGAGGGTTCTTACTATGTTCTTTCTGGGTCACAGATGTTACATGTTTGGATCCCCGTCTTATCTGTCTGAGAGAATGTTACTGGGCTGTGTTGTTTGTCTGCTGTTGACCTGGCAGCTTGTCCCGGCCTTCAGAAGGGCAGCTCCCACCAACAGCGAAATCCCACCTTCAAAGACGATGTTTTCCGAGTGGCTTCACCCTGGCTTCCTTCACCGTTTGTGGTCTTGCGTTACTTAAACACAGGGTTTAAACTTCACTGTGACTGTAAATGGTGTGGGGGTGAGGGGAACTGAATTTTTCCACTGCGTTTCATCGCCGCTGTGAGCGATCAATGCGGACTTGGTGGGCTAAAGGGCCTGTTTCCATGCCGAACCTAGAACATGGAACAGTACAGCGCAGGAACAGGCCTTTCGGCCCACAGTGTTTGTGCCGAACAAGATGCCAAGCTAAACTCTTACCTGCTTGGAGTCATCGAGAGATACAAAGTACAATTAGGCCATTCAGCCCATGAGTACGTGCTGACTATCACCCATTTACACTAATCCAACATTAATCCCATTTGTTATTATAATATGAAACATAAACCATTACAGCACAGGAATAGGCCCTTTGCCCACAATATTTGTTTTGTCCATGATGCCAGTTTAAAGTATGCATCTGCTTGCACCTCCACACCTCCTTCCTAAATTCTCATTAACTCCCCACAGATTCGACCATGTTCCTATACACAAGGGGGAAATTTACAGAGACTAATGAACCTGCCAACTGGATGGCTTTGGGTTGCGGTGGCAAACGGGAGCGCCCGAGGAAACCCATCGGGTCACTCGAAGAATGTGGAAATCCCACACAGACAGCACCCAAGGTCAGGATTGGCCGTGTGTCACTGGTGCTGTGAAGCAGTAGCTCTACTCATTGTGACTCTGTTGCCCCAATCTCTTCCTTCACAACTCAGTCCGTTTTCATCCCTCTTCTAGTGTAGAAGTCTATCTTCTGCTGAATGACCACCTAACCAATGGCTTTCCATTGAGGAGCCAAAGTTACAAAGTGGAGTATACACCGATCAGCCAAAACATTATGGCCACTGACAGGTGAAGTGAATAACATTGATTATCGTGTTACAATGGCACCTGTCAATGGGGTGGGATATATTAGGCAGCAAGTGAACAGTCCGTTCTTGAAGTTGATGTGTTGGATGCAGGAGAAATGGGCAGGAGTAAAGACCTGAGCGACTTTGACAAGGG
Source organism: Rhinoraja longicauda (assembly GCF_053455715.1). Lineage (NCBI taxonomy): Eukaryota > Metazoa > Chordata > Chondrichthyes > Rajiformes > Arhynchobatidae > Rhinoraja > Rhinoraja longicauda. The sequence continues at coordinate 6,990,805 of NC_135967.1, read as the reverse complement.
TCAAATTGTTATGGCCAGACGACTGGGTCAGAGCATCTCTGAAACGGCAAGGCTGGTGGGGTGCTCCCGGTCAGCAGTGGTGAGTACCTACCGACAGTGGTCCGAAAAGGGACAAGCTGGGTGACAGGGTGTTGGGCGCCCAAGGCTCATTGATGCTTGAGGGCAACGAAGGTTATCCCATCTGGTCCGAACCGACAGACGGTCTACTGTGGCAAAAGTCACAGAAAATTTTAACGGTGGTCATGGGAGGAATATGTCGCATTGTACAGTGTATCGCACCCTGCTGCGTATGGGGCTGCACACGGAGGACCAACAGCATATTAGGCAGGTGGTCATAATGCTTTGGCTCATCAGGTCATAATGTTTTGGCTGATCGGTGTAATGTGTGGTGTCACCAACATTGTGCAGTCAAAGCTACAGATTGAGGATGTTTTCAGCACACTCTTTTGTGTTGTTTGTTTTGTGTTGGTGATTCCTTCTGAGGCTGAGAACTATTCATGCACAGCCCCCGTTGACCTCGGTAAGGTGTCTTCTGGAAACGCTCCATTCTGTCTGCTCAAAGTGTCCCCCACCTTGATCCAGGGATTTCCAGGATTTTGATCCAGTGAGAAAAGAGGAAATGGTGAACACTATAATCAATGGCGGCACGGTGGCGCAGCGGCAGAGTTGCTGCCTTACAGCACTTGCAGCGCCGGAGACCCGGGTTCGATCCTGACTACGGGTGCTGTCTGTACAGAGTTTGCACGTTCTCCCCGTGACCTGCGTGGGTTTTTCTCTGAGATGTTTGGTTTCCTCCCACACTCCAAAGACATACAGGTTTGTAGGTTAATTGGCTTGGTATAAGTGTAAATTGTACCTAATGTGTGTAGAATAGTGTTAATGTGTGGGGATCACTGGTTGGTGTGGACTCATTGGGTCAAAAGGCCTGTTTCCGCCCTGTATCTCTAAACTAAACTAAATAATGTGTTGTTGCAGCACTGAAAGAGACCACTCAGCCCATCGGCCCCTGGCTAGCTCTTTGTGGAATATTCCATTCTGCCTTATTAACCTGCCCTTGTCCTGAAACGCTGCATGTTATTTTCCTCCAGATTCCATCCTTTTCCCTTTTGAACGTCGGGATTGTGTTTAACTCTATTTCCACCATCCAGAGAGGGGGTGAGTTCCAGATCATAATCAATTTCTGCACAGGAAATGTTTTTCCTTACATCCGGTTGTATCTTTTCCCCATCATATTCTGTCTGTATCCCCTGCTATTTGGTTTGTTTAGAGATACAGCGTGGAAACTGGCCCTTCGGCCCACTGAGTCCAGGCCAATCAGCGATTCCCACACACTAACGCTATCCTACACACACTAGGGAACATTTTACATTCACACCAAGCCAATTAACCTAAAACCTGTACGTCTCTAGAGTGTGGGAGAAACCCAAAGATCTCGGAGAAAACCCATGCAGCTCATGGGGAGAGCGTACAAACTCCATATAGACAGCACCTGTAGTCAGAATGGAACCTGGGTCTCTGGCACTGTGCTATTGGGAACAGGTCTTCTCTACTCATCCACCCCAAACCCTTCATCATTCTTTGCACATCTATCGAACCTCCTCTCAGCTCAGCTGTCGTTGTTTCAAGGAAAGTAACTCTATCATCTCCAGTCTAAGCAGCCCAAGCAAACAGGGCCTGTTTCTGGCGTGGGGACATGAACGTGACTGGTATTTTCATGCTGCCTTTGTTCTACACAGAGATGCACGGAACATTTGTGAGGAACAGCTGATGGGAAGTAGAATCTGAATTAATGGAGTAGTTTGTGTGGTCCCGCTCGGACGGAGTGGGAAGGTGGGAAAAGGTTGGAATTCCCAGTGGTTTTGGCTTCCTCTCATGCAACTCGGTATTTCGTTCATTTATCTATCAGGATCCATCCCCCAAAGATAAGAAGCTGTCCCTGGGACACTTGGTTAAACAGTACGAGAAAATGAAACACAATCTACTCAAGGGGACTCAAACACATAACCCTGAGGTTAAGATGACAACATTTGTCCTTGACTACATGTGCTAACAGTATGATATATGAGTGAAAGCACATTCTATTTTGCTTCCAATGTTCAGTTCCATAGGGGTCAATGGAACAGAAATTTCAAAGAGGACTTGAACCTGCTTAAGATACTGTAGCAGATGTTTCTTACATACATCTGACGACAACAACTCTCTCCACATTATATTGCTCTGTACAGGCTGAAGTAGATGGTTCAGTATGGAACTGCTGATCGACACAAAATGCTGGAGCAACAGCGGGTCAGGCAGCATCTCTGGATAGAAGGAGTGGGTGACTTTTCGTGTCGAGACCCTTCTTCAGACTGAGTCAGGGGAGAGGGAGACATAGAAATAGCGAAGGGTAAGGTGTGAAAACAAGACATCAAAGCGGATAAGATCAAGGAAAATGTAGAGTAGATGATTGTTAGCGAGGAGAAGGTGACAACGAAGCATACAGAGATAAAATTTAATCAGAGGGGACAGTCAGACTGGTCGGAGAACTAGGGAGGGGGAGGGATGGAGAGAGAGGGAAAGCAAGGGTTACTTGAAGTTAGAGAAGTCAATGTTCATACCGCTGGGGTGTAAGCTGCCCAAGCGAAATATGAGGTGCTGTTCCTCCAATTTGCGCTGGGCCTCACTCTGACAATAGAGGAGGCCCAGGATAGAAAGGTCAGTATGAGAATGGGAGGGAACCGGGAGATCAGGTAGGTTTAGGCAGTCTGAACAGAGGTGTTCAGCCAAACGATCGCCGAGCCTGGGCTTGGTGTTGCCGATATATACGAGTTCACACCTAGAACAGCGGATACAGTAGATGAGGTTGGAGGAGGTGCAAGTGAACCTCTGCCTCACCTGAAAAGACTGTTGGGGTCTTTGGACGGAGTCGAGGGGGGAGGTAGAGGGACAGGTTGCAGGGGAAATTACCTGGAGAGGGGGTGGTTTGGGTGGACAGGGACGAGTTGACCAGGGAGTTGTGGCGGGAACGGACTCAGCAGAAAGGGGTGGAGATGGAAGATGTGGCCAGTAGTGGGATCCCATTGGAGGTGGCGAAAATGTCGGAGGATTTTGTGCTGGTGGGGTGAAAAGGGAGGACTAGGGGGACTGTCGCTGTTGCAACTGGGGGGAGGAGGAGTGAAAGGTGAGGACTAGAGGTACTGCAGATGCTGGTTTATACCAAAGATAGGCCCAAAGTGCTGGAGTAACTCAGCGGGTCAGGCAACATCACTGGGGAAAAAGAATGGGTGGTTTACTCAGTATGGCTTACTGGGTTGTGAATATCGTCAGTACATCAGAGAGACAGTCAGAAAGTTGTGAATCTGTGGAATTCTCTGCCTCAGAAGGCAGTGGAGGCCAATTCTCTGAATGCATTCGAGAGAGAGCTAAATAGAGCTCTTAAGGATAGCTATTGTCTATCCCTCTCCTAGTTTCTCAATGCATTCTACACTCATCTGAACAGGATGTCAGTGGAATTACGTCATCTGCCCCAGCAGTCATGAGTGCCAAGGGGACCATTGTAGATATCAGATTGGCCTGCAGATATCAGTGTGAACCCTTCACAACATGAGTGGACTGTGTAGAGTCTCCGGCCGTGTCCTCAGAACCTACGTGAACCTGCCGGCCGAGTATTCGTGGACATTTTTTAACGTCTTGCTACTCCAATCTGAGGTCTCCACCTGATTTATGAGCACCACTGTCATCCTGGTGACAAAGTTAAAAAGGTACTGTGCCTTAATGACTACTGCCCAGGGGCTCTGACATCCATCATACTGAAGTGTTTCGAGAGGCTGATCATGGTGCTTATTAACTCCAGCCTCTCGGAAAGTCTCGACTCGCTGCAATTTGCCTACCACCACAACAGGTCCATGGTCTTTGGCCCCACTTATTCCAGGAACATCTGGCCAACAAAGACACCTACATCAGACTCTTAGTTATTGACAATAGCTCTGACTTCAACATGTCAACACCACAATTCCAACCATAGCTATCTCCAAATTCCTAGACCAAGAACTCAGCATCCCCTCTGCAGCTGGATCCTTGTTTGCCTGACCCACACACTGCAATCGGTAAGGGTAGGTGACAAAACCTCCTCCACGATGCCTCACAACACCGTTGCCCCACAAGTCTGCAAACTCAGCTCCTTATTATACTCTCGATATACTCATTACTGTGCGGCCAAATTCTGCGCCATCTCTACTTTCAGGTTTACAGGTGATATCACCGTCATGGGCGTTGGCGGGACTGAGTGGAAGAAGATTGAACGTTTATTGATAGCATGATGTCAACAACAACCTCACCCTCAAAGTCAGCAAGATGACGGAGATGGATTATTGACTTGTCCTCAAGATCATGAGGGACCCCTGCCACCCCAGCAACGGACTGTTCCAGATGCTACGGTCAGGCAAACGCCTCCGCTGTCACGCTGTGAAAACGGAGAGGATGAGACAGAGTTTCTTCCCACAGGCCATCAGGACTGTTAACTTTTATAACTCCAGGGACTAAATTTTGTCTTCTCTATATTAACTTATTAACTTTATTTATATGTTGTAACTGCAATTCTTTTTTGTGCACAATCCGCAGGTATTGCCACTTTCATTTCACTGCACATCGTGTGTGTGTGTGTGACAAATAAACTTGACTTGACTAAACTTGACTTCAAGAAGCAAGGTGGAGTACATGCTCGAATCGTGGAGAAGTGGAGATAGGTATGTAGGTTAATTGGCTGGGTAAATGTTAAAAAAATTGTCCCTAGTGGGTGTAGGATAGTGTTAATGTGCGGGGATCGTTGGGCGGCACGGACTTGGAGGGCCGAAAAGGCCTGTTTCCGGCTGTATATATATGATATGATATGATGATATGATAGTTATCAGAGATAACAAGTTCTCTAGAACCAGATATCAAGTTTCTCAGTGTAAATATTACCAACATTAGCAAAATCAAGATCATTGACTTATAGAGTCCCAGACTCATCGAGCTAAACAACCACTCTTGTCCATACTGATCAAGTTGGAATACTGACCTAGTCCGATTTGCCTGCATTTGGTCCATATCCCTCTAAACATTTTCTATCCTGACATCTGTCTAAATGTCTTTTAAAAATCATAACTTTACCCCTACATCTACAGCTTCATTTGGCAGCTCATTTCAGATATGGACTAACCTCTTGAGTGAAAAAAATTGCCTTTGAGATCCCTCTTAAATCAATCCCTCCCTATCTTGAGCCTATGCTTCCTAGTTTTAGAAATTTCTACTTTGGGGAAAAAAGGCTGTAAGCATCACTTTATCCATGCCCCTCATTATCTTGTACACCTCCGTAAGGTTACCCCACAGCCTCCTATGGTCCATAGAGAAAGGTCCCTGCCAATGCAACCTCTCCTTATAACTTAAACCGCAAGTCCAGGTGGCAACCTGGCGAATCTCCTCTGCACCCTTTCCATCTTCATGACATCCATCCTAAGGTCTCGTACAGCTGTGTCAGGAAGCAGGGTAAAGCACATGCCCCTGTCCGAATTTGAGGAAGGATATTCTTGCTATTGAGGGTGTGCAGCGTAGGTTTACTAGGTTAATTCCTGGAATGGCGGGACTGTCATATGTTGAAAGACTGGAGCGACTAGGCTTGTATACACTGGAATTTAGAAGGATAAGAGGAGATCTTATCGAAACGTATAAGATTATTAAGGGTATAAGAAAATAACTGCAGATGCTGGTACAAATCGATTTATTCACAAAATGCTGGAGTAACTCAGCAGGTCAGGCAGCATCTCGGGAGAGAAGGAATGGGTGACGTTTCGGGTCGAGACCCTTCTTCAGACTGATGTCGGGGGTGGGACAAAGGAAGGATATAGGTGGAGACAGGAAGATAGAGGGAGATCTGGGAAGGAGGAGGGGAAGGGAGGGACAGAGGAGCTATCTGAAGTTGGAGAAGTCGACGTTCATACCACCGGGCCGCAAACTGCCCAGGCGAAATATGAGGTGCTGCTCCTCCAATTTCCGGCGGGCCTCACTATGGCACTGGAGGAGGCCCATGACAGAGAGGTCAGACTGGGAATGGGAGGGGGAGTTGAAGTGCTGGGCCACCGGGAGATCAGTGGCGTTAATGCGGACCGAGCGCAGGTGTTCAGCGAAGCGATCGCCGAGCCTGCGCTTGGTTTCGCCGATATAGATGAGTTGACATCTAGAGCAGCGGATGCAATAGATGAGGTTGGAGGAGGTGCAGGTGAACCTTTGTCTCACCTGGAAAGAATGTTTGGGTCCTTTGATGGAGTTGAGGGGGGAGGTAAAGGGACAGGTGTTGCATCTCGTGCGGTTGCAAGGGAAAGTGCCCGGGGTTAGGGTGGTTTGGGTAGGAAGGGACGAGTGGACCAGGGAGTTGCGGAGGGAACGGTCTCTGCGGAATGCAGAGAGGGGAGGGGATGGGAAGATATGGCCAGTGGTGGGGTCCTGTTGTAGGTGACGGAAATGTTGGTGGATGATATGTTGGATCCGCTGGCTGGTGGGGTGGAAGGTGAGAACGAGGGGGATCCTGTCCTTGTTGCGAGTGGGGGGATGGGGAGCAAGAGCGGAGTTGCGGGATGTAGAAGAGACCCTAGTGAGAGCCTCATCTATAATGGAGGAGGGGAAGCCCCGTTTTCTGAAAAACGAGGACATCTCGGAAGCCCTAGTCTGAAACACCTCATCCCGGGCACAGATGCGGCGTAGACGGAGGAATTGGGAGTAGGGGATAGACTTTTTGCAGGGGACCGGGTGGGAAGAAGTGTAGTCCAGATAGCTGTGCGAGTCGGTGGGCTTGTAATAAATGTCCGTCACTAATTTTTCTCCTGTGATGGAGATGGTGAGGTCCAGAAACGGGAGGGAGATGTCAGAGATAGTCCAGGTATATTTAAGGGCAGGATGGAAATTGGAGGTGAAGTGTATAAAGTCAGTGAGTTCTGCATGGGTGCAAGAGGTAGCACCAATGCAGTCGTCGATGTAGCGGAGGTAGAGTTCGGGGATGGGGCCAGTGTACGTCTGGAACAGGGATTGTTCGACGTACCCGACAAAGAGGCAGGCGTAGCTAGGGCCCATGCGAGTGCCCATAGCTACGCCTCTGGTTTGGAGGAAGTGGGAGGAGTCAAAGGAGAAGTTATTGAGGGTAAGAACCAGCTCTGCTAGGCGGAGGAGAGTGTTGGTCGATGGGGATTGGCTGGTTCTACGGTCGAGGAAGAAACGGAGGGCTTCGAGACCATCCTTGTGGGGGATGGAAGTGTAGAGTGACTGGACATCCATGGTGAAAATGAGGGAGTGGGGGCCTGGGAACCGGAAGTTATCCAGGAGATGGAGAGCGTGTGAGGTGTCTTGGACGTAGGTGGGGAGGGATTTGACCAGGGGGGATAGGATGGAGTCGAGGTAGGTAGAGATAAGTTCGGTGGGGCATGAGCAGGCAGAGACAATGGGTCTGCCGGGACAATTGTGTTTGTGGATTTTGGGTAGGAGGTAGAATCGGGCCGTGCGGGGCTGGGGAACTATGAGATTGGAGGCACTGAGGGGTAGTTCGCCGGAGTTGGTGAGGTCGGTGATGGTGCTGCTGATGAAGGTCTGGTGTTCATCGGTGGGGTCATGGTCCAGGGATAGGTAGGAAGAGGTGTCTGATAGTTGTCGTCTGGCCTCGGTGCGGTAGAGGTCAGCACGCCAGACTACCACAGCCCCTCCCTTGTCAGCGGGTTTAATTATTAAGTCCGGGTTGTTGCGGAGTGAGTTGAGGGCTGCACGTTCAGGAGGGGAGAGGTTAGAGTTAGTCAGGGGGGTGGAAAATTTGAGGCGGCCGATGTCACGCCGGCAGTTTGAAATAAAAAGTTCTAGTGGGGGTAGTAGGCCATACTGGGGGGTAAAAGTGGAGGGGGTCCGTTGGAGACGGGAGAAGGGGTCATCAGTGTGGGGTCGGGACTCCTTACCATGGTAAAAGGCTCGGAGGCGGAGGCGGCGGAAGAAGAGCTCCACGTCATGGCGGACGCGGAACTCGTTGATGTGGGGGCGGAGGGGAACAAAGGTAAGGCCTCTGCTGAGGACAGACCGTTCGGTGTCTGAAAGGGGGAGGTCAGGGGGGATGGTGAACACCCGGCAATGGTGGGGGTTGGGGTCGGATGGAGGCAGGGGGGCAGGTGGAGGGGATGTATGGTGGGGGGGTGGTGGGTTAGCTGGGCAGAGGGGGGCATGAGGACCGATGTGGGGAGTACTGGGGGTCGCCTGGCTGGAGGGGGAAGGGGGAGACCCAGTGGAACCCCTGCTGCTGTTACCTGTAGTAGAGGGTGGGCAGTAGGACCCAGCAGTGCTGAGGGGCTCTGCCTGGTGGGGGCTGTGGGCTCAGCGCGGTGTGTGTGGGCCAGGTGGAGCTGCAGCCTGTTGTTGGTCCCGGGGGCCGGGTACAGCGACGGCTGTGACCTGCTGCTGGGCGGTGGAGCGGCGCGGGTCAGCACGGTCGCTGGGGGAGGCCCGCGGGGACCTGGAGCCCGGGTAAGTGACGGTCGGCTCGGTCAGCGGATGGCCGGGGAGGGCGTGGGCGGCAACGGTGAAGGGGTTATTAAGATTATTAAGGGGTTGGACACGTTAGAGGCAGGAAACATGTTCCCAATGTTGGGGGAGTCCAGAACAAGGGGCCACAGTTTAAGAATAAGGGGTAGGCCATTTAGAACTGAGATGAGGAAAAACTTTTTCAGTCAGAGTGTTGTAAATCTGTGGAATTCTCTGCCTCAGAAGGCAGTGGAGGCCAATTCTCTGAATGCATTCAAGAGAGAGCTAGATAGAGCTCTTAAGGATAGCGGAGTCAGGGGGTATGGGGAGAAGGCAGGAACGGGGTATTGATTGAGAATGATCAGCCATGATCACATTGAATGGCAGTGCTGGCTCGAATGGCCTCCTCCTGCACCTATTATCTATTGTCTGAAGTGGAGATGGTTGAAAGTTTCATTTTCCTATGGGTAAATATCAATAATAATTTTGTCTTCCTCCGATCACGTTGATGCCAAGGAGGCCAAGAAAACACACCTTCCTCAGAAGGCTTAGAAAATCTGGCATATCTTCAATGATCTCACCAATGTCTACAGATGCATCACAGCTTGTAGCAAAGATACTAGAGCAGAGCAAGATAGACCACTCGACCCTAAAAACCGTAGTATGTCACGGCGCCATTTTAGTAGGCAGAAACTTGCAGAAACATTTAAAAAGAAAAATAACAAAAATCTGTGAATTGATAGATGAGATATATTCTGCATTTTTATGGTATCATCACACATACTGTTCCCCCAAAACACTGATTACACTGCAAGAGGCAGGTTTTACTTACTAAAATGGCAGACGTTGCACTCCTCAGTGTACTACACTTCAGTATAGGCGATTTCAACGGAGTGGTTCATCCAGTTCCTCTAGTATCTTTGGCTTGTATTCAGAATAGAGCCCGGGTCTCTGATGCTGTGAGGCAGCAGCTCGACCTCTGGACCACTGTGCAGCAGTTACAGTTTCTCCCCAGCTGCAACATTATAGTAAGCACTTTGTATGATTTTCTCTCCGGCACTACCTGGTATAATCATGTACTGTGTAATTTGCCTGGTTGGCATGCAACATTTTTCACTGTATCTTGATCAAAATTCTCTTGATCTCAACCCAAAGTATTTTTCTGCAATATTCCCTTATCATTGTGATCTTTAGAAATTGACTTACAACTGTGATATTTTGGAGCTATTTTATTTCTTAGTTCATAATTTCATAAGTGATAGGAGCAGAATTAGGCCATTTGGCCCATCAAGTTATGGCTGATTTATCTTTCTCTCTCAACCCCATTCTCCTGCCTTCTCCCCATAACCTCCAACACATTTACTAATCAATAATCTAACAATCTCCAATTAAAAAATATCCATTGACTTGGCCTCCACAGCCGTCTGTGGCAATGAATTCCACAGATTCACCACTCTCTGACTGAAGCAATTCCTCTTCATCTTTGTAAAGGGACATCCTTTTATTCTGAGGCTATGGCCTCAGCTAATTGGCAATATGAGATTCATTATTAACTCTAACAATTAGTTGAGTTACAATTATACTGGATTACTAGAGATGCGAATTAATTCAGTGGAGAGGCTTGGCAGAGGACCATATTTTGTCTGTTTCTAGATCTTGTCTGTTCCAGCACGGTGGTGCAGCGGTAGAGTTGCTGCCTTACAGCGAATGCAGTGCCGGAGACTCAGGTTCGATCCTGACTACGGGCGCCGTCTGTACGGAGTTTGTACCTGTGACCTGCGTGGGTTTTCTCCGAGATCTTCTGTTTCCTCCCACACTCCAAAGACGTACAGGTTTGTAGGTTAATTGGCTGGGTAATATGTAAAAATTGTCCCTAGTGGGTGTAGGATAGCGTTAATGTGCGGGGATCGCTGGGCGGCGCGGACCCGGTGGGCCGAAGAGCCTGTTTCCGCGCTGTATCTCAGTTCCCTCCTTGGCTGTCTTTGCTACCGTCTCAATGTAGACGTTTAAAATAAGAGAGAAAATAAATCACACAAAGATATGAAGCATTTATCTGTTAATTATATCAAAGATTATTTTTAGACCACGCAGTCCAGTATCTTTTATTTAAATTACATGGAAATGGGAAAGAGGCTTTTATGCTTCACTTGAGCTCCACCTCATTGTTTCTCACCAGCTCCATAATGTCTCAAATTCCTTTATACGACTTAGGTTCAGGTTTATTACAGTCAAGTGTACCGAGGGACAGTGAGAGCCTTTGTTTTGCATGTATCTGATCAGATCAATTGGGCGGCACAGTGGCACAGCAAGTAGAGTTGCTGCCTTACAGAGCCAGAGACACGGGTTTGATCCTGACTGTGGGTGCTGTCTGTACGGAGTTTGTACGTTCTCCCCATGACTGGGCGTGTTTTCTCCGGATGCTCCTTCCACATTCCAAAGACGTACAGGTTTGTTGGTTGAGTGGCTTCAGTACAAATTGTAAATGGCCCCTAGTGTGCCTTGTGTGCTAGTGTAACGGGGATCGTTGGTCGGTGCGGACTCGATGGGCCGAAGGGCCTGGGTCCGCGCTGTACCTTTAATCTAAACTAAAACCAAGATAATACCATACATAAATACAATCAGGTCAAGTACCTTTCGTTGAGCAAAGGGAAAGATACAGAATACAGGAGACAGTTCTCAACTTTGTTGCCCACCAACTCCATAGACAAATTCCAAAGTCCACAATGGGGGAAAGATGAATGAGACAGAACCCTCACTTATGGAAGGGCCGTTCAGAAGCCTGAAACAAGAGGGGAAGATTCCCCATAATATGATTCACCCAAATTAATTCTTGTGGCATTGAGTTCCATCTCCTGCCTTGCCAAGTAAAGATATTCCTTTGGAGTTACTTGTTTGATTTTCCAGTGACTGGATTGCATTGTTGACCTCTGGTGTTGTGCTTCTCAACTACCAGAAACTTGCCTTGTCCTTACTCCACACAAACTTCTCATCGTTTAAAGGCCTCGTCAACTATTGAAGAGAAAAGACACCTGGCATGTTTATCCTCCCTTGCAGAAATAATAGCTTTGCGGTTTTTTCCCTTTGAATCCCAGTGCTTCCAATCATTTTTGCAACATAGTGACCAGGGCTGCACACAGTACCTCAAGTGTGGTCTCTCCAAGGTTTAATTCAAGTTTAGCATTACATTTCTACTTCTCAGTGAAATCCCTCTCGGAATGACCCTGCTGCTAAGTTTGCTTTTGTTATGTCCTTCATGACCTGTGTTGCAACTTTCAGTGACTTGTATATTTGCACTCAAAGATCCGTTTGGACCGTTGTCAATACTTTTTAAGACTGAAAAAAAAAAAAAGCATATTTACGGCAGTCTGTTCAAGTTGAGTTAGTATTTTGTTAATAAATACATACATGCAGCCAACACACTGGAGGTCAGAAATTTGTATTGCACTGAATGTATCACCCTGTTACAAGTCCACTGGCACTTTCATCCTGTCTCCGAGGCTCATTATTTTACATTTCCTTCTGACAAACAGAAGACAGCCATTCAGCCCATCAAGTCTGTGCTAACTCGCAGTGCAATCCCACTCCTCCACTAATTTTCCCTGCACCATGTATTCTCACAAACCTCCCAACAACTCCCTGCAGAGTGCACCACTCATTCACACACTAAGGGCAAATTACTCGATGGATCTTTAGTCCCAGGGAGAGACACACGCAGTCAAAGAGAGAACGTGCAAGCTCCACTCAGAAAGCACTGAAGGTTAAGATTGAAGCTGGGTCACTGGAGCTGTGAGGCAGGTGTTCTACCTACCCATGCCACAAGGCAGTGCTTTGAGATTGAGAAAGACAAGTATGTCTCCACCTATATCCTTCCTTTGTCCCGCCCCCCTGACATCAGTCTGAAGAAGGGTCTCACCCATTCCTTCTCTCCTGTGATGCTGCCTGACCCGCTGAGTTACTCCAGAATTTTTGTGAATAAATACCTTCAATTTGTATCAGCATCTGCAGTTATTTTCTTACAGTATGTTCTGCAGTGTCTGCCTAAACCTACCTGATCTCCCAGTAGCTAAACACTTTAACTCCCCCTCCCATTCCCACACTGACCTTTCTGTCCTGAGCCTCCTCCATTGTCAGAGTGAGGCTCAGCGCAAATTGGAGGAACAGCATCTCATATTTCGTTTGGGCAGCTTACACCCCAGCAGTATGAACATTGACTTCTCTAACTTCAAGTAACCCTTGCTTTCCCTCTCTCTCCATCCCTCCCCCTTCCCAGGTCTCTGACCAGTCCTACTGTCTCTGACTTGTTTATATCTGTTTGCTTTGTTATATCTATATCTATATCTGTTTATATCTGTTGTTATCTTGCTTGTTGCTTTGTTGTTATCTTCTCCCAGCTACAGTAACAATGATTTATTCTACATTTTCCTTGATCTCGATTCCCTTTGTCCTGTTTTCACACCTTACACTTCCTCATCTATGTATCTCCCTTTCCCCTAACACCATTCCTTCTCTCCAGAGCTGCTGTCTGTCCCGCTGAGTTACTCCAGCATTTTGTGTCTATCTTCGGTTTAAAGCAGTTGCTTCCTACACATGTTCTCCAGTTCTGTGGGTTTTAAGATTTCCTGGGATCCTCATTCTGTCACTTGTGGGGTAGCTGATGCTTGCTGGAGTGGGTGGCTGGGTTACTTGAGTCCACGTGTGCAATGACTGGAGATCAGTGATCAGTGGTGATCTGCAGGGATGAGTGCTGGGACCTTTGTTGTTTATGATATACAGATGCTCCTCGACTTTGGTTACGTTCCGATAAACCCATCGTAAATCAAAAATATCGTAAGTCGAAAATTGCATTTAATACACCTAACCTACCCAACATCATAGCCACCTAACCTACCCAACATCATAGCCACCTAACCTACCCAACATCATAGCCACCTAACCTACCGAACATCATAGCCACCTAACCTACCGAACATCATAGCCACCTAACCTACCCAACATCATAGCCACCTAACCTACCCAACATCATAGCCACCTAACCTACCCAACATCATAGCCATCTAACCTACCAAACATCATAGCCATCTAACCTACCGAACATCATAGCCACCTAACCTACCCAACATCATAGCCACCTAACCCACCGAACATCATAGCCACCTAACCCACCGAACATCATAGCCACCTAACCCACCGAACATCATAGCCACCTAACCTACCGAACATCATAGCCACCTAACCTACCCAACATCATAGCCTAGCCTAACTGTGCGGCACGGTGGCGCAGCGGTAGAGTTGCTGCCTTACAGCGAATGCAGCGCCGGAGACTCAGGTTCGATCCTGTCTACGGGCGCCGTCTGTACGGAGTTTGTACGTTCTCCCCGTGACCTGCGTGGGTTTTCTCCGAGATCTTCGGTTTCCTCCCACACTCCAAAGACGTACAAGTATGTAGGTTAATTGGCTGGGCAAATGTAAAAAAGTAAAATTGTCCCTAGTGTGTGTAGGATAGTGTTAATGTGCGGGGATCGCTGGGCGGCACGGACCCGGTGGGCTGAAGGGCCTGTTTCCGCACTGTATCTCTAAATCTAAATCTAAATCTAAATCTAAACTTAAACTTGCTCAGAACATTTACATTAGCCTGCATTTGGGCAAAATGTTTGTTTCCACTCGTGATGGCGTGACTGACTGGGAACTGCGGCTCGCTGCCGTTGCCCGGCATCACGAGAGAGTATTGTACTGCATATCGCTATCCCGGGAAAAGATCAAAATTCAAAATTCGAAGTACGGTTTCTGCTGAATGTGCATCGCTTTTGTGCCATCGGAAAGCCAAAATATCGTAAGTCGGAGCATCGTAAGTCGAGGAGCATCTGTATATAAATGACTTGGATGAAAATATAAATTGGTCAGTTTGTACGTTTGCGGACAACCCAAAAATTGGTAGAATTGTGGACGGTGAAGAAGTCTGTTAAAGGATGCACGAGGATATAGGTCAGCTATACCTATGGGCAGAGAAAGAGCAAATGGATTTTAATCCAGGCAACTGTGAGATGTTGCACTTTGGGAGGTCAAATGTAAGGGTAAAAAATACAATTAACGGCAGGACCCATAGTAGCATTGATGTACCAAGGGAACTTATGGTTCAAGTGTATAGCTCCATAAAAGTAGCAACACAATTAGACGGAATGGTAAAGAAGACGTATTGTATGTTTGCTTTCATCGGCTGGGGTGTCGAATATAAGATTTGTTAAGCTTTATAAAACTTTGTTCAAGTTGCAGATCGAGGATTGTGTGCAGTTGTAGTTGTCCCCATTACAGGAGGGATGCAGAGGCATTGGAGAGGATGCAGGTTTATCAGGATCCTGCCTGATAAAGTTTAGCCCGAAGAAGACATAGACAAGCTTGGATTGTTTTCTCTGGAGAGTGGTAGTCTGAGGGGAAACCTGATTGAAGTTTGTAAAATTATGAGAAGCAGAGATAGGGTAGACAGTCAGAATCTTTTTCACAAGGAGGAAATGCCGAATGCAAGAGGGCATTGTTTTAAGGTGAGATGGGCAAAGTTTAAAGCAGATGGGTGAGGCAAGATTTTGACACAGCAAGTGGCCGGCACCTGGAATGAGGTGCCAGGGGTAGTGGTGGAGTCAGGTAATATAGTGGTGTTGAAGAGACTTTTAGATAAGCACATGAAATATGCAGCAAAAGGAGAGATATGAATCAGGTGCAAGCAATAATGATTAGTTTAATTGGGTTTCATGTTCACCACATCCATCTTGGGCCAAATGATCTGTTCCTGTGCATTTGCTCTTTTATGTTCTATGTTCCATGAAAATTAAATGACCTCAACTCGTCCAACTGTCAAATAAACTCACCTGGTTCATTAACTTTCTTGAGTGTAGGGAGCCTGTCTCTGGTTTATGTGACATTGATGTCACTCCATGGATGACTCTTAACTGCTCTTAGAAGAGCTCGAGCAAGCATCTATTTGTATCACTGTCCTGATGAACTATCACTTCTGTCTCAGTGGATGGGCTTTTGTTTTTCTGTCCAAATCCCCCAAAAAGAACAGAAATAGAGTATTTTGTGATTTGTTCCTTCTTGGACTGAGCTGACATTTGTTCAATGTAATAAAACACCGCAATGCTGGAATCTCTGTCAGCATTTTTGCAAAGATAATTCCCGATATTTCAGGCCAACGACCCCTCCTCACATAAGATAAAACCCTTATCTTAGCCGTAAGTAAACACATCTGTATTTGCATTTGCCGCCGATTTATAGATGGTAGTTCCCTGAAGGTCTGCAAGATTTGTTACTCAGAAATAGTGGTGAGTTGTGGCGTTGCACAGGGGGCCGGTGTTGAGTCAGCTACTTTACGCGTTACATGTCAATGATCGGGATGGCGGAATTGCTGACCTTGCAGGATACGGAGATAGGTAGTGGAGCCCGTCGTTGAGGAAATGGGGAGGACTTCGACAGGTTGGGAGATTTTTAAAAGATTTTTAGAGATACAGCGCAGAAACAGGCCCTTCGGCCCACCGGGTCCACGCCGCCCAGCGATCCCCGCACACACTAACACTATCCTACACCAACTACGGACAATTTTTACATTTGCCCAGCCAATTAACCTACATACCTGTGCGTCTTTGGAGTGTGGGAGGAAACCGAAGATCTCGGCAAAAACCCACGCAGGTCATGGGGAGAACGTACAAACTGCGTACAGACGGCGCCCGTAGTCAGGATCGAACCTGAGTCTCCGGCGCTGCATTCGCTGTAAGGCAGCAACTCTACCGCTGCGCCACCGTGCCACCAAGAAGTGGCAAATGAAATACAGCGTAGCAAAGTGTATGGTCATGCACTTTGGTAAAAGGAATAAAGGTATAGACTACTTTCTAAATGGGGAGAGGATCCAGAACTCCAGTTTAACAATAGAAATTGCGGAGGTGGAGAGGCTATTCAGAAAACAGAAAAGTCGGAAGTCTCCAGGACCGGACAATGTTTCCCCCTCTACCCTCAAGCTCTGTGCCGAACAACTGGCACCGATCTACACAGTCATTTTCAACCAGTCCCTGCAAACCTGCATTGTCCCTGCCTGCTTCAAGGTCTCCACTATTGTCCCTGTAGCCAAAAAGACAAGGATCACTGGTCTTAATGACGACAGGCCTGTCGCACTGACCTCTGTAGTCATGAAGACCTTTGAAAGACTTGTGCTGGCCCAGCTGAAAAACATCACAAACCCCCTGCTGGACCCCCTGCAGTTTGCATGTAGGGCCAATAGATCGGTGGATGACGCAGTCAATCTAGGCCTGCACTTCATCCTCCAGCACCTAGACCGCAAGGGGACCTATGCCAGGATTCTGTTTGTGGACTTTAGCTCTGCATTTAACACCATTGTGCCAGAGCTACTACACTACAAACTCTCCCAGCTGACTGTGCCTGAACCCCTCTGTCAGTGGATCACTAACTTCCTGACGGACAGGAAGCAGCATGTGAGGCTGGGAAAGCACATCTCGGACCCCCAGACCCTCAGCATAGGAGCACCGCAAGGCTGCGTACTCTCCCCTCTCCTTTACTCTCTCTACACCAATGACTGCACCTCCACAGACTCCTCTGTCAAGCTCCTCAAGTTTGCGGATAACACTACCCTGATTGGACTGATCCAGGATGGGGAGGAATCTGCCTACAGATGGGAAGTGACACAGCTGGCATCCTGGTGCCATCGCAACAACCTGGAGCTCAATGCTCTCAAGACAGTGGAATTAATTGTAGACTTTCGAAGAGATCCCCCTCCCCTCCCCCCACTCACCATCAACAATACCATAGTCACATCTGTGGAGTCATTTACGTTCCTTGGAACCATCATCTCCAGGGACCTTAAATGGGGGGCCACCATCGACTCCACAGTCAAAAAGGCCCAACAGAGGATGTACTTCCTGCGGCAACTAAGGAAACACAATCTGCCACAGGCAATGATGGTTCAATTCTATACTACTATCATTGAGTCCGTCCTCACCTTCTCCATCATGGTCTGGTTTGGCTCAGCCACCAAGCACGACATCTGGAGGCTGCAACGGATCGTTAGCACAGCTGAGAAGGTTGTTGGCTGCAACCTTCCCCCCATTGACGAACTGTACATTGCAAGGGCCAGGAAGTGAGCGGGCAAGATCATCTCTGACCCCTCTCACCCTGGCCACAAACTCTTCGAAACACTTCCCTCTGGAAGGCGACACAGGACTGGCAACGAGTGATTGTTCTACTCAATAACCAAAGTCTGTAGTTTCTTTTTGGCTCTGGTTTATTTTCACTCACATAACATAACATAACATAACATAACAACACTTTATTGTCACTCGGCACAACACCGAGCGAAATTTCAGCAGTCACACAAAATACAGCAAAAAGAAAAGAACACAGGACACCCGACCCCAACACAAACATCCATCACAGTGACTCCAAACACCCCCTCACTGTGATGGAGGCAACAAAACTTCCCCTCTCTTCCCCCCGCACCCACGGACAGGCAGCTCGACCCCTACCGAGGCAAACGACACGCACAGCCCCCGCAAGGGGATGGAAGGCCCCCCGGCCGAGCCGCCCCGGGCACCGATGTTAAGTCCAGCGGCCGAGCCGCACCGGGCACTGAAACGTCCCGCGGCCGAGCCGCACCGGGCACTGAAACGTCCCGCGGCCACACCGGGCACTGAAACGTCCCGCGGCCGAGCCGCACCGGGCACTGAAACGTCCCGCGGCCGCACCGGGCGATGTTAAGTCCAGCGGCCGAGCCGCACCGGGCACTGAAACGTCCCGCAGCCGAGCTGCGCCGGCAATGTTAAGGCCCGCAGCCGAGCCGCACCGGGCACTGAAACGTCCCGCAGCCGAGCTGCGCCGGCAATGTTAAGGCCCGCAGCCGAGCCGCACCGGGCACTGAAACGTCCCGCAGCCGAGCTGCGCCGGCAATGTTAAGGCCCGCAGCCGAGCCGCGCCCCGGGGAAGAGACCTAATAAAATAAAGGTTTCCCCCCGCCCCACCCCCCCACCCCACCCCACACCCCCACCACACATACACAGCCAAAAACAGAAACAAAAACCATCCCAACACCGACACAAACAAAAAAAAAGAAAAAAGGACAACAGACTGCCAGAGAGCCGCAGCCGTTAGGCGCAGCCAACTCCTCCCACACGTTTAGACCGTAATGTTGTATCCTTATTGTTTTGATGTGGTTATGCTTTATTCTTAATTGTTAACTGTATGTTTGTGTTGTCATTGGTGAGCGGAGCACCAAGGCACATTCCTTGTATATGCACATACTTGGCCAATAAGCTTATTCATTCATTCAGAACTTGGAGGAGCAAAGGGACTTGGGAGTACTGGTGCAGGATTCCTAAAAGGTTCATTTTCAGGTCGGTGGTCAGGAAGGCAAAAGGGGTGGCACGGTGGTGCAGCGGTAGAGTTGCTGCAGTACAGCAACAGAGTCCCGGGTTCGATCCAGACTACGGTTGCTGTCTGTACGGAGTTTGAATGTTGTCCGTGTGATCTGCGTGGGTTTTTTCCAGCTGCTCCAGTTACCTCCCAGACTCCAAAGACATACAGGTTTGGAGATTAATTGGCTTCGGTAAAATTGTAAATTGTCCCTAGTATGTAGGATAGTGTTACTGTCCGGGGATTCTTGGTTGGCGTGAATTCGGTGGGCCGAAGGGCCTGTTTGTGCGCTGTATCTCTAAACTAAACTAAATTAAACAAAAGCAATGCTGGCATTCATTTTCAGCATCTCTGAAGAGAAGGAATGGGTAACAAGTAGATAAAAGCAAGGAGACAATGCTGAGGCTTTATCAGGCACTGATGAGGTCACATTTGGAAATATTTGTGAGCAGTTTTGGGCTCCGTATCTGAGGATGGATGGGCTGGTTTTGTAGAGGGTCTAGAGGAGGGTTACGAACCCGGGGATGATTGGGTTAACATACGATGAGCGTTTAAAAGCTCAGGCCTGTTCTCACTGGAGTTTAGAAGGATGAGTGGGGGATCTCATTGAAACCTACCAGATAATGAAAGGCCGATAGAATGGATGTGGAGAGGATGGTTCCAGTAATGAGAGAGTCTAGAATCAGAGGGCACAGCCTCAGAATAAATGGACGTACCTTCAGAATGGAGATGAGGGTGAATTTCTTTAGCCGGAGGGTGGTCTGTGGAATTCATTGCCACAGATGGCAGTGGACACCAAGACATTGGGTATTTTTAAAGCAGAGAGTGACAGGTTCTTGATTAGGGAGGGCATCGAAGGTAACAGGGAGAAGGTAGGAGAATGAGGTTGGGAGAGAAAACTAGATTACCCATGATTTAATGGCGGAGTAGACTCGATGGGTTGAATGGCCTAATTCTGCTCTGATGTCTAACGGGCTTATGAGTAATGGATAGAGTTTAGATCTGTCAAGTCGCGTTTATTGGTATATGTGGGGTGAGGTACAGTGAAAATGTAGCTTGCAGCAGCAGCAGGCACATAGACAGACAACGTACAAAAACATAAATTATACGTAAAGCTCATATAATTTGCAAGGCAATTAAAAAGACGTACAGGTATGTAGGTTAATTGGCTGGGTAAATGTAAAAATTGTCCCTAGTGGGTATAGGATAGTGTTAGTGTACGGGGATCGCTGGGCGGCACAGACTTGGTGGGCCGAAAAGGCCTGTTTCCGGCTGTATATATATGATATGATATGATATGATAAAAGAATAAGACTGCAAAGAAACAAGACAGTAGTGCAAAATTACCCAATTAGAAAAACAAGTCCATGGTAATGCAAGAGGTGGCCCCCAGTATTTTGTTGCCAAGATAGGATTAGGGTTGATCGACACAAAGTGCTGGAGTAACTCAGCGGGTCAGGCAGCATCTCTGAAGAGAAGGAATGGGTGACGTTTCGGGTCAAGACCCTTCTTCAGACCTTCTTCAGGATTAGGGTTGTTCAGCTTGGTTTCAAGAACCTGATAGGTGTTGGATGGTGTGGGACATCAGTCCTCTGTACCTCTGGCCTGATGGGAGAAGTGAGAACAGGGCATCCCCCAGCAGGTTTGGTTCCTTGATGGTAAACGCTGCCTTCTTGAGACAATGCCTGGTCTAGATGCTATCGATGGTGGGGATGATTGTGCCCGTGTTGGTCTGGGCTGAGCGCTGTATTTGGCTGAGTCCAACCTTCAGCGTCATGGACCCATGATGGTCTTACTCTTGGCCTTTCCATTCTTAGCTATGTTTGGTTTAGCTTAGTATAGAGCTACAGCATGGAAACAGGCCCTTCGGCCCACTGTGTCTAAGCCGACCATCGATCGCCCGCACACCAGTTCTGTTCACATCCTACACTCTAGTGGCAATTTATAGAAGCCAATTAACCTACGAACCTGCTAGTCTTTTGAATGTGAGGAAACCAGAGAACCAGGAGAAAACTGATGCGGTCAAAGGGAGAGCGTATAAACTCCATAGGGAGACCACCTGGAATCAAGATCGAACACGGGTCTCTGACACTGTGAGGCAGCAGCACTAGAGTTGTGCAACTGTGCCACTCTCTCTGAGAAGATCCAAATGCCATGGGTTGTTCCATGAAATCTTGGTAGGGTGAATCCACAGAATGATATGACAAGAGGAGTTGAGTATCCTCTTAAGTTGAGTATTCCTATTAAGTTAGGAAAAGGGGACGTACAACGAGATCTGGGTGTCCTAGTGCATCAGTCACTGAAAGGAAGCATGCAGGTACAGCAGGCAGTGAAGAAAGCCAATGGAATGTTGGCCTTCATAACAAGAGGACTTGAGTATAGGAGCAAAGAGGTCCTTCTGCAGTTGTACAGGGCCCTAGTGAGGCCACACCTGGAGTACTGTGAGCAGTTTTGGTCTCCAAATTTGAGGAAAGACATTCTTGCTATTGAGGGCGTGCAGCGTAGGTTCACTGGGTTAATTCTCAGAATGGCGGGACAGTGGTTATGTTGAAAGACTGGAGCGACTGGGCTTGTATACACTGGAATTTAGAAGGATGAGAGGGGATCTTATTGAAACATATAAGATTATTAAGGGATTGAACACGCTAGAGGCAGGAAACATGTTCCCAATGTTGGGAGAGTCCAGAACCAGGGGCCACAGTTTAAGAATAAGGGGTAGGCCATTTAGAACGGAGATGAGGAAGTTGTAAATCTGTGGAATTCTCTGCCTCAGAAGGCAGTGGAGGCCAATTCTCTGGATGCTTTCAAGAGAGAGTTAGATAGAGCTCTTAAAGATAGCAGAGTCAGGAGGTATGGGGAGAGGGCAGGAACGGGGTACTGATTGTGGATGATCACATTGAATGGCGGTGCTGGCTCGAACGGCCGAATGGCCTACTCCTGCACCTATTGTCTCTTGTCTATTGTCTATAATAAAGGAACTTGCAGTTGAGCTGAATGTTGTCGTGAGTTTGGAGCAACAGAATTCCAACACTTAGGGGCCACGTGCTTAGCGCAACGCATTCTAGGATCATTGGAATCATGGCAACTTGAGTTCATATTCATGTCTCCTTCCACCGATGGACATACACGTTTCCCTGAGATTCCTTCGTTCCCAGAGATCGTCGTTGCTCCGTCCAACTCCAGCTTAACCTTCAACTCCACAATCTTGTGGCTCATTGCCCAGTGGCACACCATGTCGGAGATTTGACACCAGACAACTACAATAATGATGGGGATGCCGTGCCCTTTTAGATGTTGCCCTCCATTCTGAGGCGGCCCCCAGTTTTCCAGCTCCCATCTTGAAGTCTTTCAGCAGCTGCAGATTTCCCTGGTTGTTCCACGAGCCACAATTCCAGAAACGATGGCAAGGTCACAGACCATGACATTGGCCAGGTGTTATTCTTGTCACGTTTGGAAAATCTAAGTCAAAGGACAGAATTTTAACTTCCCATTGCAGCGGGGACTGGGCTTGGGTCCAACAGCAGAGAGAAAATTGAAAAGTCAATCCAGTGTCTATCAGTGACTTCGACCCGTACTCCACATCGTGGGGTCATTTCCAGGCCAATGAAATCAATTCCAACTTCATGGCTGAATGGAGCCATCACAAACTCCAGGCAAGAGGATGAAGCTGCTGGGGATGACAAAGACCGGGAAAACACGGTCACAAGAGTCATGGTATTCATGGCTCAGAAAACACGGACACAAGGCTCAGTCCACCTTGGCCGACACGAGCTCCCGGTTGCCAAACATTGTAACGCCCCTTCCCATTCCCATTCTGACCTTTCTGTCCCGGGCCTCCTCCACTGCCAGAGTGAAGCCACACGCAAATTGGAGAAACAGCACCTCATATTTTGCTTGGGCAGCTTACAATCAGTGTTGCTGTGCTAATTTTGTTAGGTGTCGGAGCTGTCACTGGTGCCAGAGTGGCCGTTGTTAATTTCACCGCTAGTTAAAATCCCCTGGTGTTTATTTTGGCCTTTTTCTAGAGGTGCCAGAGCGGCGCTCCAGTGAACTCTGGCAGTAGTGCGCCCCTGCTTACAATCAGTGGTATAATTATTGATTTTTCTAATTTCAAGTAACCCCTGTGTTCCCTCTCCCCCCCCACCCACCCTTCCCCACCATAGTCATCCTACTAGTTCCAATGTTCGCATCCCTGTGGCCCTTCATTATCACCTCTTCCCCAGCCGACAATGGGGCCATGATGGGCTCCACCCTTCCTTGGTCATCAGTTGCCAGCCCTGATTTCTTCTGGCCCTTTCCTACCGCTAGTTTCTACCCGCCCACCTCTACTTTCAGTCTGGAGAAGGGTTCTGACCCGAAACGTCACCCATCCTTTTTCTTCTGAGATGCTGCCTGACCCGCTGAGTTACTTTGTGTCTATCTTTGGCATAAACCAGCATCTGCAGTTCCTTCCTACGCATGGACTCACGAGGGTTGGGATAGGCAATGGCTGCACTTCAATGTGGTGACAGCAGGCGCTGCTGGCAATGTTAAGGGAGCAAATGGGAGCCCCGTTCCCTTCGACAGGGGAAAAGCCTTCCAGTAAAACTCTGGCTGGAGTTTGCTGGGTGGTGTCATGTGCCTGGGTTCAATATCAAAAGGGGATTCATGACCTGGGCAGAGCAGGAGAGCTGTATATAGTGTCTCATCCTCCGACACCCTGGCACACCTAATACACTAACCCTCCATTTGTTACGTCAGGTTTATTCCAGCAAAGGACAGGGCCGCTGGAGGAGCTCGGCAGGTGAAGCGGCAACTGTGGAGGTGGGCGAGGAGGTGTTGTCGATGTTTCGGATCGGGACCCTGCATCGGGACTAAGAGTGTAGAGGGGAAAATTGCCATCATAAAGATTAGTGAGGGGGGATGGGGAAGGGAAGGGGGGCGAGTAGGTAATAGGTGGACTGTGGAGGTTCAATGGTTCTTTCTTGTCGTGCATGCTGAATGAGGACATGGAGCTGGGAGGAGGAGGCATGGAGTTGGGTAATGGATGAGTTGGGAGATAGAGTAAGAAAATAACTGCAGATGCTGGTACAAATCGAAGGTATTTATTTCCCAAAATGCTGGAGTAACTCAGCAGGTCAGGCAGCATCTCAGGAGAGAAGGAATGGGTGACGTTTCGGGTCGAGACACTTCTTCAGAGTTGGGCGATAGAGGCAGGTGGGTGTTGGTTCGAAGCAGACAAAGGCAGATGGAGCCAGATGGGTGCAGGGGAGGGGAGGGGAGGGTGGGTGGGGGGAATGTGGAGACAGTTGCTGGAGGGAATACAAAGGCTACCAGTGCTGGAATCTGATCAGCGAGGAAGATAATAATGGGAAACATGAGGGAAGAGATGAAGGACAGATGTAACCAGAGGGCAGAGGGGATCTGGTGGGTGGAATGCGTGGGCAGTCATTAAATATCTTCCTGTAAACAAATCAACACATGGCAATCCTCTAAATCAGGGCTATTCTTTGCTTCCTTGGTCAAAAAAAGAGCAGAGAGATCTGGGGTGAAGTCGTTAAGCCAGAGGTGATCCACTAATTACCTCACGAGTGATATCTGTGAATGGGCCAGAGTCTTGGATATGAGAGTAGAGAAAATGGGGAATACACTGCAAAATTAAACAGTAACCCCCATGTGGGAACAGCACACACATTCATGAGAGTCAAAGTTACCTGTGAGCAAAGTGATATTAGCATAATGGGTCATTTTAAACTTTCTGCCTTCAGAATTTGATTGCACAACACAATATTTTTGCGCAGTTTCTTTCAATTTCCATAAACAGAAATCAATTGCAAAGGAAGGTCACAAATTCCGTTCATAATGTTAAATGCTTTGTTAATTAATAAACCCTCCACTGCTACCACCACCAGTATTGCCTCATCCTCTCCAGAAAACTGCACCTCGGGCTCAGGTTTATCTATGGAACTGATGTGCTACAATGCTGAGAACTGTACTTTTTTTTAGTTTGCGTGGAAACAGGCCCTTCGGCCCCACAAGTCGGCACCGACCAGCGATCCCCGCACACTAACACTGTCCCACACACACTAGGGACAAATTACAATTTTACCGAAGCCAATTAGAAACATAGAAACATAGAAAATAGGTGCAGGAGTAGGCCATTCGGCCCTTCGAGCCTGCACCGCCATTCAATATGATCATGGCTGATCATTCAGCTCAGTATCACGTACCTGCCTTCTCTCCATACCCCCTGATCCCTTTAGCCACAAGGGCCACATCTAACTCCCTCTTAAATATAGCCAATGAACTGGCCTCAACTACAATTAAACTACAAACCTTTGGAGTGTGAGAAGAAACCGAAGATCTCGGAGAAAACCCACGCAGGTCACAGGGAGAAAGTACAAACTCCATACAGATAGGACCCGTGGTCAAGATCGAACCCGGGTCCCTGGTGCTGTCCACCTCTGACCGAGGTGGATCAGGTGGAGAAGGATGAGGCTTGCTGGTCATTGCCACCTCCATCCAGAAACACCAGCAAACAAGGTTGTGCTGTGGGAACCCACCCATGGAAGACGGAACCCGGGACCACCAAACAAGACCATGCTGAAGACGTTGATGGAAGACGAAAGAGGAGCCTGCCAGCTGTATGGAGGACAGAGATGTGTGGGGCGTCCGTCACAGTGCCCATCGCAAACCAGCACCACTGTGTCGCTAATGTTTTCAAAGATTTGAAAAAAAAATTGAATAGCATGCAAAACAAAGTTTTTTACTGTACCTCAATACACGTGAAAATAATAAACCTAAACCTAAAACCACAACATTTAAAAAAGTAAGTTGAAGAACTGTATTCACTAAACCTTTTGTCAACTGGGAAGAAATTTTCATACGGACGATCGCTTCGTGATTGGCAAACATGACACTGACATTTTTGCAAAATCAGTCATTCAAATGAAAAATCCTGCACAAACGAAAATCATGGAATTAATTACCCACTAATTTCCATCGAGGTTGGCGGTGGGAATGACGTCTGAAACCGTGTGATCTTCACCCAGTGACCCGATGTCCAGTCTGATGTCACCCAGTGACCCGATGTCCAGTCTGTGATAAAAGACCACCCTGATACTCTTTGGCCCTTGAACCTGCACTACACAATCCTGCACATTTTAAGCTATCCAGCACATACTACCTGTGAAAGACCTACTCGATTTGTTCCAGCATTTAATGTGTGCACCATTCTTGCCTCCTCACTGCTACCTTCAATCTCCATCTCTCACGCTGTTAACCACACCTGAACCTTCACCACTGCCCCCCACCAACATTGCCTCACCCCTCTCGACGGCCACACCTTGGGCTCAGGTTTACCTGGTTTCTATCTGAGCTCCACATTGGGGAAAAGTACATGCACCATACAACAACCTGTTCCAGAGTGCATGACGTCTTGGGCTTTGTGCGTTGCTAATTCTTGCTGCGGGAATCATTTGTGCAATGCATGCGCTGCCCTTGTGCTCTGCCCTGCTGCAGGCACCATACACTTTGTCCCCTGATATGTTTGCCAATCCAAAAATCAGAGGCTATGTGAATCAGTGTCTCAAGCCCTTGTCACACAAGAATAAAGGGGAGGCCATTTAAAACTGAGGTGAGAAGAAACTTTTTCGCCCAGAGAGTTGTGAATTTGTGGAATTCTCCGGCACAGATGGCAGTGGAGGCCGATCCACTGGATGAATTTAAGAGAGAGTTGGATAGAGCTCTCAGGGCTAGCGGAATCAAGGGATATGGGGAGAAGGCAGGCACGGGTTACTGATTGTGGATGATCAGCCATGATCACAATGAATGGCGGTGCTGGCTCGAAGGGCCAAATGGCCTCCTCCTGCACCTATTTTCTATGTTTCTATGTAATACTTTGCCCTCCATCAATGACTCTAGTAGGGTCTGGGCTTTCCAACATGCAGAGTAGAAGACATCAAATACTCCATGTGCATTTTTCTTACGCGACTGGGAAATCAAGTTGTATCTGGGAGTTCACCAGAGCTGGGCAAGGAGTGAGGCTACAATTTGGAGCTCCATTGTCCCCGACGAAAGAAAATGATCAAAATACAACAAGGAATGAAATGCTGCCTTGGTAAAAGCTCAGGTGCAAGTGGCTGGAGGTATCTCACCTCATTAGACACAATGGACGGGTAGCAGAAAATAAATCTTCCGGGGTTCACGATTCTTTCCCCGATGACATTAGTCTTGTTGAAGTAGCCTTAAACAGTGGGAATCTGATCCAGCTCAGGATCTGCAGAATCTTTGGATCTACAAGAAACGGCAAATATTCCAATCTGGAGCAACAAGCAATCTGCCGGTGGAACTCAGCAGTTCAAGCAGCATCTGTAGGAGGAAAGGGACTTTCAACGCTTTGGTTTAAATTCCTTGCATCAAGACTCAAGTCAACAATTCCTTTCCCCCACGCTGCTGCTGTTCAACCCACTGAGGTCCTCCAGCAGATTATTTGTTGTTCCTGCGAATCTCTGGTGGGTTCCATTGCTCTCTCATGGGACATCCACCAGTGGGCCAAATCCCTGTGTCTTTTCACTACATGACATTTGGCTGGCTGGCAAGATTGACCACTTCATTGAGATCTTGGCAGTAGATTAATTTGCTCTGGAACTGTACGTGTAGATTTTAGACCAAACTGAATCAAGTTTAAACATTGCAGCATCTGAAGGAAAACACAGGTAAGCATTTCCTTCACAATTTAGCACTATATTTGTAACATTATGCATTGCAACTTTTCTTCTTCTTGGAAATAATTAGGGTGGTAAATTAATGAGTGTTGTTCACATTGCCGAATGCTAATGCTCACCAATATAAATTTTGTTAGAACGATTGCTTTGTTCTAAAAAGCATATATTCAAAATGTCCTTGTGAATTTTAATAGGTATGACAAACAATTTCATTACTGAATTTTGCAAACACAAAATTTTCAGCTGCATGCTACATTGAAATGCAACAGAAATCAAGATCTTTGGAATAAAATGGTTTTATTAGCTATATGACTTGAGAATTGTTTCAGCAGCCGTTTGCCAGACTAACTGCAGCCAGATCCATGCTTAAGAGTCATTTTTATATGGGCTGTGATGGACAAGTTACCACACTGAAGGATACTGCTCAAAAATATTCCAACTCACTCAAGCAATAAATGACTGGAACACTGTAGTTTGAAAACCAAATGAGGGTCACTTCTGTTTACTTTTTTGTGGAAGAAACGTAACAGTATAAAACATTATTATTCCTTTTTCCCGGTATCCGCATTATAGATTTGTGCCTTAAATCTCAAACAATGAAAGAAATGTGTCATCAATCACCCCTGGACGGCAATAACTGAAACAGCTGGAATAACATGGGGCTTATATACAAGCAGAGGGAATCAATGCACATGGAATCCAATAGAATGAAAGGAATCTATTCAGCCTATAATAAGTTTGGTGGCTTATTGCTCTGTTAGTTCCAAAACTTTATAATCACTCAATATCCTAACTCACTCAATTAAAGAGAAAGAACTCCAGAGGTAGATTTACGCACTTTTTCGCCAGTGGTACACGCTTAAATCAGCACAGACTGTGCACTGCACTACATCTCTGAAATTTGGTTCCAAAGACTCCCAAGTGATAATCACCACTGATGGCCTAGACTGTGCCTTTGAATCAGTGCCGCAGTGGTGGTATAACTGTTGCTTTGTATGACTTGAATAAATTGATTGCTCTGCTGGACAAGACAGTCCATACCAACAGAAGCAGGGAAGAAATTGTAGGAGCAAACAGACTGATTTTGCGTGAGAAGCCATGCTGGCAATGGGTAGGGGCTCTGTCAAGGAATGGATGGGAGCGGCAGGTAGGAAGCATGTAAGGAATGGGAAGATTCACTGTGGATGTGACTCCTGGTCTCATGTTCATCTACGAGTCTGGTAGGTGCAGAGCTTAAGTAATGTCACAGTGTTTAATGGTGAAAAGTTTTACTTGGTAAACACTTTGGGAATTTGATTCTTTGTTTTCTGAAGTGGGGTGGAACTGAATGAGGATATAATGGAAGCATTGGACAATATTGGTATTGGTTCATTATTGCCATGTGCACCGAGATCGGTGAAAAACTTTGCCTGCTGTCCAGTCAAACCATACCCTACACGAGTACAATCATGCCGCACACAAATACAACAGGCAGTACAAAGGGAAAAAATATCAGAGTGCAGAATATAGTGTTAACATTATGGTGTTACAGTTGTGCAGAAAAAGTGCAAATACATGAAAAGTGCAAAGTCCGCAATGGGTTAGGTTGGAAGATCGGGACAACACTCTAATTTATTGTTGAGAGGACTAATAACAGCGGGGAATCTAGTGGTGGGTGTTTTTCAAGCTTTTGTATTTTCTGCCCTCAATGTGAGAAGGTAGAAGAGGGAATGACCTAGGTGAGAACCTCATTGCCTTGCTGAAAATGAAAATGGGGGAAGCTGAGAAAATGAAGATAGGGAAAGTTGAGAACTTTATGCTTGAAGTGTGACAGTTAGCAAATGGGAACTGTTTATTTTGCACTGACCAGAATTCATTATTTTAAAAGGTCGTGTTGTTGCCGCCAAATTATTTGAAGTGGGAATACACATTGGAAATTTGGGAAGTAAAGTTCTTCAGCTTTTCTGAAAATAAAAGCAGAAAATGCTGGAAAAACTCAGCAGGTCAGGTAGCATCTGTGGAAGCAGAGTTACTCTCTCAGGACAAAGTCTTTGTCAGTTCAGGAGAAGGGTCGTTGGCTTGAAACGTTAACTCTGTTTCTTTGGTCGTGGTTGTTGCCCAGTCCTTTCAGCATTTCCAGCAGTTTCTGTTTTTTTTAAATTTCAGACAACAAGTATCCACAGTTTTTGATTTTCTTCCAGCAATTCTACTCCATTAAAGCTAATCAGCTGAAATTCCAGAGACCGATACTGAACGTACACGGGTACCTCTGAATTGTAAAAGTATCCCAAGCACACACATTGAAATGAAACATTCTGTGCTTCAGTTGTTTTATTGGAGTGTCAAGTCTGGATATCTCAGATTTACTCCATCGTTTCTTCCAGCAATGAATGTCAAATGGTTAGTGGAGAGAGCTTTATTACAGGTGTACTTGGGATAATTACTTTCATCGTAAAACTGTGTTGTTGAATTAATTTTCCATAGAAATGACTTACCTTTGTGTGAACATTCTTACAAGAGAGTGAATTCATGCTATGCACATTTTAAAGGAGATGGACCTGAACTCAGGTAGTCTTCTAGGTTACCCCTTTGGTAACTCTGGGGGTGTGCAACGGTAATCCTGGGGAATGGACTCAGTCCGCTTGTACCAGGTCCTCCTGTGCATTGGTGATACAAGCAACTGCAGGTGCTGGAAGCTTAAGCAAAACGTAAAGTGCTGGAGTAACTCAATGGGTCAGGCAGCATCTGAGGAGGCAACATTTTGGGCCGGGACCCTTGTTCAGTCTGATTGCAGTAGTGGAGAAAAGCTGGAAAGGAGGCGAGGGTGGGACAAAGCCTGGCAAGTGAGAGGCGGATACAGGTGAGAGGAGTTTCTAATTAGCAAATGGTTGGACAAAGGCTAGAGATGAGAAGGAGAAACAAGAGTGGCGGATAAGGAGAGGAGGAGTGAAATGTAAATGTAAAGCCAGAGGGAGGGGGGGGGGGGGGGAGTAGGTGGAAGGGGACTGGGCGGGAGGAGGGGTGGGGTAGAGCTGCAGGAATGTAGGAGAAATAGCTGCACATCAGGGTGGGGGGGGGGGGGGGCACATGAAAGAGCGAAGGGCAAGGAGAGGTATTCATTAAAAATGGAGAATTCTATCCACCTATCCTCTCACCATCTACTATTTGCTAGGTTTTGTCCCGCCCCCACCTCTTTTCCAACTTTCTCTACCCTACTACAATCAGTTTGAAATCTGAAACATCGCCGATCCATTCCCTCCATAGATGCCGCCTGACCCGTTGTGTTACTCCAGCCATTTCTGTTATCGTTATGTACACTATGTTGGTAGTTTCTGGTGGTGAGGCGTTCAGGGTGTTTTATGGATAGAACTTTTGTGAGCCCCAAAGAGGTGTTGTGCATTAGAGGAAGCATGCGCAATGGGTAGAAACTCCTGGCAATCTCTTTGCCTCGAGGTCTGATGCTGAAGGATGAGCCGGTACATTACAAAGCAAGATGTGTGGTATCTTTGTCCTAGAGGAGTGGGTGTGTATGACAAAGGTTTGGCCCGAGGAAACAACTTGGGTTCACTGAACAAAACACAAAGTGCCTGAGGAACTCAGCGGGTTGGTCAGCATCCATGGAGGGAATGGATAAGCCATGTTTCAGGTCGGGATCCTTCTTCAGACTCTGACCTCAAATGTCATCTGCCCATTGCCTCCACAGATGCAGCCTGACCCGCTGAGTTCGAGCACTTTGTGCCTGGCTCAAGGTTCCAGCTTCTGCAGATTCTTGTGCCTCTATTGGGGTCCACCAAAGATTTAACCTCAATGTGGACTCTGATTTGGGGCTAAACTGGAATCAATTGGATATGACTGGGATGGCCGTGGGTTGGGTGAAGACAGCCTGATATCTACTTAGTCTATATTTGGTTGTCAGTGGCTGATCCTTTTACCCTTCCAAGCCTTGAGTTGTTAGTTCAAATTGTCCCCTTAAAGCAGATACACAGGGTGATGAAAAGGGCACTTGGCATGCTTGGCTTTTTTGGTCAGGGCACAGAGAACAAGAGTTGAGATGTTATGTCACAATTGTACAAGACGTTGGTGAGACCACAATTACGTGCAGTCCTGGTTGCCTAGCTATAGGATGGGTGCCATTCAGCTGGAAAGGATGAGATAAAGATTCACAACAATGTTCCCAGGATTGGAGGGTTGAGAGACTGAAAGGCTGGGGCTATTTGCCCTGGAGCACATGAGGTTAAGGGGGTGATCACATTGAGGTTTATATATCATTATGAGGGCCATAGACAAGATGCATAGACACAATATTTGTTCTGGTGTAGGAGGATCCAAAACTAGAGGCATAAGTTTAAGGTGAAGGGAAACATTTTATACATAAGGTGCTGGGTATAAACTGTCAGAGGAGGTACAATTACAATGTTTAAAAGACGTTTGGACAGATACATGGATAGAAAAGATTTAGAGGGATATTGAGCATATGGGACCAGTTGAGGTGTAACTTGGTGGATATAATGGAGTTGGGGTGAAGGGCCTGTTTCCAGGCTCTGACTCCATAACCTGCAACTTGAGTGGTCATTGGCAAATGATCTTGCTAGTTCAGTTAGAGAATATGTTGCAATACAGTACGGAATTGTTGAGAACTGAAGTAGGGATTAGCTGACTGGTGGTTCCCTCAGTCAATGTGTGGGGTGGAGCAATGAGCCAGTTCCACACATTGCTTCTGCCTGCAACGATGGACACCTTTGTGCCAGCAAGAGAATTGGTTGCATTCACATCAGTATTTTCTTTATAGTTGCAGGGATGGCTTGACAAAGAGTCTTAAACATTTTCTTTATTGTACTGGAACATCTGCTAAAGTATCTATTTCTACAGCCTGGAGCATCACATCATCTTGTCTTTTGTTGTTATTGTTTTCCCCCCCCCCTTATCGCAAGTACTACAGATTTGTTGCACCTACTTCAGAGATATTAGAAATTGGAAAAAGTACAGAGCTGAATGGGCCACACGGCACTTTCTAACCTGATATGTGATTCTATTGAAGTTAATGAAACTGAAACTCAGGCAAAGCATTTAACTGGAGATCAAAGCAATACCACTGGATCCTAAGATAGACACAAAAAGAGTCTGAAGAAGGGTCTCGACCCAAAACGTTACTATTCCTTTTCTCCAGAGATGTTGTCTGACCTGTTGAGTTACTCCAGCTTTTTGTATCTATGTTCGGTTTAAACAAGCATCTGCAGTTCATTCCTACACATTCCCCCTGGTCCTGTTCAATTCAGTCCGAGAGAATCAATGGGTTACATACTCACTTCAACTTAATAAACTCACTGTGTGTGTGTTAACTGGACACAGCGGACAGGATCACGGCACTGAGTAAAGGAGGAAAACTGCACAATGTCACTGACTCAATTTAACTGGAGATCAATGCAATACCACCCGATCCTGTTCAATTCAGTCAGAGAGCAAAGATGCCCTACACACTTACTTCACGTGAATAGGCTCACTGTGTGTGTGTTATAGACAATAGACAATAGACAATAGGTGCAGGAGTAGGCCATTCGGCCCTTCGAGCCAGCACCGCCATTCAATGTGATCATGGCTGATCATTCTCAATCAGTACCCCGTTCCTGCCTTCTCCCCATAGCCCCTGACTCCGCTATCCTTAAGAGCTCTATCTAGCTCTCTCTTGAATGTATTCAGAGAATTGGCCTCCACTGCCCTCTGAGGCAGAGAATTCCACAGATTCACAACTCTCTGACTAAAATAGTTTTTCCTCATCTCTGTTCTAAATGGCCTACCCCTTATTCTTAAACTGTGGCCCCTGGTTCTGGACACAGAGGACAGGATCGCAGCACTGAGCCAAAGAGGAACACTGCCACTGACACAGGTACTGACCTCTGTGTGTGAATGGACAAGCAAGCATCCAGGCTCATTGTTGAGCACCAGCTTCCTCATGGCTGGGACTGCTGACTCATGCCTGAAGAAACATCACAGGCCTTATATCTTTCTCTTGTGTAGAGCAGGGCAGTTCCCATCTTCTTACAGTGGCATTTCCACAACTAACCTTCCACTCCACACTCTGGTCAGGAATGGCTCTGTTCATTTTAACATCCAGAGCCAACGTGATCAGAACAATATGGCATCTCCTTTCTCCAATTTTGAAACATCGAATTACTTCAGTGCCAGGTAGCACCTCAAATTCTAGCCTCACTCAGTTTGTCTTTTCCTTGGACAAACCAGCACACAATGTCAGCCGGAAGTATTCCCCTTTAATTCCTTTATTTGCTTGGATGATAATGTCATGAAGCTTTTTGACAATTGGCTTGGTGGCTTGGTGCTCATTTCGATTATGAAATATCTGTGACCCCTAAGATCGTGGTGCAGATGAGGCATAGGAAAAGGTTTGTTCTGGTTGATATGTAGAGTTAAATCCAACGAGAGAGTGTGTGTCTGTGTATGTGTGTGTGTGTATGTGTGTGTATGTATGTATGTGGGTGTGTGTGTGTATATGTGTGTGTGATAATAGAGTCATGCAGTTCAGAGTCACGCCCTTTGGCCCTTTGCCTATGCCACCCAGTGTATCTATCTATACTAATCCAGAACCAGGGGCCACAGTTTAAGAACAAGGGGTATGCCATTTAGAACGGAGATGAGGAAAAACTTTCTCACTCGGAGAGTTGTAAATCTGTGGAATTCTCTGCCTCAGAAGGCAGTGGAGGCCAATTCTCTGGATGCTTTCAAGAGAGAGTTAGATAGAGCTCTTAATGATAGCAGAGTCAGGGGGTATGGGGAGAGGGCAGGAACGGGGTACTGATTGTGGATGATCAGCCATGATCACATTGAATGGCGGTGCTGGCTCAAAGGGCCGAATGGCCTACTCCTGCACCTATTGTCTATTGTCTATTAACTTGCATACTGGTGTGGTGAGTCCAAAGTTCATCCCAATTGTAGGGTCATGAACTAGGCGAAGTATCAACATGTGACTGGCGCCAGGCAAATCCTAACCCCCCCTTCACAATTCTGTGATACGAGTCGAAACAATGCAACAAAAATAAATGAAGAACCATGATTGCTGCATTTACCACGGTTTTGTTCACAGCTTCAAGCCTATCCGCGTGCAGTGAAACTTCTGACCATTTTAAAGGAATGATTATTTAGTCTGGGGCAGAGGAAATGGGAAATCACTGAAGGAGGACTTCAGGAAAGCTGGTGCATGTGGTGTAGACTTTGCTTCCTGGACTGAAGTTGAGGCAGTTGGACTGGGTGTCCTAAAGATGACTTTTTTTTTTAATTTTCAAAGCTTCAGAAAATTTGCCAGAGAGCTAAAGTTTGTTTACTTAAGCCAACAGAGCCATAAACATTTTTATTAGCCCTGTGGAGCAATAAAAAAATTATTTCATGCCAACAGGGCATAACGCATAGACATTATTAGGCTAATGGAGCCACAGACAGCTTTTATTGGACAAATGGGGCCAGAAACATAGAAATAGTTATTAAGGCAACATGCCGACATTGCTGTTCAAAAAAAGCACAGAATAGAGGCCAGAAACCTCATTGGAAAATCCTGTTACTCTGTCACAGAATGTGACCACGGCTGGTTTCGTTCTGGGTGACCCCATCCTCTTTTACTGATGGAAGCTGTACAACGTTATCACCTTTGGCCATACTCGACTCCATGATACAATCCTGAAAGCCAGCTGCCCATTCCTTGAGACTTGGCTAACCCACAGTCTCAGAACGTCCTGTCGCCTCAGGTTTAAAATGATGTTTGGAGTCAGACGTTCATAGAGTTCTAAATGTCGAAGGCGAAGAGATTATTGCGCACAATCCCAGCCTGATAGAAGATTCAAACCTCCGTAAACTGGGTTATTTTCATAACCATTGAAATTTGACGCATTTCAATACTTCATTTTTATACAAAACGCAGCTAGGAAACGACGTAATTCAGAAATTGAATTTCTGAGACAGAACAGAACACAGAGCCAGAGACACAAGAGGCTACGGATGCCAGAATCTTGAGCACATAACAAAGTGCTGGAGGAGCTCAGCGGGTCAGGCAGTACCAGTAGAGCAAAATGGACAATCAAGATCTTTTACAGACTAATTGAGTCGAAGAGGGAAAGCTAGGAAAAAAAATGTAGGGGTGGGGCAAAGCCTGCAAGTGATGCTTCAATACTGGTGAGAGGGAGGGAGGGGAGGGTAATTTGCAAATGGGCGGGGATAGTGATAAGGGCTAAAGGTGAAATGGAGACTGGGGTACTGATTGAGAATAATCAGCCATGATCACATTGAATGGCGGTGCTGGCTCGAAGGGCCGAATAGCCTACTCCTGCACCTATTGTCTATTGTCTATTGACTAAAGGGTATCATGGAGTCAAAAAAATCCTGCCCAACTTGCCCATCCAGACTAAGATGCCCCATCTACTCTACTCCCACCTACCCACGTGTGGCCCTTATCCCTTTCATACCCCTATAGCACGTCTTCTAAATGATCACAAGTTATAGGAGTAGAATTAGGCCATTCAGCCCATCGAGCCCACTCCACCATTCAATCATGGCTGATCTCTGCCACCTAATCCCATTTTCCTGCCTTCTTCCCATAGCCCTTGACACCCGTTCTAATTAAGAACTTGTCTATCTCAGCCTTAAA
The DNA here is from genome assembly GCF_053455715.1 of Rhinoraja longicauda. NCBI lineage: Eukaryota > Metazoa > Chordata > Chondrichthyes > Rajiformes > Arhynchobatidae > Rhinoraja > Rhinoraja longicauda. The sequence goes on along the minus strand of NC_135967.1, from coordinate 6,954,565 downwards.
AATATTCACTGACTTGGCCTCCACAGTCCTCTGTGGCAATGAGTTCCACGGATTAACTACCCTCTGACTAAAGAAGTTCCTCCTCAACTCTTTTTTTAAAAGAGTGCCCTTTAATTCTGGTGAATATAAATGTTGTTGTAGTACCTGCCAAACTACCTCCTCTGGCAGCTCATTGCATAAACACACTGCACTATGTGTAAAATTGAAAAGTGGGTTGAAATGTAAAGCTGGGGGGGGGAGGCATATGGGTGGAAGGGTACAGGGGGAGGGGAAGAGAAGGGTGGGGGGCTCAGAATATGGAGGAGTAGGAGAGGAAGGGGAGAGAATAGGGTGGGAGAAAGGCGGGGCAAAGCCTGGCAAGTGATCGCTAGATACAGCAGAGGGGGGCAAGGCTTGGGCTCTGCAAGCCAAGGCATCCTGCAACACCTAGTTCCTAGCCATTTTAATTCCACTTCCCATTCCTAAACTGCCCTTTCTGTCCTCAGTCTCCTCCACTGCCAATGTGGGGCTACACGCAAACTGAAAGCACGCTGACTCATATTCCTACAAGCCAATAGCATGAACATTCAAGTCTCCAATTTCAAGAAAGCTCTCCAACCTCACAGATAGCACCTGAGCTCAGGGTTGAACCCAGCTCACTGAGACTATGAGGCAGTAACTCCACCAGCTATGCTACTGTTTAGCTTAGTTTAGTTTAGTTTAGAGATGCAGCACGAAAACACGCCCTTTGGCCCACCGAGTCCGCACCAACTGGCGATCCCCGCACGTTGACTAGGTTAATTCCCGGAATGGCGGGACTGTCACATGTTGAAAGACTGGAGCGACTAGGCTTGTATACACTGGAATTTAGAAGGATGAGAGGAGGTCTTATCGAAACGTATAAGATTATTAAGGGGTTGGACACGTTAGAGGCAGGAAACATGTTCCCAATGTTGGGGGAGTCCAGAACCAGGGGCCACAGTTTAAGAATAAGGGGTAGGCCATTTAGAACTGAGATGAGGAAAAACTTTTTCAGTCAGAGAGTTGTGAATCTGTGGAATTCTCTGCCTCAGAAGGCAGTGGAGGCCAATTCTCTGAATGCATTCAAGAGAGAGCTAGATAGAGCTCTTAAGGATAGCGGAGTCAGGGGGTATGGGGAGAAGGCAGGAACGGGGTACTGATTGAGAATGATCAGCCATGATCACATTGAATGGCGGTGCTGGCTCGAAGGGCTGAATGGCCTCCTCCTGCACCTATTGTCTATTGTCTATTGACACTATCTTACACATACAAGGGGCAATTTACATTCGTACCAAGTACGTTTTTGGAGTGTGGGAGGAAATTGGAGCTCCCGGGGAAAACCCACGCTGGTCATGGGGAGAACATGCAAAGTCCGTACAGACAGCACCCGTAGTCACGATCGAACCCGGGTCTCTGGCACTGTAAAGCATCAACCCTACCGCTGTGCCACCGTGCCGCCCCTGAACATTTGTTAATCTTGTGTCGGTTTTATTGGAAGGTGACATAACAAAACTCCTGAAATAGTGGATAATAACATATCACTAGGAGCGAGGAGCTGGGAGAAACTGTCTGGGGTGAAACATGATCACAGGAGAAAGTAACTAGGCAGGCAGCTAATATGTCTCCAGGATCTAATGACATGCATTCCCAAGTTTTGATTAATCTGTCTGTGGAAATGTGTACACTGGGTGTCTGTTTCCAAAATTTCAAAGATCTTAAAACTGTCATGCAGATTGGAAAGTAGCAAAGGTAACCTGACTATTGAGAAAGCAGGGAGAGACAAAATGGCGACCTACTGACCAGTGAGACTGAACCAGTTGTGGAGGAAGTGGTTTTGGGCAGAATCAAATGTATTTACAAAAGAGACATGATTTTGATAAATCTATTCATTAATTCAACTGTACTTAGAAGAACAGATAAAGGAGTACTTAGACTTCAAGAAGGCCTTTGAGAAGGTTGTACATAAGAGATCATAAAACAGAATTATAAGAAAATAACTGCAGATGCTGGTACAAATCGAAGGTATTTATTCACAAAATGCTGGAGTAACTCAGCAAGTCAGGCAGCATCACGGGAGAGAAGGAATGGGTGACGTTTCGGGTCGAGACCCTTCTTCAGACTGGCAGCAAATCCAGGCACCTACCAGACTCTGCGTAAAAACATTCACACCCCCTGCACCCTCTCCAAAGCCTTCCTGTAATGGGGTGACTAGAACTGCTCAGACTGAGCTGCTCGAGACAGCTTCTTCAGACTGAAGAAGGGTCTCGACCCAAAACGTTACCCATTCCTTCTCTCCCGAGATGCTGCCTGACCTGCTGAGTTACTCCAGCATTTTGTGAATAAAACAGAATTAGAGCAGTTCTAGTCACCCCATTACAGGAAGGCTTTGGAGAGGGTGCAGGGGGTGTGAATGTTTTTACGCAGAGTCTGGCAGGTGCCTGGATTTGCTGCCAGGTGCTGCCAGGTGTGGCGGTGGAGGCAGGTACCATAGCGGCATTTCAGAGGTTGTGAATGCTGTGGAATGGAGGGATACGGATCACATGCAGGCAGAGGAGAATAGTTTAACTTGGCATTATGTTCAGCATGGTCATTGTGGGCCGAAAGTTCAGTCCCAATGTGGTACCGTTCTACATTCTAAGTCCTGCGTTCACACAGGTTTGTGGACAATGTTCTGTTGTGGAACAGACAGATCAAAGAGAGAGGGGTAATTTAGTAATCGGCTGGTTCAGGTGACAGAAGAGTCTAAGCACTTCCCCTCAATCAACTTTCTTCCTTAGAACCTTACTAAATCTCTTATCCCTTATCCTGAACGTACACTTTATGAAGGGAGTCATACCTTGTGAAAAGGAAAAAAAAACAAAACTGCTGAAGGAACTCAGCAGGTCAGGCAGCTATTTTGTTGCTCAAAATTCCAGCATCTGCAGTCTCTTGTATCTCCATCTTGCACAAAGGGAGAAAAAAATAACACAAAGTGAAAGCATAAGTCAGCAGGTCTAAATGTAAAATGGCCCCTCGTGTGTGTAGAAAGCGTTAATGTACAGGGATCGTTGGTCAGCGTGGACTCGATGAGGCAAAGGGCCTGTTTCTGCCCTGTACCTCTAAACTAAATAATAATAATAATAATAATATTCATTTATTGTCATTGCAACGAGTACAACGAAATTAAAAAATAGCCAATCCTGACGGTGCGTACAAACATATATGCAATAAATGCAAAAACAAATAAATACAATTATATTAAGTACAAAGATTTTTTAACAGTGTTGCGTAGTGCAGAAGGTAGTGTTCAGTTCTCGTATGGCCCTGGGGTAAAAACTGTTCTTAAGTCTGTTTGTTCGGGATTTGATCGACCTGAAACGTCGACCAGAGGGCAGATGAACAAACAGACGGTGGCCGGGGTGGGATGGATCTTTTATTATTTTGCCTGCTCTACTGAGGCAGCGTAGGCTGAACAGGTGCTCTAATCTAATCTAAACTTCTGCGTGATTCACCTCCTGACGCCCCAAAGCCCTTCCAGCAGCTCCAAGGCAATGTTGAGGAGTGGTGAAAGCACATTACATCTGGATGAATGAGTGTAACCTCAACAACTCTCGTCACATCCAGGAAAAAGCAACTTACTTGATCGGGATCTCATTCACCGCCTATTTACCCCTTCCGACACTGGTTCACAATACCACCACAATGTGTACCATGTAGACATTATTTGCCCAGGCTATTCCAACAGCATCTCCTAAACCTACGGGCTACCAACAGAAAGGACGAGTTCCTCAGAAGCAGGGTGACACTATCAACAGGGTGAGTGCAAGAGAACACCTTCTGGAATTAAACATCGTTATTGTTCCTTTGTCAACTCTCGGTCTGAGGAGAAGGCAGGAGAATGGTGTTGAGAGGAAAATATAGATCAGCCATCACTGCATGGCAGAGTTGATTTGATGGGCTGAATGGCCTAATTCTGCTTCTGTGACTTATGAATTTATGAACTATATACTGGAGCTCGGCACGGTGGCGCAGCGGTAGAATTGCTGCCTTACAGCGAATGCAGCGCCTGAGACTCAGGTTTGATCCTGACTATGGGGTGCCGACTGTACGGAGTTTGTACGTTCTCCCCGTGACCTGCGTGGGTTTTCTCTGAGATCTTCGGTTTCCTCCCACACTCCAAAGACGTACAGGTATGTAGGTTAATTGACAGGGTGAAATGTAAAAATTGTCCCTAGTGTGTGTAGGTTAGTGTTAATGTGCGGGGATCGCTGGGCGGCGCGGACCCGGTGGGCCAAAGGGCCTGTTTCCGCGCTGTATCTCTAAATCTAAAAAATCTAAATCCTTCCCCAAAACACAATGTTAGGACCTCCAATAGAGGAACTCCAGTGGTGCAAGATGGTTCTCACCATTACAACCTCAAGGACAGTTGTGGATAAGCAATAAATATTGGTCTTGCCAGAAATGCTCAGGTTCTGAAAAGTTAATTAGAAAAAAGTAATGGAGTGCCACAGTGATTGATACCCCAGTGCTCACCATCTACATCAACGATTCGGATGAAGGAACCAAGAGGAAATAATTCCAAGTTTGCTGGTGACACAAAAAAATTTTTGTAGCAGGATCCACTGGGTTCACAAGAGGATATACTCAGGCTAAATGAAGATATGCAGGTATGACGGATGGACTAAAATGTTGAAAAAACATAAAGTCATCCACATTTGTACAAAATAAAAGAGAAAGGCAGAGTATTTTTAGTTGATGAAAAATTAAGATGTTGATGTCCAGCAGGATCTGGACTCAAAAATCACTTAAGGTTTATATACAGAGACAAATGCATTGTCCTTTTTATGCAACAGGATTTAAGTATGAGTAAAACTATACTCCTCCTGACCCATCTCGACCCGCAAAATCACCCATTCCTTCTCCCCAGAGATGCTGCCTGTCCTGTTGAGTTACTCCAGCAGTTTGTGTTTATCTCCTGCCATTATGTAGGCCTCTGGTTATACTACACTTGGAATATTCTATTCGGCCTTGGTTTCCCGATGTTACAAAGGACACGTTTTTTGTGTATTTTCTAAATGAGCAGCACAGTGGCGCAGCGGTAGAGCTACTGCCTTACAGCGCCAGAGACCCAGACTACAGGAGCTGTTTGTATGGAGTTTGTACATTCTCCCCCTGACCTGCGTGGGTTTTCTCCAAGATCTTTAGTTTCCACCCGCACGTACAGGTTTGTAGGTTAATTGGCATCGGTTATAAATGTAAAATTGTCCCTAGTTTGTGTAGGATAGTGTTAACGTGCGGGGATCGCTGGTCGGTGCAGACTCGATGGGCTGAAGGGCCTGTTTCCGCGCTGTAACTCTAAACTAAACTAAACATTTGTGAGGCCCTCTTACCTAATTGATATTTAAAATTGGTGGAGTTGTTAAAACTGTTCCTCGTGGTCAAGTGTTACAACATTAATTGCATCATGACATTTGTTCAATTTCTACACTGAGTCTTTCTGTGCATGGTCTAAGTGAAGGATGTAATATGTGGCAGTATGAGTGCATGAGGGACCTAGCTTATTACCAGATACTAGTATTTAATCAGTGTCCCGATTAAAGGGAATACCAGCAGGATGCATTTACCATTTGGGAGGGAGGTTCAACTTCCCACTTTCCAGCAGAGTTGGAAAAAGAACATGGAAGTTCTCCCCAGGATCTCCTCTGATGTTTATCTCCCCCAATCAACACTCTCTGGACAGGGAGTCCCGCCACTTATCGCACTGCTATTTGTGTAAGATTGCTTTGAGTAATTGGGTCTCGGGTTTCCTACAGTCAAACAGTAATTATATCGCAGAATATCTGTTTTGGCAGTAAACACTTGTTGCATGAAACATTCCGATCATTTGTCTCGGCATTACATGGTGATAATATGCCAGCCTTGTTTCCTGCCTCCCTACACCCATACCAACGAACACGACCTCCAAATCCCACGATTCCATGATTGTTTGTGTGTTTATCCTGATTCCTTGAAATGGATTCAACGTCTTTATCAATCTATTCCATGAAATCATAAAGGTGTTTTTCAATTGAATTCGTTTTTAGTTTTAAGCAAGTGGCCCTTCGGCCCACTGAGTCCATGCCGACCATAGATTGTTCGCACACTAGTTCTATGTTATCCCACTTTCGCATCCCACACACAAGGGGCGATTTACAGAAGCCAATTAACTTACAAACCAGCATATCTTTGAAATGTGGGAGGAAAGCAGGAGGGAACCTGCGCACCAGGGATGATCCACCATCAACAATGATCCTATTGACCCGCACATCTTCAGGGTGTTACGGGGAAACATTGGTCCCTGGTGGAAGCCCACATCATCGCAGGAAGAGCATGCAAACTCCAGACAGGCAGCACGGTCAAGATCAACCCCAGGTCTCTTGTGCTGTGAGGCAGTGGCTTTACAATCTGTGCCACTGTGCCCTCCCAATGTTTCACTATTAGTTGCCAATTCCTGAAATGGCCTGGTATCCATTTGGAATCATTATCAATAGTAGGCACAAAGTGCTGGAGTAACTCAACGGGTCAGGCAGCCTCTCTGGACTCATAACTCCAGAGATACTGCCTGACCCGCTCAGTTACTCCAGCACTTTGTATCTAACTTCAATAGATATATATATATATATATCTTCATCTACAGTTCCTTTCTACACATGAAATCGTTATCAGTTGGTGTTCCTTCGTGGTGCCCAAATTTATTTAAGGAAAATACTATGAATGGCAAAAGATAATAGACAAGGGACAATAGGTGCTGGAGGAGGCCATTCAGCCCATCGAACCAGCACCGCCATTCAATGTGATCATGGCTGATCATTCTCAATCAGTACCCCGTTCCTGCCTTCTCCCCATACCCCCTGACTCCGCTATCATTAAGAGCGATATCTAGCTCTCTCTTGAAAGCATCCGGAGAATTGGCCTCCACTGCCTTCTGAGGCAGAGAATTCCACAGATTCACAACTCTCTGACCGAAAAAGTTTTTCCTCATCTCCGTTCTAAATGGCCTACCCCTTATTCTTAAACTGTGGCCCCTGGTTCTGGACTCCCCCAACATTGGGAACATGTTTCTTGCCTCTAATGTGTCCAATCCCATAATAATCTTATATGTTTCAATAAGATCCCCTCTCATCCTTCTAAATTCCAGCGTACACAACCCTAGTCACTCCAGTCTTTCAACATACGACAGTCCCGCCATTTGAACATTGAGAGCACATCTTTATTCTAATCATTTAAGATAGCATTATTTTTAACATATTGAGAATTACTTTCATTTCTTACGAGGATTCGCGAATACCAGACACATTAGTTACAATTGGCATCAGAAAATATCTAATTGCAATTAAATTTTCAGAACAGGTTTTTTTTTAATGTATTTAGATCTGTTATGGATTTTTTTCCCCAAATAAATTGCCCAGTACTTGATGTGTAATACTAGTTTCCATAGTAACAGACCATTCTGTGAAGTATGGAGGGATAATTCATTGACATCACAGCTGGAATTAGTTTAAAATTGTTTACTACTGCAGCCAAGAGCAGCTGTTTCCCCCCGAGATGCTATCACACATATATGCCATAAAACTTACTTGTACTGCAATGGGACAGGAATTTGTATTACTTCCACATGAAGATTTACTTCCAGAGAGCATTTACAATCAGAAGCCATGACTGAAATGATATTCTGTTCATTCTGACAACAGCTACGTTGCTGCAGTACCCAAAATGTTATTTGAAGGAATGCACCACAGCAGCTTTATTTGGGTACGTCTGGTGTACGTTGATTCTATTAGTCCACTGTCTGCAGATGATGACCATTGTTTTCGACACAGACCTGTTCCGAACGGATAAAAGGCTTTCGAGATATTGTGGACGGCAAGTTTGTTAATCAGCGTACATAACTTACCGGTTCACCGGTAATGGCCCAATTCTCCTGAGGCCCAGACTTAATTTCAAAATATAAAACTTACCAAAAACCAAATCAAAATCACAATGCACAGTTGCAAGCACGATGAAATAAAATGCCATACAAACCTGCACTGACATTTCCCCACAGCTTTTGCGGTTTATACTCTGGTCCGTCCTGACATAGGGTTGAGAGATAGACGCATCGTGTACCTGGCCCCACTCTTTAGCAGGTCACTGCTCAACCATTGACTTAGAGATGAATCTAGGGGCAAAGTGGGAGGTAAAATCAACCCATGGCTGTCCTCCTGTATGTCTCAGACTTCTGCATTTCACCGCAAACACATAGAAGTCCAAGACACGCTAAGGAATGAAAAGTTGATCAGCTTTGGCAACAAAGACCCTAGTTAGTTGGCAGTATGACTTGGCTCAGAGGTTCAAAACAGATAATCAACAGTGGTTGCTTGATTTATATATAAAAAATGAGTTACAGCTCCCAATATATTCATGGGATTCAAATAGACCAAGGACAGAATGATGAATATGTGCCGTGACTATTAATTCAGAGGCAAACAATTCTTACTGACATCCAACTTCACAGATACTGGCAAACCCGTTGTCTCTTCCAGGGAAAAGGTATAGAAGTGTGAAAACGCAAACCTCCAGATTTAGGGACAGTTTCTTCTCAGCTGCTATCAGGCAACTGAACCACAACCAGAGAGCAGTCCTGAACTACTATCTACCTCATCGTGGACCCTAGGCCTATCTCTGATTGGACTTTACCGACTTTACCTTGCACTAAACGTTATTCCCTTATCATGTATCTGGACACTGTGAATGGCTCGATTGTAATTATGTATTGTCTTTCCGCTGGCTGGTTAGCACGCAACAAATGCTTTTCACTGTACCTCGGTACACGTGACAATAAACTAAAACTGAAATGAACTCAAATGAGGTTGCCATTCATACGTGAGAATGGACGAAGGTTGCCACTGGTGTGACAATGTGGTAGTCCACTAGGAGTTCAGAACCAAAGGTGTTGTTGGCTTTTTATTCAAGCAATCTCTGAGCATGTATCCATGCAAGGATTAGGTGAACGATCAATTGCATTGTCTTTTAAGCATTTTTAGATACAATGATGATACTTGACAGAAGATTGACAGACCATGCAATTGTGATCATGACAGGTTTTGGTGAGTCTAGTGGCCAGGAACTGCAGGTGCCAGTTTATAAAGAAGACACAATGTGTTGGAGTCACTGAGAATGTCAGGCAATATCTCTAAAGACCTTGAACAGATGACATTTTCAGTCAGGACCCTTCTTCAGTTATCTGGAATCTCCTGTGGTCCTATGGAGAAGTTTGAGTTAGATGTTAAAGGTGCCAATGGCCTGACTCTAAAATGCCTCGGGTTGTATAGCCTGGCCTCTCCGTCTATTCGCCATTGATGGATGTTGTCAGTCCCCTGGTGCATTTCACCTGTGTGGGTGCTGGCTTGCAACGCCTATCCCATGTTAAAAACAACCACATATTGGCAACGTCCACTCCACGACATGACTTTGAGAGCTGGAATCTCATGGGTACATTTCACACATCTCCATTGAGCATTGGACTATTGTTCTCCTGAATCCTGATCTTATCAGTATGTCATGCTGTCGAATTTTGATTCATCACTCGAGGAGTTGATTAGAAGCCAATTAGCACAGCCCTTGAGTCCTGATGCTGGGTGTTAATCCAAAATGTCAATTATCCCTCTGCCTCCACAGATGCTGCCTGACTTGCTGATATCTTCCAGATAAAAAAATATTTTGTTGCTTAATACAACCCTTTGTCTCATATGTCATAACATTGCCCATTATGTTTCCTGTATGTTTTATCTATGTATATATATAAAATACATATATAAGTTGAGTAACCAATCATTGGTTTTGCAGGTAATTAGTTTAGTCTAGTTTAGAGACACAGCATGGAAACAGGCCCTTCACGCAAATTGGAGGAACAGCATCTCATATTTTGTTTGGGCAGCTTACAGCCCAGTGGTATTAATATTGATTCTCCTAACTTCAAGTATCCCCTGCATTCATTCTTTCTCCCTCCCTCCTCCACTCAAGTCGCACCAGCTTCTCATTCTCACCTAGCAAACAGCTAACAACGGCCAGTTTCCTTTATCATCATTACTTTTTTTGCATATCTTTCATTCATTTGTTCTATATCTCTCTACATCACCATCTATATCTCTTGTTTCCCTTTCCCCTGACTCTAGATTGAAGAAGGGTCTCAACCCGAAACATCACCCATTACTTTTCTCCAGTGATGCTGCCTGTCCTGCTGAGTTACTCCAGCAATTTGTGTCTATCTTCAACCCACTGAGTCCACACAGATCTTTGATCACTGGATGACACTCGGTCAGGATCGAAACTGGATCTCTGGCCACCGTGCCACCATACTGTGTTATCTTCCAGGTCACTTGTGTCAAGTGGCTTCCTGCTCTGTAACATTGCAGCCACTATTCTAAAACACAACAGTCTTTGCACTGCCGCACTTTGTAATTCAAAATCAATCACTGCTTGTAAGCATTAATAAGATCACGGAAGTAGTTTGAAGTCTGGTTCTTGCTTTTAACAACAATTCCTTTGTTAACTAGACTCTCTTTGATTATGTCCCTCTTCTCTCTACAGCAGACTTTACATCAGGGGGGGGTATCACAGAAAAGCTCGATTCTATTCACATAAACCATCCTTCATCAATTTAAGTTACAACAAGCCCAGTCCAAAATTAATGCAGACGAAAGGTTTAACCGACCACCCTCCAGTTCTGCATTAACTTTATGGAATAAAATAGAGGTAATTTGATATATTTTGCATAAATAATTGTGGCATGTCATCCAAATGCATTAAGTCTTGACTGGTTGCAATTATCAACAGTAATTTCTAACATGTATTATTTATTTTGACCTTGCTGCTTTCTTGTAGCAAAGTGGTTACATGGCAAGCAACAAAATGTGATTTGCAGGAGTCCTTACATGAACCTGTGCTGTCAACAGTCTGGAATCTTTCAAACCTTAGTCAGTCCTAAATGAATGTTAATCACACTAACAAAAAATATCCAGTAACCTTAAACCTGGCCTAATTTGGTTTGTGAATGATGAAAGAAAAAGTGCTTCAAAATGTTTTCTTTCCCACTCTTCATTTATTTGATTAGTCCTGGTTTCTTGCAACCATTCTGATTGATTTTTAATAAAGTCACAGAGGTTGACGTGAATAACGTAGATACACTAAAGTAAAAGGCTGGACAAATCTTTTTTTTGGGGGGGGGGGGGCCGTGAATGGGGGGATACTTGGTGGGGGGGGGGTAGTGGCGTGGGGATGTGCGTAGATTTAGGAGAGATGTAAACATAAATGCTGGCATGGAATAGTTGTCTTTTCCCTTGCCATTTATCCTGCATAATCCTTTTAAAGCCTCCTCTATTGGTGATAAAAGGCTGGTTTTCCTGTTGAAATGTTAAAATGAGAATACCCGAATGGAATGTTTGACAATGGTTTAAAACGATGACAAACAACGAAGGACTACTTCAGAAGAGAGAGAGAGAGAGACATCCCTTACGATAATTACACAGTTACGTAATTAATTGCCTGGATAAATAAAAAGATGGATAAAATAAATAGAAAATACACTACGAGGGCTGTCTGTATGGAGTTTTGCACGTTCTCCCTGTGAAGCATGGGTTTTCTTCAGGTGCTCCGGTTTCCTCCCACACTCCAAGGACCTGCAGGTTTGTAGGTTAATTGGCTTCTGTAAATTGTAAAGTGTCCCTAGTGTGTGGGTGATTGCTGCTCGGCCTGGACTCGATGGGCCGAAGGGCCTCAACTAAAACTAAAGACAGCGAATAATCTTGTGTGTGCTTCGGGGCTGGCACTGTCTCTTCACTGAACCAGAGGAATACATCATAACAAAAGTGGTTTACAGATAATGCTTGACCCTGTGAGGTTGATGAACAATTTTCCAGTATATTATTTCCCAGGTGTTTTCTGCCTGACTTTTGATTTTACGAAATTTGCCAACAGTTTAATTTGCAATCGATGACAAACACTAAACGACTACCTCAGAAGACAGCGAGACTTCCCTTGCAGTAAATAAGTCGGTAATACATGTAATTACCCTGATAAATGGACGGATAGGTTTCTGTGCATCCCACTAAAATAAAGACCATTATCAACAAGTAGGAAATGCAACCATGGAAAGATGGACCATGGAACGCATACAATCAGGTTTCATTGCTTTGGGAATTAGTGGGAGTTGTGGAGGAAGTCCCGTCCACCACACAGGCCAGCTTCCCCACTCATCTACACTTCACGCTGGCTTGGGAAAGCAGCCAATGTAATCAAAGACATTTACACCACTGTCATTCCGTCTCCTCATCTTTCAACCACGTGGCACCAAATTCAGGAACAGCATCTTCTCCTTTGTTTTCGGACGATTGAAAGGTCTGAAGGACGCGGCGGCAGATGTCTCCCAGAATCCCCCAGAGAAGCCGGGCGGTGCAGCCTCGCGGACGGCGGAGTCTACCTGGGTCGGCGGAGCCTCGCGGGTCGACCCGCGGTTGGCGGAGCGGCAGTCGGTGAGGGCGCCGGACAGGGTCAGCGGTCTTTGGGGGGCACCAGTGGTCGAGGATGGGCCACGTGGGAGCTGGAGGACGCGCCACCAGGAGCAAAGGAGGACCCGGCGCAGAGGAACCGCCGTGAGGGGGAAGAACAAAGGAGGACCCGACATGGAGGGACCACCATGAGGCGGGGAGACAGAACAAAGGAGGACCCGGTGAGGGGGGGGTTTACAAAGGAGGACCTGGTGAGGGGGGGGGGGGGTTTACAAAGGAGGACCCGGTGAGGGGGGGGGTTTACAAAGGAAGACCCGGTGAGGGGGGAATCGCCGTGAGGGGGGGTTTACAAAGGAGGACCTGGCGTGAGATACTTTGTAATTCTGTCGGCGCCCTTTATGTGGTGACTATTTGCACACCTTGGATATGCAAGCAAAGAATTTCACTGTGGCTTGTCACATGTGACAGTGTAGCGTTGTGGAAGTCCGGACCTGAAATAAGGCCAGACGCCAGGCAAGTACCGAGAAGGTCGTTTAATAATCAATCGTGCATCCACACTCCACGACAAAGGAATGCCACCAAACCCTCCAGGAAACCCCGTAGCCTGGGCCTGTCCCAGACCTGTCCATCCAGTGCCGAGGGGTTCGATCCAGGGAGTGGCCTAATCCCCAGCCAGGGGCCGGGACAACAGTAAAGTATTCATTCCTCTCATAAGCTAGGATGTAGTTCCGACCTTCCAACCTACCTCACTGCGGCCATTAGACTTTTCCCCTGAAGCTGTCGCATTACAATGCTGTACAACTATATTTTGTACCCTGGTGTTTTTCTCGTTGCACTCAGTGTTGTACTTGCATATGGTTTGACTGTATTTAGAGAAAAGCATAATTTGACTTGACTGGATAGCGTGCAAATGAAAGGCTTTTGGTACATGTGACAATAATAAACGAATACCAATACCAACAGTGGCCTGGCATGAACATGAAACATCAACGAACAAAGCTGTAAATCCCCATTCAAAGGATGCAATGGTCTGCTGGAATCAACATCTTTTCAGAATGCCAGAAGAAACATTTCAAGCTTAATTTTAAGTAAAGAGATCCACCTTAGAATGTTTGCCATTGAAACATTGAGCTCCACAGCACTGTGAATGCGAATGCTAAGCTGGGAGATCAGGGCTGTCATTGCTTGGTCGTGACAGATCTGTATCCCAGTCCGCTGGCCCTTGTGATAAACTGATTTTTATTTTAGATTTAGAGATACAGCACGGAAACAGGCCCTTCAGCCCACCGGGTCTGCGCCGCCCAGCGATCCCCGCACACTAACACTATCCTACACACACTAGGGACAATTCTTACATTTGCCCAGGCAATTAACCTACATACCTGTACGTCTTTGGAGTGTGGGAGGAAACCGAAGATCTCGGAGAAAACCCACGCAGGTCACGGGGAGAACGTACAAACTCCGTACAGACGGCGCCCGTAGTCAGGATGGAACCTGAGTCTCTGGCGCTGCATTCGCTGTAAGGCAGCAACTCTACCGCTGCTCTGATATAAACTCAGACGAAAAATAATCCGTTTGGCAGATTACGCGAGTAGATCAGGAACTGAGTGGATAAGAATGATCGAAGGGGGAACTCTTATTTTCAGAAGGCATGTTAACAAGAAAAAAAAAATCACATCAGCAGCACAAATTGAAGTTTAGTTTCGGGATACAGCGCGGAAACAGGCTCTTCGCCCCCACCGAGTCCACTCCGACCAGCGATCCCCGCATACTAACACTATCCTACACATACTGGGGACAATTTCCAATTTTACCAAGCCAATTAACCTACAAACGTGTACTTTTTTGAAGTGTGGGAAGAAACTGGAGCTCCCGGAGAAAACCCATGCAGGTCACAGGGAGAGAGTACAAACTCCATTCAGACAGCACCCCTAGTCAAATTCCAACCGGGGTCTCTGGCATTGTAAGGCAGCAACTCTACTCCACTGTGCCACCATGCCACCCTTCGAGTGACGAGAACACACCAATGTAATTACATTCATGGTCCAAGCCCAGGAAGCAGTTAAGGAAACACTTTTCATAGTTGCCAGTTAAACACGTGGGCATGTGATCAATGCTCAATAGGTCATTATGTAAATAATTCGCTTCTAATTGGAAACTGGGGTTATTATCATCAAGAGAGAGAAAATGGAGGGAATTTTGACAACTTCTGGCCTTTGTAGATACACACGGCACAGTCGCGAGGCTGGTAGAGCCACTGCCTCACAGTGCCAGAGACCCGGGTTCAATCCTGACCTCACTGTGACCGTGTGGGTTCCCCCTGGGTATGCCAGTTTCATCCCACATCCCAATGATATGTGGGTTTGCAGGATAATTAGCCCCCAGCAACCTAGTGTACAGGAAGTGGATGAGTAAGTGGAACAACATGGAACTAAAGTAAATGGTAAACTGATTTTGTGTCGTAAACTAACGTAAAAGTCAAGATCGATGGTCGGTGTGGACTCGGTGGGCCAAAGGGTCTGTTTCCATGCTGTATCTTTAAAACTAAAAACTAAAAAAAAAACTAAAAGCATGCATGAAATTATAAGCATATAAAATTATTAAGGGATTGGACACACGAGATGTAGGAAACATGTTCCCGATGTTGGGGGAGTCCAGAACCAGGGGTCACAGTTTCAGAATAAAGGGTAGGCCATTTAGAACTGAGATGAGGAAAATCTTTTTCACACAGAGTTGTGAATTTGTGGAATTCTCTGCCTCAGAAGGAAGTGGAGGCCAATTCACTGGATGCATTCAAATGAGAGTTAGATAGAGCTCTTAGGGCTAGCGGAATCAAGGGATATGGGGAGAAGGCAGAAACGGGGTACTGATTGTGGATGATCAGCCATGATCACATTGAATAGCAGTGCTGGCTTCGAAGGGCCATATGGCCTACTCCTGCACCTATTGTCTATGTACCCATGAATATTTTATCTTGCCGTAATTTGTTGTGTTGGCATTTTCTCATCATCCCCACACCAATATTTAAGATTTAAGCACAAATAAGTTCCCAACACTAGCAGCTAAAAAGATGAACAGCCTAAGGTTTTATGTGTAAGCAATGTACAGGGAAAGTTAAAGAGATGACATTATCAAACAGGTTTCAACTTCTCTGGAGACGACAGATGATATTGCCACTAGACAGCTTGCAGTGAGGTGAAGGAGATGAATCTGCAGTCTTTTTAGGCAGTGGAAGGATATTAAATATGAAGTTTCAAAAAGTAAATAGAGTAAAGTAAATAGAGTGAGCGTTAGTTTTTACAGACTTGGACAGGTTGTGTGAGTGGGCGGATGCATGGCAGATGCAGTTTAATGTGGATAAGTGTGAGGTTATAGGAATAGGAAGGCAGAGTATTATCTGAATTGTGTCAAGTTAGGAAAAGGGGACGTACAACTGGATCTGGGTGTCCTAGTGCATCAGTCACTGAAAGGAAGCATGCAGGTACAGCAGGCAGTGAAGAAAGCCAATGGAATGTTGGCCTTCATAACAAGAGGAGTTGAGTATAGGAGCAAAGAGGTCCTTCTGCAGTTGTACAGGGCCCTAGTGAGACCGCAACTGGAGTACTGTGTGCAGTTTTGGTCTCCAAATTTGAGGAAGGATATTCATGCTATTGAGGGCGTGCAGCATAGGTTTACTAGGTTAATTCCCGGAATGGCGGGACTATCATATGTTGAAAGACTGGAGCGACTAGGCTTGTATACACTGGAATTTAGAAGGATGAGAGGGGATCTTATCGAAACGAATAAGATTATTAAGAGGTTGGACACGTTAGAGGCAGGAAACATGTTCCCAATGTTGGGGGAGTCCAGAACAAGGGGCCACAGTTTAAGAATAAGGGGTAGGCCATTTAGAACGGAGATGAGGAAAAACTTTTTCAGTCAGAGAGTTGTGAATCTGTGGAATTCTCTGCCTCAGAAGGCAGTGGAGGCTAATACTCTAAATGCATTCAAGAGAGAGCTAGATAGAGCTCTTAGGGATAGCGGAGTCAGGGGGTATGGGGAGAAGGTAGGGACGGGGTACTGATTGTGAATGATCAGCCATGATCACATTGAATGGCGGTGCTGGGTCGAAGGGCCGAATGGCCTACTCCTGCACCTATTGTCTATTGTGTATTGACCTCCTTATAACGGATATTGGTTATAGTGAACGGCCCTACCAAACATCACCGCCAGGCCGCATTGCCGACGCCACCCCAACCGCTTCCTCGGTCATGCCTACCCATGCCGGCCCTCTGCCCACACAGCTCCTTCATCCGCGCCCACCGTCGCCACCACCTCCACCTCCACTGCCTGCATTGAGAACTTGGAGCTTTGCAGCTTAGAACAGGTGAGGCTTTGCTTTAATCTTTCAGCTGCAAAAAAGCACCAGTGCAGTTCTTGCAGCGCCTAATTTTTATTGTTAGGTTACTACATACGAATTGCCACAATGGGCTTGGACCATGGGTAGGATTACATTGGTGTGTTCTCGTCACTTCAGGTTTTTCTTGTTAAAATACCATCTGTGGAATTCTCTGCCACAGAAGGCAGTGGAGGTCAATTCACTGGATGTATTCAAGAAAGAGTTAGATATAGCTCGTAGGGCTAAGGGAATCAAGAGATATGGGGAGAAAGCAGGAACAGGGTACTGATTCTGGACGATCAGCCATGATCATATTGAATGGCGGTGCTGGCTCGAAGAAGGGACGAATGGCCTACTTACTCCAGAACCTACTTTCTATGTTTCTATCTTCTGAAAATAAGACTTGGTTATAGCGGACTATCAGCAATAACGGACACAATCCCCCCCCCCCCCCCCCTTGCTATGGTCCATTATAATGAGGGTTTACTGCACTGGGCAACATGTTGGTCACAAGGGAAAGGTGAGACAAATGTCATTTCTCTCATAAAACAGCTGGCAAATTCACAATAGCTGTGCTTGTCTCCATTTGCACTCACTCATTTCATGAGTCTGTCCAATAACTCTAGTGGTGACAGATCTAGAGTTAAAACCCCTTCTAGAACTCTTTCTAGAGTCTGAAGAAGAGTCCCGTCCAGAATAATCACCAAACTAAGTTCTGCAGAGATGCTGTCAGACCTGCTGATTTACTACAGCACTGTGTGTCTCTTCTGGAGATATTCTACTGGACCAGCACGCAGAATTTCAACTGCACTGCACTGCATTTTTATGTTCTGCAGAATTCAGTTTCAATTAAAAATGAAACTGAATGGACAATCAGGGGTTAATAAGGCTTGCATGAGGGGTATGGTTTTTCACCTGGGTCATGGGTTCATCTGAGAGGAGGACCTGCTCCTCCAGGGAGTTTATAAACTTTGATCAAATTATCTTATCCCATCCCATCCTATCCCATTCCATCCCAACCCATCCCCTATTCCGTCCCATCCCCTCCCATCCTATCCCTTCCCATCCCATCCCTTCCCATCCCTTTCTATCCCATCCCATCCCTTCCCTTCCCATCCCATCCCTTCTCACATCCCATCCCATCCCGTCCCGTACCTTCCCATCCCGTCCCATCGCACTCCATCCTGTCCCTTCCCATCCCATCCATTCCCATCCAATCACATCCCCTTCCCACTGACCCAAACTGATCTAAATCACAACTGCCACAAGATGAGTTATGACCTCCCAAATGCTTTCTTACTCGCGACCACTATCAACTACGAGTCATCTCTTCCAACCAATCCGTGTCCCAGCCATTGATCACCTGCAGTACATCACTGCCAATTTACTCCTCAACTCCCTTTTTCATCCAAGAAATCCCATTAACCGCTCCTAGCCTCCAATGGCTTCTCCCTGGACTTCACTGTTTCCTCTGTGCCCTTTGCACCGGCAGAGTGCAATTGGTCAGGGCTAATGATTGAACAGTTCCCAATCAAAGGCACACAAAGTCTTGGGTCTAATGAGCAACTGAATTCACCATCAAATGGCCCTCAAACTCACCACGGATTGGCCTGCCGCGAGGCTGTTGTTTTAACGCACCTGAACAGCCGCCTTTCAATTTGTATTCAAGGATATCTGAAAGTGGAACTAAAATGTCCTCCTTTTGATTTCATCCCTGCAGTTCCAGAAGTTCATCGTCCAACGCTCTAGGGGCATAGATCGGGTGAATGCATACAGCCTTTTCCCCAGTGTTATTGAATCAAGAACTAGAGGGCATGGGTTTAAGATGAGAGCGGAAAGATTTAATCTGAACCTGAGGGGCAATGTTTTCACATAAGTTATGATATGTGTATGGAATGAGCTGCCAGGAAAAGTGGTTGAGGCTGGTACAATAACCACATTTAAAAGACATTTGCACAGGTACATGGTGGATAGAAATGGTTGAGAGGATTATTGGTCAAATGAGGTGCAAATGGGATTAGGCTAATGGTTGATTTTTTATTTAGTTAGAGATACAGCGCGGAAACAAGCCCTTCGGCCCACCGAGTCCGCGCCGCCCAGCGATCCCCGCAAATTAACACTATCCTACACACACTAGGAACAATTTTTTTACATTTACCCAGTCAATTAACCTACAAACCTGTACGTCTTTGGAGTGTGGGAGGAAACCGAAGATCTCGGAGAAAACCCACGCAGGTCACGGGGAGAACGTACAAACTCCGTACAGACAGCGCCCGTGGTCAGAATCGAACCTGAGACTCCGGCGCTGCATTCGCTGTAAGGCAGCAACTCTACCGCTGTGCCACCATGTCAGCATGGATGATCTGGGAAAGGACCTGTTGGACCTGTATGACTCCATGACTCTATGAACCCATTCAAGCGCCTTTTCTCATAAGCAAGTATCGGGACTGTGGTAGTTTACCACTTACAGGTGTAAAACAAGTTGACGGAACATTTCCTCAATAACATTCCAATGTTAAACTTCCAGAGTTATTGTCACCGGAAGACAATTGAAAACCCAGATCAATTTTCTCCCCAATACCAATAATTGTGCAGTGGTGGAGTGGATGGTGAGACAATTCAGGTCGCCACAGCCCTGTGTTCACCTCGGACACCAATCTTGTACATGTTGCTCCAGAGGAGCTGCAGTAACTGTAGAGCCTGGTGGTGGAGGAAAAATGCAAAGTTCCTGTTTCAATCACAGAGCACTTCTCTTAATTTTGTGCAAAAAAACCCCAAAGAATTTCTACGAGGTGTGAAAAATACCACTTACACACACAGGAATAACAGAGTTCGTCAGAAATAGTTGGGGAAGTTCTGGGTTTCAACTCTATTTTTTTGTAAGAGAAACTTTCCTAATTGCTGTCTCAGAGTACAATAAACCACTTCAAGTGCAATGAATTGCTTTGGAGTGTTCATCTGGCCAACCAAGAGGCACAAAGCAAAGATCCATAAAGAGCGGTTTATACGGATGTTGGAGGGTAAATCACTGACAATGGTCACTGCACTGCACGGGTCTCCTGTTCCTCTATTGGTACCATGGATGACTCACTTCAGTCATTCAAGGCTTTGTGGGGAAAAGCAACCTTTGCTAAAAACCGACCTGCAATGTACCTTTGCGTAGTCAGGGTTATCATTGACACGCGCCAATCAGAACCCTTATTAGGGAATGCTTCTTAAAGTGAAAGGGCGTTGTCATCGAGCTGAGGTTTTTATGGGAAGGTTGAGTTCTTGGAACAGTTAGCTGTAGCCTGCACCATAAAAATGTCCGTGCAGGCCCATAAGGGAACCGTTCACACAGAAAGATACTCGATCTGCTGGCGTGAGAACGATTCACTGGTGCCCTGATTGCAGGAAACAGCCTTAGTTCACTTTTCCTAAAAAAAACAAAGGGGAAAGCAAATGTAAACTCTTCTCTGTGTGTTTTTTTTTGTCAGCGGTTGTTACAGGTAAGGGATTGCCCAGACTTTAACTTCATGATTTAGTGCATAATTGCCATGATGGGCTTCCACAGAATGCTCTGTACATCTACATTCCAAGTCCTCAGTATGTGCACCTTTTAACTTTAATCTTGAGGTTGTGTTTGGATTGATCCCTGCCCAAGTAGTTCATTTGAATATCCAGCAATGTGAATTGGAGGAAGTGGTTGGCATTTTAAAAGCCCAGCAACATAAACCATCAGGATATTAGAACATTTAAAAATAAACATTACAATGACATTTCTGTATGTTTCGAGTAGCTGAGGTCAAATTAAGACAAATCATTTATGCAGGTACCTTGGTGCAGCGACAAAACGATTCCATCTACCTATATACTAGATCTCTGGTTTGTTTGTTTGTTTGTTTGTTCCTGAACTACAGCCAAAACGGTACACGATAGCGCGACAATTTTAAGCCCACCTTACTCACCGTCGTCCCTTTGGTGCTAATGGAAGAAGTTTCATTGAAATCGGTGTTATTTTTAAAGCTATTCACATTTTAAAGTTTAAATCTATCTCCTAGAAAGGGAGGGGGGAGGGAGGGAGGGGTTGGAGGGAGGGAGGGAGGGGGGAGGATAAGGGGGGTTGAGGGGGATTGAGTGGGGGGGGAGGGGAAGGGGGGAGGGGAAGGGGGAGGGGAGGGGGAGGGGAAGGGGGAGGAGGAGGGGAGGAGGGGGAGGGGAGGGGAGGGAGGGGAGGGGAGGGGGGAGCAGGGAGGGGGGCAAAGGGGAGGGGGAGGGGGGAGGAGAGGGTGCTGCACCAATGCAGAAGAGGTTTTGGCCCAACGGGTCCACTTGGTCTAGTCTTCTAAAAAATCTTTCTCTTTACGTTGTCACTCTCCCTGAAAATATAAGGAGTTTTAGTCATATATATATATATATACAGATATGATTTACACACACATATATATATAGATATATATATATATATAGATAGATAGATAACAAGCATTTGATATGTTATGAGGAGAATGGGGTTGAGAGAGAAAAATAGATCAGTCATGATTGAACGGTTGAGTAGACTAGATAGGCCAAATGGCCTAATTCGTCTCCTATTACTTATGGACTTATGAATTCACAAGCCTTTGTTAACATCTCCAAAGTAATAATGACAAGCAAAACTGGTCTGGAAATTTGATTCTGTTGCGGAGTTTAAGATAGAATTTCATCAGATGGGATCCGGGGCTTTCTCTCTGTTCCTTATTCATCTGCGGTTTTCAAGCCGGATCCTCTATTTGTATGATGCATAAATGGCACTTGAACATGGCAGAATTTATCTATACCACACATCTGGATCCATTTCCACATTTAATCCATGGATGTGTGGTGTGCAGATGTGGTGAGCCACTCGTACACAAACAGCCATTCACAATGTACGCAGGGGCTGTTTTGTTATAAATTAAAGGGGACTGCAGCCAATGGAGTCAGACAACAGGGAGGCATTTCGAGGTAGGTCCCCTCCAAGTGCTTCTCATGGCGCTCCTCGCTTGGACTCACGACAGTGCTACCCGAAATGTCAAAGATTTGATAGCACAGTTTTAAGGGGCAAAGTCTTAAGGAGATGTGCAGGGTAAATTTTTACATAGAGTGGTGGGGGGCTGGAATGCATTGCCAGGGGTGGTGGTGGAAGGAAATATAATAGTAGCAGTTAGATGTTTTTTGATAGGAACGTGAATATGCAGGAAATGGAGGGATATGGATCACGTTCAGGCAGACGAGATTACTTTAACCAGGCATCATGTTCATCACGGACGTTGTGCGTGGATGGGCTTGTTCTGTGCTGTACTGTTCTATGTTCTATGAAGCACTCCAATTTCCCCACCCCAGCAGCTCACAGTGATCTACTCTCATCGAATTGGAGTTTGTACGTTCTCCCTGTGACCTGCGTGGGTTTTCTCCGAGATCTTCGGTTTCCTCCCACACTCCAAAGACGTACAGGTTTGTAGGTTAATTGGCTTGGCAAATGTTAGTGTGCGGGGATCGTGGGCGGCGTGGACCCGGTGGGCCGAAGGGCCTGTTTCTGCACTATATCTCTAAATCTAAAATCTAAAAAAAAATCTAAATCTAAATGGCCAATGCCACTATTTATTCCTCTCTCCTACGAAATATCACTTGACTACGACTTAACAAACTCCCAATCTCTCTTAAAACTCACTTGAATTCCTGCATTCATTCTGAAATGGTGAGGAGAGTAATGGAAAGGTAGGGGAAACCTGAGGCAAGGGTAAATGATACATTAAAGTGGATTTATGCACGTTGGCCTCTGCATAAACTCAGTTGTAGGCCTGTCATAAATTGCACGTTTAACAAGTTATTCGGCCAAGGAAATCCAGGCCCATTATCTTTGAGGGATCTTCATGCAGACATGTTTGATGCTGTGTTCTGCACATAACAGTCATAAGCAAAATACAAGTAGTTTTCATTGGGCCTAAAGTGTCCTGTGATCTTCGGAGATTGTAAACTGCACTGCAGGAGCCCCCTTCCAATGAAAAGGCACTATTGTTACCCAACAACACCAGGGAATATCTGTAAAAGGGCATTTGAACACTGTTGCCTTGCGAACAACTACGGGCTGTGAAAACAAAATCTTGCCATGTCAGTGAAGACTACATTCCATAAATGAATAAATATATGCACACATATTTAATTGCCAGCAATCCCATTCTGAATTTAGCTTGAGGCCCTCTCAATGTGAAGGACATGCACAATGTCATCAAATTGTGGTTCAGCGGTAGAGTTGATGCATTACAGCCCCAGAGACCCGGGTTCGATCCTGACTACGGGTGCCGTCTGTATGGAGTTTGTACGTTCTCCCCGTGACCTGCGTGGGTTTTCTCCGAGATCTTCGCTTTCCTCCCACACTCCAAGGACGTGCAGGTTTGTAGGTTAATTGGCTTGGTAGAATTGTAAATTGTCCCTAGTGTGTGTAGGGTAGTGTTAATGTGTGGGGATCGCCGGTTGGTGCGGACCCGGTGGACCAAAGGCTTTGTTTCTGTGCTGTATCTCTAAACTGAACTACACTAAATGGTACTCATGTACTGAACAGACAAAAATAACACAGAAGTAGTTCTTAATCTCCCTGCTGCCCACCAGCTCTATCCCAATCCTTCCTCTAGACCCTACCACTGTTACTCATCTTCTGACTAACCGTCACCTTTAGGGTACCTGATCCATTCCCTCCTTCAGCTCAATTTCTCATCAACCAACACTTTTGCTCTGAGTCCTGACTCTGACCTGTCCTGACTGACCATCACCTTTAGCTTATCTTCCATCCCTTCCAATTGCCACTGTCTCACCTGGGGCAGCACTGTCAGCGATGCAGCTGATAGAGCTGCTGCCTCATAGCGCCCGGGTTCAATCCTGACATGTGGGTGCTGTCTGTGTGGAGTTTGCATGCTCTCCCTGTGACTGTGTGGGTTTCCTCTGTGTGCTCCGGTTTCCTCCCTTATCCCAAAGATGTTTGTAGGCAATAGACAATAGACAATAGGTGCAGGAGGAGGCTATTCAGCCCTTCGAGCCAGCACCGCCATTCAATGTGATCTTGGCTGATCATTCTCAATCAGTACCCCGTTCCTGCCTTCTCCCCATACCCCCTGACTCCGCTATCTTTAAGAGCTCTATCTAGCTCTCTCTTGAATGCATTCAGAGAATTGGCCTCCACTGCCTTCTGAGGCAGAGAATTCCACAGATTCACAACTCTCTGACTGAAAACGTTTTTCCTCATCTCCGTTCTAAATGGCCTACCCCTTATTCTTCAACTGTGGCCCCTTGTTCTGGACTCCCCCAACATTGGGAACATGTTTCCTACCTCTAATGTGTCCAATCCCCTAATTATCTTATATGTTTCAATAAGATCCCCCCTCATCTTTCTAAATTCCAGTGTATACAAGCCTAATTGCTCCAGCCTTTCAACATACGACAGTCCCGCCATTCCGGGAATTAACCTAGTGAACCTACGCTGCACGCCCTCAATAGCAAGAATATCCTTCCTCAAATTTGGAGACCAAAACTGCACACAGTACTCCAGGTGCGGCCTAATTGGCCTCTGAAAATCACCCCCTGGTGTGTAAGTCGTGGATGAGAAAGTTGGATAACATAGAACTAGTGTGAGTGGGAGAATGGTGGTTGGTGTGGACTCGGTGGGATGAAGGGCCTATTTCCATGCTGTATCTCTAAACCTTCAACCTTCGATTATCGCCTGAATGACTATACCCCACCTCCCAACTCAATGATGCCCATTGCCCTCCCAACCATCTCTCTTGCCACCACTATCGTCAGACTAACATTTATCTCCACCAATTATCTCAATTCCGAGAGATTGTGAAAAGTTCATCTGCAACATCTTATGAGATACTAACAACCTTTCTTCGTCGTATTTTCATTTTCGGCATTGACTTGGGATCAGGGTTGGCTTGCCCCCACAAATCATCAGGGAGGGTGATCTTTATGGAGTAAAACACTATTGAATCTATTCCTCTGTCCATCTGGTAATCTCTTGCCATGATTGACCTCCGCATCAGAGTGGGGGCAAAAGGAACTGCAGATGCTAGAATCTCGGGCAAAATGCAAAGTGTTGAGGTAACTCAGTGGGTTCGGCAGCATTTGCGGAGGGAATGGACGGGTGACATTTCAGATTGGGACCCTTCTTCAGATTCCAGGTTCCAGAGTGGAGAAGGGTCTCAACCTGAAACATCGTCCATCCATTCCCTCGACGGATGATGCCTGACCTGCTAAGTTACACCAGCACCGTGTATTTTGCTCAGCATCAGAGTGTCTGCTTTGGGACTCTGGTGTGGGGTATGCACACAACGTTGCAACAGTAAACTGAGCTTGATAAGAACCTTGGTGTTGTGGATATTGGCCACGGAGAGTAGTCTGATATTGGATCACTTATCCCGCCAGCAGATCGAAGGATTTTGCAGGTACATCGTTTGTGGTTTCTCTCCAATAATTTGAGGTCCCTCCTGTATGTTGACAATGACTCAACAAAGCATGGGACAGCATGAATCTGAGCTCTGAGCTTCTTGCCAGGGTTGGCTTCAGATTTAGATTTAGAGATACAGCGCAGAAACAGGCCCTTCGGCCCACCGGGTCCGCGCCGCCCAGCGATCCCCGCACACGAACACTATCCTACACACACTAGGGACAATTTTTACATTTGCCCAGCCAATTAACCTACAAACGGCGCGGAACCTACAAACCTGTACGTCTTTGGAGTGTGGGAGGAAACCGAAGATCTCGGAGAAAACCCACGCAGGTCACAGGGAGAACGTACAAACTCCGTACAGACAGCACCCATAGTCGGGATCGAACCTGAGTCTCCGGCGCTGCATTCGTTGTAAGGCCGCAACTCTACCGCTGCGCCACCGTGCCGCTTTGTTCTCTACGGGGTCCTCAGCTTTGCATTCGTGCTCCACAGGGGACATCATTACACGACACCAAATTGTTCAAGTACCATTTTGTCCCCTGGAGGAAGCAAGCTTAATCCGAATGAAAAGTGTTAATCTGTTGATCCCAGTCAAACACATGAGCACACAATCTAGGCTGATACTTCCAATGACAAAGCCAATGCAACCAAATGCACTGAAACAAGAACATTTGTCATTTCCATGTTGCAGATTGTAGAACGCCCACCGTGCATTAGCTGGTCACCATGGTCCCCAAATAGGGAACTCTAATGAACAATAAAGTCTGAAGAAGGGTCTCAACCCGAAACGTCGCCCATTCCTTCTCTCCCGAGATGCTGCCTGACCTGCTGAGTTACTCCAGCATTTTGTGAATAAATACCTTCGATTTGCAGATATTTTCTTACAATAAAGTCTGAAGAATCGCAAAAGAGATTTTGTGGGCACAGCGGTAAAGTTGCTGCCTTAAAGCGGCAGAGACGGTTCGATCCTGACCACGGGTGCTATCAAAGTTCTTCCTGTGACCGCGTGGGTTTTCTCCGGGTGCTCCAGTTTCCTCCCACACTCCAAAGACATATAGGTTTGTAGGTTAATTGGCCTCGGTAAAACTGTAAATGATCCCTAGTGTTAGTGTAATGGGGTGATCGCTGGCTGGCGTAGACTCGGAAAGCCTGCACTGCGCTATATCTCCAATACATCCAGAACTCCGCTGCCCGTCTACTCACCCACTCCCCGATCCGTGACCATATCACCCCCGTCCTTTACAAGCTCCACTGGCTCCCCATCCCCCAGAGAATCCAGTACAAAATCCTCCTCATGACCTACAAAGCCCTCCATAACCTGGCCCCATCCTACCTGACTGACCTCCTCCACAGACACACTCCCACCTGCACGCTCCGCTCTGCTGCTGCTAACCTCCTGTCCCCCCCCATCCGGACCAAACTCAGATCCTGGGGGGACAGGGCTTTCTCCATCGCTGCTCCCACACTCTGGAACTCACTACCCCAAACCATCAGAGACTCCTCCTCACTCACCACATTCAAAACATCACTGAAGTCTCACTTGTTCAGCACCGCCTTCAACCACTGACCGTCGCTCCACCTTATTCATCCTTTTCTGTTCGTTTATTTATTTATCTTTATGTTAGATCTAATATGTAAAGCGTCTTTGGGTTTCTAGAAAAGCACTATATAAATGTAATGCATTATTATTATTATTATATCTCTAAATTGTCAAAAAAAAGATATGCATTCCTCTTTTATCAGCCCTTTTGAACCACACTCTCGTCTCACTTTTACCATCAGGAAGAAGGTATAGGAGTCTGAGAACTGTCACTTCAATGTTCAGGAACAGCTTCTTCCCGAGAACCATCAGACTCGTAGAAAGTACAAACACCAACAAAGCTGCCCCCCTGTGCCACCGGTCTTGGTTGCACCCATGGATTTTGGGCTTTTGTTTTGCACTCATTTTACTCTTTTTAAAAAATAATTTATTGAACTTCCTTTTGTTCATGTTGACTCATGATATGTATGGGTTTTCAGATACCAGAGGCGTTGGCATATCTATTTTAATTCTATAACAGAAACAGGGGCTTCAGGTTGGACTGTTAGTAGGTTTTGTTCAGGAACTTACTACTGCTGATCTTTAAAGCAAATTTACGAGGGCAGGCGCAAGAAAGAATTTCTTGTGCCATTTAATGCAATACTGTATTCACTGCTCAGCTTAAGATTTTTTGCAATGGTGTAGAAACAAAATGCCTGTGGTACATGACTTTACGCAGCACCTCCACTGGTGTGACCCTAAG
Source organism: Rhinoraja longicauda (assembly GCF_053455715.1). Lineage (NCBI taxonomy): Eukaryota > Metazoa > Chordata > Chondrichthyes > Rajiformes > Arhynchobatidae > Rhinoraja > Rhinoraja longicauda. The sequence goes on along the minus strand of NC_135967.1, from coordinate 6,926,959 downwards.
ATCCAGTCACCTGCCACTTTAATTCTGATTTGCACTCACATTGTGACCTCCCGTGGAATTCTCTGCCTCAGAAGGCAGTGGAGGCCAATTCTCTGAATACATTCAAGAGAGAGCTAGATAGAGCTCTTAAGGATAGCGGAGTCAGGGGGTATGGGGAGAAGGCAGGAACGGGGTACTGATTGAGAATGATCAGCCATGATCACATTGAATGGCGGTGCTGGCTCGTAGGGCCGAATGGCCTCCTCCTGCCATTGTCTATTGTGTATTGTCTCCCTGCCCTCATAGATTAACAGATTCATAGTTATACCACACGGCAACAGGCTCTTCATCCAACTCATCCATGCCAAACTAGATATTTAACTATGCTAAATCCACTGCCTTTTTTTAGCATTATAATATTTATCAAGCAAACATCTGAATTAGTTCTAAAAATTCAAACGGTCTAACAAGCCTGAATGTACTAACTTGACAGCCTAAGGGGAATTCCTTAAGACTTCCCACACACCACAACTTTGAGTTTTCTGTGGACTTCAAGAAACCTAGTGGTGGAGCACAATATGGAAATCATGGATAATCATCTGCCAGCAAATTTGTACATTGATATTCCAAACTCGCACTTAACCCACAAAACCCAACCCAATGTATTGTGTTTGGAAGAAAGAACATTGATAGAATGTAAATAGTAAAATCAGGAAAAGGTTATGCAGTAAAAAATGTATTATTCTGGTTTGAACTGCATTTGAAGAAGAATGTCATTGTCTTTGGAAAGGTGTAGGAGATGTTTATTAAAATGGCAACCGAAATGAAATATTTTATTGTGTAGAAAGGAACTGCGGATGTTGGTTTAATCCAAAGATAGACACAAAATGCTGGAGTAACTCAGCATTGAGGAATGGGTGACGTTCTTCTGAAGAAGGGTCTCGACCCATTCCTTCTCTCCAGAGATGTTGCCTGTCCCGCTGAGTTACTCCAGCATTTTGTGTCTATCTTCGGTTTAAACCAGCACCTGCAGTTCCTTCTTTCAGAGCTCCTCCTGCAGATCGAACCCAGGGCTCTGGTGCTGTAAGGCTGCTGTGCCACCGTGCCACCCTAGTCGTTGAAGTAAGACTCTGCACAACTCTGCATAACTCTCCATTTCTTAAAGGAGTGACATTCATAATCCTGTCTATCATCCAGAACCAGAACTCCTTTCCATTCCCTGCAAGCAAGAATTTCATTGATGAGTTCCGGTACATAAGAGTGCTTCTTTGGAGCGAAGAGAATAGGGGATGATCTTACAGATATGTACAAAATCATGAGAAGAATAGATTGGGTAAATGCACAGTCTTTTGCCCAGAGTAGGGGAATTGAAAACCAGAGGACAGAAGTTTGAGGTGATGGGGAAAGATTTAAAAGGAACCTGAGGGGTAGCCTTTTACGCAGAGTGTTGGGTATATAAAACAGGCTGCTGGAGGATGTAGTTGAGGTAGGAACTGTCATGAATTTTAAGAGACATTTGAACAGGTACATGGATTGGAGAGGTTTAGTGGGTTATGAGCTAAGAGCGGCCAGGTGGGACCAGTGTAGATGGGGCACTTGGTCGGTGTGGGCAGTTTTGGCCCATTTGTATGACTCCATGCTGTATGACTCTATGAGAACAAGGGAAAGGTCAGAGATAAACAGAGATAAGGAGAAGAAAGAGAAGGAGAGACAGTGGAATAAAAGGGGGGTGGGGAGGCCCATGACTGGGTGAACAAATGGAGGGAATGAATGGCAAAGATGCCAATACCAGAGGAAACCATAGAAAAACAAAAAGTCAGTGTTGTGGAGAAACAGAAAGATTATTTGATAGCAGCACATTATTCAGCTTGCCCAGTAGTGAATAAATGAATGAATGATATTTACTTATCACATGTGACGTGTCACAGTGCAGTTCTTTGTTCTGCGTACCATACACAAAGTATGCAAAGGGCATACATTACGGCCGGCAGTGTTCCTGGCTGGCGAGTGGAGCCAAGCCCTCCTGTAGGCCCGTTTGGCCTGCCGTGGACGTCAACGGAACCCGCGCCGCGAGAGCGAGGAGAGACTCGCGAGCAAATGCCCAGAGCGGGGAGGGCTGTTGGGGAGCGGGGAGAGGGGATGGTCGGAGAGAGGGGAGGGAGGGAGAGGGGCGGGGAGAGGGGATGGTCGGAGAGGGGCGGGGAGAGGGGAGGGAGGGAGAGGGGCGGGGAGAGGGGAGGGTCAGAGAGGGGCGGGGAGAGGGGAGGGAGGGAGAGGGGCGGGGAGAGGGGATGGTCAGAGAGGGGCGGGGAGAGGGGAGGGAGGGAGAGGGGCGGGGAGAGGGGATGGTCGGAGAGGGGCGGGGAGAGGGGAGGGAGGGAGAGGGGCGGGGAGAGGGGAGGGTCAGAGAGGGGCGGGGAGAGGGGAGGGAGGGAGAGGGGCGGGGAGAGGGGAGGGAGGGAGAGGGGTGGGGAGAGGGGAGGGAGGGAGAGGAGCGGGGAGAGGGGATGGTCGGAGAGGGGCAGGGAGAGGGGAGGGAGGGAGAGGAGCGGGGAGAGGGGATGGTCGGAGAGGGGCAGGGAGAGGGGAGGGTCAGAGAGGGGCAGGGAGAGGGGATGTTCGGAGAGGGGCAGGGAGAGGGGAGGGAGGGAGAGGAGCGGGGAGAGGGGATGGTCGGAGAGGGGCAGGGAGAGGGGAGGGTCAGAGAGGGGCGGGGAGAGGGGAAGGAGGGAGAGGGGCGGGGAGAGGGGATGGTCGGAGAGGGGATGGTCGGAGAGGGGCGGGGAGAGTGGATGGTCATCGAGGAGCGGGGAGAGGGGATGGTCGGAGAGGGGATGGTTGGAGAGGGGGTGGGGAGAGGGGAGGGAGGGAGAGGGGTGGGGAGAGGGGATGTTCGGGGAGAGGTGATGGTCGGAGAGGGTATGGTCGGAGAGGGGATGTTCGGGGAGAGGTGATGGTCGGAGAGGGGTGGGGAGAGGGGAGGGTCAGAGAGGGGTGGGGAGAGGGGAGGGTCAGAGAGGGGTGGGGAGAGGGGAGGGAGGGAGAGGGGCGGGGAGAGGGGATGGTCGGAGAGGGGCAGGGAGAGGGGAGGGAGGGAGAGGGGCGGGGAGAGGGGATGGTCGGAGAGGGGCGGGGAGAGGGGAGGGAGGGAGAGGGGCGGGGAGAAGGGATGGTCGGAGAGGGGTGGGGAGAGGGGATGGCCGTTGAGAGGGGCGGGGAGAGGGAATGGCCATTGAGGGGTGGGGAGAGGGGATGGTCGGAGAGGGGCAGGGAGAGGGGATGGTCGGAGAGGGGCAGGGAGAGGGGAGGGAGGGAGAGGGGTGGGGAGAGGGGATGGTCGGAGAGGGGTGGAGAGAGGGGATGGCCGTTGAGAGGGGCGGGGAGAGGGGAGGGTCAGAGAGGGGATGGTCGGAGAGGGTTGGGGAGAGGGGATGGTCGGAGAGGGGCAGGGAGAGGGAATGGCCATTGAGGGGTGGGGAGAGGGGATGGTCGGGCAGAGGGGATGGTCGGAGAGGGGCAGGGAGAGGGGCAGGGAGAGGGGATGGTCGGAGAGGGGTGGGGAGAGGGGAGGGTCAGAGAGGGGATGGTCGGAGAGGGGCAGGGAGAGGGTTGGGGAGAGGGGATGGTCGGAGAGGAGCGGGGAGAGGGGATGGCCGTTGAGGGGCGGGGAGAGGGGAGGGTCAGAGAGGTAATGGTCGGAGAGGGTCAGAGAGAGGAGATGGTCTTCGAGGAGCGAGGATGTCCCAGAGAGCGAGGAGGGCCGTCAGAAGCTCCTGGCGAGCGCCGTGGAGCCGTCCATGAGAGGACCTGGTGGCCGAGGACAGGCCTGCAATGGAAGTATGAGGATAATTTAACGCAAATAGTTTACATGTAATTGTTCTTAATTGATTGGATTTTTTTAGACGTTTCCTTACTTTTACAGGGAGATGTCCCTGTGCTTTCAGTTTCATCTGCTTTTAAAATCCAGTTTACTGAGTATTAACCTTGTTGTGCAATGGGCAGTTTGCTAAGTCACCTGCCCAGCCACTCCATAAATGCATTGACTGACATGGTGTTGGCAATGAATACTCTCCATCCTTTATCCCAAACCTAAAGCCAGTAATAGACAATAGACAATAGATGCAGGAGGAGGTCATTTTGCCCTTCGAGCCAGCATCGCCATTCAATGTGATCTTGGTAATGGGACTGCTTGAAATCTGAAATCAAAACCAAGCCATGCTGTGATTGCTGAGGCCTGGAATCTGTTCAGCTCCTGGGCTGAGTCCGAGTCAGAAGCCCCGAGCTGTTCCTCAAGCTGATTATATTGGCAGCTTGAGGGGATGTACAGAGTTCAGAGCGGTGTGAGGTGGAGAATTAAAACGACAGGTGACTGGATTCCTGGGGCCAAACCGTGGAGTAAATGGAAGGAAATGAAACACAAAGTGCCGGAGTAACTCGAGCGGTCAGGTAGCATCTACGGAGGGCATGGATCGGTGGTGTTTCAGGTCGGGAGCCTTCTTCAAGTTCGATGGAAGGGTTCTACAAGGTGGTAACTGGATAGGGTGACCACTTGCCCGAATTCACTGCTGCTTCTGTTTCTGACTGGCATCCAACAGGGTTCAGGAGGAGATACCTTGTCCTCAAGGTATGCCTACTTTAAAGAAGATCTAACATGTTTGGTTTTCATCTCACAAAATGGTGGAGTAACTCAGCAGGTCAGGCAGCATCTCAGGAGAGGAGGAACGGTGACGTTTCGGGTCGAGACCCTTCTTCAGACGACCCAAAATGTCACCCATTCCTTCTCTCCTGAGATGCTGCCTGACCTGCTGAGTTACTCCAGCATTTTGTGAAATAAACACCTTCCATTTGCACCAGCATCTGCAGTCATTTTCTTACACTGACATGTTCAGCTGACCCCAACGAGTATGAGTCTGAATTGTGAAAATAAATATAATGTTAAATTGAAAAGCACAAAGGTCACCACTTCAACGTGCCATGTGAACTGGTGTGAGAGTTGGTGGAGATACACTGTTGAGTATCCCAGAGGGAAGAATTCCTTCAGAAAGATGGAAGAGGGGAATGACATCACGATGGGGTGGTAGAGAATATCTGTTGAATGTGGACTCTGTGGAAGGTGAGGACCAGGGGGACCTAACCTGGTTCTGAGAGGGAGGAGAAGGGATGGGAGCAGATCTGTGCTGTGCAGAACAGATAACTGGAAGTGCCAGTAAGCCAGGATGCTGGGAACCCATGGTTGAGGAAAAGGAACACATGGAGGAAGACATTCCAACCATTGGCTGTTACTCCCCCATGACATTTAGTTTAGAGACACAGCATGGAAACACTGAGTCCACGCCGACCGGTGATTAGTAGTTCTCTCCAACACACCAGGGACAATTTACAGAAGCCGATTAACCTACAACACTGTGCGTCTCTGGGATGTGGGAGGAAACTGGAGCTCATGGTGAAAACCCATACGGTCAAAGGGAGAACGTGCAAACTCCGCACAGACAGCACCCGAGGTCAGGATCGAACCTGGGTCTCTGTTGCTGTGAGGCAGCAGCTCTACCGCTGCGCCACCGTGACCTCCGAGATGCAGCTACAGCTCAACCTATAAGAAACTTTCTCTGATACTCTGCATTGGCACAGCACACAGTACCATTGTCTCGACCACGTCCTCTGGCAGCTCATTCTATATACCCACCACTTGTGAAAAAAGTTGCTCATTAAGTTCCCATTAAATCATTCTGCTCTCATCTTAAACCTGTGCTCCTGGATCTTGCTTCCCCCAAAGTCGTTTCAGAAAAAGACTGTGTATTCACCCATGGTTTTATACATCTGCTGCAGCAATTCCACAACATAGAAAGGATGTTGGCATGAAGATAGGCACAAAGATCTGGAGCAACTCAGCATTTCTGGAGAGAAGGAATGGGTGATAATCTTTTCTCCAGAGATGGTGTCTGACCCGCTGAGTTACACCAGCTTTTTGTGTCTATCTTTGGTTTAAACCAGCATCTGCAGTTCCTCCCTAAACACAAGGATGTCGGCACACTCTCAGCTCTTACAGGCCCAGTGGGTTTCTTAGTTGTTGGTTTTAAACTCAGATGGAGATAATTATTTACATTTAATCTTCACTGCATAATAATCTAGATACAAATTCAAAGCAGACATGTTTTCTTATCTTGAATATACAGTGTGGAGCCTCGCTCCACAAATTCCATCAGCATGTGCAGTGCCCTACCAGGGGCTCAAACACACTGGATAAGGTGTACACCAATGTAAAGGACTCCTACAGAGCTCTCCCCTGCCCACCCCTGGGACAATCCGATCACCTCTCACTGTTTCTACTGCCCGCATACAAACCCCTCATCCGCAAGACCAAACCCACAATAAAGACGGTCAAAATATGGCCCGAGGACGCCACCCTACAACTCCAGGACTGCTTTGATCGCACCGACTGGGACCTGTTAGCACAACAGGCCACCTACGGTTCAGAGATAGAGGTAGACTTGGAGGAATACGCATCCACTGTGCTCTCCTACATCAACTGCTGTGTGGAGAATGTCACGGAGGACAAGGTGATAAAGATGTTCCCAAACCAGAAACCCTGGATGAACAAGGAGGTACAGAACCTGCTGAGGGCACGCAACAATGCCTTTAAATCTGGTGACACTTCAGCATACAGTGTTGCCAGATCACACCTAAGCAAAGGTATTAAAAGGGCCAAAGACACCCATAGGCAACGGGTGGAAGACCACTTCAACACCACGGACACCAGAAGCATGTGGCAGGGTGTCAGGGACATCACTGGCTACAAGAGCAGCCCTGCCTGCCCCCACAGCGATATGGCATTGACCAACGAGCTTAACACCTTCTTTGCCCGCTTTGAAACTGGCAAAACCACCTTGAGTGAAAGAACCCCAGCCGAGGCGGTGGGACAGGTCTTGCAACTGAGCACACAGGAGGTACAACGCGCTCTGCAAAGGGTCAACCCACGCAAGGCTGCAGGACCGGATTGAGTTCAAGGAAGGGTACTGAAGGACTGTGCTGAACAGCTGGCTGAGGTATTCACCAGGATCTTTAACCTGTCATTATCTCTGGCTACGGTCCCCAAGTGCCTGAAGTCGGCTATCATAGTTCCGGTGCCGAAAAAAGCAAAGATCTCCAACCTGAACGACTACCGCCCGGTTGCCCTAACGCCGATAGTCATGAAGTGCTTTGAGAGGCTGGTCCTCTCACACATCAAATCCAGCATCCCTGACTCACTGGACTCACATCAATTTGCATACAGGGCAAATAGATCCACAGAGGACGCCATCTCTCTGGCTCTTCACACTGTCCTGACTCACCTAGAGAGACAGTGCACGTACGTGAGGATGCTATTCATAGACTATAGCTCCGCCTTCAACACGGTCATCCCCACCAAGCTCATCACCAAACTCCACCAGCTAGGCCTTAGCTCGTCATTATGTGACTGGATCCTGGACTTCCTGCTGGAACGACCGCAGGCAGTGAGAATGGGCCCGCACCTGTCCTCCACTATCACCCTGAGTACCGGCACACCACAGGGATGTGTTCTGAGCCCCATGCTCTACTCCCTCTTCACACACGACTGTGTTCCTGCATTCGACACCACCACCATTGTCAAGTTTGCAGATGACACAACGGTGATCGGGCTGATCACCAACGGGGATGAAACAAACTATAGAGCGGAGGTGCAGAACCTGGCGGACTGGTGCTCGGATAACAACCTGTTCCTAAATACCACCAAGACCAAGGAGCTGATCATCAACTTCCGTAGGTCACATAACGGGGAATATGCCCCGATCTCTATCAACGGGGTCAGTGTGGAGAGAGTGTCCAGCTTCAAGTTTCTGGGCACTCACATTTCGGAGGACCTAACATGGTCCAATAACACTGCTGCGCTGGTCAAGAAGGCACAACAAAGACTGTTCTACTTAAGAACACTGAAAAAGTCTGGTCTACCCCAACAGCTGCTGACGACCTTCTACCGCTGCACCATAGAGAGCATCCTAACGCATGGAATCCCTGTGTGGTACCTCAGCTGCACGGAGGCAGAAAGGAAAGCTCTACAGCGGGTAGTCCATAGAGCTCAGAGGGCCATCGGAACACAGCTACCAGACTTGGAGGGCATCTACAACACACGATGCCTCAGAAAAGCCACCAGCATCCACAAAGACTCTTCACACCCCTGCAACAGTCTGTTCGAACTCCTTCCATCGGGCAGACGATACAAGGCCTTCTATGCCCGCACCTCCAGACTCAGGAACAGCTTCATCCCCAGGGCCATAGCTGCTATGAACCGGTCCTGCTGAGCCGGATGGCCACAACGCATAGATCAACTTGCACTTTACCCTGTCCAAAACTGTTACAACTGTTCGTTTCGTTGGGTTGCTGCTGTCTAAATTACCTAAATTATTGCATCGTATGGGAGGCGCATTCCCAATCTCGTTGTACCCCTGGGTACAATGACAATAAAGATATATTGTATTGTATTGTATTGTATTGGATACGCCACCATCTCATTGATTAATGTTCTAACAGCACCTAAGAAGCCTGGCAACATCCAGAACTGTATCAACTCAAGGCATTCACTTCAAAAGCGCACAGTCCTGCAATTCTGTCACCAAAGACGTTAGGAGCTCTATGTCACGAGAGCACCATTAAGTCTGCAATCTTCTCAGGTTCCTCACGTTATCATGCCTTCCCGTTCCTTCATCCTGAGTCAAATCTGAGGAGTATCTTACCCTATTGATTGAACAACATTTCCACCAAGACTACAACTGTTCGAAAGAAGGCAACTATTCCTTCCTAGGGTAATGAAGCACGAGCAACAAATCAAGAGAACTCAATAATGAGAGGTTGAAAATATCAGCAAAAACTCCAGCCAGTAGGTCTGCACAGGTTTTAAGAACTCGACCGGGCGTGTTATCAGCTTTCCAAGGGTTCACTCCCCTGAAGGGTCTTCTGGTGTTGGCCTCTGTGACTGTAATACCATCTCGGGGGGCTCGGGAAGGCACATCAGTGTTCTCCCTATCAAAGCGTGCGTGGGACGCATTGAGCTCGTCAGAGAGTGATGCTTCACTGTCGCTGGAGCTGCCTCCTGGTGTCGCCTTGTCGGAGGTGATGACATTCAGACCCTACCACAGTTGCCAAACATCCGCCCCATTCTCCAGCTTTGAGCGGAAGTCCCGTTTGGCCTTTTTTGATGGCATTGTCAAGGTGGTATCTGGACATCTTATAGACCTCTGCGTCACCAGCCCTGAATGCCCGGGATCTGGTCCTCAGAAGAATGCGAATCTCCTGGTTCATCCAAGGCTCCTGGTTAGGAAGCACTCGGATGGTTTCTGTCGGAACACGGTCCTCCACACATTCCCTTATGAAGTCTATGATGACTGTGGCGAATTATTTCAGGTTCGTTGCCGAGTCCTTGAACATTGGCCAGTCTACTGACTCCAGGCAGTCCTGTAGTTGTTCCCCTGCCTCCCCAGACCAGCTCTGTGTAGTCCTCACCTCTGGGGGTGAACTCTTTAGTTGCTGCCTGTATGCAGGAAGATGCAGCACCACTGAATGGTTGGATTTCCCATAGTGTGGTTGAGGGACAGAGCGATAGGCATCCTCGATGGTCGTACAGCAGTGGTCAAGGGTGTTTAATCCTCTGTTGCTGCAGGCCACATGTTGATGGTAGTTTGCGAGCGATGTTTTCAGGTTGGCTTTGTTGAAGTCCCCGGTTATGGTGGTAAAGGCTTTGGGGTACGCTGACTTGCGCTTGTTGACCAGGGCGTGCAGCTCCTCCAATGCTGGACGGACGTCTGCCCTGGGGTGGGATGTAGACCACGGTCAGAACGATGGAGGTGAATTCCCTCGGGAGGTAGAAGGGGCGACACTTCACCGCCAGATGTTCCAGGTGTGGAGAGCAGGGGTTAGACGGAACTGCCACGTCTGAGCACCACGAAGAGTTGACCATGAGGCAGACACCCCAGCCTCTCCCTTTGCCAGATGCCTGCGTTCAGTCCATACGATGGATGGAGAAACCTTCAGCTGAGTCTGGGGAGATGGGGGGGGGGAGGGAGCCATGTCTCTGTGAAACATTCCCTCAGCTCCCTTTGGTAAAGCAGCTTTGACCTGAAGTCCTCCACTTTATTGTCCAGTGATCGTACATCGGCTAAATAAGGAGCACATTTCACCAACATCCTTTACAGATACAACATCGCTTTCTCTTTTTGCACTCCAGCCCCTTTGCAGTAAAGTGTGGAACTAGGGGACAAAATCAGACTGCAAAATAAGTTATTATGAATACGTTGTATTCCCAGTCATAAACATTTCTGATGATGGATGGGATGGAATGGGGGTGCAGGCGAATAAGTTCAGAGGTGATCGGAGCAGAATTAGGCCATTCGGCCCATCAAGTCTACTCCAGCATTCAATCATGGCTGATCTATCTCCCCCTTCTAACCCCATTCTCCTGCCTTTTCCCCATAACTCCTGACACCCGTACTAATCAAGAATCTATCTATCTCTACCGTATAAATATCCATTGACGCCTCCACAGCTTTCTGTGGCAAAGAATTCCACAGATTCACCACCCTCTGACTAAAGGATAAGGGGGATATGGGGTAAGTCTTTTAGGACCGAGATGAGAATGTTTTTTTTCACACAGAGAGTGGGTGAGTCTGTGGAATTCTCTGCCACAGAAGGTAGTTGAGGCCAGTTCATTGGCTATATTTAAGAGGGAGTTAGATGTGGCCCTTGTGGCTAAAGAGGTCAGGGGGTATGGAGAGAAGGCAGGTACAGGATACTGAGTTGGATGATCAGCCATGATCATATTGAATGGCGGTGCAGGCTCGAAGGGCCGAATGGCCTACTCCTGCGCCTATTTTCTATGTTTCTATCTTTCTATGTAAAGAAATTCCTCCTCATCTCCTTCCGAAAGTAATGTCTTTTAATTCTGAGGCTATGATCTCTGGTCCTAGACTCTCACTAGTGGAAACATCCTCTCCACATCCACTCTATCCAGGCCTTTCGCTGCCACCTCCCCTCCACCTCCCCCCCCCCTCCCCCCCCCAAGCAGTGGCTTTGAATCAAGTAGCGTATTTCACAATTGCCCAGTTGAGTAAATAGTAAGACCATTATTATAACAGTGGAGAGTAATGTATAGACAGAACCCTTTAACATTGAATGCCGCACACATTATTTAAGATAGCCTGCACCTTTTAAAGGAGAGGTGGGAAAAATGGAACTATACAAGAGAAGGGGAGGCTTTACGTTTCACCTGCGTCTCAGATGTGGTTGGATGTTCTCACAGAGGAGAGATGTGTGGAAGATATTCCGACCAATTGAATTTTAAGTGTCAAAACCATTGCCCGAGGGCAAAGTATCAATGCAAGATGATGTAGGATTTTTAGTTTAGTTTAGCTTAGAAATACAGCGCAGAAACAGGCCCTTCGGCCCACCGAGTCTTCAGCGGCCAGCGATCCCCGCACACTAATGCTATCCTACACACACTGGGGACAATTTACATTTATACCAACCCAATTAACCTACAAACCTGTAGGACTTTGGAGTGTGGGAGGAAACCGAAGATCTAGAGAAAACCCACGCAGATCATGGGGAGAACGTACAAACTCTGTACAGACAGCACCCGCGGCCAGGATCGAAACAGGGACCGGGGCTCTGGCACTGTAAGGCAATAACTCTGCCGCTGCGCCACCGTGCCACCCTAGTTATTGAAGTAAGACTCCTTGCTCAGAAGTCACACAACTCTGCATAACTCTCCATTTCTTAAAGGAATGACATTCACAATCCTATCTATCATCCAGAACCAGAACTCCTTTCCATTTCCCTGCAAGCAAGAATTTCATTGTTGGGTTCTGGTAATAGAAACACAGGAAATAGGTGCAGGAGGAGGCCATTCGGCCCTTCGAGCCAGCTCCGCCATTCATTGTGATCATAACTGATCATCCACAATCAGCAACCCGTGCCCAACTTCTCCCCATATCCCTTGATTCCACTAGCCCCCTAGATAGATAGAGCTCTATCTAACTCACTCTTAAATTCATCCAGTGATTTGGCCTCCACTGCCCTCTGCGGCAGAGAATTCCGCAAATTCACATCTCTCTGGGTGAAAAGGTTCCTTCTCACCTCAGTTTTAAATGGCCTCCCCTTTATTCTAAGACTGTGGCCCCTGGTTCTGGACTCCCCCAACATTGGGAACATTTTTCCTGCATCTAGCTTGTCCAGTCCTTTTATAATTTTATATGTCTCTATGAGATCCCCTCTCAACCTTCTAAACTCCAGTGAAAACAAGCCTAGTCTTTTCAATCTTTCCTCATATGACAGTCCCGCCATCCCAGGGATCAATCTCGTGAACCTACGCTGCACTGCCTCAATTACAAGGATGTCCTTCCTCAAATTAGGAGACCAAAACTGTACACAATACTCCAGATGTGGTCTTACCAGGGCCCTATACAACTGCAGACGAACCTCTTTACTCCTATACTGAAATCCTCTCGTTATGAAGGCCAACATGCCATTAGCTTTCTTCACTGCCTGCTGTACCTGCACGCCAACTTTCAGTGAGTGGTGTACAAGGACACCCAGGTCCTGCTGCACTTCCCCCTTACCTAACCTGACACCATTGAGATAATAATCTGCCTCCTTGTTTTTGCTGCCAAAGTGGATAACCTCACATTTATCTATATTATACTGCATCTGCCACGCATCTGCCCTCTCACTCAACCTGTCCAGGTCACCCTGCAACCTCCTAACATCCTCTTCCCAGTTCACACTGCCACCCAACTTTGTGTCATCTGCAAACTTGCTGGTGTTACTTCTAACTCCTTCATCCAAATCATTAATATATATGGTAAACAGTTGCCCCAACACCGAACCTTGCGGCACTCCACTCGCCACTGCCTGCCATTCTGAAAAGGACCCGTTTACTCCTACTCTTTGCTTCCTGTCTGCCAACGAATCCATGTCAACACCCTACCCCCAATACCATGTGCTCAAATTTTGCTCACCAATCTCCCGTGTGGGACCTTATCAAAGGCTTTCTGAAAGCCTAAATACACTACATCCATTGGCTCCCCTTCATCCATTTTACTTGTCACATCCTCAAAAAATTCCCGAAGATTAGTCAAGCATGATTTCCCTTTCATAAATCCATGCTGACTTGGACTTATCCTTTTACTGCAATCCAAATACACCGTTATTACCTCTTTAATAATTGACTCCAGCATCTTCCCCACCACCGATGTCAGGCTAACTGGTCTGTAATTCCCCGTTTTCTCTCTCGCTCCTTTCTTGAAAAGTGGGATAACATTAGCTATCCTCCAATCCACAGGAACTGATCCTGAATCTATTGAACATTGGAAAATGATCACCAATGCGTCCACTATTTCTAGAGCCACCTCCCTGAATAACCTGGGATGCAGACCATCAGGCCCTGAGGATTTATCAGCCTTCAGTCCCATTAGTCTACCCAATACTATTTCTCGCCTAATGCAAATTTCTTTCATTTCCTCTATCCCCCTAGATCCTCTGTCCTCCAGTACATCTGGGAGATTGTTTGTGTCTTCCTTAGTGAAGCTCCGAAGTACCTGATCAACTCTTCTGCAATTTTCTTGTCACCCATAATAATTTCACCCGTGTCTGCCTTCAAGGGACCCACATTTGACTTTGCTACTCTTTTTCTCTTAACATATCTAAAGAAGCTTTTACTGTCTTTCTTTATATTCTTGGCCAGCTTCCCCTCGTACTTCAGCTTTTCAGCCCGTATTACCCATTTTGTTACCTTCTGTTGGTACATATGACAATTAAACATTCGTGACTCTTGAACGCACGTGAGTCTACTTTTATTTAGAAGGTAGACACAAAATGCTGGAGCAACTCAGCAGGACAGGCAGCAAGTCTGGAGAGAAGGAATGGGTAACTCAGCAGGACAGGCAGCATCTCTGGAGAGAAGGAATGGGTGACGTTTCGGGTCGAGTCCCTTCTTCAGACTAGCCAGGGAAAAGGGAACTCCCGTTCCCCTGACTAGTCTGAAGAAGGGTGGCGACCCAAAACATCACCCATTCCTTCTCTCCAGAGATGCTGCCTGTCCCGCTGAGTTACTCCAGCTTTTTGTGTCTATCTTCGGTTTAAACCAGCATCTGCAGTTCCTTCCTGCACATAAAGTAGCGAGCAGATTTGACTTGGGGTACCAGAGCATGATTGTTTTAGTTAGGGTAGATAGAGGGAGTGTTTGCTTTACTGGATGGATTAAGGGCTGGCAATTGTGGAATTAAAATTTTGTGACATAAATATATAGACAACACAGGGAAAATTATTTCATTGCAAAGAGGAGTTATGATCTGGAATTTGTTCTTTTGTAGCGGTGGTGAAATCTGAGTCACACTGCTTTTGAAAGCAATTGGACAGAGGGTTGAGGGAAAATAATGTTCAGAGGTATGGGGAAAGGATGAGGAAAGGGGATGATACAATTGTTGTAAGATCCAGCATGTTCAATGGGCAAAAATGACTCCAATGTGTGCTGCAACAATTCAATTTAATTGAGAAGGAAGGTTTTGAATTTGTGGCCAAACATTTAGCAAAACACACAAAAAAAATCGAATGTCGTGCCTTTAAAGGAGTTATATCATCTCTCCAAGTGGGAATGATCTCTATTTTTTTCTTCAGCCTTTTTTTAATCTTTTAGAGCTTAGTTTAGTTTGGAGCATGAACACAACACTTTCGGCCGACCAAGCCCACGCTGACTATCAGTCACCTGTTCACACCAGTTCTGTGTTATTCCACTTTCGCATCCACTCCCTAAAAACTAGGAGCAACCATTACAGAGTCCAATTAACCTACAATTCACATTGCTCGTCCTATTCACATACAAAGCCCTAAACGGGCTTGCCCCCCCCCCCCCCATATCAAAAATCTTCTAACCCACCACTCTATCTCCAGGTCTCTCAGGTCGGCCGACTTGGGGCTACTCACTATCCCGCGGTCTAGGCTTAAGCTCAGGGGTGACCGCGCTTTTGCGGTTGCAGCTCCTAGACTGTGGAACAGCATCCCTCTCCCCATCAGAACTGCCCCCTCCATCGACTCCTTTAAGTCCAGGCTCAAAACCTATTTCTCCTCCCTAGTGTTTGAGGCCCTCTGAGGGGGCGCTGTGAACTGTTTATGTATGTGCTGTTATGTTTGTGTGCCATTGTATGTTCGTTCTTAGTACCTGAACTGATGTACAGCACTTTGGTCAAGGTGGGTTGTTTTTAAATGTGCTATACAAATAAAATTGACTTGACTTGACTTGACGACAAACCCTCGTGTCTTTGAGATGTGGGAGGAAACAACTGGCGGACTCGAGGAGCAGACTTGATGGGTCGAATGGCATAAATCTGGTTCTATGTTTTACGTCATATGGAAACCAGCACACCCGGAGGAAACCCACACAGTCACGAGGAGAATGTGCAGACAGCACCCAAGGTCAGGATCGAACCCGAGTCTCTGGCGCTGTGAGACTCTACCGGCGGTGCCATCGTACTATTCTCTTATTTAGCTGGGCTGACATGAACGTTGTTCATTTTCTTTCATACCAGAATTTTTTATGGTTCTAATTTCTCTAATTATTTGTCTTTTAGATTCTCTTTCTTTACCTCGTGCCTTTTCAGATAGCTCTTAAGGATAGCGGAGTCAGGAGGTATGGGGAGAAGGCAGGAACGGGGTACTGATTGAAAATGATCAGCCATGATCACATTGAATGGCGGTGCTGGCTCGAAGGGCCAAATGGCCTCCTCCTGCACCTATTGTCTATTGTCTATTTTCAGTGTCCAACCCTTACACTTCTTAATCTTCCTTATCTACTGCCGTTAGCTGTCTAGGCCTTGGGCTATCTTTCTCATGCAGGTATATCTAACATCATAACAGGAGGTGTAACTTCCACTGTCCAAGCACAATCATTTCAGACACACAGCAAACCTCCTGTGCAAAACTGACAGAGAATTTCCACCATCACCAATAGCACTGAGGCCCGGTTCCAATTCAATTTTTAACTTAAGCTTTTAACAAGTTCTTTGGAATTATTTCAGAAACAGGCAGAGACAGCTCAATAATAATTACTAACAGGTTTCATAAAACGGAAAAAAAAAGGACTTTTCTTAATTTTTTTTGGCAGTGTTTAACGTGAGCCATATTTTTCCATGAAAGAAATGCAAGTCAAAACAAATAAAAAAGTAATTTGTCGAGATTCTTAACAGCCGCAAGAAGGGCTAAACGCGGCCTTGACTCAAACATCTTAGTTATGATTACCAGAAAACAGCAATGTCAGAACTTGCTCCTGGTTTTCATTTCTGAGGGGTGCTTCGTTATTGCTGTGAATTATTTTGTGCAGGAAGTGATCTGACGAGCAAGAAACTCGAGGGTAGGAGGCACTTGGAAAATGCATTTCACTTGCACTTGTACGCTTCCTCTTTATAATTGAGTGGCTGGTGCAATATATCGTACACTCATTCCTCTCTTGTTTTACACAACCGAACAAGAGGAGTTGAGTATAGGAGCAAAGAGGTCCTTCTGCAGTTGTACAGGGCCCTAGTGAGACCGCACCTGGAGTACTGTGTGCAGTTTTGGTCTCCAAATTTGAGGAAGGATATTCTTGCTATTGAGGGAGTGCAGCGTAGTTTACTAGGTTAATTCCCGGAATGGCGGGACGATCATATGTTGAAAGACTGGAGCAACTAGGCTTGTATACACTGGAATTTAGAAGGATGAGAGGAGATCTTATCGAAACGTATAAGATTATTAAGGGGTTGGACACGTTAGAGGCAGGAAACATGTTCCCAATGTTGGGGGAGTCCAGAACAAGGGGCCACAGTTTAAGAATAAGGGGTAGGCCATTTAGAACTGAGATGAGGAAAAACTTTTTCTGTCAGTGAGTTGTGAATCTGTGGAATTCGCTGCCTCAGAAGGCAGTGGAGGCCAATTCTCTGAATGCATTCAAGAGAGAGCTGGATAGAGCTCAAGGATAGCGGAGTCAGGGGGTATGGGGAGAAGGCAGGAACGGAGTACTGATTGAGAATGATCAGCCATGATCACATTGAATGGCGGTGCTGGCTCGAAGGGCCGAATGGCCTCCTCCTGCACCTATTGTCTATTGTCTATTGTCTATAACCTCGAATGAAAGACTTGTTGGTTCATTCAGTCTGTACCCTGGATTTCTACCCTGTCTATCCCACACATTTTCCGGCATGCGTAATGGGAGTTAGCATCACCAGCAAGCCTATTTCCTTTTGCGAATCCCACATGGTCGACCTACCTGACATCAACGTGGCACAATGTCAGTAAGCATTAATGAACAATATAACAACTTTACGCATCTTTAACTCAAATGTGAAGCAGGTGGTGCCGTATGGATCAGAGACACGGAAAACAACAAAACACACACCAAACAGGCTGCAAACATTCATTAACACCTGCCTCAGGAGAATACTGAGCATCTGGTGGGGAGACAAAGTAAGCAATGTGGACCTGTGGAAAAGAACAAGCTAGGATCCCACTGACTCACAAATTCAAAGGAGAAAATGGAGTTGGGTTAGGCACACCCTCAGAAAACCTGCCACAAACATCACCCGGCAAGCCCTGAAATGGAACCACAAAGGAAAAGGGAAAAGAGGTGGCCCCAGGAACAGCTGGAGAAGAGGTCCAGGCAGAAATGACTGGGAGTGGGCTCAACTGGGGAGATCTCGAAAGAACCGCCAACAACCCAGTGAGGTGGAGGACATTTGTTAATGGCCTATGGTCTCTAGAGGAGCAGAGAGCTTAAGAAAAGGGGATAACAACTTTATCTCTTTGAATCTTTAGAGATATAGTGTAGAAACAGGACCTTCGGACCAGCGAGTCCGCGCCAACCAGCAATCACCTCACATATGAACGCTATCCTACATGTGAGGGACAATTTACATTTTTTCATTTACCAAAGCCAATTAACCCTTAGAGCTGTATGTCTTTGGAGTGTGGGAGGAAACCGGTGCACCCGGACAAAACCCACATGGTCAAAAGGGAGAAGGTACAAACTCCGTCATAGTCAGGATTGAACCCAGGATTCTGGCACTGTAAGGCAGCAACTCTACAGCTGCGACACTGTGCTGTCCCGATTTTTCCACAAGAATTAACGCTAACTTTTCATGCCACTAAATCTGGTTATCCTTGCCACGAGCACAAGGATTTTTTCTGGTTGTTCATTCAAGTAGAACTGGAACCCATCATGTTGAATAGCTATGTTTGAACTTAGACGATTCATGGACTCTGCAAAATTTCTCTTCATTCTTTGGAAATGAACATTGCTATCAATTTTTTTAATTAAGCAATGAAGAGTTATTAATTCAAGAACACGATACATGCATACATTTGCAGTATTCTTACAGCCAAAGTAATTGAAGATTATGTTTGTAAGAACTTAAAAGTAGTTTCACTGCCAAGTACCAACTATTAAAGGAATCTGAGGAGTTACAACAGCTGCTGGGATGTCTGCTTACATGCTTTCATCTGGGTGGGGTATAAAGCCTGGATGTTTTACCTCCTCCGCTTTCTTTGCTTGGCCCATCCTCGACTCTTGTTCAAAGTTTGAGGAAGGGGATGAAGGCAGCACAATACGGAGATTGCCCCAGTAAGTTGTCAGGGCTAGGTGAGTTGTCACCTAGGGACAGTGCTGGAGTTAGGGAGGATTTTCTCTACCTTGAGAATCTGGGAGAGCAGCCATTATGCTGGAGAAAAAAAAATCAACTTTAAAAAACCATCAGGACAATAGACAATAGATGCAGGAGGAGGCCATTCGGCCCTTCGAGCCAGCACCGCCATTCAATGTGATCATGGCTGATCATTCTCAATCAGTACCCCGTTCCTGCCTTCTCCCCATACCCCCTGACTCCTCTATCCTTAAGAGCTCTATCTCGCTCTCTCTTGAATGCATTCAGAGAATTGGCCTCCACTGCCTTCTGAGGCAGAGAATTCCACAGATTCACAACTCTCTGACTGAAAAAGTTTTTCCTCATCTCAGTTCTAAATGGCCTACCCCTTATTCTTAAACTGTGGCCCCTTGTGGAAAAAGTGGAAGAGTGTTGTTTTTTTCTGTGAGTTCAGTGTTTTGTTAATTGAGGAGACACTTAATTGTTCAGTGTTTTGCTAATTGGATCGAAGCAGGTGTCCAGTTGGCTCAGTTAGAGGCAGAGTGGCAAATATGAAGAAGGCAAGGTCTATTGGAGCGACCTGTTGGGAGTGGTCGGCTTGAGGTGAAGTGCAATCTTGAGGAAAAGGCCCACTTGAGGCTTTGGCTCGAGAGGCTTCAGAGAGAAGGGCTGAGGACAGAAGTGCTGACGAGACACTGGAGTTTAGAAGGTTGAGAGGGGATCTTATAGAAACATATACAATTATAAAAGGACTGGACAAGCTAGATGCAGGAAAAATGTTCCCAATGTTGGGCGAGTCCAGAACCAGGGACCACAGTCTTAGAATAAAGGAGAGGCCATTAAAAACTGAGGTGAGAAAAAACTTTTTCACCCAGAGAGTTGTGAATTTGTGGAATTCTCTGCCACAGAGGGCAGTGGAGGCCGAATCACTGGATGGATTTAAGAGAGAGTTAGATAGAGCTCTAGGGACTAGTGGAGTCAAGGGATATGGGGAGAAGGCAGGCACGGGTTACTGATTGTAGATGATCAGCCATGGTCACAATGAATGGCGGTGCTGGCTCCAAGGGCCAAATGGCCTCCTCCTGCACCTATTTTCTATGTTTCTATGTTTCTATGTGTCAAGCCCAGAGCAGAGCAGCAGCAAGCGGGAAGCATAAAAAGCAGGTGACGACACACTAGGGAGGCCTGCTGGATCACGCGATGTGCTGCAGCTGCTTGATGTGGGAGATGGTGGACCCCTTGGTGAATCCCGGTCACCACATCTGCACCAAGTGCTGGCTGATTGAAGATCTCAGACTGAAAGTTCTGACGACCAGGAGTCTGAGCTCCAACCGCTGTGGCACATCAGGGATGGGGAGAGTCACCTGGACGCTGTGTTTCTGGAGGCAGTCACACCTGTTAGTGCAACTGCTCCCAACGTGGTCCGTGGTCAGGAGGAGGATGTGACTGCTAGTGAGGCTGGCAGGGGAACTGAGGTAAGGACCATGTTAGAGGAGCCTCAGCCCTTGAGCTTGTCAGGCAGGTGTGAGATGCTTGCTCCCTGTGCACACAAGTGTGGGGGCTGTTGGAAGGATGAGCAACCTGACCCGGGCACCGTGGTTCAGGGGGCCATTTAAGAGGGGAGAGAGAAGGAAAACTTTGTTGTCATTGGGGATGGTATAGTTAGGGGCATTGACACTGTTCCCTGTCATGAGGATCGAGAGTCCCGAAGGCTGTGTTGCCTGCCTGGTGCCCAGGTTCAGGACATCTCGTCTGACCTGCGGAGGAACTTGGAGTGGGAGGGGAATGATCCAGTCGTCGTGGTCCATGTGGGTATCAATGGCATTGGTAGAACAAGGAAAGAGGTTCTGCTAAGAGAATTTGAACAGCTAGGCACCAAATTGAAAAGCAGAACCAAAGAGGTGATAATCTCTGGATTGCTACCAGAGCCGCATGCAAATTGGCATAGGGTTGAGAAGATTAAAGAGTTGAATGCGTGGCTCAAAGATTGGTGTGGAAGAAGTGGATTTGAATTCGTGGGACAGTATTGGGGAAGGAGGAGGCTATTCCGATGGTTCGGATTCCACTTGAACCCGGGCTGGGACCAGGGTCCTGGCAAACTTCAAACCCAGATCAGGCTTTAAACTAATTAGTAGGGGATGTGGGTGAACAAATTGGAAATGTATAGATGAGGTTAAATGGAAGGAGAGTTCAGGAGAGGTTACTGAAGTCTCCAGAAATAACAGGACAGAAGGTTTAAGAAGGGATAAGAGACAAAACCGGGACCAATGTGAGAAGAGGGATGGTGAATACCAGTCTAAGGATGTTATATTTGAATGCTTGTCGTATAAGGAACAAAGTGGCTGAGCTTACAGCACAGTTAGAACTTGGTAGGCATGACGTTGTGGACATTACAGGGATGTGGCTGAGAGAGGATTGCAGCTGGGAGCTGAATATCCAAGGTTACAGGTCCTATCAAAAAGACAGACAGGTGGGTAGAGGGGGTGGGGTAGCTCTGGTGATAAGGAATGAAATTCAGTCCTTCGCAAGGGGTGACATAGGATCAGAAGATGTAGAGTCCTTGTGGGTGGAGCCGAGAAACTGCAGGGGTAAAAAGACCCTGATGGGAGTTATTTACAGGCCTACAAACAGCAGGGTAGGGTACAAATTACATCAGGAGATACAATCGGCATGTAAGAAAGGCCATGCTACGGTGGTCATGGGGGATTTCAATATGCAGGTAGACTGGTAAAATCAAGTTGGTACTGGACGCTAAGAATGGGAATTTGGAGAGTGCCTACGAGATGGTTTCTTAGTGCAGCTTGTAGTGGAGCCTACCTGAGAAACGGCAATTCTGGATTTGGTAATGTGGAATGAACCAGATTTGATTTGGGAGCTTAAGGTAAAGGAACCACTAGGAGGTAGTGACCATCTATATACTAAAACTCTCGTTTGTTATCTTGTTTGTGACTGAACTTCAGCCAAAACGGTACACGATAGCGCGACAATTTTAGGCCCACCTTACTCACCATTGTCACTTTAGTGATAATGCAAGTAGTTTTATTGAAATCGGTGTTATATTTTTTAAGTTATTCACATTTTAAAGTTTAAAAGGAGGGGAGGGGGAGGGGAAGAGGGAGGAGAGAGGGAAGGGAGGAGAAGGGAGAGGGGAGGGGGGGTTGAGGAGACAGGGGAGGGGGGAAGGGGGGAAGGACAGGGTGGTGCACCATTGCAGGAGAGGTTTGGGCCCAACGTGTCCACTTGGTCTAGTAATTTGATAAAATTGAACCTGCGGTTTGAGAGTGAGAAGATGAAATCGGATATGCCTGTATTTCTGTTGAGTAAAGGTGACTACGGAGGCATGAGGGAGGAGCTGGCTAAGGTTGACTGGAAAGGGATCCTAGCAGGTATGATGGTGGAACAGCAATGGCAGGAATTTCTGGGAACAATTCGGAAGACGCAGAATATTTTCATTCCAAAGAGGAAGAAAGATTCTAACGGGAGAATGAGGCAAATGTGGCTGACAAGGGAGGTCAAAGACAGCATAAAACTAAAAGAGAAGGCATATAACATTGGAAAATTTAGTTGGAAGCTGGAGGATTGGGCAGCTTTTAAAAAACAATAGAAGGTAACGAAAAAGCAATAGGAGAGTAAAGGTGAAATATGAGAGTAAGCTAGCCAATAATATAAAGGAGGACAATAGACAATAGGTGCAGGAGGAGGCCATTCGGCCCTTCGAGCCAGCACCGCCATTCAATGTGATCATGGCTGATCATTCTCAATCAGTACCCCGTTCCTGCCTTCTCCCCATACCCCCTGACTCCGCTATCCTTAAGAGCTCTATCTAGCTCTCTCTTGAATGCATTTAGAGAATTGGCCTCCTCTCCCTTCTGAGGCAGAGAATTCCACAGATTCACAACTCTCTGACTGAAAAAGGTTTTCCTCATCTCTGTTCTAAATGGCCTACCCCTTATTCTTAAACTGTGGCCCCTGGTTCTGGACTCCCCCAATATTGGGAACATGTTTCCTGCCTCTAACGTGTCCAACCCCTTAATAATCTTATACGTTTCGATAAGATCCCCTCTCATCCTTCTAAATTCCAGTGTATACAAGCCTAGTCGCTCCAGTCTTTCAACATATGACAGTCCCGCCATTCCGGGTGAACCATAAAACATTTATTAAACCCGTGCAGAGTGAGCAGCACACCTGTGCGTTGAGTGAGCAGCACACCTGTGCATTCCTCCTCCAGCTAACAGACTAACAGACTAACAACTAACCGAACAAGCAACTAACTAACTATGTCAGTGACTCCAGTCCTACCTAAACCCTGGACTGGATTACAAAGTGGAATGTGTACCATGCATAGGATATGTGGTGAAGGTTATAGAGACAGATATAAATATGGTTGATCTACATTCTTCCTCTTCAAGAAGCAGATCACAATTAAACAAACATTGGGTGGAGTATATGGGGAAACACCAATGTAGGGGGAGGGCACTTTATGTTGTGTACTGTGCACCGAGACCTGCGAGTGAGAAGACAGCTCACCGACAATTCAAACACGGCCCTTGCACTAGTCATTGTACTTGGGGTTCGGCTTGCAGAGGTGGCCTGTGTTCGTACGGTACCAGCCGCCACCTTCCCTCACCGAGGATTGGACTGGAGCAGGGAGCGACACAGCGGGTCTGGTCGGTGGTGAGGATGGAGACCGCGGCAGCCAATAGGGCACTGTTAATCAGTCTGTAAAGGTCGGGAAGTTGGAGAGAGGACGGCCGTTGGCTGAAAGTAAGTGAGTGGCAATTACAGTGTAATAAGTCAGTTAGAAGAGAATACGTGGATTGGTTGATCATTTAAGTGAGAAGTCTGGTAAATTGGACAATCAGGCAATTTAATTGGTGATATAAGCAAGACTTGCAAAAGGGTGCAGCCCAGTGAGAAAAGTGCGAGTCTTTGGCTGCGAGTCTTTGGCTGCGAGTCTTTGGCTGCGAGTCTTTGGCTGCGAGTCTTTGGCTGCGAGTCTTTGGCGAGGAGGCTGAGGTGAGGAGGTGACAATTGTTTTAAGCCTGAACTGTTTATAGACACAAGGTAATGGCAGAAAAGTTGGTGCAGTGTGTTTCCTGCAGGATGTGGGAAGATAGGGACGTCACTGGAGCTTCTGGGAGCTACACCTGCAAGAACTGTGTCCAGGTGCAGCTCCTGAAGGGACGTGTGGTGGAGTTGGAGAGGCAGTTGGATGACCTCAGGGCCATCCGGGAATGCGAGAGTTTCCTCGACAGGACCTATTGTGAGGCTGTCACGCCAAGGGTCCAGGTCGAGCGAAGGTGGGAGACTGTTTCAGGGGGGAGTGGACGTGGACTACAGGAGACCCCAGTGGCTGTGCCTATTGCAAATAGGTATACCCTCTTGGGAACTGTCGGGGCAGAAGACGTTTCCAGTCCGAGTGGCGGACCTGTTGGCAAGGATACTCGACAGGGGTGACCGAAGTCAGGAAGAGCCGTAGTGGTGGGTGACTCCATCTTCCGAGGGACGGACAGAAGATTCTGTGGCAGCAGGAGGGACTTGAGGATGGTCTGTTGCCTCCCTGGTGCCAGGGTTCAGCACATCACGGACCTGCTTCAGAAAATCCTAGTGAGGGAAGGCGATCAACCTGAAGGTGTTGTGCATGTGGGCACGAATGACGTCGGGCGGAAGAGGAAGGAGGTGCTACAGCGGGAGTTTAGAGAGTTAGGAAAAAGACTGAGAAGTAGGACGTCGAAGGTGGTTATCTCTGGACTGCTACCGGTACCTCGTGCTGGTGAGGCCAGGAACAGAGAGATAGAGGGTATGAATTTATGGCTGAGGGGCTGGTGCAGAGAGCAGGGATTTAGATTTCTGGACCACTGGGATCTCTTCTGGGCTAGGGGTGACTTGTACAAAAGGGACGGGTTACATCTTAACAGCAGGGGGACAAACATTCTGGCAGGCAGGTTTGCTAGTGCTACAAGTGTGGCTTTAAACTAAGTAGTGGGGGGGAGGGGTTAACAAATTGTGAATATGAAGATGAGGTAAAAGGGAATACAGGCGATATTGCAGAAGACTCTCGGAAGAATGGGAACAGAAGTTCTAGAGGGGAAAAGAGATTAAGGGCAGGGCCATTTGTGACCGATGTGAGAGGGGAGGTAAATACAAAAGTTAAAGTGTTGTACTTAAATGCGCGTAGTATAAAAAATAGAGTGGATGAGCTTGAGGCTCAGTTAGTCATGGGCAAGTATGATGTTGTAGGGATCACTGAGACATGGCTACAAGAGGACCAGGGCTGGGAACTGAATATTCAGGGGTACACAACGTATAGAAAAGACAGACAGGTGGGCAGAGGGGGTGGTGTTGCTCTGCTGGTAAGGAATGATATTCATTCCCTTGCAAGGGGTGACATAGAATCAGGAGATGTTGAATCAGTATGGATAGAAATGAGAAATTGTAAGGGTAAAAAGACCCTAATGGGAGTTATCTATAGGCCCCCAAACAGTAGCCTCGACATAGGGTGCAAGTTGAATCAGGAGATAAAATTGGCGTGTCACAAATGTAATGCTACGGTGGTTATGGGAGATTTCAACATGCAGGTAGACTGGGAAAATCAGGTTGGAAATGGACCCCAGGAAAGAGAGTTTGTAGAGTGCCTTCGAGATGGATTCTTAGAACAGCTTGTACTGGAGCCTACCAGGGAGAAGGCAATTCTGGATTTAGTGTTGTGTAATGATCCTGATCTGATAAGAGGACTAGAGGTAAAAGAGCCATTAGGAGGCAGTGATCACAACATGATAAGTTTTACTCTGCAAATGGAAAGGCAGAAGGGAAAATTGGAAGTGTCAGTATTACAGTATAGCAAAGGGGATTACAGAGGCATGAGGAAGGAGCTGGCCAAAATTGACTGGAAGGAGGCCCTAGCAGGGAAGACGGTAGAACAGCAATGGCAGGTGTTCCTGGGAATAATGCAGAGGTTGCAGGATCAATTTATCCCAAAGAGGCGGAAAGACTCTAAGGGGAGTAAGAGACACCTGTGGCTGACAAGGGAAGTCAAGGACAGCATAAAAATTAAGGAGAGGAAGTATAACATAGCAAAGAAGAGTGGGAAGACAGAGGATTGGGACTCTTTTAAAGAGCAACAAAAGTTAACTAAAAAGGCAATACGGGGAGAAAAGATGAGGTGCAAGGGTAAACTAGCCAATAATATAAAGGAAGATAGCAAAAGTTTTTTTAGGTACGTGAAGAGGAAAAAAATAGTCAAGGCAAATGTGGGTCCCTTGAAGACAGAAGCAGGGGAATTTATTATGTGGAACAAAGAAATGGCAGACGAGTTAAACCGTTACTTTGGATCTGTCTTCACTGAGGAAGATACACACAATCTCCCAAATGTTCTAGGGGCCGGAGAACCTAGGGTGATGGAGGAACTGAAGGAAATCCACATTAGGCAGGAAATGGTTTTGGGTAGACTGATGGGACTGAAGGCTGATAAATCCCCAGGGCCTGATGGTCTGCATCCCAGGGTACTTAAGGAGGTGGCTCTAGAAATAGTGGAAGCATTGGAGATCATTTTTCAATGTTCTATAGATTCAGGATCAGTTTCTGAGGATTGGAGGATAGCAAATGTTATCCCACTTTTTAAGAAAGGAGGGAGAGAGAAAACGGGTAATTATAGACCAGTTAGTCTGACATCAGTGGTGGGGAAGATGCTGGAGTCAATTATAAAAGACGAAATTGCTGAGCATTTGGATAGCATTAACAGGATCATTCCGAATCAGCATGGATTTACGAAGGGGAAATCATGCTTGACAAATCTACTGGAATTTTTTGAGGATGTAACTAGGAAAATTGACAGGGGAGAGTCAGTGGATGTGGTGTACCTCGACTTTCAGAAAGCCTTCGACAAGGTCCCACATAGAAGATTAGTGGGCAAAATTAGAGCACATGGTATTGGGGTTAGGGTACTGACATGGGTAGAAAATTGGTTGACAGACAGAAAGCAAAGAGTGGGGATAAATGGGTCCCTTTCGGAATGGCAGGCAGTGACCAGTGGGGTACCGCTAGGTTCGGTGCTGGGACCCCAGCTATTTACGATATACATTAATGACTTAGATGAAGGGATTAAAAGTACCATTAGCAAATTTGCAGATGATACTAAGCTGGGGGGTAGTGTGAATTGTGAGGAAGATGCAATAAGGCTGCAGGGTGACTTGGACAGGTTGTGTGAGTGGGCGGATACATGGCAGATGCAGTTTAATGTAGATAAGTGTGAGGTTATTCACTTTGGAAGTAAGAATAGAAAGGCAGATTATTATCTGAATGGTGTCAAGTTAGGAAGAGGGGATGTTCAACGAGATCTGGGTGTCCTAGTGCATCAGTCACTGAAAGGAAGCATGCAGGTACAGCAGGCAGTGAAGAAAGCCAATGGAATGTTGGCCTTCATAACAAGAGGAGTTGAGTATAGGAGCAAAGAGGTCCTTCTACAGTTGTACCGGGCTCTAGTGAGACCGCACCTGGAGTACTGTGTGCAGTTTTGGTCTCCAAATTTGAGGAAGGATATTCTTGCTATTGAGGGCGTGCCGGGTAGGTTTACTAGGTTAATTCCCGGAATGGCGGGACTGTCGTATGTTGAAAGGCTGGAGCAATTAGGCTTGTATACACTGGAATTTAGAAGGATGAGGGGGGATCTTATTGAAACATATAAGATAATTAGGGGATTGGACACATTAGAGGCAGGAAACATGTTCCCAATGTTGAGGGAGTCCAGAACAAGGGGCCACAGTTTAAGAATAAGGGGTAGGCCATTTAGAACGGAGATGAGGAAGAACTTTTTCAGTCAGAGAGTGGTGAAGGTGTGGAATTCTCTGCCTCAGAAGGCAGTGGAGGCCAGTTCGTTGGATGCTTTCAAGAGAGAGCTGGATAGAGCTCTTAAGGACAGCGGAGTGAGGGGGTATGGGGAGAAGGCAGGAACGGGGTACTGATTGAGAGTGATCAGCCATGATCACATTGAATGGCGGTGCTGGCTCGAAGGGCTGAATGGCCTACTCCTGCACCTATTGTCTATTGTCAGCCGGGGAGGCGAAGCAGCAGGTGAGGCACCTGGACCGGGGTCAGCAGGCAGTTGTGGGACCGTGGGGCAAGAACCGTTGGGCCGTGGGGGAGACACAGTGGTGTAGTCAGGATAGTGTCGAGGCGGCACTGGCTCATTGACCGGCAAAGGTGTTGCTGGGTACGTCTGTAGGTGCCATCACCAACACAGACCAGGTAAGAGCGCGGCTCAGGAGTAGGTCCTTGAATGACTCCCAGCCGGTCGTACCCTTTTGGCGTTTGCAAGCGGACAACCTGGCCTTTGTTTGCTGGTAGAAGCGGTGTGCTAGACTTGTCACAGTATTTTCTCTGAGTGTCACGGTGTTGTTGGAGTTGTGTCTGGACCGCCAGAGGGGCACGAACCTGAGGATGTAGCATCTGCTTGGCTACAGGTAGGGTAGTGCGAGTCTGCCTGGACATAAGGCGCTGGGCAGGGGAGCCCAGAATCCAATCACGAGAGATGTTTAGTAAATTGAGCAGGTCGAGATAAGACGTCGGAACCGGCCCGATGTGATCGGTCCATCACTTGTCTGGCACTTCTCACCGCACCTTCAGCCAAACCGTTGGACTGCGGGTAGTCTGGGCTGCTGGTGATGTGGCGAAAATCCCAATGTTTAGCGAAGTTTTTGAAGTGCTGGCTAGTGAATTGGCTGCCATTGTCGGAGAGAAGATGGACGGGAGCCATGTGGACTGAAAAGTGGCGTGCCAGCTTCTCAACAACCACGGCCGAGGTGGGACTGCGGAGTAGGTCGATTTCCAACCAACCAGCGGTAGAGTTGCTGCCTTACAGCGAATGCAGCGCCGGAGACTCAGGTTCGATCTTGACTACGGGCGCCGTCTGTACGGAGTTCGTACGTTCTCCCCGTGACCTGCATGGGTTTTCTCCGAGATCTTCGGTTTCCTCCCACACTCCAAAGACGTACAGGTATGTAAGTTAATTGACTGGGTAAATGTAAAAATTGTCCCTGTTGCTTGAGCGCGTCAAACGCCCTCTGATGGTGTTCGTGCCTGGACCAGGCTGTATCTTTGTGGGTCAGTTGCCTTGGCAGGGCAGATAGTTCACTGAAGTTTGGGATGAACTTTCCCAAGTAGTTCACCATGCCAAGAAGCCGTTGTAATGCAGTCACGTCCGTGGGTACTGTTGTGATATTGCAGGGACTACTTTGTTGTATCACAAGGACTACTTTGTTTGCCTGTGTAGTAACATGTATATAAGAGAATTAGGTGATTAGGTGGTCACTCTGGTTCCAGGTGGCCATGGAATAAACAGCCTGGATTTAAGCTCCAGCATTCTAACCTTTTAAAC
Organism: Rhinoraja longicauda; assembly: GCF_053455715.1. Classification (NCBI taxonomy): domain Eukaryota; kingdom Metazoa; phylum Chordata; class Chondrichthyes; order Rajiformes; family Arhynchobatidae; genus Rhinoraja; species Rhinoraja longicauda. Next base: position 6,897,940 of record NC_135967.1, on the reverse strand, counting down.
ACGTGTACTTGTGGTCCGTCCAGAGTCATAACAAAGGTACAACAGATACCGGTCCACGAAGTACAATAGGTACTGGCAGCTCGTTAATAGCCATTGTTTTCGAGGGGTCAGGTTTGAGACCCTCGCTGGTGAATACGTGACCTACATAGTTCACTTCGTTGACCCTGAACCTGCATTTGTGTGGGTTGAGTTTCAGGTTGATTTCCCTGGCACGGTCCAGAACCAGCTTTACGTTTGCGTCGTGCTCACGAATGTTCTGTCCCGGCGACGAGGATGTCATCTACAATGATGGAACATGGGTATCCGGCGAACACCTGCTCCATGGTGCGTTGGTGCGACCTCACTGGCCGGGTTTATTCCAAATGGCATGCGTATAAATCTCTATCATCTGAAGGATGTGCCGAACGTGGTCCAGCGGAATCTGTCAGAAAGAGTTCTTTGCATCAAGAACTGAGAATACCGTAGCTTTTCCCAGGTGTGCCGCGACTTCTTCCTCCATTTAGAACGGAGATGAGGAAAAACTTTTTCAGTCAGAGAGTTGTGAATCTGTGGAATTCTCTGCCTCAGAAGGCAGTGGAGGCCAATTCTCTGAATGCATTCAAGAGAGAGCTAGATAGAGCTCTTAAGGATAGCGGAGTCAGGGGGTATGGGGAGAAGGCAGGAACGGGGTACTGATTGAGAATGATCAGCCATGATCACATTGAATGACGGTGCTGGCTCGAAGGGCCGAATGGCCTCCTCCTGCACCTATTGTCTATTGAGCGCACCGGGTGGTGTGGGGGTCTAATGGCAGTGTTTAAATCCTTGGGGATGTTGCAAATTCGTAGTTCGTCCTTGTTTTCCTTTGTTGCTACAACCATGGTCGAGACCCAGGCAGACGGATCATTGATAGGGGCAATCACACCCAGAGTTTCCATTCTGTTAAGTTCGTTCTGTACGCGGTCTCGCATGCCACGCGGGACCCGATACGGGACACAGACAACTGGCGTGACCTCTGAGTCAGTTACAATGGTGTACTTATGGGGGAGTTTGCCATGTTTGTTGTCAAAGAGGTCTTGGTACTGTGGGAGGAATTGTTGAACGGGACCCTGGCTGGGGGTGAGCTGGTGTACGGTGCTGCCGAAGGTGACCAAACCCAGGTCATGGCAGGCGTCAATGCCCAGCAGAGGGGTCGTGTTCCCACGGACGATGAAGACGTCCAGGTGGTAAACACATGAAGCCAGATGACATTGCAGTTCCACTCTCCCGACCGGGTGGACCTCTCCTCCCCCAAACGGGAGGAGCATGGCATTTGTTTTTCTAACAACCTCGGGTTTTCGAACTCTCTGGAAATCCGATAAGGACAATACATTACAGCGAGCCTCGGTGTCGATTTTAGCAATAATCTCAGCACTGTTGATCGCATGTTGTTGTAGGATCCTCATGTTTGCACAACGGGTCTGATAAGGAATGAATGTTGAGACTGCCAGTCTGGTACAGAGACGATTCTTCTTGTGCAGGTGCAGGACGATCCTGTAGAGCCACTTGAGGAAATGTGGGGTGAAGGACACGGAGAGATTGCTTTGTCCCGGCTTTATTCCCTCGAGAGCGGCAGTAACGAATAAAGTGGTTCTTTCTTTTACAATAGCGGCAGATTTTCCCGAAAGTGGGGCATGCAATGTCCTCTGTAAGACCCTGTTGTGGCTAGCGCAATGAATATACGCCCGACATCTTGTAAGAAGATTTTATTACTGATCCTTCACCAGGAAACTTCTAGAAGGTCCCCTGACCTCAGTCACAAGGCACAAGCCCATTGGCCCTAGAAGGTCACCTGACCTCAGTCACAAGGCACAAGCCCATTGGCCAGCTTCTGCTCTTGGCCTCAAGGGGGCACTGGCATTTACATTACATATACATCACAGGGCACATCTCACCAATCCCTGCATGGGAACCACCACAATTGGTGCAGTGAGTGATGATATTGGTGGTAGCTTTCCCGGATGCCACCGATGGCTGGCGGGGAAATCTGTCAAAGGCATTGATACTGAATGCGTAGTGGGGTCCGTAGAGACTTGGTGTGGGTGTCTGTTAACTCGGCCACCCGACATGCACGCTTGGCTTTAAGCAGAGTGAGCTCCTCGTCCCGGAATAACTCACCTCTCACCTTATCATTCAGGACGCCGTACACGAGTCTGCCACGGATGAAGTTGTGGCGTAGATCACCGAATTGGCATCTGCCAGCGATGTCCTTCAGAGCACTGATGTAGGAGTTCCACTGGCCTGCCTTCCTTCTGGTTCCGTGAAAAGAATCTGTGGTGCTCCACGACCGAGTTGGTTCACGGCTGACATAGCTGCCGGAACTTTCTAAGGAGACACACTGGGTGTCGGATAGATTCGGCAGGGAATAGATTCGGCAATGTTTCCTGTGCCATCGAGCCCAGCTGGTGCGTAGTGGAAATTCTGTGCCCGTAGAGTGGCTTCCGTGCCCCCCACGTTGAGGAGAATGGAAGCTTGTACATCAGCGGGTGCATCATTTAGATTTAGATTTAGAGATACAGCACAGAAACAGGTCCTTCGGCCCACCGGATCTGCGCCGCCCAGCGATCCCCGCAAACTAAAACTATCCTACACCCACTGTGGACAATTTTTACATTTGCCCAGCCAATTAACCTACATACCTGTGCGTCTTTGGAGTGTGGGAGGAAACCGAAGATCTTGGAGAAAACCCATGCAGGTCACGGGGAGAACGTACAAACTCCGTACAGACGATGCCCGTAGTCAGGATCGAACCTGAGTCTCCGGCGCTGCATTCGCTGTAAGGCAGCAACTCTACCGCTGCACCACCGACACCAGCCTGTTCATCATGGTGGATGAACGCTCTATATTCCACTTCAAAGATATGCCAACGTTCAGCGAGGTCCCCATCATACACTAATGGGTCGGGTTTGTGAAAAGCACCAGCCATTGCAGGAAAATGGTACCAAAAAAACCAAACCAAAATAAATTCAGGCAATCAAATGGAGAGTGGTCGAGAAACTTCTGACACCATGTTTTGTAATCAATCCATTACGAAGTATTGGGTGAACCATAAAACATTTATTAAACCCGTGCCAAGTGAGCAGCACACCTGTGCGTTCCTCCTCCAGCTAACAGACTAACAACTAACCGAACAAGCAACTAACGATGTCAGTGACTCCAGTCCTACCTAAACCCTGGACTGGAAGTGGAATGTGTACCATGCATAGGATATGTTGTGAAGGTTATATAGACAGAGATAAATATGGTTGAAAGAGTAAGAAAGAGTGGATGTTGGACTGCTGGAAAATGGCGCTGGAGAAGTGATAATGGGGAATAAAGAAATGGCAGATGAATTGAATAATTTTTTTTGCATCAGTCTTCACAGTGGAAGACACCAGCAACTTGCCTGAAATTCAAGAGAGTCAGGGGGTGGAGGTTAGTGGAATGGCTATTACTAAGGAGAAGGTGCTTGGGAAGCTGAAAGGTTTGAAGGTGGAGAAGTCACCTGGACCAGATGGACTGCACCCTAGGGTTCTGAAAGAGGTGGCTTTAGAGATTGTGGACGCATTAGTTGTGATCTTTCAAGAATCACTGGTGTCAGAGGTGGTTTCAGACGATTGGAGAATTGCAAACTTTACACCATTGTTCAAGAAGGGAGCGAAGCGGAAGAGTGGAAACTATAGGCCGGTTGGTTTGACTTCAGTGGCCGTTAAGATTTTAGAATTCATTATAATGGATGTGGTTTCTGAGTACTTCGAAGCACACGATAAAATCGGTCGGAAGCAGCATGGTTTTGTGAAAGGGAACGCTTGCCTGATGAACCTGTTGGGATTCCTTGAGGGAGTAAATAGCAGGAAAGGCAAAGGAGGGACAATGGATGTGGTTTACCTGGATTTTCAGAAGGCCTTTGATAAGGTGCAACACGTGAGGCTGCCAAAGAAGATGAGAGCCCATGGAATCAGATGCAGAGAAAGCAGGGACTCTGTAGAAGGACGGACATGATGGGAGAGTGGGCAGAGAAGTGGCAGATGGAATACAATGCATCAAAGTGTGGAGTCGTGCAGTTTGGTAGTAAGAATAAAGGGGTAGACTATTTTCTAAATGGGGAGAGAATCCAGAAATCTGAGGTGCAAAGGGACTTGGGGGTGCTGATGCAGGATTCCCAAAAAGTTAATTTGCAAGTCAAATCAGTAGTAAGGAAGGGCAAATGCAGTACTACCATTTATTTCGAGAGGGCTAGAATACAAAACAGGGTCGTAATGCTGAGGCTTTAGAAAGCACTGGTCAGGCCGCAATTGGAGTATTGCGAGCAGTTTTGGGCCCCATATCTGAGGAAGGATGTGCTGGCATTGGAGAGGGTTCAGAGGAGGTTTACAAGAATGATCCCAGGCATGATTGGGTTAACATATGATGAGCATTTGAAGGCACTATGTCTGTACTTGCTGGAGTTCAGAAGGATAAGAGGGGACCTCTTTGAAACTTACCAAATAGTGAAAGGCCTGGGTAGAGTGAATGTGGAGAGGATGTTTCCACCAGTGGGAGAGTCTAGGACCAGAGACCACAGCCTCAGAATAAAAGGACGGACCTTTAGAAAGGAGGTGAGGAGGAATTTCTTCACAGTCAGATGGTGGCGAATCTGTAGAATTCTGCCGCAGAAGGCTGTGAAGGCCAAGTCAACAGGTATTTTTAAGGTGCAGAATGGCAGATTCTTGATTAGTACGGGTGTCAGAGGTTATGTGGAGAAGGCAGGAGAATGGGGTTAGGAGGGAGAGGTAGAGGTAGATCATCCATGATTGAATTATGCTGATGGGCCGAATGGCTTAATTCTGCTCCTTGAACTTATGAGCAATACCAGAAGCAGGGGAGGCTTAAAGCACCCTTGGAAAACTAAGACAGTATGAACACAATCTTCCCCTGGCCCGATACCCCTTTACTGCCACCAATTTTAGGGCCAACTTCGCAACAGTGATTCGGAGCTGATCATTGATTAAGAATGCAACGAGAAGGCATTTATTCTCTCGGGGAGCTGAATTTTTGGAATTATTTACTTCAGAGAACTGTGCAGGCTGACTCATAAAGTAATTCCAAGCTCGAGACTACAGAGCAGCCAAAGGTTGTGGAGATCGGGAGAAAGCAGATTGAACCCACAGTTTAGATAAACCGTTAATTTATTGAGTGATGGAGCAAGTTGGAGGGATTGTTCAGTCTATTCCTGTTACTACCTTTTATGCTATTGTAAGCCTGGAACAGTTTGGGCAATGCATGTGTCTGCAGTTTAAATAGCATGTGATTCTAAAGATGTCGCTGAATTGTGATGTGGTCATTAGTTTGAGCCTGAAGATGTGTGCAGTGAAGTTACACACAGATTGCAACTACTTTAGATTTAGATTTAGAGATACAGCACGGAAACAGGCCCTTCGGCCCACCGAGTCCGCGCCGCCCAGCGATCCCCGCACATTAACACTATCCTACACACACTAGGGACAATTTTTTTTTAACATTTACCCAGTCAATTAACCTACATACCTGTACGTCTTTGGAGTGTGGGAGGAAACCGAAAATCTCGGAGAAAACCCACGAGGGTCACGGGGAGAACGTACAAACTCCGTACAGACGGCGCCCATAGTCAGGATCGAACCTGAGTCTCCGGCGCTGCATTCGCTGTAAGGCAGCAACTCTTCCGCTGCGCCACCGTGCCGCTCTAAACTAGTCCGAAGAAGGGTGCTAACCTGAAATGTCATCAGGTTATCCTCTCCACACGATCTTGCCTGCCTGACCTGTTCAGTTCCTGCAGCACTGTTTTTTTTCCCTCATGATTCCAGCATCTGCAGTCTTTTGGGTCCACAAAACCCCTAGTCCTGCACATTGAACTGCTACTGCCTGCTCCTTTCCACGAGGCAAGGGCAATGGGATTAATTAATTGTTCGCATCCGCTTCAGGGAGATTTGTTTAAATCTTTTGAGATTTTTGGATGACCTCTTTATTCTATCGAGATTTGAAAACTGCCCCTCTCCTGGCATTTTTCTACCAGCGAATGTTATTTTCAACAGAATAGTTTGCCAATTTCTTATCTCTTGGAAAGTTGCCTTCTATGAAATAGAAGAACTGATGGTCGGATACAAACTAATCCCATCATAATGTTTGTATATACATACAATTTCTGCGTAAAAGTTCCTGACAAGCATGTTATCTGGGAAGCGATACCAATAAACTTTACAACATCTATTAAGATAGACTTGGTAAAAGACTTTGGCAGTTAATAGAGAGAACTAAAATTAGAAAAATATGTTGCTTTTGTCACAGTTATGTATGCAGTGCATTAGTCATAAAAAAAAAACCAATTTGGCTTTCTAATGACCCATGGGGAAAGAATTATATCAACGTTGCATCAATCACTGAGTCGCACAAAGGAAACAGAAACTTTGGCCCATCAAGTGTGCACTAGCCATCGCACACCATTAAAATGAATCCCATTTTACTCTGCTCGCATTCCCATCAACGCCTCCCCCCTTCTGCCATACTCCACCACTCACCTGCACACTCCGGAGGCAATGTACAAATGGCCAACTAACCCAACAATCTGCTCATCGTTGGGTTAGGGGAAGGATCTGACTATCCAGAGGAAGCCCTTGCAGCCACAGAGAGAGCATGCAAACTCCACACGGACAGGAGTTGAGATCAGAATAGCACCCCGGTTACTGGGAGCGGCTCTATTAGCTGCACACCCGTGCCATCCAAAGGTTTTGCATGTTAACAGCGCCTGATGCATTGAAAGATATTTTGCAATTAAGTTGTGACATCATCTACTCCAGTTGTGGGCAAGCAGAGTCATAGAGGCATGGAGTTATACAGCACAAAAACTGGCCCTTCGGCCCAACTTATCCATACTAATGAGGTTTTATATCTGATCTCGTCCTATTTGACTACCCTTGGCCCATATCCCTCTAAACGTTCCCTATCTACATACCTATCGAAATGTCTTTTAAACAACAGCTTCCTCTGACAACTCTGTGTAAAGAATTTGGCCAACAGGGATTTTGTAAATCCATTAAATCTCTCATTAAGGATGTGCATCAAATGTTGGCTTTCACTGGCATTTCTCATACCTTGAATACATTTTGAAACAATTACTCAAGGCTTCAGCAATGTTATGTCCAGGGACATGATTTCCCTTGGATAAGGAAAGCCGCGAGTTCTTACATTCACCTTGCCTTTATCAATAGACAGTGGAATTCTCTGCCTCAGAAGGCAGTGGAGGCCAATTCTCTGGATGCTTTCAAGAGAGAGGTAGATAGAGCTCAGGGGGTATGGGGAGAAGGCAGGAACGGGGTACTGATTGTGAATGATCAGCCATGATCACATTGAATGGCGGTGCTAGCTCGAAGGGCCGAATGGCTTACTTCTGCACCTATTGTCAATTGCCTATTGTAATAGACAACCAGTGTGGTTGTGGCAATCCAGCCGCAATAACACAGGGCTCGTGTGTTGCAGTCACAACTATGGCTCATTATTAAGGGACCAACTTTAATCTTTTATTTAAAAATAATCCGAACAAGTAAAAATCAAAGTATTCTTTGTCTGACCAAATAATTTCATGAGAAACTCTGCAACATTATTCTCCACGCTACCCCTCCATTTTTATAATTGAACCTTGCAGACTGAGTCGATTGGCTGGAAGCGTTCGTGGGGAGACGTGTGTGGATCGAGGCATTGGTGAAGTGGGCCACTGGTGGCCCCTACAGCAGCCTAGGGCTTGATTAGATCAGGCACCATTCCAAGTGGCCGAGCACGTGGTTTGGGTGCGGCTTGCCGTGGCATGCAGCGATGGAGGACACCAACAATATCGTCTGGCCAGGCCGACCCTACAACTTTGACCTAGTGCCAACGCCACGACAACGTGCCTTTAATGGCCAAGTTAAGACTACATTTTTAACAACTTTGGACTTGAATCGTATAAAATGATGCCGGTAAAGTGATGACTCTTGCGTATTGTCTCAGTGTAATCTCTACACAATGGTCAATGGTGATTTATTACCACATGTGCAAAAGCACAGTGAAATTCTTTTACTTGCATGTAGTTCAGTCAAGTACTGCCATACCATATCCAATTCGCAAATTGTTCAGGAATAGTTCACTGAGACCGCATGCAAGAGGCACCATGTACTTAAGTATGATTGTGTCTGTGCATAGTAAGATCTTTACTGAACTGTACATAAAATATGAATTTCACTGTACCTAGAACATATCACAGTTTAGTACCGTTGTATATTCCCATTGATGCATGTGACTTTTCTTAATGTGAAGATGGAAGACTGCATTGGAATTGTTGCCTGAACTTCCCTCTTGACTCAGAGAACTATGTATTACCATTGGCATCCTGATCATTACTTACCCCTCTGCTGATGCCACTAACAACACTTTATTCTGATTATTTTATTCGTGGAAACTGGACAAAAAAATCATTGCTGTATTTTTCACATCGTGGCAGCGATTAGCCTCCGATAGACTTCAATGTGTGTTGTTCTGGAATAGTAGGGGAATCAAGATGCAGAGGGGGGTGGTTCTGGGACGCCAGAACGCACCGCTGAGCCTACTGGAGACGTCGTGGGCCCAGTCAGCGAAACGTCGATGAAAGTAGGTGCCCACTTGATAGCCCCAATGACGTGTCTGCCCAGCCTTTCTCAACATCGTAGGAGCGTAGGTGAGTGAATAAGCCTCCCATCATCAACGGGAGCAAGTTAACATTTGGCACTTTGGATTTTTAACATCTTGTCCTGTGTATTTGGAAACATAAGGTGAGAGGAGAAAGATTGAATGGGAATATGAGGGGCAACCTTATCACACAGAAAGTGGTGGATTCATGGAACGAGCTGCCAGAGGAGGTACTTGAGGCAGGTACTACAACAACATTAACAAGACATTTGAGCAGGTACATCGCTGGGAAATATGTGACAGTAGACAATAGACAATAGGTGCAGGAGGAGGCCATTCGGCCCTTTGAGCCAGCACCACCATTCAATGTGATCATGGCTGATCATTCTCAATCAGTACCCCGTTCCTGCCTTCTCCCCATACCCCCTGACTCTGCTATCCTTAAGAGCTCTATCTAGCTCTCTCTTGAATGCATTCAGAGAATTGGCCTCCACTGTCTTCTGAGGCAGAGAATTCCACCGATTCACAACTCTCTGACTGAAAAGGTTTTTCCTCATCTCAGTTCTAAATGGCCTACCCCTTATTCTTAAACTGTGGCCCCTGGTTCTGCACTCCCCCAACATTGGGAACATGTTTCCTGCCTCTAACGTGTCCAACCCCTTAATAATCTTATATGTTTCGATAAGATCCCCTCTCATCCTTTTATATTCCAGTGTATACAAGCCTAGTCGCTCCAGTCTTTCAACATATGACAGTCCCGCCATTCCGGGAATTAACCTAGTAAACCTACGCTGCACGCCCTCAATAGCAAGAATGTGGAGGGATATGAGCCGAATGCAGGAGGTGTGTCTAGTGTAGATGCAGTGTGGGCAAGTTGGGCCGAAGGGCCTGTTTATGTGCTGTATGGCTCTACATCCTAATGTTTTCAAAGACAGTGTTTAAATACAGGCTTTTTTTCTAAAATGATACATCGAGTATGAGCATGACTACATGATCACCCTAATCCAGAAGGTCACTACAATTTGATACAAAGAAAGGTTAATTTATTAAATTTAATAAGCCACTAAATAATGTTATTATAATGGATGCAGTTATGCCTCACAGCAATGATCCCTGTCCTGTTCTCATTCTCATCAGTAACATGATAGATCCACGTCTCAGAGAAGTAGGGTGGAGTAAAAAAAAATTGCTGGCACATTTTCATTAATTGTCAGGCAAAAGTACTGTTTGTCAAGATGTAATCACAGTGATACAGTTGTTTCTCTGTAAACTACACAGTGATGATACATGATATAGGGCCATTGGTGCATTGTTGAAAGACTATTTGCTCCATCACAGTTGGTGGCGTGTCTCTGCTGATTTTTTACAGGGCCATTGTTACTGATTACTTCTTATCGATGCCAAACTGCTGTCTACTGTGCAATAATAACTATGTTTTAATTTTTCCAAATCTACGGCCAGCAGTGAACACATTTATTGCCGTTTTCTGGCCTCTTTGGGAAATTGGTAATGGTAGTCTTAATTTTGCATCTCAACAGTCCTCTTGTCTTTGACTTAGATTGAAGGGGTATAGTAGCAGAGTGGTTACATTACTAGGTTAGTAATCCAGATGAATTATCTACAAATCCTGCAATATTGGTACAACTCCCTCCCAAGGAATTTAAATTCCAGTTAGCTTTCATTATTGCCACACTGTAATAGTAAATGGCAACTACCTGACTGTTGTAAAAACCCAGGCATTTATTTATAAAATGCTAGATTAACTCAGCAGGTCAGGCAGCATCTCGGGAGAGAAGGAATGGGTGATGTTTCGGGTCGAGACCCTTCTTCAGACTGATGTCAGGGGGGCGGGACAAAGGAAGGATATAGGTGGAGACAGGAAGATAGAGGGAGATCTGGGAAGGAGGAGGGGACGGGAGGGACAGAGGAACTATCTAAAGTTGGAGAAGTCGATGTTCATACCACTGGGCTGCAAACTGCCCAGGCGAAATATGAGGTGCTGTTCCTCCAATTTCCGGTGGGCCTCACTGTGGCACTGGAGGAGGCCCATGACAGAAAGGTCAGACTGGGAATGGGAGGGGGAGTTGAAGTGCTCGGCCACCGGGAGATCAGTTTGGTTAATGCGGACTGAGCGCAGGTGTTCAGCGAAGCGATCGCCGAGCCTGCGCTTGGTTTCGCCGATGTAAATAAGTTGACATCTAGAGCAGCGGATGCAATAGATGAGGATGGAGGAGGTGCAGGTGAACCTTTGTCTCACCTGGAAAGACTGTTTGGGTCCAAAAACCCATTGGCTTCACCGTGGGTTCATGGAACAAAATGATCCCAGCACCAGTCACATTTCCCCATCCCCACGCAATTTTGCCTTCCATAGAGATCGCACTCTTGATAACTCCTTGGTTCACTCATCTCCTCCCACCCAACACACCCCTTGCCCAGGACTTTCCCCTGGCAACGCTGGAGATGTAACACCTGTTCCTACGCCTCCTCTCTCACTTCCATCCAGGGACACCAGTAGCCCTTCCAGCTGAGATAGAGGTTCATGTGAATCTCTTCAAATCGTGTCCATTGCATTCAGTGCTCTTGATGTGGCCTCCTTTACATAGTCAAGACTGAGCATAGACAAGGTGAACATTTTGCCAAACTCGAGCTCTGTCGCCAAGGCCTGCTTTAGCTCCCGGTTGCAAACCATTTTTTAACTCCCCTTTCCGTTCCCATATCAATGTTTCTGTCCAGGGCTCCTTGGCCAGGGTGAAGCCACACACATTCTGCACCTACAGCACCTTACAATCCACTTGACCATCCTACAACCCATGGCAATTCATCTTTGTTGACCATTTCACAACATGGTGTAGAAGTGATCGCTGCAGTTTGGCCAAGCAGGGAATTGGGACTGATGGGAAGGCTGGCCAAGCTGACCTCAAACAAGTAGAAAAACCAAACTTACATCAAACCTAGCTGGATCAGACCTTCAGTCTAAGTTCAGAGTTTTGTGATACTATGGAGGAATAGGTGTCACTGACCAAACAGGCCCTTCGGCCCACCTAGTTTGTGCTGGCCAATGGCCACCCGTTATCCCAGCTTCGCACCCTACACACTGGGCTCCATTTACGGAAGCCAATTAAGTTGCCCGTCTCGTGGAATGCGGGAGGAGAGCCACATGGTCACAGGGCGAATGTTCAAACACCACGCGGACAGAACCCAGAGCCAGGATTGAACCTGGATCTCTGGGTCCTTAAGGCAGCAACTCTACTGCTGTGCCACTGTGCCACCCTCAACAAAAGGGCAATGATTTAACATTAGCATCAGTCCAGGGAAAGAGAAACAACAAACAGACGGAGGTTTCCGACCTCTTCCTTATTTGGAGGATTGTATTCAAAGCTCTCCCCAAACCTATTATCCACTGAAGTGACTTGCAGTGTCTCACCCACCCAGTTGGCCAAACCAAGAGAAGTTTCACTGAAAGTCCACTGTAAGAGGATATCTGAACTTCATCAACAATGCAGCGCAGGGGTAGCGCCCTCTGTTGTTCAGCGGAGAAGAACCTTGACAACAGCTGGCAAAGCTGCAGCCAGCAAAGCTCCAACCAAGGGAGTAAAGGCAGCACCAGCACCACCTGAGGCAGGAGGCCAAGCTTCATGGAGAGCAGAGAACCATGGATGCCCGGAGCCCAGCGAAGACACCCGTGACCAGTCCCAAGAGCAACAGATTGGGACTCGGACAGAAAGCTGGAGAAAAAAGGATAGGCATAAAGTGCTGGAGTAAATCAACGGGTCAGGCAGCATCTCTGGAGAAAAAGGATGGGCGACGTTTCTGGTCAGGACCCTTCTTCAGACTGAAAGTGGGGATGAAGAGCGGGATACAAGAAAAGACCAAGGCCATATAATGCCAGCCATTATATCTACCTCAGACCTGGTAGGCCCATTGTTGGCTAGGGAAGGTGTGATCTCAAAAGGGAAGCAATGTGGAGAACTGTGGAACTGGTAAAACTACTAGGGTGGAGGAAGGGAGGGAGAGGGGAGGGGAGTGTAAGTTAAAGTTACTTAAAATTAGAGAATTGTATTTCATACCACTGGGTTGCAAGCTACCCAAACAAAATATGAAACTCTGTTCCTCCAGTTTGTGTTTGGCCTCACTCTGGCTACGGAACAGGCCCAGGACAGCACAAGTTAAGTATTAACTGTGTGTGCAAGAATGAGAACAAAGCAGGATTTGCCCCAGGATCCAACTTGTTTGTCACAAAAGTATAGAGCACCTGGGTAAAGCACACTTAAATGGGAAATTGGTGAACGTGCTCAGAAAGAGCAGGAGCGACAATGTTATCCGGTCTGCAAGTCTGGGCACTAGATAGAGCTCTTAAGGATAGCGGAGTCAGGGGGTATGGGGAGAGGGCAGGAACGGGGTACTGATTGTGAATGATCAGCCATGATCACATTGAATGGCGGTGCTGGCTCGAAGGGCCGAATGGCCTCCTCCTGCACCTATTGTCTATTGTCTATTGCCTCACATGTCCACCCATATACACCCATGTACAGTCACCATGATCACTGGTTACTCGTTTTGCCCACGGAAATCCGTTTTCCCTTCACTTTTTAAAAAATGAACGGAGAAAATCATTATGTATAAATTTGGACCCAAAAACAAAGTCCATGGTTATCGCAATAGGTTGCAGTAAAGTTATAAATAGTTACTGTAACAGTGCGAAGGACAGGATACATTCATGAACCAGGCAGGGCTTATGAATATTAACATTGCAAGCTGTGTAACTCTTAGGATTTTAACCAACTTATTTCATTCCTGATGTTCTTATTTTAAATGGCAATGGGTATAACTGATCTATGAGAAATTCAGATTCCTTCTTTATCAGACAGCAGGGGAAATATTATGTTTTTCTTAATTAGTAATAGCATGTAACCGCCTGGCACAATGGGCAGATTTCAATAGGAAACTTTTCACTCAAACACTGATACCTTGTAGAATAAGCCTGGAGGATATCTATGCAAACTGAATGGTTTGAATCAGATGGTGCTGTTGGAAGTGACAGGAGCAGAGCACAACCTACTGTGATAAGGGAAAGTATTCCAATATTACATCCAGTATCTCTGAAACTTTCCCATTTTGCTTGGGTTAGAAACACGCCCTTTGGCCCATCTTGTCCATGTCAGACGAGTTTGTCTATTGGACCTGTAGCCCTCTAAAGCCCTCCTATCTATACATCTGCCCAAATGTCTTTTGATAGTCGTAATTGCATCAACTTTTATACCTTCCTCTGGCAACTCATTTCAGATACCGACTACTCTCTGAGTGAATAAGTTGCCCTTGAGGTCCATCTTAAATCTCCCCCTCTCACCTTAAGCCTACACCCCCTGGTTTTAAATCCTCCACTCTGGGGGAAAAAAGACTCTGAATGTTCATATTATTCACACCCCTCATGATTTTGCACATTGTCCACCTGACTTACCACTTTTAGGGAACCATGCATCTGTACTCCCAGATCCCTTTGTTGTGCAACACAGACTTATTCTGAGGGGGAGGTGGAGCAGATTCAAAATCAGACATCACAAGGACTCCATTCAGAAGTGATGCAATAACTTTGCCAGGGGAATCAGCATGTATTAATATTCTACCCTGTTTAGTCCTGATAGATGGGATGTTATGCTGCCATGATTGGCAATAAATCACAAGCCACACTCGTCTTCATAAACAATATGCACTTTGTTGCATACTTACAAGCTGTTAGCCGACCCCACTGGAACTGGCTCACAGTCCACACTACCCACATGGAAGGCTGAAGCATCTGACCCTCTGTACCTGAGACACGAGGCTTTGCACACACTGAGTGATGGGTGCCTGGGGTAGGTGATGGGGGCAGACACGCTAGTGGCATTTAAGAAGCTTTTGGATAGGCACATGGATATGTAGGGAATTGAGGGATATGGATCACTTGCAGGCACAGTCATAATCATACAGCTCTAAATCAGGCACTGTGGCCCAACTCATCCATGCCAATTGAAATGCCCCATCTAAGATCGTCCAATTTTCCTGTGTTTGGGCCATATCCCTCTAGCGACTAGGCTTGTACACACTGGAATTTAGAAGGATGAGAGGAGATCTTATCGAAACGTATAAGATTATTAAGGGGTTTGACACGTTCGAGGCAGGAAACATGTTCCCAATGTTGGGGGAGTCCAGAACAAGGGGCCACAGTTTAAGAATAAGGGGTAGGCCATTTAGAACTGAGATGAGGAAAAACTTTTTCAGTCAGAGAGTTGTGAATCTGTGGAATTCTCTGCCTCAGAAGGCAGTGGAGGCCAACTCTCTGAATGTATTCAAGAGAGAGCTAGATAGAGCTCTTAAGGATAGCGGAGTCAGGGGGTATGGGGAGAAGGCAGGAACGGGGTACTGATTGAGAATGATCAGCCATGATCACATTGAATGGCGGTGCTGGCTCGAAGGGCCGAATGGCCTCCTCCTGCACCTATTGTCTATTGTCTAAACCTTACAATCTGTAATAACAATGAACTGCAGATGCTGGTTTATATCAAAGATCGACGCAAAATGCTGGAGTAACCCAGCGGGCCAGGCTGCATCACTGGAGAAAATGGACATGATGTTTTGGGATGGGACCCTTCCTCAGACTGACCAGAAATGTCACCTGTCCATTTTCTCCAGAGATGCTGCCTGACCCACTGAATTACTCCAGCATTTTATATCAATCCCATTGAACCTTTCTTTTCCTATCAAGGAAGAGTTTGGTTTAATTTGTCATCGTGTTCAGCACAGACATTGTGGGCTGAAGGGCCTGTTTCTGTGCTATGCTATGCTATGCTATGTATGTTCTATATAAACTGTGACCTTTCCCCCATAATCACTCAAATGCCTGTATGTGCCCAATGCAATGGATTATTGAGAAAATCCAAGTGCATTGTTTCGTTACATTTGCTTTGTACATTTGTACTATTATAGTACAAAATATTGTATTGTAGCAGTCACAGTTGTATTCAGGAAGGTCCTAATTGCCAATTTATAAAAAAGCTCATGGTTATAATTAACAGGAACAAGCAAAGGGTGAACTAAATAATTACATTTTCCTTTTCTTGTAGAGCTGCTAATATTTCTCCAAGCAAAGCAAACATGTCTTCATTGTACACAATTCATTAAACGAACTCCTGTTGGGAAAAGATGAGGCTTTCATGCATTATGTATATTAAACTTTTAGCGTTCAGTGTTTAGACATAAACAACAGCACTGATACTCTGCAGAAACATCAGGAGACCGATTGTTCACTAGGTTGGTTACATTCAATGAAAAACACTTGTTTGTCTCTTGTCTTATCTCAGCAGCAGTGTACCCTGCCTTTAGGAGTTCAAGACTCCTTAATTAAGACTTTGGCCTGGCAGATTAATTCATGGTGCTTCTCTTATCCCCAGCATCGTCAGCTCATTCAAAAACTCATCCCTCTTTAGTTTGAGTTTCTTTCTCTACCCCTGGTTTCAGAGTAAAATCTCTGTTTACAAGACAGCAGGAACAAGGTAATCCTTGATCCTGCTAACTTTTGTTGGTTATCTAACAACCCGTGCTTCTTTCTGGGGCATCATTTCATCCAGAGCCCATTTATTAAATTTGTAAATTGATATGAAACTGTTTCTGTACAATTATTAGATTTAACAGCAGAGACAATGTCATGGAATCAGAAGAAGAACATTCGATGTAGCACAGCCCTGCCAGATCTTTGAATAGTCCCACCTCTTCGTCCTTTCTCAAATATATAGATTTTTCTTTTCATTTTTAATATTTATCTAATTTCACTTCTGTAAATTATTAAAACATCTACTTTCATCATGATTTCAAGAAGGAAATTTTGGAATCTTAGGAAAGAAAATTCTCCTCATCTCACCCCAAATGCCTTAAACCTGTTCCCTCTAATTATAAAGAGAGACGCAAAGTACTGGAGTAACTCAGTGGGTCAGGCAGCATCTCTGGAGAAAAAGGATCGGTAACGTTTCAGGTTTTTGTGCCTATCTTTGGTATACAGCACTTTGTGTCTACCTTTGGTGTACTGCAGTTTGTTGTCAATCTTTGGTGTACCAAAATGTCATCCATCCTTTTTCTCCAAACATGCTGCCTAACCCACTGAGTTACTCCAGCAATTTGTCTCTTTCCTTGGTATAAACCAGCATCTGCGCCTCTTTATTTCTACATTTCTTCCTCTAATTATCAAATCTTCCGTGGCTGGAATTATATTCTTATTATTTATTCTCATCAGGTTTTACACGATTTTGGGTTTTACATGTTTTACATGATTATTCTCTGAGGGGAACTGCCAAAGCTCATGATAAGGGAGAAATTCCTCTTTGGTTGCTCACTCTCAATACAGGTACCTGAAGGAATTCTGGCCATCAATTGTAATCATCTCAGTGCAGATGGTTCCATTTGGAACTCGATATGCAGAGCAGACGGTGCACCATTAAAGGCCGATATTCTGGAATCCATTAAGAGCAAGCAATCAGACAAATTTCTCTACTGATGTGCTTTTTTGTTTGTTATTTCACACATGCTCATCAACAACATCTATTTAGCCACTCTGTAAAGGATACACGGCCTCATTCCCTCACACAAAGAGACAAATGAAAGTGCATTTGTGCACTTTAATGTTTTTGGTTCCGGGAAAATTCACCGCTCCACCACAGTACATTTGTGATAGTTGCTTAATCTTTTTACAACAAAATTGCTACACACAAAGAACAAGAGGGGGAAGGACAGGAAGAAATGGAACTCCACAAGCAAAGACTGCGTCCGATGAAGCCAAGGATGAGACTGAAGATGGACACAAATGCTGGAGTAACTCAGCGGGACTGGCAGCATCTCTGGAGAGAAGGAACGGGTGGCGTTTCTGGTGGAGACCCTTCTTCAGACTGAGAGACTGTGCATGTTCAAATTCTTCCAACGCCTCCCCCAACATTAACCCTTCAATATTCAACATCTTCACGAGCAAGAAGAGTTTCCAAGCCTCTGGAGCTATCAACTGGAGCTATCCACCTTCAAGAAGAGTTCTGCTATCTAGTCTAGTATCAGCTACTTTCCCTGATGCTCTTCCATTCCCTTTCATTTGTTCTCAGGTTGCAGGCTGCATTGATAAGCCACGTGCCCTGCTTATCCTCTCTTGCATGAAGAGACGATTACACCTGGAACCATCTCAAAGTGCATGCTCCCCGAAAGAGAACACACTGGGAAAATCCCTGACTGTGCAATGTGATTGGGTGTAAATAAGAATCCAAATGCAAGGAAGGATGATGTGGAAACGATTGTCACTGTTGTTCGTGATATACGTAAATAACCTGGATGAAAATGTAGATAGTAGATTAATAAGTTTACAGATGATACCAAAAACTGTTGGAGTGGTGGACATTGTAGACAGCTGTTAAAGGATACAGCAGCGTATAGATCAGTTACAGATATGGGAAGAGAAATGGTAGGTGGAGTTTAATCCAGACAAGTGTGAGATGTTGCACTTAGGGAGGTCAAATAGTCATAGAGTCATACAGTGCAGAAACAGGCCCTTTGGCCCAACTTGCCCACACCGATCACCATGTCCCATCTACACTAGTCCCACCTGCCTGCATTTGGCCCATATCCCTCAAACCCTGTCTTATCCATTAGCGAAATGTAAGGGTTATGCATAGAGTTAACGTAAAACCCTAATAGTATTGATGTACACCTGGATTTTGGGGTCCAAGTCCACCTCTCCCTGAAAGGCGCAACACAAATAGATAGAATGGTAAGGAAGGCATATGATATGCTTGCCTTCATTGGTCAAGGCATTGAGTATGGGAGTCAAGAAGACATGTTGCAGCTTTATAAAACTTTAGTAAGGCCACATTTAGAGTATTGAGTGCAGTTCTGATTGCCCCAATAAAGAGAAAATATAGAGGCTTTGGAGAGGTACAGTGGAGGTACATTACCAGGATGCTGCCTGGATTGGAGAATATTAGCTACGAGGAAAAGTTGGACAAAATTTGTTTTCTCTGGAGCTGAGTTTATAAAATTATGGGAGGCATAAATAAGATAGACAGTCAGAATCTTTTCCCCAGGGTGGAAAAGTAGATGGGATAGAGGGCATAGGTTTGAGGTGAGAGGAAGATAAGTTTATAGGAAATATGCTGGGACAAGATTTTTATTACAGAAAATGCTAATGAGTGGCATAGTGGCGGAGTGGTAGAGTTGCTGCCTTACAGCACCAAAGACTGGGGTTCGATCCTGACTATGAGAGTCTGCATGGAGTTTGAACCTTCTCCTTGTGACCCCAAGCATTATTTTCTGGGGGCTCCTCCTTCCTCCCACATTCCAAAGATGTGCAGGTTTGTAGGTTAATTGGCTTCTGTGAATTGTCCCTAGTGTGTAGGATTCAAACCTGGGATAATATTGAACTGGCGTACGGGTGATTGTGGTCGGCGTGGGCCCAATGGGTCGAAGGGCCTCTTCCACACTCTATCTAAAATAACGCGTAGAATTGGCCGTGAAAGCATATATGATAGTGGTGTTTAAGAGACAGGCTCATTAAATTGCTGGGAATGGAGGGATATGGATTCTGTGTAGGCAGAAGGGAGTAGTGTTCTATGTATGTTCTATGATTGACAATAGACAATTGATATTTACCCATAGGAAAATGAAACTTTCAACCACCTCCACTTCAGACAATAGACAATAGGTGTAGGAGGAGGCCATTCGGCCCTTCGAGACAGCACCGCCATTCAATGTGATCATGGCTGATCATTCTCAATCAGTACCTCGTTCCTGCCTTCTCCCCATACCCCCTGACTCCGCTATCCTTAAGAGCTCTATCTAGCTCTCTCTTGAATTTCACTTTCAGCACTATTGATCTAATGATGGCCAAATGTGGATCTGGTGCAGTGGTGTGAAGTGGGTGCTGTGGCCATGGATCAGATATGGATCTGATTACAATGTAATGGGGATGAATCACTTGGAGATCCAATGGCTGTGACTATATTCCATTCCAGCTTTTCTCTTCCGCTGGGTATACAAGGGATAATTAATTTACCAGCATCAGCTGAACTCTAAAATCACCCAAAGTGCATGTTATCTAAAGCTTCACCAATGCCGTTGATGAAATGTGTAGGAAGGAACTGCAGATGCTGGTTTACACCGAAGACATACACAAAAAGCTGGAGTAACTCAGCGGGACGGGCAGCATCTCTGGAGAGAAGGAATGGGTGACATTTCAGGCCGGAACCTTTCTTCAGACTGAGAGTCAGGGGAAAGGGAGACATAGAGATATGGAAGGGTAAGGTGTGAAAACGAGAGATCAAAGTGGATGTGGTTTAAGGAAATTGTAGAATGGATCAGTGTAAGCTGAGGGGAAGGTGACAATGACATCCTTCCAGGATGGTGTGAACATGTAATTCAGCTAACTATGAGTGTGGTTGGCATAGTGAGTCTTAATTACATGTTGTGTCTTACCATTTTTACCTCAACAATTCTCCTTTTCATCACCCCACTTTCTAAGTACCAATTCAAACATCACTTTGTAGAAGAACCACAGCAGAGGAACAGACCCTTTGGCCCACAATATCCGTGCTGAACATGATATCAAGTTAAACTAGTCTCCTCTGCCTGCACATGATCCACATCCCATCATCCCCAGCAATACTACAGGCCTATCTAAAAGTCCCTTAAATGCCACTATCATGTTTGCCTCCACCAGCACCCCAGGCAGCGTGTTCCAGGCACCCACCACCATTTAACACATCATTTCCTTTGGCATTACTACCACCAACTTTGTTTGTGCAAGGTGGGGTAACCACAAAGGAACCCGAGAGAGCATAAGCTTCATTAGGAAAACCAAGCTATTTCTACCTCATCTCAAGATCCACATTGCTTCTTAATGTCTAGACCTCGTAGAATCAATCATAGTGCACATGCAGGGCGGTCACGGAGGTGCAGTGGTAGAGTTGCTGCCTTACAGTGAATGCAGAGCTGGAGACCCGGGTTCGATCCCGACTACGGGTGCTGTCTGTACGGAGTTTGTACGTTCTCCCTGTGGGTTTCCTCCGAGATCTTCGGTTTCCTCCCACACTCCGAAGACGTACAGGTTTGTGGGTTAATTGACTTGGTAAATGTAAAAGAAATTGTCCCTAGTGGGTAGTAGGATAGTGTAAATGTGTGGGGATCGCTGGTCGGTGCAGACCCGGTGGGCCGAAGGGCCTGTTTCCACGCTGTATCTCTAAACATGTAACCTTGTAGATTCATTAAGATTGGCAATTAAAAGTTACAAGTTCCTACCTTAGCGAATATTATAAAATGTAATGAGGGGTTGCAGAACACCACAATATCCTGGGAGGGAGGCTGGTGTCAATGTCGTGGGTGACATTCAAAGTGCAGCTTCATTAGCCAGCCCTCAATTAAGTCTATTTATCCATGTGCAATCAAGAAATGGCTGACACCGAGGGATATTGACCAGGCAACAATGACCCTGCCTGCTACTCAAGAGCTCCACTCCAGAACTAGCTGACCTCCAGCCATGTTGTTCTAGCACATTTGCTTCACTGTACATCCACCCAACAATGTGGAAAATTGCCCACTTCACAAAAACAGGGCAAATTCAGTCCAATTAATAAGCGTCTCGTTATTTGCTCCCAATCATCAACAGTGTGATGGATGCAACCGTCAAAGGTGCGATCAGGGTGGAACTTCTTCATCATCAACGGTGCAATCACCATGGAATTTCTTCACCAATAACCTCCTCACCCATGTCCTGTTTAGGTTTTGCAGGGCATCTCAGCTCCAGACCTCATTACAGCCTCGACCCAAACATGGACTAAAGAGAGATGACAGTGATTGACATCGAGGTAGCATATGACCAAATATGATATCGAGGCCCCCTGGTAAAGTTGATCTTAGTGTGGTTGGATTTAGTAGGCCCCCCTCGGTCATGGCTGACCATGGGTGATGCATCCTAGTTGGCTGCCTGCTCCACACCTCGGCTAGAGCAGCGTCGCTTGTGGCTGAAGAGACCAATGCGGGAGTGACAGTCTCTGTCGCAAAGGTCAGGTCTCTCTGGTCTGTTGAAGTTGCTGCACTCCTCTCTGCGTGCCCGCTTGTCTGCCGCTGCGTTCATCAGTTTCTCTTCCCCCGTTTAGAGTTGTTGGTTCAGGGTACCTCTCCACCTCGTGCGGTCAGCTGCAAGGCTCTCCCAGGACTCCACATCGATGTCGGGCGCCTTCAAATCTCTCTTGCAGACATCCTTGTAACGTAGCTGGGGGCGGCCGATGGTTCTCCTCCCAGATGTCAGCTCTCCATAGAGGATGTCTTTGGGAATACGGCCATCCTCCATGTGGCGGACATACGGTTGGAGTTATATCTTGCATAAAGGAAGGTGGTTGAGATCAGCAGACGCCAATCTTCCCTATCCCAGGATATCACTGCAGGAGTTTAACACCACAGTGCCTTGTGCTCAACCACCCTCAGCTGCTTCATCATCGATCTTCCTTCCATCACAAGGTCAGAAGTGGGGATGTTCACTGGTGGTTGTACAAAGTTCAATTCCATCCCAGCTCCCCAGCAAATGAAACTGCCCATGCCTGCACATAGTAACACAAAAACATGGGCTGAGAAATGGCAAGTATCATTCATGCCATTAAACTGCGGTACGGTGACTGTCTCCAAGATGAGAGTGGCCAACCTCCTAGTCTTGACATTCAATTGCAATATCATCACTGAAATGTCCAACCACAATCTCCAGGGACCACAATTGACCAGAACATCATCTAGACCAGCTACATAAATAACAGGTGAGGGGCTGGATGTCCTGCAGTGAGTGGCTCGGTTCATGACATTCTGAGGACAATAGATTCTCTGCTGGGCACAAGTTAGGAGCACGATTGAAAAGTCTCTACTTGCTCAGATGAGTGGACATTACAAGAAAGTGATGGATATCACCTGGACCATCACAGGCACTGATCTAGCCACCATCAAACAGATCCATAGGAGCTGCTGCCTCAAAAAGGCAGCCAGCCTTATCAAGGACCACATCATCTTGGCCATGCTCTCATTTCACTCCTGCTGTTGGGAAGACGGTATAGCAAAGGTTCCAGAATAGCTTCTTCCCAACATCCAAACAGGCTCTTAAATACTGCACGACTAACCTGTGAACTATGGACCGTCTTTGCTTGCACTGTGGACTTCTGGCTTTTTAGTTGCACTTATTTGTCAATAATATATTATGTATTATGTGTATTGTGTTTACAGGCCTGTTATGTTGCTGCAAGAAAGAATTTGACTGTATGGTTGTCAGTACATGTGACAATGAAACGCTCTTGACTTGAGTGCCGCACCAACAACTCTCCAAAAAATCTCCACCATCCTGGAAAATACAGCCCACGTGATTGGCATCCAATCAACCACCTTGAATATTCATTCCCTCCACCACCAAGTATAATATAGAGACCACCTGCTAAAACTGATCTCAGTGTAGTTGGAGTTATATCTTGGTAAAGGAAGATGGTCGGCATCAGTAGATGCCAATGTGCACAGCGGCTGCAGTGTTTGCTGTCTACCAAATAGACAATAGACAATAGGTGCAGGAGGAGGCCATTCAGCCCTTCGAGCCAGCACCGCCATTCAATGTGATCATGGCTGATCATTCTCAATCAGTACCCCGTTCCTGCCTTCTCCCCATACCCCCTGACTCCGCTATCCTTAAGTGCTCTATCTAGCTCTCTCAAATGCGCTGCAATAACTCACCAAGGCCATTCCGACACTTTCCAAACCCTTGATCTCCATCACCAACAAGGGCAAGGGCAGCCAGGTCATGGAAAACCCCCTCCAGCAAGTTCCTTCCAAGGCACACACCATCCTGATTTGGAAATATAACTCCCGTCCTTCATAGTCACTTGCTCTAAGTCCTGGACTGCTTTGTGATGGGACCTTCCCCAGACAGACTGCAACGGTTCAAGAAAGTGGCACGTCACTATTTTCTTCAGGAATGGCAATAAAAGCTGCACTGAAGTGGGCCTTGCGAGGCATTGGGAAGGGGGAAGCTCGGCATTTACCAAGTGTGGGCCCAAAACCTGGACTGAAGCAGGGTATTGAGTTTTGTGATTTACAACAGCAGCAACAGTGATTGCTGGAACAGAATGATTGTGGGTTTGGTGAAGTTAATATTCAACTTACTAGAAAGTGGAATTGGTCTCTGGCCCTCACTGACCAGGTGACCCTTTACACTTTAGAGATATAGCGTGGAATCAAGCTCTGTCAGGCTCCCACCAAGACCGCGCCGACAAGCGATCACCCCCGTACACTAACACCATCCTACACACTAGGGGCACCCCGTACACTAACACCATCCTACACACTAGGGGCACCCCCGTACACTAACACCATCCTACACACTAGGGGCACCCCGTACACTAACACCATCCTACACACTAGGGGCACCCCCATACACTAACACCATCCTACACACTAGGGGCACCCCGTACACTAACACCATCCTACACACTAGGGGCACCCCCATACACTAACACCATCCTACACACTAGGGGCACCCCCATACACTAACACCATCCTACACACTAGGGGCACCCCCATACACTAACACCATCCTACACACTAGGGGCACCCCCATACACTAACACTATCCTACACACTAGGGGCACCCCTGTACACTAACACCATCCTACACACTAGGGGCACCCCGTACACTAACACCATCCTACACACTAGGGGCACCCCGTACACTAACACTATCCTACACACTAGGGGCACCCCCATACACTAACACCATCCTACACACTAGGGGCACCCCCATACACTAACACCATCCTACACACTAGGGGCACCCCGTACACTAACACCATCCTACACACTAGGGGCACCCCCATACACTAACACCATCCTACACACTAGGGGCACCCCGTACACTAACACCATCCTACACACTAGGGGCACCCCCATACACTAACACCATCCTACACACTAGGGGCACCCCCATACACTAACACCATCCTACACACTAGGGGCACCCCGTACACTAACACTATCCTACACACTAGGGGCACCCCGTACACTAACACCATCCTACACACTAGGGGCACCCCGTACACTAACACCATCCTACACACTAGGGGCACCCCGTACACTAACACCATCCTACACACTAGGGGCACCCCGTACACTAACACCATCCTACACACTAGGGGCACCCCCATACACTAACACCATCCTACACACTAGGGGCACCCCGTACACTAACACCATCCTACACACTAGGGGCACCCCGTACACTAACACTATCCTACACACTAGGGGCACCCCGTACACTAACACTATCCTACACACTAGGGGCACCCCGTACACTAACACCATCCTACACACTAGGGGCACCCCGTACACTAACACTATCCTACACACTAGGGGCACCCCCATACACTAACACCATCCTACACACTAGGGGCACCCCGTACACTAACACCATCCTACACACTAGGGGCACCCCGTACACTAACACCATCCTACACACTAGGGGCACCCCGTACACTAACACCATCCTACACACTAGGGGCACCCCGTACACTAACACTATCCTACACACTAGGGGCACCCCCGTACACTAACACTATCTTACACATTAGGGGCACCCCCATACACTAACACTATCCTATACACTAGGGGCACCCCGTACACTAACACCATCCTACACACTAAGGGCACCCCTGTACACTAACACTATCCTACACATTAGGGGCACCCCCATACACTAACACTATCCTATACACTAGGGGCACCCCGTACACTAACACTATCCTACACACTAGGGGCACCCCCATACACTAACACCATCCTACACACTAGGGGCACCCCGTACACTAACACCATCCTACACACTAGGGGCACCCCGTACACTAACACTATCCTACACACTAGGGGCACCCCGTACACTAACACTATCCTACACACTAGGGGTACACTAACACTATCCTACACACTAGGGGCACCCCTGTACACTAACACTATCTTACACACTAGGGGTACACTAACACTATCTTACACACTAGGGGTACACTAACACTACCCTACACACTAGGGGCACCCCTGTACACTAACACTATCTTACACACTAGGGGTACACTAACACTATCTTACACACTAGGGGCACCCCTGTACACTAACACTATCTTACACACTAGGGGTACACTAACACTATCTTACACACTAGGGGTACACTAACACTACCCTACACACTAGGGGCACCCCTGTACACTAACACTATCCTACACACAAGGGGCACCCCGTACACTAACACTATCCTACACACTAGGGGCACCCTGTACACTAACACTATCCTACACATTAGGGGCACCCCCGTACACTAACACTATCCTACACACTAGGGACACCCCTGCACACTAACACTATCCTACACACTAGGGACCATTTACAAATTTTACCGAAGCCAATTAACCCTACAAACCTGTATGTCTTTGGAGTGTTTGGAGTGTGGGAGGAAACCAGAGCACCCGGAGAAAACCCAAGTGGTCACGGGGAGAACATACAAACTCCACACCCGTAGTCAAGATTGAACCCGTTCTCTGGCGCTGTAAGGCAGCAACTCTACCGATGTGCCACCACGGACGATTAGAATACTACACACCATGAGCTGTGACAGTAACTGCAGTGGAAAATTGTCAGCTCCCACGGAAAGGAATCATTGGTAACACTGGCGTGATTGACGTTGCCTCCCCTTGCAACAATATTGATTGTATCGGGATTGCAGCCAGCAATCAATACGATCAATGGGTGCAGGCTCAACCATCGCGAGCCTGCGCCTTCTCCCAGGCTGATCAACAGCTGAGAATAAGGTTTCTATGTAAACAGATGGAAATACAAGGCTACTGAGGCTGGAACAAAGGTCAAATCATCTCCCACTTCTTTTGTTGGCTAAACATTCAAATTGTTGAGATTATATACTGGCTGTTTTTATTTCAAACTCTCTGAAACATTTCTTTTATATACAAAGGCAGTAAAGAGAGAGAGATCGTGATGTGAAACAGCTGCAGAGGGCTAACTCCCATGGCCATCTCGAGTGTTTGGTTGCAAAGGTGCAATGGATGCGACCATCTTATTTTCTTGGGGCTCCACATGGCAGGGCTCCCCGAAACACATCAACTTAGAAGTTTCAACCCCCCCCCCCCCCCCCCCCCATCATCAAAATCAGAAGATGGACTGCAATGATCAGCAATAACTCTGTCATATAATGCGAGACAATTTACCAGCGCGATTAATTTTACAGGGAAATGATTAAAGTGACCAATTGTGCTGACTCGGATTCTTTACCTTCCCATCCTTCCCATTAATTGCTGTCTGATGGATTGCATGTCTCTACATTTAACCTTCATCTGACAGGATGCACAGCATATGGGGTGGCACGGTGGCGCATCGGTAGAGTTGTTGCCTTACAGCTCCTGAGTCCCAGGTTTGATTCTGACTACTGGTGCTGTCTGCATGGAGTTTGTACGTTCTCCCCATGGCCGACGTGGGTTTTCTACAGGTTCTCCGGTTTCCTCACACATTCCGAAGACGTACAGCTTTATTGGCTTGGTAAAATGTTACAATCGTCCCTAGTGTGGGTAGGCTAGTGTGAGGATTGCAGGTCGGAGTGGACTCGGTGGGCCGAAGGGCCTGCTTCCTTGCTGTATCTCTAAACTATACTAAACTAAAAAAGCTAATATCCCTCCGTCCACCACCCTCCGTCCACCTCCCCTCTTGTTTCTGCCTCCCCATTCGTCTACTAGCTCTTCTTTTGTGCTTCAGTGGAGAGATTCAGGCAGACAATGAGAGTAGGGAAGGTAGTGTGATGAGAGTGCTGCATTAACTCAGCCTGAGTGCAGAGTCGCTCCACTTTAATACAGTGTAACTCAGCTTCCTTAAAGACGTGTGGCCTCCAAAGACGTACAGGTATGTAGGTTAATTGGCTGGGTAAATGTAAAAATTGTCCCTAGTGGGTGTAGGATAGTGTTAATGTACGGGGATCGCTGGGCGGCACGGACTTGGTGGGCCGCAAAGGCCTGTTTCCGGCTGTATATATATGATATGATATGATATGATATGATAAAGCATCACTTTCCTTCCTGGAGAAATCAATAGATGAAGAACATCATCAACTCCCAGCATTGAATAGAACCCTTATCCAATCTGGACAATGGACGAGGTATGGTGTGCATCAGGCCTCACCCTAACCTGAAGTAATGTTCCGGTCATTGGATAATGTGCAACTATTAGGACACCATTACTCTTTGGTTTTGATTAAGCGGCACACAGTGATCTACGTTGGATCTCCTAACAGACTGAGATCAACCCTATTGATTGGCCTGTTGAAGGATATTTGTTTCTAAGTTTACTTTGTTAACCTCCATTTGGGCTGAACTCAATTTAATAACGGGACTGTGTAGGAAGGAAATGCAGATGCTGGTTTAAACCGAAGATAGACGCAAAAGGCTGGAGTTACTCAGAGGGTCAGACATCATCTCTGGTCTCAACCCGAAACATCCCCCTATTCCTTTTCTCCAGGGATGCTGTCTGACTCACTGAGTCACTCCAGCTTTTTGTACCTATCTTCAATAAGGGGACTCATGTCTTTTGTGTAGGAAGGAACTGCAGATGCTGCTTTAGATACTAAATGCTGGAGTAACTCCAGACCTGTTAACAATACCTCAGATGATTTGATGAATTTCATAAATTAAATATTTATTTAATTGCCTGTCGACAGGACCCACGCCGCTGAGAGTGAGGAGAGCTTTAAAATCAAAATCAAAGTGTGGCCTCGGGATTGATGTGATCTTCTAATTACGGACCAAACATCGTGTTTAATTGTGGACAATGCATCGTGTGCATTAACGATATTTGAGGACAAAATTGAGTTTTAAACATGAGAGTGCAAACACCTTAAAATTTCCACAAGGACCTCACGTGGCTGAAGATGTGAGTTTGATGTCAAAAGCAATTCTGCAGAAGCCGAACAAAACACATGAGTAGAAATGGGTAAAAGAAATGAGTTATGTTGTTGGCCCTGATTTGTTCTGGCCTTTTCTCGCCTCCCACCTCTCGGCATCTCTGCCTTTCAGGCTGAAGACTGGCGCCGACCCGAAACTTCACCTATTCCTTTACTCCAGAGATGCTCCCTGACCCGCTGAGTTACTCCAGAATCAAATCAAATCAAATCAAATCAAATCAAATTGCTTTTAGTGTCATTTCAAAAATAGATTTGAATGAAATTGTCGTTATCATGCAGTTATAAACAATAAAGAGCACAAGACACACAATTACATAGGTTTAACACAGACAACCATCACAGTGATTCCTCCAGGCACCCCCTCACTGTGATGGAAGGTAAAGAAAAGTCTTATCTCCTCCTCTGTTCTTCTCCCACGGTCAGGCAGTCAGACTGCTGCTTCGAGGCGATCGAGGCTCCCGACTTTTGAAGCCCCCGCCGGGTGATGGAAGGTCCCAGGCCGAGCCGAGCCGAGCAGGCCGATGAAGGTCCTAAGCCCCCACCGGGCGATGGAAGGTGCCACGGCCGAGCCACGCAGGGCGATGAAGGTCCTGCGAACGGGTCGATCGAGCCTCGCGGTTCGGGGCGGTCGAAGCTGCCGCGGCTGGAGCTCCCGAAAGCCGGTCGCAAGCCAGGGACCTGTGAGTTCCTGATGTTGCGATCTACAGGGCCCACGGCCGAAGCCTCCGAGATGGTAAGTCCAGGCCCTGCGACCGGAGCCTTCAAGGTCGATCCCAGCTGGAGACCTCCAACTCCACGGCGTTAGGCCGTAGCGCGAACGGAGATACGACATGGAAAAAGGTCGCATCTCCGTTGAGGAGGAGATTTTTAAAAAAGGTTTCCTCCACCCCCCCCCCTACCACCCCCCACATATACACGGCTCAAAATAGGTCATTACATACATCTAAACGCTAACAATAGACAAAGAAAGAAAAAAAAAAGACAGACAGATTGCCGGTGAGCCACAGCTGCAAGGCACAGCCACTTCAGAATCATGAACAGGATGCAATTCTGTAAACAGCTATTGTCTTAACAGGTCCGAAAATTCAAGACATTTCTCCCGTTGACATAATTTCATCCCCAACAAGAGCCGTAAATAATTGCCCACTCTGCAAAGGCACTTTAAATGGATTACTACTCCAGAGGTAACCTAAATCCAATGCATCTGGAACCATTTAAAATGGATCACAGATATCCCTGCTTCAAACAATGATGTTATCAGGATAAAAGAAGATAGCTTGCCAAGTAAAGTCTTTTACTGCTTGTTCCATAAGGTTCTCTGAAATTAATGGGGCATTGTGAATTATACAACCCAAGTGTCTAACTATCAACTGATAAATGATGTTCCTGGTAAGGAAAGCAATGCCCAGGAAATCTCATTTGGCTAATAATCACCACATTAAAAGCAGCTCATTCCTGTATAATTAATTCAAAAGGTGACATGACCCTACTAATTTAGTTAAAGGAAAACAACATATCTGAGAAATCTCAAATGAAAGCAGAAAATCCTGGAGATTCACAACAGGCATTTAAAAGGGAGAGATAAATTAATATGTTAAGTGTGATTTTTAATACAATACAATACAATATATCTTTATTGTTATTGTACAGGGGTACAACGAGATTGGGAATGCGCCTCCCATACGATGCAATAATTTAATTAGCTCGTCAGTATTAATTTAAACAACCCAATGAAACAAATTGTAACAGTTTTAAAACAGAATAAAGTGCAAGTAGGTCTGTGCCGGATCACTTTGCGATGTGACCATCAGGCTCAGCAGGACCGGTTCAGAGCAGCTATGGCCCTGGGGATGTATCTGTTCCTGAGTCTGGGGGTGCGGGCGTAGAAGGCCTTGTATCGTCTGCCCGATGGAAGGAGTTCGAACAGACTGTTGCAGGGGTGTGAAGAGTCTTTGTGGATGCTGGTGGCTTTTCTGAGGCATCGTGTGTTGTAGGTGCCCTCCAAGGCTGGTAGCTGTGTTCTGATTATCTGCAGACTAATCTGCTCTGATATACTCTGGTTGGAGGAATATGTTTATTCTGCAGGATGGGCAAATCAGGATATGCCCAAAATCTGAGCTCAGGTACATCCCCCAACCTCTAAATGAATTTTTTTGCAAAGTGGAGAAGCAGTGTGATGATAGAATGTGGAACCATACAGCACACCAACAGGCCCTTCGGCCCACAATGTCTGTGTCGAACATTGATGCCAAGATCAAGGCTTACCTCCCTCAACCACCACCCCTGGCAATGCGTTCCAGGCTCTCACCCTCTGTGTAAAAAAACTCATCCCGCACATCTCCTTTAAATTGTGCCCCCCTCATCTTCAAGCTAAGCCCCCTAGTGTTTGATTTATCCATCCTTGGATAAAGGTTCTGACTGTCTACCACATCTATGCCTTGCGTAGTTTTATATACTTCTGTCGGGTGTGCCCACAGACACTAGTGTTCTGGAGAAAACAATCTAAGTCTGTCCAACCTTCCCCCTAATCAAGATATTAATCGGTAGCTGTGATTTCTAGTAGTTTTCTAGTTTTTGCACTGGCTCCCTCATTATTTTGAAGATAGGCACAAAATGCTGGAGTAACTCAGCGGGACAGGCAGCATCTCTAGAGAGAAGGAATGAGTGACATTTCAGGTCGAGACCCTTCTTCAGACTAGAGTCAGGGGAAAGGGAAACAAGAGAAATAGATGGTGATGTAGAGAGATATAGAACAAATGAATGAAAGGTATGCAAAAAGTAACGATGTTAGCTGTTTACTAGGTGCGAAGGAGAAGCTGGTGCGACTTGTGTGGGTGAGGGATGGAGAGAGAGGGAATGCAGGGGTTACTTGAAGTTAGAGAAATCAATATTCATACCTGAAGAAGGGTCGCGACCCGAAACGTCACCCATTCCTTCTCCAGAACAATGTAACATCTCATGGAACTAGGAAAATTGACAGGGGAGAGCCAGTGGATGTGGTGTACCTCGACTTTCAGAAAGCCTTCAACAAGGTCCCACATAGGAGATTAGTGGGTAAAATTAGAGCACATGGTATTGGGGGTAGGGTACTGCCATCGATAGAAAATTGGTTGGCAGACAGAAAGCAAAGAGTGGGGATAAATGGGTCCCTTTCAGAATGGCAGGCAGTGACTAGTGGGATACCGCAAGGCTCGGTGCTGGGACCGCAGCTATTTACAATATACATTAATGACTTGGATGAAGGGATTAAAAGTACCATTAGCAAATTTGCAGATGATAAAAAGCGGGGTAGTAGTGTGAACTGTGAGGAAGATGCTATGAGGTTGCAGGGTGACTTGGACAGGTTGTGTGAGTGGGCGGATGCATGGCAGATGCAGTTTAATGTGGATAAGTGTGAGGTTATCCACTTTGGTGATAAGAATAGGAAAGCAGATTATTATCTGAATGGTGTCAAGTTAGGAACAGGGGACATACAATGAGATATGGGTGGCCTAGTGCATCAGTCACTGAAAGGAAGCATGCAGGTACAGCAGGCAGTGAAGAAAGCCAATCGAATGTTGGCCTTCGTAACAAGAGTTGAGTATAGGAGCAAAGAGGTCCTTCTGCAGTTGTACAGGGCCCTAGTGAGACCGCACCTGGTGTACTGTGGGCAGTTTTGGTCTCCAAATTTGAGGAAGGATATTCTTGCTATTGAGGGTGTGCAGCGTAGGTTTACTAGGTTAATTGCCGGAATGGCGGGACTGTCATATGTTGAAAGATTGGAGCGACTAGGCT
Source organism: Rhinoraja longicauda (assembly GCF_053455715.1). Lineage (NCBI taxonomy): Eukaryota > Metazoa > Chordata > Chondrichthyes > Rajiformes > Arhynchobatidae > Rhinoraja > Rhinoraja longicauda. The sequence continues at coordinate 6,865,494 of NC_135967.1, read as the reverse complement.
TGTAAACACTGGAATTTAGAAGGATAAGAGGGGATCTTATCGAAACATATACGATTATTAAGGGGTTGGACACGTTAGAGGCAGGAAACATGTTCCCAATGTTGGGGGAGTCCAGAACCAGGGGCCACATTTTAAGAATAAGGGGTAGGCCATTTAGAACGGAGATGAGGAAAAACCTTTTCAGTCAGAGAGTTGTAAATCTGTGGCCAATTCTCTGATTGCATTCAAGAGGGAGCTAGATAGAGCTCTTAAGGATAGCGGAGTCAGGGGGTATGGGGAGAAGGCAGGAACAGGGCACTGATTGAGAATGATCAGCCATGATCGCATTGAATGGTGGTGCTGGCTCGAAGAGCCGAATGGCCTACTCCTGCACCTATTGTCTATTGTCTATTGTCCAGAGATGCTGCCAGTCCCGCTGAGTTACTCCAGCATTTTGTGTCTACCGTCAATATTCATACCACTGGGTTGTAAGCTGTCTAAGGATAATATGAAATGCTGTTCTTCCAATTTGTGTTTTGCCTCACTCTGACAATAAAGGTGGCCTAGGACAGAAAGGTCAGTGTGGGAATGGGAAGGGGAATTAAAGTGTTTGGTAACTGGGAGATCAGGTAGGTCCAGGCGGACTGAGCGAAGGTGTTCAGCTAAATGATCGCCCAGTCTATGTTTGGTCTCGCTGATGTATAAGAGACAATATCTTGCACAGTGGGTAGAGTAGATGAGGTTAGAGGAGGTGCAAGTGAACCTCTGCCTAACCTGAAAGGACAGTCGGGGTTCCTTGACATAGTCGAGGGAGGAGGTACAGTTTCGGGACAGGTATTCCTTCTCCTGCAGTTGCAGGGGAAGGTACCTGGGGAGGGGGTGGTTTGGGTGAGAAGAGATGAGTTAATCAGGAGGTTGCGGAGGGAATGGTCTCTGCGGAAGGCGGAAAGGGGTGGAGATGGGAAGATGTGACTAGTGGTGGGTTCCCGTTGAAGGTGGCAAAAATGTCAGAGGATTATGTGTTGTATGTGATGTCTGATGGACTAGGGGACTAGGGGAACTCTGTCTCTGTTGCGTCTAGGGGGAGGGGGAGCAAGGGCGGAGCTGCGGGGTACTGAGGAGAAATGAGTGAGGGCCTCATCTATGATGGAAGAGGGAAACCCCCGTTCCCAAGAGAATGAGGATATCTCAGATGTCCTGCTATGGAACATCTCATCTTGGGCGCAGATGCGGCGTAGACGGAGGAATTGGGAGATGGGGATAGAGTCTTTGCAGGAGGCAGGGTGGGAAGAAGTGTAGTTGAGATAGTTGTGGGAGTCAGAGGGTTTGTAATAGATGTCAGTCGATAGTCAACCCTCTGTGATGGAGACGAGAGCAAGAAAGGGGAGGGAGGTGGCGGAGATGGTCCAAGTGAATATGAGTGCAGGGTGGAAATTGGTGGTAAAGTTAATGGAGTCCATGAGTTCTGCATAGGTACAGGAAGTAGCGCCGATGATGTCAATGTAATGGAGATAAAGTTCGAGGATAGGGCCAGTGTACGCCTAGAATAGGGATTGTTCAACGTATCCTACAAAGAGCCGGGCATACCTGGGACCCGTGCACGTGCCCAAAGCTACGCCCTTGTTTTGGAGGAAGTTGGAGGAGTTGTGTTTGTTTTTGGCTTCTCGCACAGAAAATATTTTGTACAGTCCTAATTTGATTCAGACCTCACCTACAAATCTGGGCATTATTGCTAGTATTCCTTGTCTGATGTTTTGGGACATGTTTACTGGGGTATACGATCATAATGCTAAAATTACTAGACTGGTACCCAGGGACCCACCCATATTATTGTTCAATAGATATAAGTTCCAATCCCACAATGGCATCTGAGGAATTTCAATCGATGTACTTAATTTGATCGGGAATTGAAAAAAAAACTTTTATGGGAAACTAAATGGGAAGTAATGAAAACCACTCTGAAAAGTATGACTAGTTCACTAATGCCCTTTCGGAAAGTAATTTCTCACAAAGTCATGCAATGTAAAAGTCGCTTTTGAAATTGTAGGTGTTCTGCTGATCATCTTTCAAAGATCTATAGGTCCTGGGGTTGTTTCTGTTGAGTGCAGGCCAGCAAATGTAACCTTATTGTTATAGAAAGGAGGGAGAGCGTCATGGAGTCACACAGTGATACAGTGTGGAAGCAGGCCCTTCTGCCCAACTTGCCCATGCCAGCCAACATGTCCCAGCTACACTGGTCCCACCTGCCAGCGTTTGGTCCATATCCCTCCAAACCTGTCCCATCCATGTATCTGGAGAACTGTTTCTTAAAAGTTGGGATAGTCCCTGCCTCTACTACCTCTTCTGGCAGCTTGTTGCATACACCCACCACCCTTTGTGTGAAAATGGAGAACTCTAATAGCCTGATGCTAATGGTGACAAAAATGCTGGAATCTCAAAGAAATAATTATTGATACCTTATTGAATGCATTAGGAAAATCCAAAGATAAAAATTCACTGGTCTTGACGGCCAGTTACCTCTTCAAAAAAACAGCAGCAGATTTAGACAAAAAAAAAATCAAGTTTCCTTTCATAAATCTGTGTGGGTTCTGCTCTTGCTTGGATTTGCCACTGTTCTTTTCAACGTGTTCTGTTATAAATTCTTATCCAGACAAGTTTCAGGATAAGCCATGGGCTGTTGAGGACTAATTTGAGGAGACATTTATTTTAGGCAGAAGATGATCAAGCCTTGGAATTTTCTACCTCAGAGGTGCTGTGTTCTTTCAAAATTCAGGTTGATAGATTTATGGATGTTAAAGGAATCAAGGGATATGGGGTTAGTACTGAAAAAAGAGCAATGATTCTAGAATATCAAATATGGTTTTTAATAAATGGTGGAGCAGGATTGAGGAAAGGAATGTCCTACTCCTGATCCTATCTCTTATATTCCAGAACAATCCATATGGTTGACTTTTAACTAGCCTTTAAAGTGGCTCAGGGAACAATTAGTGCAACACACATTGTACTAATATAAAGTATCTCACTAATATATATTGGTATATAACGGACACCAATAGTATACATGTTGGCAGAGTTATTGATAGACACAAAATGCTGGAGTAACTCAGCGGGACAGGCGGCATCTCTGGAGAGAAGGAATGGGTGACGTTTCGTGCCGAGACCCTACTTCAGACCCTTCTCGACCCGAAACGTCACCCCAATCCTTCACTCCAGAGATGCTGCCCGTCCCGCTGAATTACTCCAGCATTTGCTGTTTCTTCCTACAGGGCAGGAAGAAACTGCAATGGATGTTTCTTCCTACATCCATCTCTTCGAAAGAAAGATTTCCCTCTATGTTAGCTGATGAAATTAGTATTGTGATTTCACTTTATCCAGAGGTTATAATTTGACATTAATATTGTGTGTTAACGTATTTCTAATGTCTGGCGATTATTATGCTAGATTAGATCTTTGTGAAAATTAATTTGGATTGAATTGAAAGATACAGCATGGAAACAAGCCATTTGGCCCTCCAGCTCCACATCGACCATCGATCACCCGGTGGTCATGCTAGTTCTACGTTATCCTACTTTTGTATCCTCTCCCTACACACTAGGGGCAACCTCCAGAGGCCAATTTACCCACAAACCCGCACTTCTTTGGGATAGGGGGGAAACCGGACCACCCGGAGGAAACCTATACAGTCACAAGAGAAATGTGCAAACTCCACACAGACAGCAGCCAAGGCCAGGATTGAACCTGGGATTCTGACGCTGTGTGACAGTGACCCTGCCAGCTGTGAGACAGTGACCCTGCCAGCTGTGCCCACTGTGCTGCCTCGCTGTTGGAGACAACCAAAAATAGCGAAGAAGGCCGATTTGTCTAAATCTCTTCCAAGTCTCTGGAGATAAATTCTCCTCTATTCCGGTGACTGGACAAATACAGCAAGGATAGACACAAAAGGCTGGAGTAACTCAGCGGGACAGGCAGCATCTCTGGAGAGAAGGAATGGGTGACGTTTCGGGTCGTGACTGAAGAAGGGTCTCGACCCAAGACGTCACCCGTTCCTTCTCTCCAGAGATGCTGCCTGACCCGCTGAGTTACCCCAGTATTCTGTGTCTATCTTCGGTTTAAACTAGCATCTGCAGTCCCTTATTACACATATACAGTAAAGGGAGATGCTTATGCACAGAATGAGGTTTATATGCTCCAATAAATATTGGCTGCCTTCACCTGTTTAAATCAAATTAAATGAGCACTTTAGCACATGTTAAATGAGCGCTATAATTTGATGTTGAGTTTCACTGCTTGAGTTGAGTAGAAATGCATCAGTGACCTTCCACTGAGTTTATGAGGGATCCTAATCAGAGTGCTGTGCTTTTAGAAAGCTATTTTGTTTCAAAGGAAAATATTTCTTTCCTACAGCTGGTCACAGAAGGAATGGGAAGTAAATAAGGTTACATCTTGAAATCTAAGCAGGCAAGGGAAGAGTGACCAACCAGGTATCCCAATGAGAAATAATGGGTCAGGTTCTACAATTAATATGACTGCCCAGGAAAAGGTGTTCAGAAATTACATTTTCTACTGGTTGAAGAAATATAACGTTGAATATTTGTAAGAGTTCTAGTTTTGAACTCACTTGCCATGGAGAGGTTTTAGTGGTTCCAACATGAAAACTGGAAATATCAAGTAGATGTCACTTATTTTGTCTCCCCTGCCTCGTTTAGTTCAGTTTAGAGATAAACAGGCCCTTCGGCCCGCTGAGTCTGAGTCGATCAGCGATCCCCGCACACTGGTTCTATCCTACACTCGAGGGACAAATTTATAGACGCCAATCAACCTACAAACCTGTACGTCTTTGGAGTGTGGGAGGAAACCGGAGCTCCGGGAGAAAATCCATGCAGTCACATGGAGAACGTACAAACTCCGTACAAACAGCACCCGTAGTCAGGATCGAACCCGGGTCTCTGGCGCTGTAAATATAACAACTCTACCATTGTGCCCCCATCTCCAGTTTCTCCAGCTCATCTCCAGTTTCTGTGTGGTCCAAAACTGCGGTTTTTAGTTCACCAAGTCTATAATGCTCGAGTATTCCTTGCATCGTCAAATGCACATGTTGACTGTTGCCGTAAATCCTTGCCCATCACTCATCTTTCTAATTTCCTCCACCCATTTCTCCCCCCCCTCGCCAACACCGCCCCATTCTCTTTACACCTCAAAGATCATTCTAATATTGTCTTATCTCCTGACAACAACCCTCAGCCCCTGTATACACTGACTGAAGCCCTTATCCCATCCCGCAGCACAGTTGGCCATCTAGCCCTCTGCCATCAAACACAGAGGCACGGTGGCTCAGCGGTAAAGTTGCTGCCTGACTGTGCCGGAGACTCAGGTTCGATCCTGACTACGGGCGCTGTCTATAGTTTGTACGTTCTCCCCGCGACCTGCGTGGGTTTTCTCCGAGATCTTCGGTTTCCTCCCACATTCCAAAGACGTACAGGTTTGTAGGTTAATTGGCTTGGTAAATGTTAAAAATTGTCCCTAGTAGGATAGTGTTAATGTGCGGGGATCGCTGGGCGGCGCGGACCCGGTGGGCCGAAGGGCCTGTTTCCGCGCTGTACCTCTAAACAAAAAAAAACTAAAAACCAGGTTTGACGGCCTCCGACAGCTTTCCTCTCGACCTCACTTGTTATCATCTGCGGATGGTTGTAAATGCTGCCTCTTTATGAAGTCTTCCCCCCCAACCTTCTTCTCACTGGCGTGACCTGGAAGTGGCCGTGAGGCTGTGCGGGGCCGGTGATGGCATCAGCTGCCCAGCCTGGTGGTGAATGCCGGTCCACTATAAACGAAACCTGTTATAAAGAGGGTTTAGTTTAGTTTAGAGATACAGCGCAGAAACAGGCCCTTCGGCCCACCGGGTCCACGCTGACCAGCGATCCCCGCACATTAACACTATCCTATACCCACTAGGGACAATCTTTACATTTACCAAGCCAATTAACCTACAAACCTGTTCGTCTTTGGAGTGTGGGAGGAAACCGAAGATCTCGGAGAAAACCCACGCAGGCCACGGGGAGAATGTACAAACTCCGTACAGACAGCGCCCGTAGTCGGGATCGAACCCGGGTCTCCGGCGCTGCATTCGCTGTAAGGCAGCAACTCTACTGCTGCGCCACCATGACCGACCGCGTTCTAACAAGGGTTAACTGTGTGATATATAGAAACAGCCTTCAATGTTGCATCAGTGAGAGGGCAGTGAAAGAATTAACAATAAGGGATGAGCATAAAATATCTTATTACATCCTCAGAATGATTACTTCCTCCCAAGTATTCACAAGAGAGTGAAAGCTGGTCTCTCCAAAAAATATATTAAAATAAAAATCAATTGCACTTCAAATGGCATGGAAAACACAAACAGCTGAAAGGACTCAAAATAAGATTGTCAGACATAAATGGCTTTTATTGCTATTGTTGAGAGAGCCCAGGGAGAGATGCTGTGAAAAGCTTACAATGATTATGAATGAGTGAACAGACTCTGGACAGCTACCACTAGACTGCTGGCAAGTTAAATGATAAAAGTGTCACAAAACTGAAAAAAACAAAATGATAAACCCATTAGTCTAAATTCCACTCGATATAAAAATTAATGGAATTGATTATCGGAGTAAATCTAATCATATTAACGAAGTAGTATCTTAGATAATCGTATTCGGAAGAATAACTTGTTGACAAATTCCTCCTCTCATGGACTATTGGAATCATTTCCCTGGCATGAACTTAATGGGCCGAATGGCCTCCTTCTGCTCTGATATGAGCAAATGAAACGGAATCTTGGAAGGTTATGGTGCAAGGAATCGCCATCCCCACACATTGAGGAACTAATGAGGAGATTAACATGTAGAAGCTTATACTTGGGATTTAGGAAGCTTGAATGTCTTGTTCACAAATAGTGCTTACCTAAGTGCATGAGAATAATATTTTAGGAGGGCGGTGGGAACAAGCTACCAGAAGAGATAGTTGAGGCAGTACAATAACGACACTTTAGGGACACTTCGACATAGGAAAGGTTTAGAGTGATATGGACCAAATGCAAGCAAATGGTACTAGGTTAGATGGGACATCCTGATCTTGAAAATTGGACTGAGCTTAAATGAATGAAGCAATAATTTTACCCACTAACTATTACCCATACATTTCATCCACTGGATCCCCAACACAACTGATCCATCCGCCCTTCATCTCTCCATTATCTCCTTCTCTACTTCACCTTCCAGCAGCTGTTTCCATCTCCACTCTTCTCTACCTCCCTCTGGTTCCATCTGCCCCTTTTGATCCTTGTCTGCTTCCACCTCTGTCTCCCCACGTCACACCACCCCCACTGGCTCCACCTGGCCCTCACCCTTCACCCCTCCTTGGCCCATCTATCACCTACTGGCCCCTGCCTCACCCCTCTCCTTCTCCTCGTTGCACTGGCTGTCTTCCCTGTCTTCCCGAGCGGCACGGTGGCGCAGCGGTAGAGTTGCTGCCTTACAGCGAATACAGCGCCGTAGACTCAAGTTCGATCCTGACTACGGGTGCTGTACTGTACGGAGTTTGTACGTTCTCCCCGTGACCTGCGTGGGTTTTCTCTGAGATCTTCGGTTTCCTCCCATACTCCAAAGCCGTACAGGTTTGTAGGTTAATTGGCTGGGCAAATGTTAAAAAAAATTGTCCCTAGTGGGTGTAGGATAGTGTTAATGTGCAGGGATCGCTAGGTGGGCCGAAGGGCCTGTTTCTGTGCTGTATCTCTAAATCTAAAATCTAAAATCTAAAATCCCCACTCTCATCCCTGGTGCAGGCTCTTGACCTGAAACTTCAACAATACCTTCCTCCTCCCCCTCCCACCTCCACCCCACAGACGCTGACAGACCCACTGAATTCCTCCAGCAGTTCGTTCTTTGTTCCATTTTCCAGCATTTGCAATCCTTTGCGCCTCTAGGAATTGTGTTGAACTAGCAATGTTCCAAACTGCAATGTTCCAAACTTGGAGTTTATAACTGGGAATCTACCAATTACAGTCAAATAATTAAAATGTTTCTTTGTATCAATTATGATGTTATGTATTTGTGCTGGAATGGGACTCAGAATAAAACTCGGAACACACACGTATTTAAACGTGCTGTTGTCATGTTATCGCCATCTTGAGTCTCCCCCACGCATGCCTACAATCGCGCACGTCATTCAATATGCATATCATATTCTTATACACAACACTCCTCCCCTTTTAACTTGGAGGCAGGTAACACAATGTCATCTTCACTGTATATGATCTTTTACACAAATCCATACTCTCTGACACCAAAACGTATGAGATTTCCTTTCCAAAAGTTAGCTTGTACAAGTGACTTCGTTGCCTACTAAATCAACTAACCTCAGTTTACAACTTTAAACCGGTCTTGGATATATTCTTTAGTGAGAGTATTCCTCGTCTCTTACGTATAATAAATGTAATGTAACTCACAAAACAACGTGATCTGTGATCCCAGGTGCAATGTGTAAAACCGCAATGTGTATATAATTGAACAATACACTGTTCTCCAAATAGTATAATGAAAATCGTCTTACAATTAGATTCATCATAACACCATATATCAAAACCTGTAATATTACCAATGGATTTTCTTTAAATCAACTACACACATACCCATGTCTAAAGTCACATAATATCAAACAATAGACCAGCATATCGTAACTAAAATGTGTGACAAACAAAATCCATGACACATTGCTTTGTGTATATGTAGGTTAGACAATAGACAATAGACAATAGACAATAGGTGCAGGAGTAGGCCATTCAGCCCTTCGAGCCAGCACCGCCATTCAATGCGATCATGGCTGATCACTCTCAATCAGTACCCCGTTCCTGCCTTCTCCCCATACCCCCTCACTCCGCTATCCTTAAGAGCTCTATCCAGCTCTCTCTTGAAAGCATCCAACGAACTGGCCTCCACTGCCTTCTGAGGCAGAGAATTCCACACCTTCACCACTCTCTGACTGAAAAAGTTCTTCCTCATCTCCGTTCTAAATGGCCTACCCCTTATTCTTAAACTGTGGCCCCTTGTTCTGGACTCCCCCAACATTGGGAACATGTTTCCTGCCTCTAATGTGTCCAATCCCCTAATTATCTTATATGTTTCAATAAGATCCCCCCTCATCCTTCTAAATTCCAGTGTATACAAGCCTAATTGCTCCAGCCTTTCAACATACGACAGTCCCGCCATTCCGGGAATTAACCTAGTGAACCTACGCTGCACGCCCTCAATAGCAAGAATATCCTTCCTCAAATTTGGAGACCAAAACTGCACACTGGTGCGGTCTCACCAGGGCCCGGTACAACTGTAGAAGGACCTCTTTGCTCCTATACTCAACTCCTCTTGTTACGAAGGCCAACATTCCATTGGCTTTCTTCACTGCCTGCTGTACCTGCATGCTTCCTTTCAGTGACTGATGCACTAGGACACCCAGATCTCGTTGAACATCCCCTCTTCCTAACTTGACACCATTCAGATAATAATCTGCCTTTCTATTCTTACTTCCAAAGTGAATAACCTCACACTTATCTACATTAAACTGCATCTGCCATGTATCCGCCCACTCACACAACCTGTCCAAGTCACCCTGCAGCCTTATTGCATCTTCCTCACAATTCACACTACCCCCCAGTTCACTTATAAAGAACAAAATCATCAAATCTTTTAGTGTTCTTGTAGTTCTATTAGACATGCGTCTATCTGTCTGTGTTGGATTTTTCATGTGATCTGAAATATCAGGCTCTGGTTATGATGTTGTGTTATCACTGTGGATGAAAGGTTCGTTACTCTGTGAAGTGCTTTCACGATCTACACCATCTGGGGTGCCTTCAGGATCTACACCGACGGTTGGGGCTGGCAGAACTATCAGTGGCTCCTCGCTTAGTTGAACCACTTCTCTTTGTTGGAAGTTGGTGTGTTCGTCACCTTTTGGCAAGTACGCTCGCATTTGATCGACATGACGACGAATGACTCTTCCCTCACTCAACTTTACATTGTACAGGACTTCACTGATGACTTCTGCTATCATTCCATAAAGCCAAGTGAGACCTGATGTAAAGTTCTTGACCATGAGGAGTGAAGAGGTTCTTCTGCAGTTGTATCGGGCCCTGGTAGGACCACATCTGGAGTATTGTGTACAGTTTTGGTCTCCTAATTTGAGGAAGGACATCCTTGTAATTGAGGCAAAGCAGTGTAGGTTCACGAGATTGATCCCTGGGATGGCGGGACTGACATATGAGCAAAGATTGAAAAGACTAGGCTTGTATTCACTGGAGTTTAGAAGGATGAGAGGGGATCTTATAGAAACATTTAAAGTTATAATAGGACTGGACAAGCTAGATGCAGGAAAAATGTTCTCAATGTTGGGCGAGTCCAGAGCCAGGGGCCACAGTCATAGAATAAAGGGGAGGCCATTTAAAACTGAGGTGAGGAAAAACTTTTTCACCCAGAGAGTTGTGAATTTGTGGAATTCTCTGCCACAGAGGGCAGTGGAGGCCAAATCACTGGATGGATTTAAGAGAGTTAGATAGAGCTCTAGGGGCTAGTGGAAACAAGGGGTACGGGGAGAAGGCCGGCACGGGTTACTGATTGGGGACGATCAGCCATGATCACAATGAATGGCGGTGCTGGCTCGAAGGGCCGAATGGCCTCCTCCTGCACCTATTTTCTATGTTTCTATGTTTCTATGACATGATCATTCACATCAAAGACTGGCTTCTTGCTTCCTCCACCTGCTGCCTGTTTCATTGAGGCTTGCTTCCTTCGAACAGTTTTGCTGAGATCGGGTCTCAGACTGTCAAGTTTAGTGCGGATCTTTCGTCTGAACATCAGTACACTGGGTGACTTTCCAGTCGTTCCTTGAGGCGTTTCTCGCTACGTCAGCAAGAACTTCTGGATCTTTAGTTCCAGGTCTGTTCCTTTTCCTTTCTCCACACCTGCTTTCACCGTCTGTACCCCTCTTTCTGCTAGTCCGTTGCTGGACGGGTGCTTGGGTGATGTTTGAATGTGGCAGATGTTGTTGCTGCTGAGGAACTTGGCAAATTCTTCAGACACAAACTGCGTACCGTTGTCTGTGACCACTCTTTCTGGTAAACCATGAGTTGCAAACAACTGCCTCAGGGCAATCACTGTTGTTGCTGCTGTTGCGTGTTCGACCCGAATGGCTTCAATCCATTTGCTGTGAGCATCGATCACAATCAGCACATTCCCATTGTCGATGCTGGCATAGTCACAGTGAATTCTACTCCACGGTCTCTCAGGGAACTACCATGGATGGATTGGAGCTGCAACAGGACTATGCTGACTCTGCTGACAGCTTGGACAACTTCTCACTTGTTGTTCCAACTCGTTGTTGATTCCTGGCCACCATACGTATGATCTTGCCAATGCCTTCATTTTCACAATGCCAGGGTGCGTGCTATGAAGTTCTTCAAGGATTCTAGTCCTCATCTCCAGATTATCTTGGATGACCACTCGTGGTCCCCACAGGATTATGTCATCCTCAACTGACAGCTCTTCCTTCTTGCTGGCAAAGGGCTTTACTTCTTCTGGAAGATTCCTTGCACTTGGCCGCCCTTCCATGATGTGGTTCTTCACCTTGGAGAGAACTCTGTCCATCTTGGTGGCTCTCTTCACTTCCTGTGCATCAACAGGGCGTGTGTCCAGATCGGTGAGCATGTTGATGCGTGTCTCTGGTGCTTCATCAAGCTCGGCGAGCTCCGGATGATTCCATTAAGAGTCCTCTTCGTGGATCGGCAAGCGCGACAACACATCTGCATTCTGGTGTTTCTTGCCTTCTCGATGGACTACCTGGTAACTGTGGGCAGACAGAATCATACGCCATCTTGCTACGCGAGCAGAGGCCATCGGGCTGGCCGGCCTTGTGGTCTCCAAAGAGTCCCATCAGCGGCTTGTGATCAGTCACAATGGTGTAAGACCTTCCATGTAACTGCTTGTGGAACTTCTTCAGTCCGAAGATTATGGATAAACCCTCCTTTTCATATTGTGCGTAGTTCACTTCGCTGGGTTTGAGAGTGCGTGAAGTGAAAGCTATCGGGCGTTCTTGTCCATCTGACTCAACATGGCTTATCACAGCACCTGAGCCATAGGGGCTTGCATCCGTTTGGAGCAGGATGGGTTTGGCTGGATCGTAATGTGTCAGCACACTGTCACTCTGAAGAAGACGCTTGGATCTCGGGAAAGCCTGCTCTTGTTCCTTTCCCCATTTGAACTTGAAATCAGGCTTGCTGCTTCTCCTCCCACTCTTTGAATCTGCTGATCTGTACTCTGCCTTCAGCATCTGAGTCAATGGTGCAATCTCCTGTGACAGGTTGGGTATAAACTTCCATTAATACCCCAGTAAGCCGAGGTATGCCTGGAGTTGGCTTTGGTTCCCAGGCCGCTTTGCTTCCCGCACCGCATCAACTTTGTCTTGAAGGGGACGAAGACCATTCTTGTTCAGTCGATGTCCGAGTTAGTCGACTGACTCTTGCATCAGTGTACACTTCTCCTTCTTCAAACGTAACCCATTGGTCTCTAGTCTTGACAGGAACGCTTCCAGGTTCCTGAGGTGCTCTTCGTCAGTCTTTCCGCTGATGATGATATCATCAGGGTATGGCTTGCACATGGGAATATTGGCTAGCAGACTCTCCATTGTTCTCTGGACCATGGCTGGTGCGCTGGATATCCCAAAGGGCAGTCTGGTATACTCGAAGAGACCTTTATGTGTGTTAATCGTGGTGAACTTTCGAGCTCCAGGGTCTAACTCTATCTGATGATAGGCATGGGAGAGGTCTAGTTTAGAGAGCCTTTCTCCTCCTTCTAGTTCCTGCAGTCGATCCCCAAAGTTGGAAGGGGATACTGTTCGACTTTCAGCACCTTATTTGCTGTGAGCTTGTAGTTGCCGCAGACTCTCATTCTCCCATCTGGTTTCGGAACAGCTATGATCGGGCATGCGGAATCTGCTGTCTTCACAGGCTTGATAATGCCATCCTGCACCAAGTCATCCAATGTGGCATCAATCTGCTTTCTAGCAGCGTATGAAACAGGAGCTGCCTTGTACAACTGTGCTCCACTGTTTTCGTCTTGTGGATATACCTTGGCTTGATATCCCTTCAGTCCTCCATGGCTGCTGTTATCAAACAGTTGGGCGTGTTTGTTGAGTACTGTGCCCATGGCATCTTGCAAACTGTGCATACTACTCGGTGGATTTAATCTCTGATCTGGCGTGTTCTGGCTGGCTAGATTTGACAACAATCCAGGGTACTTCCTTAACCAGTCTCTTCCCATTAGGCTTGCACCTTTCTTTACTACCACTAGGATCAGCGTTTCTGGCTTACTGTGAGGTTCGAGCTGTACCTGTACCGCTGCTTGTCCATTGATGTCAATCTTCTCTCCAGTGTAGGATTTCAGCTTGATGCTACTGGGATCTAGTCTAGGGTCTTAACCGAGTTTGCTGAAGACTTCTTCTGGTACGATCGTCCATGGACTTCCAGTGTCAACCTCTAGTTGTACCTCACTGCCGTTCACTATCAAAGTGGATGTATACAAGTCAAAGTTTGTCAACTTGTTGATCGATTCATCGTCCAAGTGGCTCATGGGTGGTGGGGGTGGCAGAGGTGGCGGGGGGGGTGGGGGAAACCTTTCTCTTTAGGTCTCTTCCTCACGGCGCGGGGTGCAGCTCGGCCGCTGGACTTTACATCGCCCGGTGCGGCTCGGCCGCTGGACTTAACAGTGCCGGTGCGGCTCGGCCGCGGGACTTTTCATCGCCCGGTGTGGCTCGGCCGCGGGACTTTACATCGCTGGTGCGGCTCGGCCGCTGGACTTAACAGTGCCCGGTGCGGCTCGGCCGCGGGGCCTAACATCGCCCGGTGTGGCTCAGCCGCGGGGCTTTACATCGCTGGTGCGGCTCGGCCGCGGGACTTTTCATCGCTGGTGTGGCTCGGCCGTGGGACTTAACATCGCCCGGTGCGGCTCGGCTGCGGGGCTTTACATCGCTGGTGCGGCTCGGCCGCTGGACTTAACATCGCCCGGTGCGGCTCGGCCATGGGACTTAGCTGCGCAAGGCTCGGTCGCGGGGCCTTCCATCGCCCGGCTCGTCCGCGAGATGTTTCAGCGCCCGGTGCGACTCGGCCGCGGGGACTTCCACCCCCTTGCGGGGACTGTGCGGGTCGGTCGGGGACGAGCTGTCTGTCCGTGGGCGTGGGGAAGAGAGTGGAAGTTTTGTTGCCTCCATCACAGTGAGGGGGTGTTTGGAGTCACTGTGATGGACGTTTGTGTTGGGGTCATGTGTCTTGTGTTCTTTTTTGTGTGACTGCTATGTAGTTTCGTTCGGTACCTTGGTACCGAATGACAAATAAAGCTCTGTTGAACTGTTGAACTGTTGAAAAACATTTAAGTGTCTTCTATTAAATTCAAACATTACATTGCATTTTTCATGTGTTACTGCTTTGGTGAGTTTACAATTAACTTAGGGTATAGATCTGTTTAAGAATTAGTTAACTGCTTTAGTGGCATGGTTGAGCTTTCGGGCTTAGTCTGACTGGATAGAATTATTAGGACACGGAATGGAAATGATGCACTTTGTTTCTGATAAGCCTCCAGCTTGACTCAAAGTGAGTTAGTTTAGTTCAGTTGAGAGATCCTCGTGCTTGAGTCCCTGTCTGTATACTGGCAGGAACGGCACTGGCACAGGATCAGAATGGGCGAAATGAAGCCAATCTATGGAGCAAAAGGCAGACTTGCTGGTGGTGTAGCAGTAGTGTGGACTATTAACACCCCATGTTGGGGTGAAGACATTTCAAGAGCCATGCACAGGAGAAGTGCAAAAGACGTATTTTCTCAATGAATTAACAGATGCCGAACAGTCCAAGAAATGACACGTAACTGAACTGGAAAGCCCCCGGCAAATGTTATGATAAAGCTTTGCCTGTGTTGGCCATGAATTTAAGTACAGCTTTGTTTCTTTTTTTATGTGTCTCAGAAAATCTGTTTGAACATATATATGAGCCTGGGGAATTGTACAAGTGTTGATCTTATGGGGTTTACATGGCAGTCAGGTTAACTCCACTTCCAGTCTTCCTGGGGCTCCAAGGAGAAAATGTGATTTTCATTTTCTCCATCCTATTAAAGGCTGGGAATGTTTTCAAGATCTGAACATGCCAAGTCCACATGGTAAACATTTTAACACAAATGGGTCAAAGTAAGTTGGAACAAATGCTGATAAACACTCAAGTAGATTCCCCATCTGTTTCTCTGCATTTTGAAAGGAAAAAACTGGCTTTTAAATTATAGTCATGGGTCACCAGATAGGACAGTTAATGGTGATGTCTTGCGTTCAGTCATGTATTATGGTCGAGGAGGTGCTGGACATCCTTAGACGCATAGATCAGCGGCACGGTGGCGCAGCGGTAGAGTTACTGCCTTACAGCGAATGCAGCGCCGGAACTCAGGTTCGATCCTGACTACGGGCGCCGTCTGTACGGAGTTTGTACGTTCTCCCCGTGACCTGCGTGGGTTTTCTCCGAGATCTTCGGTTTCCTCCCACACTCCAAAGACGTACAAGTATGTAGGTTAATTGACTTTGGTAAAAAAAAAAAATTAATTGTCCCTAGTGTGTGTGGGACAGTGTTAATGTGCGGGGATCGCTGGGCGGCGCAGACTCAGTGGGCCGAAGGGCCTGTTTCCGCGCTGTATCTCTAAATCTACATCTAAATCTAAAAAAATTGAAATCTAAATTGCCCGGGCCTGATCAGATATATCTGAGGATGCTGTGGGAAGCTTGAGAAGAAATTGTGGGGAGGCCTGACGGAGATATATGAATCATCCTTAGAAACAGATAAGGGGCAGATTACCGGAGGGTAGATAATGTTGAGTCTCTATTCAAGAAGGGTTGCAAGGAAAAGCCTGGGAATTATGGACCAGTGAGCTTAACATCTGTGGCAGGTAGTTTACTCTAGAGGATTCTGAGAGATATGATATATCTGCATTTGGATAGACAGAGGCCGATTAGGGGTAGTCTACATGGTTTTGTACGTAGGAGATCGTTTCTCACAAATTTGATTGTGTTGTTTGAAGAAGTAACCCAGAAGGTTGACCAGGGTGAGGCTGTAGAGTTGTACATATGGGCTTCAACAAGGCATTTGATAAGGTTCTGCATGACAGGTTTCTCTGGAAGATTAGATGGCATGGCATCTAGGGAGAGCTAGTTGCCTGGATGCAGAATTGGCTTCAGGGAAGGAAGCAGTGGGTGGTAGTGGAAGGTTGTTTTTTGGACTGAAGGCTTGTAACTAGTGATGAGCCTCAGGGAATAATGCTGGGCCCATTGTTGTCTGGGGTTTATATCAATTATGGGATGATTGGTAAGTTCATAGGTGGTATCATAGACAGTGAAGAGAGTTATGAAAAATTACAGCAGGATCTTGATCATCTGGGCAAATGGGCTGAAAAAATGGCTGATGGAGTTCAATGCAGTTAAGGGTGAGGTGTTGCATTTTGAGAAGTTAAACCAGGGCAGGACCTACACGGTGAATGGCAGGGCCCTGGGGCATGTTGTATAGCAGAGGAGGGTAGGAAGGTAGGAGTTGAGATGCACAGCTGCTTGAAAGTGACAAGTAGATAGGATGGCAAAGAAGGCTTTTGGTGCATTGGCCTTCATCAGTCAGGGTACTGAGTATAAACGTTATGTTACACATGCGGCACGGTGGTGCAGCAGTAGAGTTGCCGCCTTACAGCGAATGCAGCGCCGGAGACTCAGGTTCGATCCTGACTACGGGCGCCGTCTGTACGGAGTTTGTACGTTCTCCCAGTGACCTGCGTGGGTTTTCTCCGAGATCTTCGGTTTCCTCCCACACTCCAAAGACGTACAGGTATGTAGGTTAATTGACTGGGTAATATGTGAAAATTGTCCCTTGTGTGTGTAGGATAGTGTTAATGTGCGGGGATCGCTGGGCGGCGCGGACACGGTGGGCCGAAGGGTCTGTTTCCGCGCTGTATCTCTAAAATCTAAATACAGTTGTACAAGAGGTTAGTTTTGGTCACCATGCTATAGGAAGGATGTCATTAAGCTGGAAAGAGAACAAAGAAGATCTACGAGGAGTTGAGGGCCCAAGCTATAGACTCAGATTGGGCAAGCTGGGACCTTACTCCTTGGAGCGCTGGAGGCCAAAGGGTGATTACAGAGAGGTGTAGAGTATAATGAGGGAAAAGGATAGAGTGAATGCACAGTCTTTTTCCCAGGGTAGGGCGATCAAGAACCAGAGGACATGGGTTAAAAGTGAGAGTGGAAAGATTTAATAGGAACCCAAGGGGCAGATTTTTAACTCAGGATGGTGGGTATATGGAATGAGCTGCTAGAGGATGGTAGTTGAGGCAGGTTCTACAATGACATTTAAACAAAAGAACACTTGGACAGGTACATGGATAGGAAAGGTTTAGAGGGATATAGACCAAATGCAGGCAAATGGGACCAGCTTAGATGGGGCATCTTGGTAGGCATAGACATGGGCTCTCTGATTCTATGACCTAAATAAAGTACTCTCAAAGAACCAGAAAGATGGAAGACAGTGATCCAGGGGTAGCCATAAGTGCCAGGCAAACATAGGCAGAGTGTCTGAAGAAGGGTCTCGACCAAAAATGTCACCTATTCCACTTCTCCACAGATGCTGCCTGTCCCACTGAGTTGCTCCAGCTTTTTGTGTCCATCTTCAGTTTAAACCAGCATCTGCAGTTCCATCCTACACAGTCTATCTGTCACTTGAGCATGTTATTCCCTTCTGCACAGATTCTAGCTTCAAGATGCGAAGTCAAATCTTTTACCAGCAAGCATTCAGCTTCCAAGTGTCATCCTAACTCTTGTTCCATTCTGCTTCCTCGATGTCCAGTTTTGTGTGCAAAACTGTGCAAAACTGTGTGCAGTTTTGGTCTCCAAATTTGAGGAAGGTCATTCTTTCTATTGAGGGAATGCAGCGTAGGTTCACTAGGTTAATTCCCGGAATGGTGGGACTGTCGTATGTTGAAAGACTGGAGCGACTGGGCTTGTATACACAGGAATTTAGAAGGATGAGAGGGGATCTTATTGAAACATATAAGATTATTAAAGGATTGGACACGCTAGAGGCAGGAAACATGTTCCCAATGTTGGGGGAGTCCAGAAGCAGGGGCCACAGTTTAAGAATAAGGGGTAGGCCATTTAGAACGGAGATGAGGAAAAACTTTTTCACTCAGAGAGTTGTAAATCTGTGGAATTTTCTGCCTCCGAGGCCAATTCTCTGGATGCATTCAAGAGAGAGCTAGATAGAGCTCTTAATGATAGCAGAGTCAGGGGGTATGGGGAGAGGGCAGGAATGGGGTACTGATTGTGGATGATCAGCCATGATCACATTGAATGGCGGTGCTGGCTCGAAGGGCCGAATGGCCTACTCCTGCACCTATTGTCTATTGTCCGTTGTCTATTGTCCTAATCAGCATCAAATGCCTTTTGCAAAAGTCATGCGGAGGAGCAAAATCACCTTGTATTCAAGTACTGTGACATTTACAAAGTTGTACAGAGGCTAAAAATGAGGTTGAAAAGAACGGCCGCTAAGGTTTCTAACACAGAAAACCCTCATTATAACAGACCATAGGGTGGCCGCTATAACCGAGTAAGTTATTATCATTGTATGTACTAGAAACAAAAAACTGCAGGTGATGGTTAATACACTTAAAGATACTCAGTGCTAGAGTAATTCAACGGGTCGGGCAGCATCTCTGGAGAACGTGGATAAATGACGTTGGGACATTTCTTCAGACTGATTCTGTCTGCTGAGTTCCTCCACCACTTTGTGTCGTTTCACCCTAGGACTAGGCACCGATGTCACTGGTCTGCACCAGCGAGCCCTTCTTCATCAGCTGCCACATGGTCTGGTTGGCGCGGCAGTTGTTGCGGCTCACGTTGTAGCCCCTGGGGACGACGCTTTCCTCAGGCCGCTGCCAACAACAGGACGCACCCGGTCACCGTGGGCTCCCTCCCCTCTCTCCTGCCGCCGCTTCCAAGGTGGAGTATGTCGGCGCCTCAGGGCGAGAAAGAGGAGGAGGAGGTGGCAGAGGGGGTGGGGAAGCGGGAGGGAGGGGCCGATTGGACCGAGCGACGGGAGGAAGACACAGCAGTGGTCGAGCGGGGAGTGGACAAAGCAACGGCCAACAGGAAGAAGCACCAACAGGTGGGAGGGGAGGGAGCCCCGCCATGATGAACAAACGCGTCCTGTCAGTGGCAGCGGCCTGAAGAAAGCTCTGTCCCCAGGGGCTACAACGTGAGCCACAACAACTGGACCATGGGGTGAGTGCAGAAAAGCTCGCTGGTGCGCCTCATGAGTCAGGCATGGCATTGGAATCTGGGGGTCGACGTTTACAGGGGCAGGCACGCTATAACGTTTAGGTCTGTCCACTGCAAACAAAAGTTATGAAGGGGTCCAATTTAAAAAAAAGTTTACTGTGCAATCAAAATATTAATTTTAATTCCACAAAGAAAGAAGGCAGTTCGAGCGGTGAATTTGTAGGAACCAGAGTATGGTCTGTAGTCAGCGACTATTTCCATCCACTGCCTGCACCAGCTGAGATACTTGGGTTAAACAATGAGGCAGAGGAGCAGAAGGTGCAGCAACCAATGTAGGTCATCAATGGTGGACACCAATGCCCGGGTACATGCCAGGAAACAACACAGCGGAGGCACTTTGGACCAAGTCAGAGAGGAGTGCTTCTGAGAACCCAACAGTTGGCTTCACGCAAGCAAGTATTGGAAGGAAGATTTGCCAAAAAAATTGAGACCCTATCAAAAAATAAACTACATTGCCCAATGTGGCACAGCAGCAGGGCAGATTCTGAGTGTTGGCATTTTAAATCACTTGTGTTGACCCCTTTGCTGCTAGGCAAAGCCATACAGCACAGAAACGGGTCCTTTGGCCCACCACGTACATGCCAACCAACAAGTACAGGTACGCCACTGTCTTTAGATTTTAGATTTAGATTTAGAGATACTGCGCAGAAACAGGCCCTTCGACCCACCGAGTCCGCGCCGCCCAGCGATCCCCGCACATTAACACTATCCTACACACACTAGGGACAATTTTTACAATTACCCAGTCAATTAACCTACATACCTGTACGTCTTTGGAGTGTGGGAGGAAACCGAAGATCTCGGAGAAAACCCGCGCAAGTCACGGGGAGAACGTACAAACTCCGTACAGACGGCGCCCATAGTCAGGATGGAACCTGAGTCTCCGGCGCTGCATTCGCTGTAAGGCAGCAACTCTACCGCTGCGCCACCGTGCCGCCCTTCCAGTACCCTTGGTTCCAGAGCCCTGCCCGATTATCTGTTTTGCCAAACCAACATAGTTCACATAAAAATGATACAACAATATACCTTTGACACACGAATTACACCCTTCCCATGTCTCTAAAGCACTATGAACTGCTAGAAACATAAATAAAACAAATATTATATATAAATTAAATGCAAATTAAATGATTGATGAAATACATTAGTACAGGTATAAATGATACAGGTTTATTCGTACAGTATAAATGAAAAGGATTTACTGTACTTAGTTTATAGTTGACTGTTTCATCAAGGATTTGTAATTCAGCAGTAGGTAGTTACATGGATTGCATGAAGAGGCTCATCTCAGTAAAACTATCCATAAAAGTATTGAATTGTCATAAACATGTGACCTATACTTCAGCGATGTAATTTGTTGCAAGCAGCCTGTTTAGCCTGGGCTACATGTGACTCCAGAAACATGTTTGCAATTAACCGCCTTTTGAATCCCGAGGCAAGCTGGGATGACAACAAATGCTGGCAGTGCCTGGCTGGTCCTCTACCCCAGAACAGATAAATAGTCTAAAATGCTGGATCTCAGAGATTGTTTCAGAATTACTTGACTGCACCCATTCTGTAATGGGGTGACCAGGACTGCCCACATAATGCGGCTTAACCAGAGTCATATAAAACTGTAATATGACTTCATGACTCTTACACTCAACTGATGAAGGCAAGCATGCCATATGCTTTCTTCACCACTGTATCCACTTGCGTTGCCATTTTCAGGGAGTTATGGACTTGATCCTCAAGATCTCTCTGTACATCAATGCTGACCAGGGTCTTGCCATTAAGTGTATATTTCCCCCTTACATTTGCCCTGCCAAAGTACTTCGTCGGCACTTGAGTATTAATCTAGAAGATGTTTTGGCACATTTAAAGTATGGTTCACTTGTGATGAAATAGCAGGTCATCAGATTGAATCCTTGAATCTTTTTCCTGGTCTGTTATGTGCCAGCCTTCAATTGCCAGAAATGGAGCTCACGAGAAGCCAACATTGGTTGAGAGCTTGTAAACAAAGGAGAACGTGACCTCCACTGCACCAGATGCTGGGAGGAGAAAACAATGGGTGGATGGGGCCAAAAATCAAAAGTGCTGGAGTAACTCTGCAGGGCAGGCAGCATCTGTGGAGGGTGGACTCAAAATGCTGGAGTAACTCAGCGGGACAGGCAGCATCTCTGGAGAGAAGGAATGGGTGACTTCCCATTCGACTTCGAGATGTCTGAAGATGGGTCTCGACCCGAAATGTCACCCATTCCTTCTCTCCAGAGACGCTGCCTGTCCTGCTGAGTTACTCCAGCATTTTGTGTCTATCTTTTTGGTTTAACCCAGCATCTGCAGTCCCTTCCTACACACAGCATCTGTGGAGGGAATGGAGAGATGACATTTTTGGGTTGGGACCGTTCTTCAGACCGATGGTGATAAGTGTGGTGAGACCTGGAATAGAGGTGTGGGAAAGACAAGGCTTGGCAAGTGATGGGTGGATACAGGTGATGGTGGATAGATTGGTAGATGGGACCACTATGCTGATTCAATGTTAAGAGACAAAATATAACGTTATCCCCATGGCTCCTAATTAAGTCTGCACATTTTGTACTGTTTTTGGAGCCTAGCTGTGGCTTGATCAATATTAAATGGTAAAGAGCAGTTAGATTTCAGGATTAATTACAATTTCCATCAGCAACTGTTGCATACTATATTTCAAATAAGACTGACAACAAGGAGATAGATGTTTACTTGGAATAGAAACAGAAAATACTGGAAATACTTGGAAGCTTGGGCTGCATCTGTGAGAAGGGAAACAGAATTAATATTTCAGGTCAAAGACCCTTCATCAAAGTTTTATCTGCTTTTATTTTAGATTTCATACATCTGCAATGTGTTTTAATTTTTACCTCACTGTTTACTTGGAAAGTTATTCCCAGTCAGCAAAGCTAAATGTTTTATAAAGTACGGCTGTACTCTGGAATGAATTTCAGAATCTAAGTGCAATGAAATGAAGCTGCCTAATGTGTTTAGTTTTATTGTCCTGGGATAAACTTTGAGGCAAACGTCTTTCTAATGCGCTGAAAAAAAAAGGCAAGCAATAATGTCCAGACCAGTATCATTTAGAGCCACTTGCCAAACCACTCCTGCAACTCTGCAACACCAGACTTGTACATGTGTTTATTTCACTGTCTAAACAACATGTCAAATGAAAGAAATTTGAAACATTATCCCATGAAAGTACTGAGAAGATCATAATATTTATTCCGAAAGCAAATACTTAAGTGAGCTGACATAATCACGAAATTAGCCTATTAGGAATTTTGGGGAGAGTGCTTTAAATATTTGTGTGTTTATTTTTGCACAAGGCTTGTTGATATCCAAGTCTGTCCTGATCAGCCCCCAAAGAAAGTTAAAGGTTATATTTTTGTAGGTGTTCCCCCATTAACTTCAACATTTGAGCTAAGGAAACCTCAAAGACCTGCTGCAAAAGGCAATGCTGCCATTTGCTGGTGTTTCCCCTCTCCTTGTCTAAAGATCTGGTGAACAAGTTTGGTGGCATGGTGACACAGCAGTAGAGTTGCTGCCTTGGAGCGCATGAGCGCCGGGTTCGATCCGGACTAAGGGTG
The DNA here is from genome assembly GCF_053455715.1 of Rhinoraja longicauda. Lineage (NCBI taxonomy): Eukaryota > Metazoa > Chordata > Chondrichthyes > Rajiformes > Arhynchobatidae > Rhinoraja > Rhinoraja longicauda. Next base: position 6,842,500 of record NC_135967.1, on the reverse strand, counting down.
CAGTGTGTACAAGAGTTTGTTCTCCCCGTGACCTGCACGGGTTTTCTCCGGGATATCCGGTTTTCACCCACACTCCAAAGACATACAGGTTTGTAGGGTAAGTGGCTTGTTAAAATTGTAAATTGTCCCTAGTGTGTGTGTGCAGGATAGTGTTAGTGTGTGGGGATCACTTTTCGCGTGGACTCGGTGGGCCTGTTTCCGCGCTGTATCTCTAAACTAAACTAACGTTGGAGCTCCTTCACAGAAATTCACCCTTTCACTCTCCATTCACTTCCCAGTCATTATTCTCCTTTATGTTGAAAGCGTGGCTAAGAATGTGGCTTTACATCTACCCTTTCTACAACTCTATTTCCAATGATAGTCTTGCCTTTAGATGTGTAGGAGTAAGTGAATTGGTGTGGGCTGATACAGTGTGCCAAAAAGACCATACAATCAGTACAAATCAGTTAAGGCTGCAATGTTGCTGACATGAAGTTTGAGACTGGACCGGCTGATCAATATTTTCAGATCCTTCCTGCCTCTTCAACCTTATTGCAGGTTGGTTCTGTGGGTCCTGACAAACTTACCTGGGTTTGTCCATTTTTTTTATGATCAATAGTTTATGGCACAGACGTGTAAGAAAGAAAACTGCAGATGCTGGTTTAAATTGAAGGTAGACACAAGATTCTGGAGTAACTCAGCGGGTCAGGCAGCATCTCTGGAGAGAAGGAATGGGTGACGTTTCGGGTCGAGGCCCTTCTTCAGTCTGAAGAAGGGCCTCGACCCGATACATCACCCATTCCTTCTCTTCAGAGATGTTGCCTGACCCGCTGAGTTACTCCAGCATCTTGTGTCTACCTTTATGGCACAGACACAGGATGTTTAGCCGATCAAGTCTAATACATTTGGCCCATTGACAGCAATTCAATCCCATTAGCCCAGCAAATTATTTCATTTTTTAAAGTCAGGACTGACTGTTTCCATAGTCTTTGCAAGCAATGAGTTCCAGAGAGGAGTAGGGAAAAAAACTGCAGATGCTTATTAAAATCAAAGGTGGACACAAAATGCTAGAGTAACTCAGCAGGTCAGGCAGCATCTCTTGAGAGAAGGAATGGGTGACAATGTGGGTCGAGACCCTTCTCCAGACTGAAGAAGGATCTCGACCCGAGACGTCACCCAATTCCAGAGAGGACTCAAGAGTATATGGACAGGCTAACGGAAGGAAGAGAACATGGTTGATGAAAATAATATAGAAAAATATGAGGTCAACCACATTGGTGGAAAAACGTAGACAAAATTAAGTATTTTTTAAATGGAGAGCAATTGAAACATCTTAGTGTTCAGGGAAAGCTGGTTCATTGTACACAGATCACTGAAAGATAATGGGAAGGTGTAGGAATTAGGAAGGCGAACAAAGTGCTCACCATTAATGCAAGAGGTTATTCGTTTTATAGTTTATTATTGTCATGTGTACAAAGATACAACGAAACACGTTGTTTTGCTTGCTATCCACAACTACCACAGGTAGTGCAAAGAGAAAAATCACCAGTACAGAATATAGTGCTATAGTGTTACAGTCTTACAGCTACAGAGAAAGTGCAGGTAAAAATAAGTGAAAGGGCTGCAATGAGGTAGGTTGGGAGATAAACACACTCAGTTTCTAAAATTCAGTAGTCTGCTAACACTGGGGAAGAAGCTGAATCTGGTGGTACGTGCTTTCAAGCTTTTTTATCTTCTGCCCGACAGGAGAGAGGATAAGAGAGAATGACTAGGGTGTGAATCATCCTTGAATATATTGGCTGCTTTTCTGATCCAGTCTCGATGGTTTGTGTACTGGACTGGGCTGCATCCACAGCTCTCTGCAACTTCTTGGGGTCTCAGCAAGGTACCGCATTAAATTGTTGCAAGTATTAATTGCCGAGATCAATAGTTGTTGAGATAGCAAGGGATTCGATAGATCTGCGATTTGTGCAGGAAAGTGGCGCTGAGCTGGAAGATCAGGGCTGATTTTATTCAATGAGGAAGCAGGAGCTTTGCCTGAAACTGCTTCTTTATCTTAGGTTCTGAGATGTGCACTGGTCCATCAATGACCTGTCAATGGGAATTCTTCCCTCCAATTTCCCTCTCTAAAACTATGAAGATCTCACCCATCTCTACCATACCCGCTCTCCACTTCCATTGCTCCAAGAAGAACTGCCTCAGCTTCTACGTTTAACCCAGCAGCTGAAGTCCCTCACATAGACCCCATACTCAGCAGTCAACATTGCTCGAAGCTGGAGACACAAGGAACTGCAGATGGTGTTTCACAAAATAAAAAGTGCTGGAGTAACTCAGAGGGCGGCATAGTTGGGCAGGGTTGGGTTGGTTCTTTACAGCGTCAGAGACCCGGGTTCGATCCTGACTACAGGTGCTGTCTGTACAGAGTTTGTATGCTCTCCCCGTGACTGCGTGGGCTTTCTGCAGGTGCTCTGGTTTCCTCCCACACTCCAAAGACGTACAAGGTTGTAACTTAATTGGCTTCAGCAAAAAAAAAAGGTAAATTGTCCCTTGTGGGCTGAATGGCCTGTTTCCGAGCTGTACCTCTAAAGTCCAAAGGGTCAGGCAGCATCTCTGGAGAACATGAATAGGTGACGTTTCGGTTTGGGACCCTCGGGTTTGACGAAGGGTCCCGACCTGAAACGTCTCATCACCTATTCACTGTTATAAGCTACGATGGTTTAATGATTATTCTTTCATGCTGAGCGTTTTCAAATGCTATACAATGTTGTCAAATATTACCCTGATTTCAATGGCATGAAAACTGAGCAGATTGCCTATCATAGGCATTCTGCCCTTTTAGTGCTACTCATTTTAATTCATTCCTTTGATGCATTAACAACGGAACACATGCCTCTGCAGTCTAAAGAGCTTCAATCTGAAGCTCAGCATCATTATGATTCAGCTCATTCTGTTCACCAACCTTTACTGCCCAATCTGACATCACCAACAATAAAGTAAAATGTCCCTGGGCACCACTTTGCTCTTACCAGACAAAACCTACCTTCCAGCCACGTAGAATAAATGACGGCAGGTGATCATAAGCTAAATAAAAGAGTCATAGTGTCATACAGCATGTAAACAGGCCCCACGGCCCAATATCCATGCCAACTAAGATGCCCCATCTAAACTAGCTCCACTTGTGTACTTTTGGCTCATATCACTCTAAATCCTTCTGATTTTTAGATTTTTTAGAGATACAGCGCGGAAACAGGCCCTTCGGCCCACCGACTCCACGCAGCCCAGCGATCCCCGCACACTAACACTATCCTACACCCTAGGGACAATTTTTACATTTACCCAGTCAATTAACCTACATACCTGTACGTCTTTGGAGTGTGGGAGGAAACCGAAGATCTCGGAGACAACCCACGCAGGTCACGGGGAGAACGTACAAACTCCGTACAGACGGCGCCCGTAGTCAGGATCGAACCTGAGTCTCCGGCGCTGCATTCGCTGTAAGGCAGCAACTCTACCGCTGCGCCACCATCTACGAACCTGTCCAAGCGTCTTTTAAATGCTGCTATAATCCCTGCTTCAACTACCTCCTCCGGTAGCTCATTCCATATATTCTTCTCCCCCTGAGTGAAAAAGTTGCCCCTCAGTTTTGTGTTAAATCTTGCCCCTCTCAACTGAAACATATCTCCTCCTGTTTTTTTCTCTCACTCCCTGGGTCAAAGACTCCGTGCATTCACCCTGTCAGTTCCCATCGTGATGTTATACACCTCTATAAGATCACTACTCCCTCAGCCTCCTGCACTCCAAGGAATAACGTTCTAGCCTGCGCATGCTCACCCACCTCAAATTTTGGTAACATCCCCATAAATCTTCTCTGTATTCTTCACAATTTAATGATATCCTTCCTATAATAGTGTCCAAAACTGAACACAATACCCCAAATAAGGCCTCATCAACATCTTCTATAACTGTAACATTTGTCCCAAGCTCTATACTCAATACCCTGACTGATGAAAGGCATTGAACCAAAAGTCTTCTTTACTACCCTCCCATCCTGTGACTCGACTTTCAAAGAGACTCTGCTCCACAACGCTCCCCAGAGCCCTGACATTAACTGGGAAGGTCCTGCCCTGGTTTGACTTGCACAAATGTAACACCTTGCACTTACTTACCTGCATAAGACAGGTAATTCATTTCATCTGCATTTCATCGAGTGATACAGCATGGAAACCGGCCCTTTGGCCACTGAGTCCAAACTAACCATCAACCACCGGTAGAGTTGCTGCCTTACAGCGAATGCAGCGCCGGAGACTCAGGTTCGATCCTGACTACGGGCGCCGTCTGTACGGAGTTTGTACGTTCTCCCCGTGACCTGCGTGGGTTTTCTCCGAGATTTTCGGTTTCCTCCCACACTCCAAAGACGTACAGGTATGTAGGTTAATTGGCTGGGCAAATGTAAAAATTGTCCCTAGTGGGGTGTAGGATAGTGTTAGTGTGCGGGGATCGCTGGGCGGCGCGGACTCAGTGGGCCGAAGGGCCTGTTTCTGCGCTGTATCTCTAAATCTAAATCTAAATCTAAATCTAAATCACCCAATTTACACTAATCCGACATTTTTATTCTCCCCACATTCTCATGAAATCGCTGCAAGATTCTTCCACTCACCTACATATGAGGGGTAACACACACACTGGTAAGAATCATTAAGAATCATCATTCGTAGGGCGTCACAGTGGCACAATTGTAAGCTGCTGCCTCAATGCGCCAGAGACCCGGGTTCGATCCTGACCTCGGGTGCTGTCTGTGTGGGGTTTTGCACATACGCTCTGTGGCAGGGCAGGATCCCTCCAGGTGCTTCCGTTTCCTCCCACATCCCAAAGACGTGCAGGTTTGTAGGTTAATTAAATAAAAAGAATTGCTCCTAGTATATAGGAAACGAGATAAATTGAACTCGTGTGAATGGGTGATCGATGGTTGGCATGGACTAGGTGGGCTGAAGGGCATGTTTCCATGCTGTATCCCTAAACTAATCCAAACTAGACACTAGACCTTGTTCCATAATCTCAAGATCACTTCTTGGCGAAGGTAGATATCTATCTATCTATCTATATCTATATAATACTAAAACTCTGCGTTCGTATGTAGGGATGTATGTGTGTATGTACGGAAGTTAACTTACAAACCCTACTCCTCCAAGACGGTACACCAAAGCGCTACGATTTTTGTAACCTGGGCAACTATTGTAAGTACTTTCGTTCAAATTGAAGCTACCTTTTTAAAGCTAGAGAGATATTAAAGTTTAAATTTTCATTTCTAACCCTTTTCTTCAAGGGGCTACATTTGTTTCAAAAAGTTTACAGAAAATCATTTAGTTTTCAGCAAGGATTTAGTTTTCAGCTTGTGACGGCTACATTGTTTCGAAAAGCTTCCAAGAAGTCTTTTTTGTTATTGCAAGTCAAGTCAAGTCAAGTCAAGTCAATTTTATTTGTATAGCACATTTAAAAACAACCCACGTTGACCAAAGTACTGCACATCTGATTAGGAAAAAAAAACAAAACATCTGATTAGGAAAAAAAAAAAAACGGGCACACTTGGAGAGTAAGAGTGGGGCTGGGGAAGGAGAGAATGGGGGGTGTGGGGACGGGCCCAACGGGCCCTCCCCAACGGGCACACTTGGAGAGTAAGAGTGGGGCTGGGGGAGGAGAGAATGGGGGGTGTGGGGACGGGCCCAACGGGCCCTCTTTTCTAGTTTATTATAAAATTCACCCCTGCTTTTAATGCATCAGTTGAGAAACAGGGTCCTTGGAGATCACGACTTCAGACCTGGCGCTAAAACTTATGGTCTGCCTCTCTGTCCTCCTGTAAGCTTCTGAGACCTTGGCTACCTAAGGCATACCAATTACTAGGCACTTATCCGATAGGTCTTTAAATTACCACAGTCCATTTGCTGTGCTAAATATAAGCTGATCTTAAACTTATGAAAAATATTATCAGCCATCAACATACTAGAGAAGATGCATTACTTTGTTTTGGAAGAACAACAAATCATACCAATAATTGTTCCAAAGAAGTGTACACCGTCTTTCCTCATAACTCTAATTCTCCAAGCCTGGTAGAGCCTTGATAAATTGTGCCCTCTCCTGTGCTGCATGGCCCCGTGGTGCAACATAGTGACCACCACGCTTCACAGTGCACTGGTTGAGGCCGGACTAATGCCTGACAAACATCGGAGATCTGTGTTCCATCATGCTGGTTATCATCAGTACACAATGGCTGCCTTTATTCTAAGAGGCTGTATGATTGCAGCTTCTACTCCTATCAGATGTTTGGTGTAAGCACGTGAGCACAAGATGACCATTGATCTTGCTTTAACTCCCTGGTCCACTCGTCCCTTCCTACCCAAACCAGCCCATCCCCGGGCACTTTCCCCTGCAACCGCAGGAGAAGCAACACCTGTCCCTTTACCTCCCCCCTCAACTCCATCCAAGGACCCAAACAGTCTTTCTAGGTGAGACAGAGGTTCACCTGCACCACCTCCAACCTCAACTATTGCATCCGCTGCTCTAGATGTCAACTTATTTACATCGGCAAAACCAAACGCAGGCTCGGCAATCGTTTCGCTCAACACCTTCGCTCAGTCCGCCTTAACCAACCTGATCTCCCGGTGGCTGAGCACTTCTACTCCCTCTCCCATTCCCAGTCTGACCTTTCTGTCATGGGCCTCCTCCAGTGCCATAGTGAGGCCCACCGGAAATTGGAGGAACAGCACCTCATATATCGCTTGGGCAGCTTGCAGCCCAGCGGTATGAACATTGACTTCTCCAACTTTAGATAGTTCCTCTGTCCCTCTCTTCCCCTCCCCTTCCCAGATCTCCCTCTATCTTCCTGTCTCCACCTATATCCTTCCTTTGTCCCGCCCCCCTGACATCAGTCTGAAGAAGGGTCTCGACCCGAAACATCACCCATTCCTTCTCTCCTGAGATGCTGCCTGACCTGCTGAGTTACTCCAGCATTTTGTGAATAAATACCTTCGATTTGTACCAGCATCTGCAGTTATTTTCTTACATTGATCTTGCTTTGAGCCGTTTCCTACTGTGAAGGCCATTTGGTTTTTGACGGAGTAAGTAGTGGTAGACTCTGAGGTTGGGTGAGGGGGGGGGGGGGGGGGGGGGGGTGGGGAGACAAATTGATGGGAATGTGGAGAGGATAAAACAGGTGTAGTGTGAATGGGTGCTTGATGCTCAGCATGGACTTTACAGGAGGATATGTTCAGGCTAGCTGAGAGGGGGGTGAAAGACCGATTCCCCCTTTATGGACAGAATACCACCTGACGTAATAGTTTAGACTTTAGACATACAGCGCGGAAACAGCTGTGTCTACCTTCGATTTACTCATCCATCTCTCAAGCTATTCACCAACAACATGGCTACAATGTTGAAAAAAAAATCACCGACCCAACTGGTACTCTTTAACAGATAGTGTTCACTTAGCTGTATCAATTACATTGAAGAGGTGAAAGGATGAACGAGGCATAGTTAGGGTGAATGTACACAATTATTTCCCAGGGCTGGACGTTCAAGGTGATGCGGTGATACATTTTGATGGCCAAAGGGGATGTTGCTGTGCTGAATGACCCCATGAATCTATAACTCTATATGGCTGTGTAGCGAAGCCTCATTCTGCATCATTACTCTGTTACAGATGGCTTTACAGTACTTAACGGGCATTATGAAGAGCTTTACTCCACGTCTAATATGCATGAGAGTGTCTGATGATGACAGCAGCCTAGAAATTACAATCCATTTGTTAACTGAATGTTGCTTAAGCATCAAGCTCATTAATCAATCATTTTGTCATTTATAGAAGTGCAGTAAAACTTGTGCTTTTAATGTCACTCAGCAAACATCCAGTGAAAAAGCTCATTTAATGGGCTGGATTTTTACTTGCGCTCTGCCGTGTAAATAAGAGGTAGCTGCCTGGACCTTAATTCATGTGTGTTTGGTTGGCCATTAAAACTGGCAGGACGTCTGACCATTGTTCCTAGACTGGCTGGGCACACCCAAAGACACATTACAACCCAGAGGTTAAGCTTATCCATTTAGATTTAATGTAAATTAAATCCCATTCCTTCTCTCCCGAGATGCTGCCTGGCCTGCTGAGTTACTCCAGCATTTTGTGAATAAATAGATTTAATGTAAAGTATAGCATTCGTTGTAATCTGCCTAATTTAATGCTTTTATTGTTGGACTGTGGGTGACTGAATTTCGTCCAAAAAAATCGTTTTTTTGGATGACAAATAAAGCTATCTTGAATCTCTTGAATCTTAACAGGTTTTTCACTTAGTTGTAGAGATGCTGCATGGAAACAGGGCCTTTGGCTCATCGAGTCAGCGCCGACCAGCGATCACCCATTCATACCAAGTCAGAGGAAGGTGTGATGTATATGTAATGTAAATGCCAGTGCCCCCTTGAGGCCAAGAGCAGAAGCTGGCCAATGGGCTTGTGCCTTGTGACTGAGGTCAGATGACCTTCTACGGCCAATGGGCTTGTGCCTTGTGACTGAGGTCAGGTGACCTTCTAGAAGTTTCCTGGTGAAGGATCAGTAATAAAATCTTCTTACAAGATGTCGGGCATATATTCATTGTGCTAGCCACAACAGGGTCTTACAAAAGACATTACAGAAGGGTCCCGACCCGAAACGTCATGTGTCCATTTTCTCCAGAGATGCTGCCTGACCTGCTGAGTTACTTCAGCATTTTGTGTCTGTCACATTAATTGCGGAAACCGGCCCTTCACCCCACCGAGTTCGCTGTACACTAGCACTATCTTACACACTTGGGACAATTTACAATCTTTACTGAAGCCAATTAACCTACAAACCTGTACGTCCTTGGAGTGTGGGAGGAATCCAGAGGCACCCGGAGAAAACCCACACTGTCGCGGGGAGAACGTACAAACTCCAAACAGACAGCATCCGTAGTCAGGATCGAACCAGGGTCTCTGGCGCTGTAAGGCAGCATCTCTACTGCTGCACCACCATGCCTCCCTGTCCTGCAATTACTGCTCTGAAGTGCATTTTCTTGCCTCGTACCCATACCGACTATTGCAACCTTGACTCGTCCACAGTTTGTTATCTTTATTGTAGAAAAAGTCCAAAGTATCTGATGTTCCTTTCACATTTTTAGAAGGGTATACCATGAAAGTGTGGCGGTGAGTTGCAGAGAGCTAGTGACACCCCAGCCCCTAACTGAGGCACATGTGTATCCCACGCCACAATGTCTTAAATAGAGCTTCCATACACATCTCGAGGACTTCCAAATGCAAGAAAACCTACTGACTTTGTTTCATGGGTTGTTCAATTGATAAAAAGGAAAGCATAAATTCAAGATAAATTGCAAGATGCATTAGGAATGATTTGAAGACATTTTGTTTTGGTGCAGAATGGGATCCAGACAAAGAATCATACAGTAGTTATGGTTAGGAAAGAGGTCATTCTGCCCATAGATAATAGACAATAGACAATAGGTGCAGGAGTAGGCCATTCAGCCCTTCGAGCCAGCACCGCCATTCAATGCAATCATGGCTGATCACTCTCAATCAGTACCCCGTTCCTGCCTTCTCCCCATACCCCCTCACTCCGCTATCCTTAAGAGCTCTATCCAGCTCTCTCTTGAAAGCATCCAGCGAACTGGCCTCCACTGCCTTCTGAGGCAGAGAATTCCACACCTTCACCACTCTCTGACTGAAAAAGTTCTTCCTCATCTCCGTTCTAAATGGCCTACCCCTTATTCTTAAACTGTGGCCCCTTGTTCTGGACTCCCCCAACATTGGGAACATGTTTCCTGCCTCTAATGTGTCCAATCCCCTAATTATCTTATATGTTTCAATAAGATCCCCCCTCATCCTTCTAAATTCCAGTGTATACAAGCCCAATCGCTCCAGCCTTTCAACATACGACAGTCTCGCCATTCCGGGAATTAACCTAGTGAACCTACGCTGCACGCCCTCCATAGCAAGAATATCCTTCCTCAAATTTGGAGACCAAAACTGCACACAGTACTCCAGGTGCGGTCTCACCAGGGCCCGGTACAACTGTAGAAGGACCTCTTTGCTCCTATACTCAACTCCTCTTGTTATGAAGGCCAACATTCCATTGGCTTTCTTCACTGCCTGCTGTACCTGCATGCTTCCTTTCATTGACTGATGCACTAGGACACCCAGATCTCGTTGAACTCCCCCTCCTCCTAACTTGACACCATTCAGATAATAATCTGCCTTTCTATTCTTACTTCCAAAGTGAATAACCTCACACTTATCTACATTAAACTGCATCTGCCATGTATCCACCCACTCACACAACCTGTCCAAGTCACCCTGCAGCCTTATTGCATCTTCCTCACAATTCACACTACCCCCCAGCTTAGTATCATCTGCAAATTTGCTAATGGTACTTTTAATCCCTTCGTCTAAGTCCCTCGACTCTTTCCCTGCATTGTTTCCCCTCAAGCTGTGCACTTTCTCAATTCTTGGTTGACTGTATTTTTACCAGCGGAACAAGCAGTGAAATTTAGGTGACAACTATTCTCAGTGTAAAACAGTGTAAGTTTTCTTCACAGCAGTCAGTCCCCAACTTCATCTCTTTTGCTCCTTACTTAACATCTATGCCCCATTTCTCTTCAACCTATCTGCCGGTGGGAATAGAGTGTCTCTACCAACCCCTTTCTAAACGGCTTTCGGGTGCTGTCTGTATGGAGTTTATGTGTTCTCCCCATGACCACGTGGGGTTTCTCCAGGTGTTCCGGTTTCCTCCCACACTCCAAAGATGTACAGGTTTGTAGGTCAATTGGCTTCGGTAAAAATTGTAAAATGTCCCTATTGTGCGTTGAATAGTGTTAGCATGCGGGGATCGCTGGTCGGCAAGGTCTAGGTGGGCCGAAGGGCCTGTTTCCGCGATGTATCTCTAAACTAAACTGTAAATGCTCTCTTAGGTACAGCCGGTGAAAACTTGTGGGTTCCTTATTATGTTATCTGCCATTCTCTTAACCATCTCTTTCTTTGCATGACTTATTTTCTTCAAATTTATTCTCATCCTCCAGATTCAGTTTGATCCCCATTTGATTGTGTTGGGTGTTCATTTGTTGGGATCTGACTGGTGGAGAAGGCCACCATTTAGTGCCTTTCCATTCCTAATTTCCGTCTGAGGAGGGCACGGTGAACCATCTGCTCGATCCACTGCAGTCCCACGGGGATGGGAGTTCCAGGAGTTAGATCCAGCAACAATGAACCTCTGGTGATTTGTTTGCAGGTCACGATGCTTCATGGCCTGGAGGAGATCCTGTAGGTGCTGGTGTTCCCATCCACCTGAAGCCCTGGTCCTTCCTGTTGGCAGTAGTCATGGGTAGCCTCGACTTAGGGTGCAAGTTAAATCAGGAGATAAAATTGGCGTGTCAAAAATGTAATGCTACGGTGGTTATGGGAGATTTCAACATGCAGGTAGACTGGGAAAATCAGGTTGGAAATGGACCCCAGGAAAGAGAGTTTGTAGAGTGCCTTCGAGATGGATTCTTAGAACAGCTTGTACTGGAGCCTACCAGGGAGAAGGCAATTCTGGATTTAGTGTTGTGTAATGATCCTGATCTGATAAGGGGACTAGAGGTAAAAGAGCCATTAGGAGGCAGTGATCACAACATGATAAGTTTTACTCTGCAAATGGAAAGGCAGAAGGGAAAATCGGAAGTGTCGGTATTACAGTATAGCAAAGGGGATTACAGAGGCATGAGGCGGGAGCTGGCCAAAATTGATTGGAAGGAGGCCCTAGCAGGGAAGACGGTAGAACAGCAATGGCAGGTATTCCTGGGAATAATGCAGAGGTTGCAGGATCAATTTATTCCAAAGAGGTGGAAAGACTCTAAGGGGAGTAAGAGACACCTGTGGCTGACAAGGGAAGTCAGGGACAGCATAAAAATTAAGGAGAGGAAGTATAACATAGCAAAGAAGAGTGGGAAGACAGAGGATTGGGACTCTTTTAAAGAGCAACAAAAGTTAACTAAAAAGGCAATACGAGGAGAAAAGATGAGGTACGAGGGTAAACTAGCCAATAATATAAAGGAGGATAGCAAAAGTTTTTTTAGGTACGTGAAGAGGAAAAAAATAGTCAAGGCAAATGTGGGTCCCTTGAAGACAGAAGCAGGGGAATTTATTATGGGGAACAAAGAAATGGCAGACGAGTTAAACCGTTACTTTGGATCTGTCTTCACTGAGGAAGATACACACAATCTCCCAAATGTTCTAGGGGCTGGAGAACCTAGGGTGATGGAGGAACTGAAGGAAATCCACGTTAGGCAGGAAATGGTTTTGGGTAGACTGATGGGACTGAAGGCTGATAAATCCCCAGGGCCTGATGGTCTGCATCCCAGAGTACTTAAGGAGGTGGCTCTAGAAATAGTGGAAGCATTGGAGATCATTTTTCAATGTTCTATAGATTCAGGATCAGTTCCTGTGGATTGGAGAATAGCAAATGTTATCCCACTTTTTAAGAAAGGAGGGAGAGAGAAAACGGGTAATTATAGACCAGTTAGTCTGACATCAGTGGTGGGGAAAATGCTGGAGTCAATTATAAAAGACGAAATTGCTGAGCATTTGGATAGCAGTAACGGGATCGTTCCGAGTCAGCATGGATTTACGAAGGGGAAATCATGCTTGACAAATCTACTGGAATTTTTTGAGGATGTAACTAGGAAAATTGACAAGGGAGAGTCAGTGGATGTGGTGTACCTCGACTTTCAGAAAGCCTTCGACAAGGTCCCACATAGGAGATTAGTGGGCAAAATTAGGGCACATGGTATTGGGGGTAGGGTACTGACATGGATAGAAAATTGGTTAACAGACAGAAAGCAAAGAGTGGGGATAAATGGGTCCCTTTCGGAATGGCAGGCAGTGACCAGTGGGGTACCGCAAGGTTCGGTGCTGGGACCCCAGCTATTTACGATATACATTAATGACTTAGACGAAGGGATTAAAAGTACCATTAGCAAATTTGCAGATGATACTAAGTTGGGGGGTAGTGTGAATTGTGAGGAAGATGCAATAAGGCTGCAGGGTGACCTGGACAGGTTGTGTGAGTGGGCGGATACATGGCAGATGCAGTTTAATGTAGATAAGTGTGAGGTTATTCACTTTGGAAGTAAGAATAGAAAGGCAGATTATTATCTGAATGGTGTCAAGTTAGGAGGAGGGGGAGTTCAACGAGATCTGGGTGTCCTAGTGCATCAGTCAATGAAAGGAAGCATGCAGGTTCAGCAGGCAGTGAAGAAAGCCAATGGAATGTTGGCCTTCGTAACAAGAGGAGTTGAGTATAGGAGCAAAGAGGTACTTCTACAGTTGTACCGGGCCCTGGTGAGACCGCACCTGGAGTACTGTGTGCAGTTTTGGTCTCCAAATTTGAGGAAGGATATTCTTGCTATGGAGGGCGTGCAGCGTAGGTTCACTAGATTAATTCCCGGAATGGCGGGACTGTCGTATGTTGAAAGGCTGGAGCGATTGGGCTTGTATACACTGGAATTTAGAAGGATGAGGGGGGATCTTATTGAAACATATAAGATAATTATGGGATTGGACACATTAGAGGCAGATAACATGTTCCCAATGTTGGGGGAGTCCAGAACAAGGGGCCACAGTTTGAGAATAAGGGGTAGGCCATTTAGAACGGAGATGAGGAAGAACTTTTTCAGTCAGAGGGTGGTGAAGGTGTGGAATTCTCTGCCTCAGAAGGCAGTGGAGGCCAGTTCGTTGGATGCTTTCAAGAGAGAGCTGGATAGAGCTCTTAAGGATAGCGGAGTGAGGGGGTATGGGGAGAAGGCAGGAATGGGGTACTGATTGATAGTGATCAGCCATGATCGCATTGAATGGCGGTGCTGGCTCGAAGGGCTGAATGGCCTACTCCTGCACCTATTGTCTATTGTCTATTGTCTATTGTCTATTGTCTATTGTTTGGCCAGCCTACCTAGGTGAGTAACTGTGGTGCATTTTGCCGATGATGAAACTTGTAGCTACTGTGCATTGGTACAAGTGGTGTTCTTGTATCTCAGTTTGCATAAGCATACCACGTTAGTCATTGCCTTGGCCTCTGGGATCTCCTCTCTATCTCACCCAGGTTGAAAGATTGCAAGGATTGTGGTAGTCCAACTGTACCATTAATCAGTGGGAGGAGACTTGAGCAGTCGCCATCGGATTATAACCTTTAGATCAATAAAGGACAGGAACGAGGAAAAATCTGAAATCGAACTTCATTAATGGATGAGTTGAGACGGGATAAATTGGAACCACAAATTGGTAAAACTGTAATTGGACTATGGGTGACCTTTAAAGAGGTGATGTTTTAAGTCTAGCTTAATATACATCCCTGAAAGAGGCAAAGGTAAGAAACCGAAGGCAGGGCTTTAGGAAGGATATAATGGGGTTCTAGATAAGGCGCACAAAAGATACAGGCTTTCAGTGACAGGAAACTGGGCTGGTTGTCCTTGGAGCAATGAAGGCTGAGAGTGGTTCTGATCGATGTGCGCAGGATGTGCACATCCTTATTGCTTTGATGTGGTTATGCTTTATTCTTAATTGTTAACTGTATGTTTGTGTTGTCATTTGTGAGCGGAGCTCCAAGGCACATTCCTTGTATATGCACATACTTGGCCAATAAACTTATTTATTCATTCATTCATTCATTCATTCATTCATTCATTCAAGATCATGCTCGGTTTAATTTAGTTTAGTTTGGGGATACAGTGCGGAAATAGGCCCTTCAGCCACTGAGTCCACCGCAATCATTGATCAACGAGGCCTATCCTGCACACTGGGGCTCCCGGAGAAAACCCACGCAGGTCATGGGGAGAACGTACAAAATCCGTACAGACAGCATCCCGTAGTCAAGATTGAATCCCGGTGCGACAACTCCACCACTGTGCCACCGGTGTAGGCCGCATGGTGTAGGAAGTAGTACAGTAAGAGGAAGAGGCGTGGTCAATTGGAGAACAAGAAGTTGGTTATATGACATGACTTAAATATGAAATGAATATTCTCTCCGGGTCTTTACTCAGAACAGCAAACTGTTAAAATCTTAATAGGGGAAATAATAGAGAACATGGCTGGATTGAAAATTAGAAAGGAATAAGATCTGAAAATACTGGTTATGTTCAATATTAACGAGACACTTCATCGAGAAGGGATGCACCTCAGGTCACTGACAAACTGGGGGTTGAGAAGGCAGGAAAACTGACTATAATCTTTCGGTGACTCCGGACTTTGAGGAAGGTGCCAGAGCCTACAGAATGAGTACTTTTATACCTTTGCTCAAAAGGAGGTATAAGGACATACATACCTGACATCCTGCAGTTAGACCTTTATCTTCAGCGCTGCTGAAGCTCTGAGAAAGAAAAATCATGGAAAGAAGAAGCACTTTAGTTTGGAGATACAGCGTGGAAACAGGCCCTTTCAGCCCACCAGGTCCACGCTGACCAGCGATCCACGCACATTAACACTATCCTATACCCACTAGGGACAATTTTACATTTACCAAGCCAATTAACCTACAAACCTGTACGTCTTTGGAGTGTGGGAGGAAACCGAAGATCTCGGAAAAAACCCACGCAGGTCACGGGGAGAACGTGCAAACTCGTACAGACAGCACCCATAGTTGGGATCGAACCCGGGTCTCCGGCGCTGCATTCGCTGTAAAGGTAGCAACTCTACCGCTGCGCCACCGGGCCACCCTAGAGGTGAAGTTTAATAAAGGAGAGCTTCTAAGGAAATGAGGGATACAATAATCAGAATGCACCCGTGCTACTGTACAAAGTCAGCAACATATTCAACCTGTTGGGTTTATGTTCCACCTGATCTTCCACACTTTTAGCTTTGATGGGGATGTAGGTGACCAAGGGACCCTGTCTGGTTTGTGCTGTAACCCAATAGACAATAGACAATAGGTGCAGGAGTAGGCCATTCGGCCCTTCGAGCCAGCACCGCCATTCAATGTGATCATGGCTGATCATTCTCAATCAGTACCCCGTTCCTGCCTTCACCCCATACCCCCTGACTCCGCTATCCTTAAGAGCTCTATCTAGCTCTCTCTTGAATGCATTCAGAGAATTGGCCTCCACTGCCTTCTGAGGCAGAGAATTCCACAGATTTACAACTCTCTGACTGAAAACGTTTTTCCTCATCTCAGTTCTAAATGGCCTACCCCTTATTCTTAAACTGTGGCCCCTGGTTCTGGACTTCCCACAACATTGGGAACATGTTTCCTGCCTCTAACTTGTCCAACCCCTTAATAATCTTATATGTTTCGATAAGATCCCCTCTCATCCTTCCAAATTCCAGTGTATACAAGCCCAGTCGCTCCAGTCTTTCAACATACGACAGTCCCGCCATTCCGCCACTCATGGTGAATTATGACCCCTCAGTGAAACGGAACCAGTAAAAGCTATTTTTAAAAGAGATTTTGAAAAGAATGACAGTAACAAATTTCTTAAAGAAAAGATTAATTGGGATCTGTGAGGGAATTTTTTCTCCACACAGAATGCTTGGAATCTGGAATGTGCTGGGCAAGGAAATGGAGGAAGCAGACTTTTAAGAAGCATCTAAACAAGTACTTGAATTGCAAAGGCATAGAAACCTAAAGGACAAATGCTGGTAAATGGGACAAGTACAATACTATCTGCTGTTGGGTCAGGTTGTGGAGGGACAGGGACAGACAATGTTTCGGGTCGAGACCCTTCTTCATTCTGTCTATTTCCCTCCACCGAAGCTGCCTGACCCGCTGAGTTCCTCCAACGATTTGCTTTTTACTCAAGATTTCAGCATCTGTAGTCTCTTGGTTTTCACCAGATAAGTACATCGTTCAGTCTGAACATGGTGGGCCATTTCTACAGTGCATGGACCACCAGAGAAAACTGAATGCAGAGCACATTTTCATTTAAATCTGTTGAAAAGTGTTTTCAACCACTTGGGTCTAATTTGTAGCAGTGTTGAGCAATCTACACACCTGTTTGGAAGATGCAGAGCAAACTTCGCCCTGAATATAATCTGTGCGACCTGGGTATATCTGAACTAAGAGTAATTATTATGTCTTTTATTTCAGTTGGAGTAAAATAAGTCTTGGGGGCAGAGACTGAACCTTATACATTACTACCAGGACCCTTGCATCTCGCTGCCAGACTTTCATCCCATGAAGTCTGCAGTCTGGTCCCAGTGGTTTCAATGTTCCCTGAAACCAGATTAAAAAGCACTGCTGTAGAGCTTCACAAGTCTGTGCCAGCCTGTTACTGAATAAAACAAATAGGCTGATGGGGAAAGATGCACGACTCAAAGAAAGGAAATTTACCCCCTTATTTAAGCAGCACATCTTGCAAGTGCTGTCGAAGGAGCGATATGGTAAAAATCATTCAACGTGTAAACACTGAGCACCAAAGAGACCGATGTTAGATCACTGGATCAAAGCCAAGAGGACAAAGTGAGGGGGACGTTGCACATTACAATGTGCTCAGACGCCATATGAATGTCAAATAGTTTGGATATACCTGTATGTCTTGTGTGTGCATAAACTTTCCTTTAGAAACTACCCGGGAACCATAGACCGGTGAGCTGAACATCTGTAATTGGAAAGTTACTGGAGAGTATTCTGAGGGGTAAGTTATACAGGTATTTGGGTGGGCAAGGGCTGATTAGTGATAGTCAGCATGGTCTGTTCGTGGGAGGTCGTGCCTCACAAATCTGATTGATATTTTTGAAGACGTGACTAAAAAGGTGATGAGGGCAGAGCTGTAGATGTTGTGAGCATGGATTTCAGTAAGGCATTCGACAAGGTTCCGCATGGTGGACTGCTCAGGAAGGTTGATTGCAAGGGATCCAAGGAGAGATAGCTGAATGGATAGCAAATTGGCTTCATGGAAGAAACCAGAGGATGATGTTGGAAGGTTGCTTCTCGGACTAGTAGTGTGCCTCAGAGTTCAGTGCTGGGCCCGCGATTGTTTGTCATCTACATCAATGATTTGGATGAGATGATACAGGGCAAGATTAACAAGTTTGCTGATGATACAAAAGTGGGTGGTTTTGCAGATAGTGAAGATGGTTGTGAAAGATTGCAGCAGGATCTTGATTGATTGGCCAGGTTGGCTGAGAAATGGTTGGTGGAATTTAATAGGGAGAAATATAAGGTGTTGCATTTTGGGACGTCTAACAAAGGCAGGACCTACGTAGTGAATGGTAGGCCTCTGGGGAGTGTCGTAGAGCAGAGGGATCTAGGACATGCAGGTGCATGGTTCCTTGAAGGTCGAGTCGCAGGTAGATAAGGTGGTCAAAAAGTATTTTGGCACATTGGCCTTCATCAGTCAGAGTATTGAGTATAGAAGGTGGGAGGTCATGTTGCAGTTGTATAAGACGTTGGTGAGACTGCATTTAGAGTGTTGTGTTTAGTTCTATGCACCATGTTATAGGAAAGATATTGTCAAGCTTGAAAGGGTTCAGAGAAGATTTACGAGGATGTTGCCAGGACTGGAGGGTGTGAGCTATAGGGAGAGGTTGAGTAGGCTGGGTCTCTATTCCTTGGAGTGCAGGAGGATGAGGGGTGATCTTATAGAGGTGTATAAAATCATGAGAGGAATAGATCGGGTCGCTGCACAGAATCTCTTGCCTGGAGTAGGGGAATCGAGGACCACAGGACATAGGTTCAAGGTGAAGGGAAAAAGATTTAATAGGAATCTGAGGAGTACCTTTTCCACACAAAGGTTGGAGGGTGTGTGGAACAAGTTGCCAGAGGAGGTAGTTGAGGCTGGGACTATCCCATCGTTTAAGAAACAGTTAGACAGATACATGGATAGGTCAGGTTTGGAGGGATATGGATCAAGCGCAGGCAGGTGGGACTAGTGTAGCTGGGACATGTTGGTCGGTGTGGGCAAGTTGGGCCGAAGGGCCTGTTTTCACACTATATCACTCTATAACTCTACTCTACTCACAAATTTGGGACTTATTGGGACCTGACCCTATAAGAACTCATCCTTAGTTATTTCATATTTTTATTTCACAAAATGCTGGAGTAACTCAGCAGGTCAGGCAGCATCTCAGGAGAGATGCTTCTCTCCTGAGATGGTGCCTGACCTGCTGAGTTACTCCAGCATTTTGTGAAATAAATACCTTCGATTTGTACCAGCATCTGCAGTTATTTTCTTACACTTGGTTATTTCATGTCTGCTTGCCTGCCTGCATAAACAGGTAGCATTGATCTGTAAAATTATATTTTGCTATATAATAAAAATGGATTTCACACACTTAAAATGAACAGTGCTCTAATGCAGATTTCATGGCAGTTTCAGAAGTGCACATCTCCCACAATAAGCACATCTTCTGTTAAGTTTAGTTTAGGGATGCAGCATGGAAGTTGGCCCGCCAAGTCCACGCCAACCATGGACCACCTGTTCACAATAGTCCTAGTAAACCCATTTCACATCCACTCATCTATATACGAGGGGCAATTTACAGAGACCATTTAACTTACAAAGCCACATGTATTTGGGACGTTGGAGGGAAAAGGAGCACATGGAGGAAAGATCCACGCGGTTACAGGGAGAAAGTACAAGCTCCACATGGACAGCACCAGAGGTCAGGATTGAACTTGGGTCTCTGGTGCTGTGAGGCAAATGACAAGCTGCTAAATGATGAGCCATCTTATCATTGCAGTGCGACATTGAAGTCCCACTCTCTGTTTATTCACCATTAGGTAAGGTAAAGGTGCATCCTCAACATTCTATCATGAACTCAAATACTCCCCAAAACAGTGAGACATGCTGAAAAACAAAAGGCAGAAAGAAAGGAATGAGAGACAGAGGGAAGTTTGGAGGGCATATGCGCTGGAACCTTGAAAATTATTACACGCGATATTACAATTGGTATAAATGATCCTCTCCATTTTAATGATTGATGTGTGTTAAAACATTCAATGAAAAAAATAGAATATTAACCCAGAATTTTCCAGACAAGCAAGATTGTAACAAAGCTAAAGCAAAAAAAAAAGATAAAGTCCAAAGTAAATGAAAATCCAGAATAACCTATAGTTGCTGGAAATCTGAACCAAATATGGAAAATATATTTAGGCAGCATCTTTCAAGGTCTTCAAAGTGATTTGTAACCTTTTGATTCTCTTTCCATGGATGCTGCCTGATCTGCTAAATGTTTCCAGCAACGATACCTTCATTACAAGGCTCGAATAAATGAAAGTAAGGCAGAAATGAGATGGAGATGGAGATATATTCTGTGCAAGCACCTGACAAGAGATGAGAGTCACGGGGGAGAAGAAAATCTTCAGGCATATTTTCATGCACTGTGTTTGTTGCTGTCCTCATCAGTGACACAGTTTCCAAATGTTTATTTGATCCCTGAGTATAAATGCATAAGATTTGCAAGAGGCCTTGATATAAAAAAATAATTAGAAGGTTGATGCATGATCTTGACTTGAAATATCGACAATTCCTTTCCCCCCACAGATGCGTTCGAGCTGCTGAGCACCTCCAGCAGTTTGTTCCTCGTGTTCATGTTCCAGGAGCAGAATAAGGCCATTCGGCCCTTCAAGTCTATGCCGCCATTCAACCCTGATTTTACCCCATCAAAGAGATTACCATCCTCACCTTCCTGCAGGTGCTTATTTTGGTGCTTTCCCAGTTCTCACAAAGCATCTTCAACCTGAAAAGTTAACCCTGTCCTTCTTCCCATGGCTGCAGACTGAACTGCTGAATATTTCCAGTATTTTCTGTTTTTATTTTAGAATTAGATGTCCAGCATCTGCAGTTTTTGTTGATTTTTAAAAGTGGGCTCGTGTAGCCTAGGCCCCTCTCATTTAGTTGTAAACTTACAAAATTCTTAAGGGGTTGGACAGGCTAGATGCAGGAAGATTTTTCTCGGTGTTAGGGAAGTCCAGAACAAGGGGTCACAGTTTAAGGATAAGGGGGAAGTCTTTTAGGACCGAGATGAGAAAGTTTTTTTTCACACAGAGTGTGGTGAATCTGTGGAATTCTCTGCCACAGAGGGTAGTTGAGGCCAGTTCATTGGCTATATTTAAGAGGGAGTTAGATGTGGCCCTTGTGGCTAAAGGGGTCAGGGGGTATGGAGAGAAGGCAGGTACAGGATACTGAGTTGGATGATCAGCCATGATCATATTGAATGGCGGTGCAGGCTCGAAGGGCCGAATGGCCTACTCCTGCACCTATTTTCTATGTTTCTATGTTTCTATATTCATTCTCCCTTCTTCCCCTTCAAAGGAAATTAAACAACAAATCTTTGATTTAAACCTGCCATATTTTATGCAGAAACAAGAAATTGCAGATGCTGGTTTACAAAAAAGACCCGAAGCGCTGGAGTAACTCAGTGAGCCAGTGCCTTTGGAGAACATGGATTGGTGACGTTTCCGGTTGGAACTCCTCTTCAGATTGATTGTAGGTGGGCATAACCCGAACATTTGTGTTCAGTCCACCAAGACCTACTGGATCTCACAGCTGGTCATCATTTTAACTCCTCTTCCCTTTCTGAGCATGCTGGCCTGGGCTTCCTCCATTGCCAAAGTGAGGCCACACTCAAACTAGAGGAACAACACCTCGTATTCCACTCGGGTAGTTTACAACCCAAAGGTTTAGTTTAGTTTAGGGACACAGTGCAGAAACATGCCCTTCAGCCCACCGAGTTTGAACTGACCAGCGATCACCCCGTACACCAACACTATCCTACACACACTAGGGACAGTTTTCAATTTTACCAATCCAATTAGCCTACAAACCTGTACATCTTTGGAGTGTGTGAGGAAACCGGAGCACCCAGAGAAAACTCACACAGGTCACGGGGAGAACGTACAAACTCCGTGCGGACAGCACCGTGCCAGGATCAAACCCGGGTCTCTGGCGCTGTAAGGTAGCAACTCTACCGATGTGCCACCGTGCCGTTGGTATGAGCATTGTATTTTCCAATGTTAGGTAACAAAAACCCCTCACTTTCTTCCCCCTCTCCTCTCCACCCTCTCTTTCCTCTTCCCCATCAGGACTTTTAGATTTAGATTTAGAGATACAGCGCGGAAACAGGCCCTTCGGCCCACCGAGTCCGCGCCGCCCAGCGATCCCCGCACGTTAACACTATCCTACACACTAGGGAAAATTTTTACATTTACCCAGTCAATTCACCTACATACCTGTACGTCTTTGGAGTGTGGGAGGAAACCGAAGATCTCGGAGAAAACCCACGCAGGTCACGGGGAGAACGTACAAACTCCGTACAGACGGCGCCCGTAGTCAGGATGGAACCTGAGTCTCCGGCGCTGCATTCACTGTATGGCAGCAACTCTACCGCTGCGCCACCATGCCAACTTGCAACTATTTCACCCCCACCTCCTCCCCTTCCACCTACATTCCTTCCTCTAACTTCACAATTTGCAATTTTTCAATCTTTTTGTCACAACTCCTGCCTTTTCATCTCTAGCCTTTGTTCAACCATCTGCCTGTCAAAAACCCTCTTCACACATGCATCTACCCATTACCTGCCAGGCTTTGGCCTACCCTTTCTCTCTTCCAGCTTTCTCCCCCCATCCCCTACAATCAATCTGAAGAAGTGTCCCGACCCGAAGCATCATCTATTCACATTCTCCAGAGACGCTGCCTGACCACTGAGTTAATCCAGCACTTTGGTTTTTTCTGCCATATTTTCTATCAATTCCTGGAAATGCATGCTTCACTAGCAAGACCAACAGTTAAATGGAAAATGCTGATAACATTATTGCAGAATATTCCTCTTGAGTCATTCCTTCTTCTCCTCTCTTCCTTACCCACCCACCATGTTGGTGGGTCTGAAGTCATAGATAGCTCAGGTCATGTAAGAACAGAGATATGCTCCCTTGAAGGACCTCAGTGAAGGAGATAGGTTTTTGCAACAAGCCACTGTTACTGAGACTAGTTTTATTTGGTTTCTTCATGTTTTGTCCCAGTTACTTCAACTTAAATCTCAAGCACGTCAATGAGAGTTGGACTTAGGTCTTTGAATCAATGGCCCAGGACTGTGCTTGCTTGTCTAACAGCTGAAGGAGGGGACATAGGTTCAACACCAGAGGTGAATTTCCACCTGTGGACCACCAGATTAGACAAGAAGGGAGACAGCGAGTTTTGGAGGCCAGATCTAGGTGTCCCTTCCCATAACATTGTAAAGCAGCTGGTGAAAGGGGCTGGAAATGATTACAAGTCCCATCTCTGGAGGCTCCAGTGGAGTGTTGGCCATGGAAACAGTGTTGTTCGGAAGAGAAAAGGAAAGCATTATTCACTTCACCACTCAGACATGCGATTTCTCTCAATTTGGCAAATTCTGAGAAGACCTGGTTTACTTCAACACCATTAAAAATGTCTCCATGAAAGAAACAGGAAACCAGTGAAGCATTTATTGGAAACATGCTGAACACTTTGAAATGAACGGGGGAAAATCAGTACACAACTCGGAGTTTGAGTCCATGAGGCTCTGTGAGTGATACATATTTACAGCAGTCTGTGATATAATATGTGCCAGGGCTTTTTGTAAATAGTGTGAAAGAGTGTTGTATCATCAGTATCTTGGTAAACAACTCCACAAATATTTATTCCTCTGTTACTGTACAGTAAAGATCGGCGGGTGGCAAAAATAACTCAGACGTTTTCTCGTTCATGTCCATAAACCTTAAGCCAAGGTAAAAATATGCTGAACTGAACTCGAAGGAAAAAACTATTTTCCTTCCAGCTTTGCTCTAACGTCCCACGCACGCTGAATACAAGGGAAAGCTTGCCCTTATACAAGGAGCTGAGACATCCCAAGTTCGTTAGCCACCAATGAAGTACTCTGCAAGTGTGGTCATCATTAAAATGCAGTCGCCATGGCGCACAACTGTCCCACAAACAGCCACGTGATTAAAATGTGGATTAAACCTTATCGGGATGTGAGTTACGGGAGACAGATGTCAGGGGTTATGGGGAGAAGGCAGGCGAATGGAGTTAGGAGGGAGAGATAGATCAGCCATGATTGAATGGCAGAGTAGAATTGATGGGCTGAATGGCCTAATTCTACTCCTATTCCTTCTGATAAATATGTGTCAAAACACCCAGGATTAAACCTCAATCCATCTGAAGAAGGGTCTCGACCCGAAACATCACTCATTCCTTCTCTCCAGATATGCTGCCAGTCCAGCTGAGTTATTCCAGCATTTTGTGTCTATCCATTATATACCAATATATATTAGTGAGATACTTTATATTAGTACAATGTGTATTGTACTCATCCTTCCCTGATTTAAACCAGCATTTGCAGTTCCTTCCTACACATTCCTTTCCACACACAGGAAGGATATTCTTGCTATTGAGGGCGTGCAGCGTAGGTTTACTTGGGTTAATTCCCGGAATGACGGGGCTGTCATATGTTGAAAGACTGGAGCGACTAGGCTTGTATACACTGGAATTTAGAAGGATGAGAGGGGATCTTATCGAAACGTATAAGATTATTAAGGGGTTGGTCACGTTAGAGGCAGGAAACATGTTCCCAATGTTGGGGGAGTCCAGAACAAGGGGCCACAGTTTACGAATAAGGGGTAGGCCATTTAGAACTGAGATGAGGAAAAACTTTTTCAGTCAGAGAGTTGTAAATCTATGGAATTCTCTGCCTTAGAAGGCAGTGGAGGCCAATTCTCTGAGTGCTTTCAAGAGAGAGCTCGATAGGGCTCATAAAAATAGCGGAGTCAGGGGGTATGGGGAGAGGGTAGGAACGGGGTACTGATTGAGAATGATCAGCCATGATCACATTGACTAGTGGTGCTGGCTCAAAGGGCCGAATGGCCTACTCCTGCACCTATTGTCTATTGTCTATTGTCCACCTGTCCTGACTCACTTTCGTTTCACAAAAAGCCTCACAGTACTTGATATGAATTAAGAGTGGAGATACGAACCAGCTTATCTCCAGCAATTCACATATTCATTTCTAGGCATAATTCCGGTCAGCTAATTCAGCAAAGAGCAGACACTGCATTTTGCCCGCATGACTCAGTTGCGCACTGAGAAGTGTGTTTAGCAATTGAACAATCAAGAAAGAGCTATTAGCATCTAGTTTGGCAACAGATGGTTATTTTTATATTGAACCATTCTGAACAACCTGTCTGCAAAAGGCCTTCAGAAGTTAATGGACAGCAACTAATTCACTTCACCACCCTGACCTTTTACTTGTTATCTGCTAAAGTTTATTGTAAAAGCAATTCGTGGTTCCTGCGCTTGTTTTCACTGAGAAGACACTGACAGGGAATTGGAAAGTAATTTATAAGAAGTACATTGAATAGGATGGCACAGATTGTGGAGAAAATGATATGATGCTGATTATGAATCTGGAAGACCTTTCCAGACCAGGAAGAATCTGCAAGGATTATGATGTTATCACTGCTGCAATCTGCGCTGGGTTGACGTGCCAACATTTTTACAGTTTTATTAACCGAACAGTGTACAATTTTTGTGATAAAGTGCTCAACACATGTTGTATTTTTTTGCAAGCACACAATGTATTGACACAAATCACATCAAAGTGAACAATAGACAATAGACAGCAGGCCATTCGGCCCTTCGAGCCAGCACCACCATTCAATGTGATCATGGCTGATCATTCTCAATCAGTACCCCGTTCCTGCCTTCTCCCCATACCCCCTGACTCTGTTATCCTTAAGAGCTCTATCTAGCTCTCTCTTGAATGCATTCAGAGAATTAGCCTCCACTGCCTTCTGAGGGAGAGAATTCCACAGATTTACAACTCTCTGACTGAAAAAGTTTTTCCTCATCTCCATTCTAAATGGCCGTTTTTCCTCACCTCCATTCTAAATTCTTAACGTTTGGCCTCCCCCTACATTGGGAACATGTTTCCTGCCTCTAACGTGTCCAACCCCTTAATAATCTTATATCAGCATCATGTCGCATGTATTTAACCAGTGCTAGTCTCCCAGCCCCCTTCCATATCACTGCTAATACTGTAAATAGGTAATGCATCAATCCTAATGCCCCAATCACCCTATTCCTTTCCCATTTCTCTTTGCTCCACTCCTCCTGTTCCTTTCTACCCTCATTGCTTTACATTTCATTCCTCCCCTTCTCTCCTTATCTGATATTCTTTTGTTTCCTTTTCACCTCTGTCACTTACTCCACCCATCCACTAATCATCCCCCCAGCTGCACTCAATGTATCCACCTATTGCTTGCCAGGCTTTGTCCTGTAGTATCTTGAGCTGGCATGGTAGTGCAGCTGGTGGAGTTTGCACGTTCTCCCTGTGACCGGTGGGTTTCCTCCCACATCTGAAAGATGTGTTGTTTGTAGGTGTATTGGCTTCTGTAAAATTGTCCCTGGTGTGGAGGGAGTGGATGAAAAATTGGGATAACATATAACTAGTGTGAATAAATCATTGATGGGTGGGGTGGACTGCATGGGTCACAGGGCCTGTTTCCATGTGTTGTCTCTAAACTAGACTAAATTTCTGATGAAAAGTGTTGAGGACCTGAAATATTAACATTTTCTTTTACCACTGATCTCCTGAGTGTTTCCAGCATTTTCTGTTTTTGTTTCAGATTTTCTTCAGCTTTTTTTAAATGATTTTCATTTTTAATCTGCAACGTCATATCTACCTGTTGTTTCTCCTGGTCTCATAATCCAGTTTGGGTCTCCTAATCTGAGGAAAGACATTCTAGCCTTAGAGGGAGTACAGAGAAGGTTCACCAGATTGATCCCTGGGATGGCAGGACTTTCATATGAAGAAAGACTGGATAGACTCGGCTTGTACTCGCTGGAATTTAGAAGGCTGAGGGGGGATCTTATTGAAACATATAAAATTCTTAAGGGGTTGGAGAGGCTAGATGCGGGAAGATTGTTCCCGATGTTGGGGAAGTCCAGAACCAGGGGTCACAGCTTAAGGATAAGGGGGAAGTCTTTTAGGACCGAGATGAGAAAACATTTCTTCACACAGAGAGTGGTGAGTCTGTGGAATTCTCTGCCACAGAAGGTAGTTGAGGCTAGTTCATTGGCTATATTTAAGAGGGAGTTAGATGTGGCCCTTGTGGCTAAAGGGATCAGGGGGTATGGAGAGAAGGCAGGTACAGGTTACTGAGCTGGATGATCAGCCATGATCATATTGAATGGCGGTGCAGGCTCGAAGGGCCGAATGGCCTACTCCTGCACCTATTTTCTATGTCTCTATTCTAAGTCCTTTAGAACTAATTTTATGATGATCACGCCTCATCTTTCCAGATCCTGAAACCTCTGGCAAAAATTGCTTTTATTTACTCTGGCAAATTTAATCATTTTACACATCAGAAATAACTCACGTTCTACCTTATAAAATAGCACCTGCTTTCAACGTTGTACTTACTGCCAGAGTCCTGACAATAGTTACCCAACATGGGAAAATGCGTGGTGCTGAATCTGTTTAAGTCTGTGCGGTCATCAAAGAGTTAAAGGGGGGGTTTCGCACTGGTCAGGCAGGAGAAGGGGCGGGGAGAATTACATGCAAGCAGGAATAACAGAAATCCGGGCTCCTGGAGTGAATGACTACACTATTCTGCAAACTGCAAGGTAAATGAAAACTAGGAGCTGATGCACACCTCACTGCCGAATGAAAGGAACAAGTGATTCAGTGCAAATATTATATATGGTTAAATATTTCACTTGTTACCTGGCAGGGAGGTTGAACAAGCAAACACGCAACAACAACAACAAAAAACCAACTAAGAAAGACCCTCTTTTGATCAAAGTTTAGCACAGGTATATAAATATTATTTCTTAAGGTTACGAATTTTTATTTTTGTGAAGTAATTTCGAGGTACCGGCCTGGATGGACAAGCCCAGGCATGTTGGCTGTGGTGAAAGTTAACTTCAATTATCCCTGATGATGCACTTTAGCAAATGTCCAGCAGCATAGTCTGCAGTGTCTATATAACAAAAAATATGTAACTTACCATTAATCTCTCGCTGTTTTATATATATATATATATATATATATATATATCCGTGTGGTTTGTTAAATTACATAGGAGGTGTGGGTTTAATTCCTCCCCCTTTCACTTTTCGACGAGTGGAGTTCAGTGCGGTGAACAAGTCGGGACATGTACCAAGACAGAGAGGGCAAAGCTCGTCGCTCATCCCACTGCTGGCGTCAGGCGCTGAGGTGCAATTGATGTGTCGCGTTGTGGCTGGGTGGTTTCAATATTACTGAAAACTTGGGTCCAGCCACTGAATGCATGGAGAAGAGTGGAGGAGGAGATTCTCCTTGACACATAGCTCCTTCCAGTAAAGTGTGCATGTAGCCCCTTTCATTGAGCCACACAGCATCCTTGCACAACATTTGGCAAGTGGTGTTTTTTTTGCCCAGTTTGGTCTTTAAGATGATGTGGCTTTCCCCTCTGCTCAAGTGTTGCAAATCTGTTTTTCATTTGTATAACAGCTCGCAATTATGTGGCATCTGTAACCTGGTGAAAGGTTTGGAGGCTCTTAACAGCAGCTTTGGCAGGCAAAGTTTGGTGCCAAAATGCATTGAGGTTCGCGAAACATAGAAACATAGAAAGTAGGTGCAGGAGTAGGCCATTCAGCCACTCGAGCCTGCACCGCCATTCCATATGATCATGGCTGATCATCCAACTCAGTATCCTGTACCTGCCTTCTCTCCATACCCCCTGATTCCTTTAGCCACAAGGGCCACATCTAACTCCCTCTTAAATATAGCCGATGAACTGGCCTCAACTACCTTCTGTGGCAGAGAATTCC
Organism: Rhinoraja longicauda; assembly: GCF_053455715.1. Taxonomy (NCBI): domain Eukaryota; kingdom Metazoa; phylum Chordata; class Chondrichthyes; order Rajiformes; family Arhynchobatidae; genus Rhinoraja; species Rhinoraja longicauda. The sequence continues at coordinate 6,813,719 of NC_135967.1, read as the reverse complement.
ACAGATTCACCACTCTCTGTGTGCAAAAAAACGTTCTCATCTCGGTCCTAAAATACATCCCCCTTATCCTTAAACTGTGACCCCTTGTTCTGGACTTCCCCAACATCGGGAACAATCTTCCTGCATCTAGCCTGTCCAACCCTTTAAGAATTTTGTAAGTTTCTATAAGATCCTGAGGCGTACTGAGGTGATCAAGAGTCTGGCTAGAGAGGTGCATATTAAAGGAAGAACCAGGTGCCAAGATGGGGGGGGGGGGAGAGAGGGGGGGGGGGGAGAGAGGGGGGGGGGGGGGTGGGAGAGAGGGGGGGGAGAGAGGGGGGGGCTAGGGTTAGAGGGGACATTTCACAGATTTTCAGGCTGATGTGAATCAGGTAAATAATTCCTCCATTTCACATCACAACAGTAACTCCATCCCTGGAGACACAAGGAATTGCAGATGCTGGACAGGGTGAAGTTTCAGGTTGGGACTGATTGTGGTGGGGTGGGGTGGGGTGGGTGGGGGGGGGGGGGAAGAAAGTTGGAAGAGAGGTCGGGCAGGACAAAGCCTGGTGAGTGATGGGTGGAAACAGGTGAAGTATGTTTTTGAGAGATGGTTGAATGACAGCCAAAGATGGAAAGGGCCAAAAGACAGTAGTGGAGGCAAGTGCTGAGGAAGCACACGTGGTAGTGAGTGGGTCAGAACATGGGCGTTGACCAGGAGAGTAGCAGGTATCACCGGGGGGGTCTCAGAATGCCCACCAGAGTGGAGAACTTTGACGAGAACTCTTTTTGTCAACCAGCACCTGCAGTTCCTTGCGTCTGCTTTTCACTGCTTCTGCAATTCCTTGCATCTATGCTTTGCTGCTCCACTGCAAAATCTCCTCCGGCTACGCCTACTTTGGAGTTGGCGTACCTTGAGCAGATTTTGCAGTGGAGCAGACAAGCATAGATGCAAGGAATTGTAGATGCTGTTTGACAAAAGAAAAAAGACCCAAAATACTGGAGTAACTCAGCGGGTCTGTCAGGACCTCTGGAGAACATGGATGGGGTTTTGTCTGCCTTTCAACCCCCTCCCTTCCTCCGTCACCTGTAGTTACTCCCAACGCTTTGTGACTTGTTTTCCATCTGTGGAGATCCTGTCTCCCAGTCAAACCTGACAAGGAGGTGCAGTGGGTGAGTGGGAGCAGTATTTCGGGATGCAGGAGCCTGCAGCCGTGATCCCAAGGGAACTGTTGCTGGGATTCTCAAGTACTGACGTACTAACTGGTGATTAGCAGGAAACTTTGCTGTGATGTCCTGTGGGATCCGGGGGAGTAACATTACTGCTCATAACTTGGGAGGAACCCCGGAAAAAAAATAAAAATATTTTCTTGGCTTTCTTGATTGTTATCTGACTGTCAACTAGTCAGAGGTTGACACGGAATGCTGGAGTAACTCAGCGGGTCAGGCAGCATCTATGGAGAGAAGGAATGGGTGACGAAGGGTCTGAAGAAGGGTCTCGACCTGAAACGTCACCCATTCCTTCTCTCCAGAGATACTGCCTGTCCCGCTGAGTTACTCCAGCATTTTGTGTCTACCTTTGATTTAAACCAGCATCTGCAGTTTTCTTTCCTATCCACTAGTCAGACATTGTTGTGATTGTGAGTTAAAATAGCATGTGGGCTCTAGACCATGATTTAGGAGTATTTGAAGGAACCAAGCCAGGCTGTGATTAGCCTCCACAAAAGGTGGGGTTAAGATGAAGGGAGGCAGGCACGGGTCAAATCACATCAGGCAGTATATAGCTACGATTTTAGTTTGGAGATGGAAGGAACTGCAGATGCTGGAATCTTACGTAAGGCACAAAGTGCTGGAGTAAATCAGTTGATCTGCAGAAGGGTCCTGACCCCAAACCTTGCCTAAGCATGTCCCCCAGAGATGCTGCCTGATGATGTGCTCTGAGTTACTCCAGCGCTTTGTGTCCCATGATTTTGATTTCTTGCTCTGTCACATCAGGCAGGAAGGGTTACAATTGACCAGTCTGACAGAGGAAAGGAACATTGGTTGGAATGCAACGATGCTTGTTATTAAATTGCATTGAAGACCATAATCCGTGAAATAGCTAAGCCAAGAAAACACAACCGGTTTCTGTAGAAAATGTGCAACAAAACAAATTCAAATGATGCAATGGTTTGAAACCTCTTTTTAGACTTTATTTATTTTGGCTTCATTTCTAAGTGTATGTAGTGCTAGTTAACTGAAGCAAGTTCTCATATTTAATACAATGGTGTAGCGACCATAGAGAATGGTCCGGGTCGTCGAACCCTCAGATTGGCCAGCGAGGTCACGTGTGAACGCGACCATGGGGATTGGTCCAGAGAGCGACATCGCTGATTGGCCAGCGTGGTCATGTGCGCTTTTGGCGCCCGAAATGTTCAGTTCGGCGAAGTCTTCGAAGAAGACAGTAAGTTTTTGATGGTTGTCCTTTACCTTGTTGTTTAACTCTGTATTCGAATATTGCGGCTGCAATAAACTTCTTCTACAACCAACAAGTTTTCGGACTCGCCATAATGGGATTGTTTCCACTGGAGCAGTCGAGAGTGTAATGAGCATTAACATTCTTTTTGGGTACATCCAAGTCTTGATATGTTTTGTTTTGCATTTTCAATTACTCCAGGTGTGTGTTTTAATATTTGGAAAATTATTTCAAACATTTCGTTCAAATTGCACCAATTTTCAATCTCATGAAAGCTCGACTAGATCAAAATAGGTAATAACAATGATTGCAGGCTTAAATGTGATGTGGTGCTTAAATGGCTGGATCTGTAAATGAAAAATTTGCATTTGCAGTACAGAGTCGAGTTGAAATCCCATCAGAGCAGATGTGGAATTTAAATTGGGTTTATAATCTGGAATCGAAAAACAAAAGTAGTTAATAGTAATGACAATCAGAAAACGACAAAAGGTTCGAAAGAACCCCCTTTCAAGAATGGAAATTGGCCATCATTCCTTAGCCCTTCTTAAATGGAGGCACAACTTTAGTCATCCGCCACATCACCGTTATTGACAATATGGAAAAAAAATTATGAGCAAAACAATTTTCTAGGTTGGCCTTTGGGTGAAATGATTCAGCTTTTATTGGTTTAGAGCAAACATTTCAGGCCCTTGGTGTTTGTGGAGGTAAATGATATATTTTTTAGACTGATTAGGTGATGACAGATTATCAATTCAATATTTTCATTGAGTGCAAGGGAATGTTTTAGGAGGAATTTCCTTAAACAGCAGGTTGTTGAGGCGAGGGATTACTTTGCTACACAGTGTGGTTAAGCCTGTGTGAACCGCTTCTTAAGGGAAAATTAGATAAATATTGAAAACGGGATCAAACAGCAATGGAAAAGAGTCCAAGGTGCAAGTAAGTTTTGGAATGCTCTGGTTCTGTGTGAGAACTGACCAATGGATTAAAGGGCTTTTCCTTAGGAAATTCTTTACAACCTCAATGTTTGTAAAACTAAAACCACGCTATGGGCTAAATATAAATGATCTGAGGAAATGTACAGTTAGGGGGAATCAGTGACAAATAATGTTTTTAAAGAATGGAATGGGAAGAGATCATTTTAGTTAAGTTGGAAGTACTTTTTGTTTGCTAACCATGGTTGGCACAGTGGCTCAGTTGGTAGAGCTGTTGTCACACAGCACAAGAGACCCGGTTTCAAACCAGATCTTGGGTGGTGCTGTCTGTGTGGAGTTTGCATGTTCCCTCCCGCATCGCTAGGAGGTGCGGGTTTGTAGGTTAATTGGCCACCGTAACTTGCCCCCAGGGGGTGGTTAAAAAAAGTGCTATAATGCGGAACAATAGTGGGAACAATATGAGTGGGAGATCAATGGTCAGCATGGATTTAGTGAGCCATTTCGAAGGGCCTGTTTCCATGCAGTATCTCCAAACTGCACCATATTGTATGTACTGCATTTAATTCAATCGGCAGCCATGTTCACCTGTAACAAACCTGCACAGAAAATGTGCTTGAGTTTTCCTTTTGTCATGGGATTGAGTACTGTGGGTTAAATTCTTCAAGTGATGAATCTCTTTAGACAGACCCAAAGCAATGAAGTTTGCTTTCAGAACGTGTGATTTGCAAAAGTGTTGTGTTTCCTTGTAGCCCTTCAATCTATGCCATCATCCATCGTCCACCCTATCGCAAATGTTGTGTTCTCCACCCTCTCCCCTGCTCTGCAAATTTAACCACGCTTCTTTTCCAGTTCTGAAGAATGGTCTTTGAGCCGGAACGTTAACTCTAGATGCTGCCTGGCGCACAGATTGATTGTTTCCAGCATTTTCATTTCTTTTTATCAGCTGCGGTTCTTATTGTTTTTTTGATTGTATTATCTGTTCTTGTCAGAGTGGCTCGGGTGGTCCTGAGTTCACCTCTGAATCAGTAAGTGAAGTATCTGTTCCCTATTGCAGAGGCTTGTGCACAAAAATCCCAACAAAAACTCATGTGGAGTTCTGAAGGAATGTTGCCCCCCCCCCCCCCGGTCAGAGGTGATGAAAACCTCCATTCTCTGTCCTCTCTTTATCTTTCAGCCATGTTGAGTTCTTGACTAACAACCAGAATAGAAATCTGTCTAGGAATCAAGAACTGCAGGACATTGGTTTAAAGTTAGAGGGGAAAGGTTTAATGGGAACCCGAAGGGCAATGTATTTTACACAAAGGATTGGGGCTATATGGAACGAGCTGCCGATGTAGTTGAGGTAGGTACTATCATCTATATACTAAAACTCTCGTTTGTTATCTTGTTTGTGACTGAACTTCAGCCAAAACGGTACACGATAGCGCAACAATTTTAGGCCCACCTTACTCACCATTGTCACTTTAGTGATAATGCAAGTAGTTTTATTGAAATCGGTGTTATATTTTTTAAGTTATTCACATTTTAAAGTTTAAAAGGAAGGGGGAGTGGGGGAGAAGGGAGAGGGGAGGTTGAGGAGAGAGGGGAGGGGAGGGGAGGGGAGGGGGGGGAAGGACAGGGTGCTGCACCAATGCAGGAGAGGTTTGGGCCCAACGGGTCCACTTTGTCTAGTAACATTTAAAAAGCATTTGGATAGGATAGATTTAGAGGGATATGGGCCAAATGCAGGCAGGTGGAACTAGCATAGATGGGGCATGTTGATCAGCATAGGCAAGTTGGGCCGAAGGGCCTGTTTCCATGGTGTATGACTCTAAGCTAAACTTTCTTTTCTTGTGATCTTTTTATTCAACTCATTCCGAGGGCACCAAATTTTCTCTGTGGGAACGAGCCTCAAATAACCTCCATGATGGATTCCCGATGCTTACACATTAATTTGTGCTGGAGCAGGTGTTCCCAGTCTACCCAGCCAGGCAAGGGTTTCCTTGCAACAATTTGGAAGCTTTAGCTATTTCATCTGTCCTTTTCCAAAATTAACCTCAACTGTGCGATACTAACTGAATTATAATCACGACCAGAAAGGTATTCTCCCACTGATATTCCTTTTAGTAGCCCTGATTCATTTGAAGATACTGAATGCAGAATTCCCCACTCACTTTCTTGATCCACCCATCTGTGGAATTCATTGCCTCAGAGGGCAGTGGAGGCCAACTCTCTGAATGCATTCAAGAGAGAGCTAGATAGAGCTCTTAAGGATAGCGGAGTCAGGGGGTATGGGGAGAAGGCAGGAACGGGGTACTGATTGAGAATGATCAGCTATGATCACATTGAATGGCGGTGCTGGCTCGAAGGGCCGAATGGCCTATTCCTGCACCTATTGTCTATTGTCATTTAACTGCATAGAATATAAAGTGCAGGATGGATTCAGTGAGTGAAGTAGCAGCTGTGGGGGGGAATGGAAGTTTTGGGATGTCGGGTCCCTTCTTCGTACCCTGTTGGAATTCTCTGCCATCTATGTACTTTACATCGGTTAATATGAATGTAATTGAAACATCCCCACTCAGATAGACACCTGGATACGCAGGGAAAGGAGGGATATGGATCATATGCAGGCAGAGGTGATTAGTCTAACTTGCCATCATTTTTGACATGGTCTAGTGGGCCAAAGGGCCTGTTCTGTTTTATGCACTGTTTTATGTTCTATATTGCACTGTTGTGTATAGGGGATTTATCCAGAGTTTTGCTCTTTTTTTCTCCTGTTCAGAGGCTTGCAGTAAAGTCGCTTCAGTGTCACAGACCGTCTTTTTTTTCTTCTATTCAATCCATAAAGCGTCGCACTTCACTGAATGACCCTTCTGACTACCATTTCGTGCAGCAGCTCTAATACTTTTTAGCCAATACTTTGCCTTTTAGTCCCCTTTTGCCTGAAAACGCTGTAATCAGGCTTGTTGTGTTGCTCGTCCTTCCCCACTTGAAATCATTATTCCATGAAGATTATGAAATCTCCTTGTAACTTGTCTGACAGTGCCTTCAGCACATCTTCCTAATACACTATCCACTTTGCACAGGCTCTAGTTTTCAACGTTTGTTTGATTTGTTTCACAAAATCGTAGGGCAGCAAAGGTTTTTTCCATTGAATCTCTTTCCCAAATCCCTAAAGTTTGCCTGAAGATCCTCATCCATTTTTCACTCTGCATCCTGGGTACTGATATGGACTATGACCTCTGGCTGTTGACTCTTTCATGTAGATTATAACGAAATAAGGGCGGGGGGGGTGTAACTCATGGGATTGATCCGAGAGCTGGCATAGACGTGATAGGCTGAATATCATGATAACCTCACAATAAAGTTCTATACCATGAGAAAATGGGAGAATAATATGAGAAGAATATTCTGCAACTGCTCAGTGATAAGTTCATAAGACAGGAGTAGGATTTGGCCATTCAGCCCATCAAGTCTACTCCACCATTCAATCATGCCTGGTCTATCTTTCCCTCTCAACCTCATTCTCCTGCCTTCTCCACAAAACCTTTGAAATCTTCATTATTCAAGAACCTGCCAATTTCCGCTTTAAAAATACCCAATGACTTGGGCAAATAAGAAGTACTGGAGGAGCTCAGAAGGTCAGGTAGCATCTATGGAGGGATTGGACAGGTGACCCAAATACCTAACGATCTCCTTGACTCTGGCACTATGGAGGCAGCAAGCCATCCTAGAATCACGCCAGCTGCTGCGGAAATGCCCGTCGTTTGCCCAATCGTTGTCTTGCCCTTGATCTTTCTTTTCCTGTCCTTCACAGCTGAGTTATCCTTGGTCCTTGAGTCTTGGCTTTGACTTTGGCCTCTTTTCGTACTTTAGGATCAGCAACCAAGAACCACTGGAGGAGTGGGCTCCCCTGAGAGCCTGCCTCCAACACCTGCCTTTCCTCTTTCTATCAAGATTTCACAAGTGAATTGAATAGGTACATGAGAGAATGTAACTGAATGGATAACTCTGCAATGAAAATAATAGGACTCAATGCACTGGACACCCTTTTGTGCTGTGATGATTACAATGCTATTTGTAGGCACTGTATGTGCACGCAATTGGCTTCCATATTTCCTAAATTACAGCAAAACTCCTAAAGTACCTTATTGGCCATAAAGCAGTGTGGGAGATTCTTAAGTTGAAAATGTTGCAATATAAATGCAAATCCCTCTTTCCCAATTGCCTTCAGGAATTCAACGAAAGAATCTTCTCTTACCTTTTAAGATAAAACTTTTCATGATGAACCTGCTCTATGTTCAATAATGACAAAAATTGTTTTTGAAGATTATAGAGTGGAGTCATGGTTTACACAGTACAGGTATTCAGACTTAACGTAACCATTCTGATCACTGATACTTGTGTGTGCCCAAGATGCCCTTGGTAGATTAATGCTTAGCTATTACTGTGTGTGTGTGTGTGTGTGTGTGTGTGTGTGTGTGTGTGTGTGTGTGTGTGTGTGTGTGTGTGTGTGTGTGTGTGTGTCTCTGTGTGTGTGTGTGTGTCGTGTGTGTGTCGTTGTGTGTGTCGTGTGTGTGTCTGCGCGTGTGTGTCTGCGCGTGTGTGTCTGCGCGTGTGTGTCTGTGCGTGTGTGTCTGCGTGTGTGTCTGCGTGTGTGTCTGTGCGTGTGTGTCTGTGCGTGTGTGTCTGCGCGTGTGTCTGTGCGTGTGTGTCTGTGCGTGTGTGTGTGTACACGTATGTACAAAAAAGTTCAATAACTCAGTGAGGGAGGGAAATAATGTAATCAAGCTCAAAATAATTGCACCAAGGCGTCAAAGTTCTCCAATCATACATGAATGAAAAAATACCTGCTTAATACCAGGGTGCATTAGAATGCTTTGGTCTATTTGCTTTATTTCCAATTCCAGATAAAACAAAAATTGTGCTTGATTTGCAGGTTGAAAGTCATAGATATCAGGACGGAGAGTTGGAAATGGGCCTGCTGTTCGAACTCCTTGTTTTCCTCAGTCTGGTACGTATTTGTAGTGTGCATAAATCTAGAGCAACCTTCACTAACATTGGGTACCAGATAAATGTTTGTGATGGAAGATGGTGAATCACATGGGTGCAGATCGCTGGTTAATGAGTTGCAACAATCATGGACAGTTCTGAGTGATGAAAGAATGGGTCGACTGGGCTTGTATTCACTGGAAGTTAGAAGGATGAGAGGGGATCTTATAGAGACATATACAATTCTTAAGGGATTAGACAGGTTAGATGCAGGAAAAATGGACCTGTTGTTGGGAGAGTCCAGAACCAGGGAGTCACAGTTAAAGAATAAGGGGTAGACTATTTAGGACTGAGATGAGGAAAAACTTTTTCACCCAGAGAGTTGAGAATCTGTGGAATTCTCTGCCACAGAAGGCAGTGGAGGCCAATTCACTGGAAGTTTTCAAGAGAGAGCTAGATTTATCTCTTCGGGCTCACGGAATCAAGGGATATGGGAGAAAAAGCAGGAACGGGGTACTGATTTCAGATGCTCAGCCATGATCATATTGAATGGCGGTGCTGGCTCGAAAGGCCGACTCCTGCACCTATTTTCTATGTTTCTATGATTCCATTGGTAAATTGCGAAATCATGCAAGTTGATGTGCACATTCCTGGTGTAGTCTCCTGCAATGCATTAGACGACCGATACAGATGCCACTGCCATTGTCCTTCAATATGCTCCCTGCTGGAGAAACCCCGTAGACTGGGCAGTGCCCAGACCCTGTCAGTCTCAGTGTCAAGGGTTCGGCCAAGGAGTGGCCTAGCTCCCAGGCATCGCCACGACAGTGGCTAATCATCTGCACAGTCTTCTGGCACGGAGCAAGCTCCCCTTCTCCACCTTATATGGTATGGAGTTTGCATTTGGCTGGGAGTTTGCTGTCACATTGTCAGGTGGACCCGGATTGCTCCAAGTTGCAGATGGAGCTTGAAGAGCTGTGCAAATTGGAATGGAAAGGGATCTTGGTCATGCTCCAAAATGATTGACCAAATCCATTGGTTATGGTCCCAGAAACATACAGTCCAAGAGAGAGAGAAGTGTGATTAAATAGGGAGAACGATTAGCTCGAAGAAAAAGCTGACAGCATTATCAGTTGCCCAAATTAGATTTACTTGCAGACTTGGCAAATAAATTTGACAGTTCAGCAAACTATCTGTGATTAATTCCCACGCACTGAGACTCAGGACTACCAGACTATGAATACGTACATGGCATTGTATGCTCTACACCAAGTCAGAAAGTCAGCCCTGGAGATGGGCTGGCACTTTGAGCGGTAGAGTTGCTGCCTCAAAACGCCATAGACCCAGGTTTGATCCTGACAATGGGGGCTGTCTGTGTGGAGTTTGTGCGTTTCCTCCTGTGACCGTGTGGGTTTTCTCAGAGTTCTCGGGTACCCTACATTCCAAACACTTGCTGGTTTCTAGGTAAATTAGCTCTGGTGCGTAGGATAGAATTAGTGGATGTTGGTCGGTGTGCACTCGGATAGCCAGTCTCCACATTGTATCTCTTAACTAAACTAAAAGATCTTTACGTCCTTATCGAGAAAATTACTTTTGAGTAAAGGTGTCTCCACACTCAAGCTGATGCCTTTTTCAACAAAGAGACCATACAGGAATATATTGGGAGATCACTCAGTAGGTTACAGAGCACAATACATAGCTGAAATGGAAAGTCCGTACATTTATGCAGCTCATTGTTGTCTATCTGGGATTCATATCTAGTCAAAGACTTCTCTATTACAGGGAAAGGTCTACTAATATCTAACCTATCGATGCGCCTCATCCTTTTGTACACCCCTATAATTTTCCCCTCGACTCTCTCTGCTCCATAGAAATGCTCTGCTCCACGGTGGCGCAACGGTAGAGTTGCTGCCTTACAGCGAATGCAGCGCCGGAGACTCAGGTTCAATCCTGACTACGGGCGCCGTCTGTACGGAGTTTGTACGTTCTCCACGTGACCTGCATGGGTTTTCTCCGAGATCTTTGGTTTCCTCCCACACTCCAAAGACGTACAGGTTTGTAGGTTAATTGGCTGAGCAAATGTAAAAATTGTCCCTAGTGGGTGTAGGATAGTGTTGGTGTGCGGGGATCGCTGGGCGGCACGGACCCGGTGGGCCGAAGGGCCTGTTTCTGCGCTGTATCTCTAAATCTAAAAATCAAACCCAGTCTATTCTGTATCTGCTCGTAGCCAAACACTCCACCTCAGCAACTGGTGAATCCCCTCTGCACCTTCTCCAGAACTTTTGAGCATGATGATCATAATTGGGCACTGTTTTCCAGATGCGGCTTCACCAATGATTTATAAAATTGCACCGTAACTATACAGCTCATATTCGTAGGGAAGAACTGCAGATGCTGGTTTAAATCGAAGGTAGGCAGAGGTAGACACAAAATGCTGGAGTAACTCAGCGGGTCAGGCAGCATCTGTGGAGAGAAAGAATGGGTGACGTTTCAGGTCGAGACCCTTCTTCAGACTGATCAATCTGAAGAAGGGTCTCAACCCAAAAAGTCATCCATTCCTTCTCTCCACAGATGCTGCCTGACCCGCTGAGTTACTTCAGCATTTTGTGTCTACCTGCTCGTTGTATTCAATGCCTCGTCTAATGAAAGTCATTATCCCATATGACTACCACTGGTTCTGCCACCTTTGGGCGTCTTAAGGCATGACCAGCTTGTCTACTGAAGGATGTATATGGTGGAGATTGTTTAAAAGAGATATGGTTCGGAGGGTGTCCATTGATCAGTCAAGATGTTTTGATATGTGGTGGAGTCCTCATTGGTGAGCCAGTGCTCCTGGCCCGGGCTGCCCATGGTTGGAGGTGACCAGCTCGTCCGTCTACCTGGTGAGTGTTACCTTCTGTTGGGAATAGACCTCTTTCCCCTGCGGATTGATAGCCATTCGGCGTAATAGGAGAGGGTTAAGAGGGGAAGAGGCACAGGTGGTAGAGCTGCTGCCTCACAGCACCAGAGAAGCGAGCTCCATCCTGACCTCGGGTACTGTCTGTGTGGAGTTTGCATATTCTCTCTGTGGTCAGATGGGTTTCCTCCGGATGCTCTGGTTTCCTGCCACATCCCAAAGATGTGCTGGTCTGTAGGTTAATTGGCTGTGGACAAATTGCACCCAGTGTATAGGGGGTGGATGAGAAAGGGGGATAGTACAAAACTAGTGTAAACAGGTGGTCGGTGGTTGACGTGGCCTTGGTGTGCTGCAAGGCCTATCTCCATGCTGTATCTCTAAAATTGGGCAAGTCCTAAATGGGACTTGTACGGGAGTTGGTAACCCCGCCCCCACCATGTCTCCACTGTCTTGTGTGCATGCCACATGTACAGTCGGCAAGTCGTTGGTTCCAGCGGCTTTAGGGCTTGTCCACCGAGCATGTGGCAGCACGGTGGCGCAGCGGTAGAGTTGCTGCCTTACAGCAAATGCAGCGCCGGAGACTCAGGTTCGATCCTGACTACGGGCGCCGTCTGTACGGAGTTTGTACGTTCTCCCCGTGACCTGCGTGAGTTTTCTCCGAGATCTTCGGTTTCCTCCCACACTCCAAAGACGTGCAGATATGTAGGTTAATTGACTGGGTAACATTTAAAAATTGTCCCTAGTGTGTGTAGGATAGTGTTAGTGTGCGGGGATCGCTGGGCGGCGCGGACTCGGTGGGCCGAAGGGCCTGTTTCCGTGCTGTATCTCTAAATCAAAAAAAAATCTAAGTGAAGCCTGGGTTCGGCGGATTGCGCGGAGGAAACCTCCAGAAGGTTAAATGGGCAGAAAGACGATCCCAGCAAAGCGCCGTGGAGTGCAAACAGGGCAGAGTGAGATACGTCGGACACTTCTGACCATCCACTGCATCCTGACCTGTCCCCAGCCGTCTCGACTACGTCTTGCTGCTGGAACCTGATAGGCCAGGACGAGAGAGTGAGGCCGACGATCTGTGCAACTCCCCCTCACTTAAATCCAAGTCAAGCGCAAGTCATGACTTCAACCTTGGCCAGCATACATACCGCGGCTGGCGGCGATCCCAATCAGCAGTCGAAAAGTGAAGTCATGGTCATCTTCGAACCCGAATGATGAACATCATCTCTAAAATTTATAACTAAGGTGTTGTCATTTGGGTCAAGCAGCCATACTGAGTGGATAGAACACAGAATAGCACAGGTAGACACAAAACGCTGGAGTAACTCAGCGGGACAGGCAGCATCTCTGGAGAGAAGGTGACGTTTCAAGTCGAGACTCTTCATCAGACTGAATAGCACAACACAGGAGCAGGCCCTCCAGCCCACAACGTCCAGGCTGAATTAGATGCTAACTTAAACTAATCTCTGTCTGCATGTGATTCACATCTCTCCAGTTGCTGCATATCCATGTGCCTATCTAAAAAGCTCAAGCCATTATCGTATCTACCACCATCTGCCCCGTGCCTTCTAAGTAGCCACCTTGTGTTTAAGAAACAAACGTACCCGCAGATCTCATGGAGTCATAGAGTCTTACAGCGTGGAAACAGGCCCTTCAGCCCAACTTGCCCACACCAGCCAACATGTCCCACCTACCCAAGTCCCACCTGCCTGCATTTGGCCCATTTCTCTCTAAGCCTGTCCTATCCATGTATCGGTCTAAATGTTTTTTAAACTTTGCGATGGTACCTGTCTCAACAGCCTCCTCCGGCAGCTCGTTCTGCACACGTGCCACCTACGTGGAAAAATTACCCCTCTGGTTCCTATCAAATCTTTCCCCCCTCACAAACCTATGGTTTTCGATTTCCACTACTCTGGGCAAGAGACTCTGTGCATCTACCCGATCTGTTCCTCTCATGATTTTGTGCATCTCTACAAGATCACCCCTCATCCTCCTGCACTCCAAGGAATAGAGTCCTAGACTTCCCAACCTCTCCCTATAGCTTAGGCCCTCGAGTCCTGGCAACATCGTTGTAAATCTTCTCTGCACCCTTTCCACCTTGACAACATTTTCCCCATAATATGGTGCCCAGAACTGAACACATTACTCTAAATATGGCCTCACCAACGTCTCACACAACTGCAACATGACCTCCCAACTTCTACAGTCAAAGCCTTTTTGACCACCTATCAACCTGTGATGCTTCTTTCAATGAACTGTGGACCTGTGCTCCTAGATCCCTGTGCTCTACAACACTCCTCAGTGCCCTACCATTCACTGTGTAGATTCTGCCCATGTTAGACTTCCCAAACTGCAACACTGCCACATTTCTGTGTATTAGATCCCATCAACTCTTCCTCAGCTCACCTGTCCAACCGATCAAGATCCTGCTGCAATTTTTGACAGCCATCTTCATTATCTACAATACTGCCCAACATACCACTCCTTTAAACTTTGCCCCTCTCACCTTAAAGTTATATCCTCTAGTCCGGGACACTTTCTCCATGGGGAAATGGTTCTGACTGTATACCCTATCTATGCCTCTCATAATTTTAGATACTTCCATCCCATCTCCCCTCCGCCTCTTACATTCCATAGGAAAAATATATATATTTGTCCAACCAGTGCATGTAGATAACAGCCCCTAATCCAGGCAGCACCACTTCCTCGCCAAAGCGTCCATATCCTTCCTGTAATGGGGCAACCAGAACTGCACGCTATGGATTATAAATGCTGTGTGGTCAGCTTCCTCAACCCTTGAGTAAGTGATTCTCGAGTGCTCCTCAACTCAGGAGACACAGTTTGTCATATTCCTGTATTCCAACACTTTTACACCCCACACACTATCGAGTGTCTCATGGGAAGGTTGAATGATTGGTCCATGTGGTGAAATGGCAATCTCTGGCTCTGGTAACTGGTGCTCTACAATGCTGCACTGTATTCTGCATTCTGTATCTCCCCCTTTGCTTAATCCTTTGTACTTGAGTTTGACTTGTTTGTATTTATGTTTAATATCGGATCGGATAGCTTGCAAAGCAAAGCTTTTCACTGTACCTTGGCACACATGACTAAAATAAACCTAAACCTAAATATAACACCAGTACCACTTGATTTGGGCTGAGAATACAAAGTGCTACAGTGACTCAGTGGGTCAAGCAGCATCTCTAGAGGACATGGATTGGCAACTTTTTGGATATCCGTGTTCTCCAGAGATGCTGCCTGAGCCGCTGAGTTATATTAGCACTTTGTGTTCCCCAGATTCCAGCATCTTCAGTTTCTTGTATCTCTTGGTAGGGGATGGCAATCCAAGTATTCCCCAGCCATGTTACACCCAGGCCTCATTTTATTTATACCTGTACTATATCGTACTACTGACAAGGTTTAGCAATGGAACACAATCCACAACGTTTAAATATAGACAAGGACTGGCCCCAGCATCTGTGACAAGTGCGCTGGATGACCCCAAAGATCCAGGATTTAAAATGGGGAGAACAGATGGGTTGTAAGCTCACAATCCCCAGGAGTAAAATCAGACTGTAAGCACTAAAAGAGAAGACGTTCCATCAAGCATAAAACTGCGAAGAGCGCAAAAGATGGGATACTGAGTGCCAATTCTTCTTAGTAAATCATCAGTAAAGTTCGCTCAAAATTTTACAGTGGCGTGAAGCAAAAATAACTTTGAACAACTGCCCCGGTAACAGCTGGAGCCAATCTTTGTCTACATCTAAACTTTGGGGATTGTATTCCATTGCTAAGCCATAGAACTGGTAGGATATAGTGCAGGTAAGACAAATGTGACCTGGGTGTAAATTGGCTGGGGAATACCTGAAAACACACACCTCCAGATTCAGGGACAGTTTCTTCCCAGCTGTTATCAGGTATCTGATCCACCCTCCCAACAATGAGACGGTAGTCCTGAACTACTATCTACCTCATTGAGGATCCTCAGAGTATTTTCGATCGGACTTTACTGGACTTTATCTTGCACCAAACATCATTTAAGTTATTCCCACTCTCATGTATCTGCACACTTTGGGTAGCTTGATTGTAATCATGTATTGTCTTTCCGCTGACCGGTTAGCACGCAACAAAGACTTTTCACTGTGCCTCGGTACACGTGACAATAAACTAAAGTAAAACTAAAAGCTAACATTAGTATTTGCAGAGACGGCGCCTGTCAGTGTATGAGCTGAATGATCACCCTTCCAGCCCACTACAATACAGTCAATAGCATGAACTAGTCTTTGTAGAACGATCCTGCAGTGTCTGTAAGCCTATTCATGTTGTTGCTTGCAAAGACAAATAACAAACGGAGAGCTAGCAATGGAACATTCTTCATTGATGGTAGTAACTCTCAACCAAGCAGCGGTGTCTAATACAACAATGCATCGTGCCAAAGGTAAACACAAAAAGCTGGAGTAACTCGGTGGATCAGGCAGCATCTCTGGAGTAAAGGAACAGGTGATGTTTTGGGCCAAGACCCTTCTTCAGACTTAGAGTCAGGGGAGTGGGAACCGAGAGATATGAAAAGGTACATAAAACAAATTAATGACATGCGAAAAGATGGATAAAAGCCAGCAACAATGATCAAGGAGAGGTGGAGCCCACAGTGGTCTATTGTTGGCTGTGGGGAAAGGTGATAGCGAGTAACACAAACAGTGAAACTCAGCAGGATGACAGTGAAACTAGTCTGACGACCAGGGTGGGCAAGGGTTACTTGAAGCTAGAGAATTTAATATTCATACCGCTGGGCTGGAAGCTGCCCAAGCTAAATATGAGGTGCTGTTCCTCCAATTTGTATTTGGCCTCACTCTTGACAGTGGAGAAGGCCCAGGACAGAAAGGTCAATGTGGGAACGTGAGGGGGAGTTAAAGTGTTTGGCGACTGGGAGATCGCGTAGGCCGTGGTACATGGTAGACATGGCTCTTCAAAGTACCCATATATCCTTCAATGCTTCCATTTTAGAAAAAAACAAACCCACTCAAAGCATAAATAATTTCAACCAGTACAAATATTTAACATATTGTATAACATCTCCTGTATACACAGTTGAAATTGTTTTCTTCTAAGATTTACTCAACCACAATGGTGGACGATTTATCCCCCGCATTCACTCCGGAAGCTTTCAATTCTGGGACATCACCTCCTCTTGTAGGCTGTGATCTACTCAGTGAGGGTTCCCAACCAGCTCAGTGGCTCCCACCCAGCAACAACTGTATATCAGGACCAATGGTACAAAGTAAATAGACACAAAAAGCTGGAGTAACTCAGTGGATCAGGCAGCATCTCTGGAGTAAAGGAACAGGTGATGTTTTGGGTCAAGACCCTTCTTCAGACTGAGAGTCAGGGGAGTGGGAACCTAGAGATATGGAACAAATTAATGACATGCAAAAAGATGGATAAAAGCCAGCAACAATGATCAAGGAGAGGTGGAGCCCACAGTGGTCTATTGTTGGCTGTGGGGAAAGGTGATAGCGAGTAACACAAACTCAGCAGGTCAGGCAGAATCTTTGGAGAAAAGGAATAGATGACGTTTCGGGTCGAGACCCTTCTTCAGCAAATTCTGTTCTTCCAGAACATGTTCTTGATTACCATCTTCTTGAGAATCATGTACACCAGTTGAGAGGTCATGTTGCAGTTGTACAAGACATTGGTGAGGCCACATTTAGAGTATTGTTCAATCTTAGTCACCCTGTTATAGGAAAGATGTTGTTAAGCTGGAAGGGGTGCAGAGAAGATTTACGAGGATGTTGCCAGGACTCGAGGGCCTGAGCTGTACTGAGAGGTTGAGCAGGCTAGGACTTTATTCCTTGGAGTGCAGGAGGATGATGGGTGACCTTCTAGCGTTGTGTAAGATCACAAGAGGAATAGATTGGGTAAATGGACAATCTTTTTCCCAGAGTAGGGAAATCAAGAACCAGAGGATATATGTTTAAGGTGAGGAGGAGGAAGATTTAATAGGAACCCGAGGGGCAACCTTTCTACACAAAGGGGGATAGGTATATGGAACAAGCTGCCAGAGGAGTTGTTGAGGCAAGTACCACTAGTGTCGATGGGGCATGCTGGTCAATGCGGGAAGTTGGGCCAAAGGGCCTGTTTCTGTGCGGTATGACTGACTCTTGAGTTAAATGGTCCACATAAACCTTTTTGCTTCTGTTGCCCCAACTCATAATGTAGTTCCCAGCGCCCAGTTCTTCTACAATAGCTCCACGCTGCCATGCTGATGGTGCTGCATACTGAGGTGATGAGAGCACCACTCACAGTGTCTCCCCATCATCACCATCTTTCCCAGCCCGGTGACCTGAGCCACCTCTTCTGACTTCTTTTCATAGAAACATAGAAAATAGGTGCAGGAGTAGGCCATTCGGCCCTTCGAGCCTGCACCGCCATTCAATATGATCATGGCTGATCATCCAGCTCAGTAACCTGTACCTGCCTTCTCTCCATACCCCCTGATCCCTTTAGCCACAAGGGCCACATCTAACTCCCTCTTAAATATAGCCAATGAACTGGCCTCAACTACCTTCTGTGGCAGAGAATTCCACAGATTGACCACTCTCTGTGTGAAGAAATGTTTTCTCATCTCGGTCCTAAAAGACTTCCCCCTTATCCTTAAGCTGTGACCCCCTGGTTCTGGACTTCCCCAACATCGGGAACAATCTTCCCGCATCTAGCCTGTCCAACCCCTTAAGAATTTTATATGTTTCAATAAGATCCCCCCTCAGTCTTCTAAATTCCAGCGAGTATGGATTCCTTCTGCAATCCTTCTATATTGGACCAAACCAAGCATTGCCTACTCACAGGCATCAACCCAGCTGCCATACTGTAGGGGCAAATTCTGCAGTGAAGTTTGATCTCGTGCATTAGCAATGCCACAGACAATTTGGACCCCTTTAGGTTTATTATTGCCATGTGTACCGAGGCACAATGAAAGGCCTTGCTTTGCCGGCTATCCAAACGGATCAGCTGTGCCACCGTTGCTGCCAGTAAACCTGGTCCTGGGCCCAATCTACGGAAAGAAATGCCTCCTGTTACTTTAGTGCCCCACACAATCGTTAGGTTTAGGTTTTTTACTTGTATGCGTCCAGTCTTGGGTAGAGCAGTTCCCAAACCAAGCTGTGATGCAACAATAGACAATAGGTGCAGGAGGAGGCCATTCGGCCCTTCGAGCCAGCACCGCCATTCAATGTGATCATGGCTGATCATTCACAATCAGTACCCCGTTCCTGCCTTCTCCCCATACCCCCTGACTCCGCTATCCTTAAGAGCTCTATCTAGCTCTCTCTTGAATGTATTCAGAGAATTGGCGCCCACTGCCCTCTGAGGCAGAGAATTCCACAGACCTGTCAGTATGCCGACTGTGGTCCATTTGTGCAGAGGTTTGCAAGCGGTGGTGGAGGCATGCCGATGGTCCTCAGTCTCCCAAGGAAGTAGAGGTGTCGGTCTGCCTTCCCGGCTGTTGCATCATCGCGGTTTGTCCACGACAGATTGTTAATATTGATGCCGAGGAACTTGAAACTTTCAACCATCTCCACTCCAGCACCATTGATGCAGCCTGGGGCATGTACTCCATCATGCTTGAAATCAGTAACTAGCTCCTTCATCTTGCTGATACTGATGGAGTAGTTATTGTCCTGACACTGTCATACTAGTTTTCTTTCTCTCTCTCTCTCTTTTTCTCTCTCTCTCTCTCTCTCTCTCTCTCTCTCTCTCTCTCTCTCTCTCTCTCTCTTTTTTTTTTCTCTTTCTCTCTTTCTCTTTTTCTGTTTCTCTTTTTCTCTTTCCCTTTTTCTCTTTTTCTGTTTCTCTTTCTGTCTCTCTCTCTCTCTCTCTCTCTCTCTCTCTCTCTCTCTCTCTCTCTCTCTCTCTCTCTCTCTCTCTCTCTCTCTATCTATCTCTCTTTCTCTCTCTTTCTCTCTCTCTCTCTCTCTCTTTCTCTCTCTTTCTCTCTCTCTCTATCTCTTTCCCTCTTTCTCTCTCTCTTTCTCTCTCTCTTTCTCTCTCTCTTTATCTCTCTCTTTATCTCTCTCATTCTCCTTGTCATTCTTCGTGATCTGGTCCACCACAGTGTTGTCGTTTGCAAACTTGTAGATGGACTCAGAGCCAAATTGGGCCGTGTGGTTGTGAATGTAAAAGGAAAATAGTAGGGGACTGAGAACACAGCCTTGTGGGGCATTGGCATTGGGGATTATTGTGGAGGAGGTTTTATCACCTAGCCTCACTGCCTGTGTTCTGTGGGTCAGAAAGTTGAGGATCCATTGGCTGAGGGACGTGCTGGGTCCCATGTCCAGGAGTTTAGGGATGGGTTTGGATGCGATTGTGCAAGATAACGCTGGAGCATGATGACTCTCTGTATGGTCTTCCCAAAGAAGGATCTGCTAAAATGTTATCTCCAGCATATTGCTCATTTCTTTCTCATGCCCATGATAGGGATTATTGCAACCTAGCTGGAATTGAGTTGGGAGTAATGGGCAGTAGATCCCTAAATGTATATGGTTAAGTGTGGGACACGATCATTCTAAATCTATAATGTGTTGGCTGTGCGTTGAACCGGTGAATCACAAAATCAATGCCTGAAACAACTTCTCCCATGTGTTGAGGTCAGTTATTACCTTCAGAGGAAACTGTATCTGCTGAATTAAAGTGCAAAAAAATCTCTGACCCATAACTCTCCAAATGTAAACTGACATTTACAAAGGAAGGAACAAGCACAATGTTATTGATTCCTTTGATGACTTATGGGAGAGGACTTCAAAGTATTGTCCATCTCTCGGCCCCTCTGAGCTGAGGAGGCTGATTAAGAGTTACGCATATCGGTGGGACTGGATCACAGGTCTGGCTTGGGAAGGAAAGCAGATTTCCTTTCCTGAAGGACAAGATGGATTTTAGTGCCAACCCAGTGCGTCCATGCTTTGCAATACATGCACTCCCCACCTTACGTAATAGGTGACTTGTGCAAACGTGCACTTGTGTAGGGCAATTAGTTTAGTTTAGAGATACAGCGCGGAAACAGGCCCTTCGGCCCACTGAGTCCGCACTGACCGGCGATCGCCGCACTGTCCACACGCACACGGGGGACAATTTACATTTACACCAAACCAATTGACCTACAAACCTGCACATCTTTGGAGTGTGGGAGGAAACCGCAGACCTTGGAGAAAACCCACGCGGTCACGGGGAGAACGTACAGACGACCGTAGTCAGGATGGAACGCAGTTCTCCGGTGCTGGAGTTGCACATCCCAGCAGTCTCGATAACCGTCTCGTACGCAGCCGTTTCCGCAGGCCAGACCGCTGTCCGTGTGCGAGCTCCCACGTGGTTTCCGCATCAGAGGTCCCATGTGGTCTGCAAACTTCACTACTTGAATTGAATTCCCTCCGGTGCCATTGGAGGGACACGCAGTCCTTTATCTGGATCAATGGTCTGGAACTTGGCTGTCAGTCCATTAACTGCCCCTCTGTGTTATAAATGGAGCTGTCATCGCTGGTCTTGACTTGTGATTGAACGTGGCAGGGTTGGGGCAGGGGGTTGTTGTTTCGTGATGACAGAGACACATCGACATCTGGTTGTCATTTTGATCTTCCTGGTGCATAGAGTTCCTGTTAAGCACATAAATTTAAAATTGGATCATAAGTTTCATTTGAATTCTCAACCTTGCCAAAATATCCTATTGGAGCTGGAAATGTATGCATCACGATAGGCCCAGGCCTGAATTGTTATATTTCCCTAAATTGATCGATAGGACAGCTATATTTGAGTCCGTCCCCTCTCCTAATTTGAGGAAGGACATCCTTGTAATTGAGGCAGTGCAACGTAGGTTCACGAGATTGATCCCTGGGATGGCGGGACTGTCATATGAGGAAAGATTGAAAAGACCAGGCTTGTATTCAATGGAGTTTAGAAGATGAGAGGGGATCTCATAGAAACATATAAAATCATAAAAGGACTGGACAAGCTAGAGGCAGGAAAAATGTTCCCAATGTTGGGCAAGTCCAGAACCAGGGGCCACAGACTTAGAATAAAGGGGAGGCCATTTAAAACTGAGGTGAGAAGGAACATTTTCACCCAGAGAGTTGTGAATTTGTGGAATTCTCTGCGACAGAGGGCAGTGGAGGCCAAATCACTGGATGGATTTAAGGGGGAGTTAGATAGAGCTCTAGGGGCTAGTGGAATCAAGGAATATGGGGAGAAGGCAGGCACGGGTTACTGATTGGGGACGATCAGCCATGATCACAATGAATGGTGGTGCTGGCTCGAAGGGCCGAATGGCCTCCTCCTGCACCTATTTTCTCTGTTTCTATTTAGTTAGACTTTTAGTTAACGAGCCTTATTCCGTTGAGGTCTTGTCAATATTGCTTATATTTTCCACACAGTATCAAAGCTGCCAGTATTTCTCCATATTTTTCTAATTGGAGCTGTCGTCTGCTCAAAGAATTTTTCCAATTTTATTTAATATACAGTTCCGGTGTAAAGTGTTAAAACAACATTGTTTCTTTGGGTTTAAAAAAAAATCAGACTCTTGCCTCAGGAGTTCTGGCTGTGTGCCAAGGAAGTACCTATATAACTGTGGAAAGTCATGCATCCACAATTGATCTTTTCTGACTTCTCCTCCAGCGACCCAATGTCTTTGCCAGCGCGGGCAATTGTCGGGAGAATGAGTTTCTGGACGTCGATGGAAACTGCAAACTCTGCAAAGAGTGCGGACCTGGACTGGAACTGACAAAGGTATGCAACTGTGTGGAGGGAGCCAGCAGTCAGTCAGTCCACTCTGCACGGGACGCAAACAAACACTGCAGAAACTGGAAGTCTAAAACAAAGAATAGAAAATGCCCGCAATGCTCACAGGGTCAGACTGCAAGTGGAGAGAGAGAGATAAGCAGTGAAAAAAATTCAGGTCAATCATTTCAAATGTTTGCTGTTATCAATTCTGGTAAAAGGTCATTGGCTTGAACTGCTAACTCTATTTCTGTCTCTGAAGCCTGAACGATGGATACTGAGAGAATCCCCTGGAGTAAATCATCTGTCTTTTAGTGCTTTGAGCTGAAGGATTCGAAAGCTTTTCTAAGAGCCTATAATATAATTTGGTGACACAAGGAACTTCAGATGCTGGTTTAGGAAAAAAAAGGCACAAAGTGATGGTGTAACTCAGTGGGTCAGATGGCATCATGTCCTCTGACCCAATATAAACAGGTGCCATGGCAGAATATCCTTGAAGTGGCTGGAGGTTTGCCTACGTTATGGAGGTGCTGCAATAAGAACTTCCTTGATGTATTTTGGTGCCTGGCCATATTATAGAGATGCCGGGTGAACATTTCCTTGAGGACTTGGAGGGCCGAAAAGGCCTGTTTCCGGCTGTATATATATGATATGATGATATGAAATGAAGCACAGACTTGACCTGTGAGATCATGCATGTAGCCCAGACCATCACGCAAACCAACCCCCCTTGCATTGACTCCATCTACGCCTCACGCTGCCTCTGCAAGGTCCCCAGCACAATCAAGGGCCAGTCTCACCCCAGTCACTCCTTCTATTAATTTAGTTTAGTGATACAGCGCGGAAACAGGCCCTTCGGCCCACCGGGTCGGCGCCGACCAGCGATCCCCACACATTAACACTATCCTACACCCACTAGGGACAATTTTTACATTTATACCAAGACAATTAACCTACAAACCTGTAAGTCTTTGGAGTGTGGGAGGAAACCGAAGATCTCGGAGAAAACCCGCGCAGGCCATGGGGAGAACGTACAAACTCCGTACGAACAGCAACAATAGTCGGGATCGAACCCGGGTCTCCGGCGCTGCATTCGCTGTAAGGCAGCAACTCTACCGCTGCGCCACCATGACCACCCTATGCATGTTCTCCCCTCTCCCAACATGCAAGATCTACAAAAGTTTGAAAAAGCAAACCTCCAAGTTCAGGGATGGTTTCTTCTCAGCGGCCAGGTGCTTGCTGTGTTACGGAGGTGCTGCAATGAGAATTTTCTTGAAGTATTTTGGTGTGTGGCCATGTTGCACAGATGCTGGCTCCTCCGTGGATTGTCACCTTGTCGTGGTGGAGAAGCTTGTGTGGTCCTGAGAGCGATGCCGTCTGGAGCTACGCTCCTGGTAGGGTCACCCATGGCGGTAAGGTCGAGGGGGAGGTCCCTGACAAAGAGCAATCCAACCAAGACCTCAACGGTGGAACAGGCGGAGGATGACGGCTGACTCCAGTGGAGCGTCACAACGGCTGGGAAGGTAGATGGATGAAGGCTGCAGCAGAAAAGGGTCCCCGGTCGTCTTGGTCTCCATGCCACTGGATCCTGACTCAGATCTGTCAAGGACCGTGTGGTGGCTGTCTGTGCACCCGTCTCCCCACGTTAAACAAAGTCACGCACGGGCGTCCTCCCAAGAGGACAGTCATAGTCGCTTCGAGTGATCGCCGATGATGAGGGATGCTGGATGAACATCTCCTTGAGGAGAGGAAGCACTGACTTGACCAGTGAGATCATGTGAAGCAGGGGCCACCTGATTGTAGATCCTCACAGAGAGTTGTTGCTGACTTTGCAGCTGTTGAATCTGTGCACTGTGTGGACGTTTTGGTGCATTGCATGTATTGAGCACTTGCTTCTGTTTTACAACAGTGCAAATGGCCTGATGGTGTTTCCAGCACATTTGGAAGGACTATGGCTTGAGCACCAAAGGATTGCTTCTGTGTTTCAGTTGGTGTTTCAATTGGGATGGCGCTTATTGAGAGCCTGGGCCCAGGAAGAAAGGGCCTTCCGTTCTCTCTATGTTGATGTGCAGTGAATACAAAATACGTACAATCATCCTAGAAGGATGGACTCCACCCAGAAGTCTGCTTCTAATCAACACTTCTTCAATTGCTGCCTTCTCTGTGAGAGTGTGGATTCCCTCAAGTTCCAGATCTTCTGATTTGCTTACCAAGTTTACTTTAGGAAAAACCTTTTCTTTAGGGCGTCACAGTGGCACAGCGGTAGAGTTGCTGCCTTACAGCGCCAAAGACCTGGCTTTGATCCTGACCTCGGGTGCTGTCTGTGTGGAGTTTGTACGTTCTCTCTGTGACCGTGTGGGTTTTCTTCAGGTGCTCTGTTTCCTCCCACACTACAAAGATGTGTAGGTTTGTAGGGTTAATTGACTTTGGTAAATATAGTATTTGTCCCTAGTGTGTCCGGCGCGGCCTGGAACGTGGCAACTTCAACAGCCTGACCGCGGGAGAAGACGGCAGGGGAAGAGAAAAGACATTCTGGCCTTCCATCACAGTGAGGAGGTGACTGGAGGAGACTCACTGTGATGGATGTTTCTTTTTTTTTTTTGTGTGTGTTGGTTTGTGGTTGTGTGTGTAACTGCTTATTTTATTGCTCTTACTGTTGGACTTTGGGTGACGAAATCTCGTCCAAAAGACTTGTTTTTTTTGGATGCCAATAAAGGTTATTCTGATTCTGATTGTGCTAGTGTACAAGGTGATCGATGATCGATGTGGACTCGGTGGATCAAAAGGCCTATTTCTACTCTGTATATCTAAACTAAATGCTCAGAGGCCTCAGAGAAGGTGCAGAAAAGATTTATTAGAATTATTCCAGGGTGGAAGGACTTATTCATGTAGTTAGATTGGAAAAAGTTGGGTTTTTCTCCTTGGAACAGAGGAGGTAGGAAGGAGATCCAACCAAGGTATTTAAAGTTATGAAGAGTCAAGGGAGAGCGGATTAGGAGAAAACAGAAGGATCAAAAACCAGAGGACACAGAATGAATGCAATCGGCAAAGGAACCATAAAAGATATGAGATTAAACGTTTTTGATGCAATCAGCAGTTAGATATGGAAGGAAGTAACTCAGCGGGTCAAGCAGCATCCCCAGAGAACATGGGATTGGTGACATTTTGTGTCAGGACCCCTCGTCAGGCTAGTCTGAATAAGATTCTTAAACTGAAACATCACCTATCCATGCTCTCCAGGGATGCTGCCTGACCTGCTGAGTTAACTCCAGTATTTAGTGTCTTTCAAGCATCTGCAGTTCCATGTTTCCTAGGATATGGAAGACACTGGGAGGGGGTGTAGGGGAGCTGATGCATTTCTGGATTTCAAAAATGGACAATTCTTGCTATTGATGGCGTGCAGCGTAGATTTACTAGGTTAATTCCCGGAATGGCGGGACTGTCGTATGTTGAAAGACGGGAGCGACTAGGCTTGTATACACTGGAATTTAGAAGGATGAGAGGAGATCTTATCGAAACGTATAAGATTATTAAGGGGTTGGACACGTTAGAGGCAGGAAACATGTTCCCAATGTTGGGGGAGTCCAGAACAAGGGGCCACAGTTTGAGAATAAGGAGTAGGCCATTTAGAACTGAGGAAAAACTTTTTCAGTCAGAGAGTTGTAAATCTGTGGAATTCTCTGCCTCAGAAGGCAGTGGAGGCCAATTCTCTGAATGCATTCAAGAGAGAGCTAGATAGAGCTCTTAAGGATAGCGGAGTCAGGGGGTATGGGGAGAAGGCAGGAACGGGGTACTGATTGAGAATGATCAGCCACATTGAATGGCGGTGCTGGCTCGAAGGCCTGAATGGCCTCCTCCTGCACCTATTGTCTATTGTCTATTGACAAGATTTGAAAAGAGAAAAAAAAATTGCAGAGTTGCGAGGCGAGTGTGGGGGGTTGGACAAGCGCAGATCCTCCACGGGTCAATGGGCTGAATGACCATAAGACCATCGGTTAGGAAAGGTTTTGAGGGATATGGGGCAAACACGGATAGATGGGGCTAGCTTAAGTTGGGCATCTTGGTCTGCATGAGTCAACAAGTTGAGGGATGGCCCTGTTAACGTGCTCGATGACCTTAACCCATGTTATTACCGTTCCACGACTGTCGACCTATTGTTGCAGGACTGCGGCTTTGGAGTTGGGGCTGATGCTGAGTGCGTGCCCTGCAGACCCAACAGGTACAAGGATGCTTGGGGGCCACAGAAATGCAAGCGGTGTCTCGCTTGCCCCCTGGTGAACCGGTTTCTGGAAATGAATTGCACCGTGTCTCGCAATGCCGTGTGCGGGAAATGCTTGCCAGGGTAAGTGTGGGCACAGAGGCCATCTAGCACACCATTCCTTGAACTTCATGTTGCCTGGGTCACTAACGTTGGCCAAAACAGTTGTCAAAAGTAGATGGTAAGAGTTCAAGACCAGCATGTTCCAGTAAGGGTTTCTCATGCTTGGGGCTTCATCAATTCTTATGCAAACCAACACTGACCTGCTCCAGATTATTCATCTGGCCAACCTGAACTCACCATCTACCATGTGCTTCTCCGTGATGAATAGAGATAAGGAAGTATCCATTTTGGACCTTGTCCACACTAACTCCACACATAGATTATTCATTTGGTGTCTAAGGAGACCTAGTCATTTCCCTGGTTACCCTCTTGTTCCTGATTTTCCTTAATCTTACCTACTAAGGACATTTTGAGTCTCCTCTTTGCCCTTAAATTCTTTAAGTTCTCTATTACACTCTGCTTTCCGCAAAAGATTCCCAGAATCCTCGTTGGCTTTGTGTGCCGTGCAATTATATTTTCTTCCTGAGAACCTTCAACATCCATTATCGTTCAAGGTTTTCTGACCCTACCAGCTTTGCCTTCCACCCTTACTCAAACATGTATGATGGTAGATGTGGAGATGTTTCCATGAACAACGGGTCATTGCTACGAACTAAGCAGCCGGTCATTTAAAACTGAGGTGCAGGGAAGTTTTCTCTCCCTGAAATATTCTGTCCTGGAGAGTGGCAGAGGCTGGATCATTAGATATATTTGAGGTGGAAATAGATAGACATTTAAAGGATTGAGGAATTGTGAAAATGTAACTGAAGATGAGTTGAGGCCAGCATAGATTGAGGCCTTAGAGATGCAGCGTGGAAACAGGCCTTTCGGCCCACTGAACCCGTGCTGACCCTATGCGCTAGCGCTATCCTACACACGAGGGACAATTTACAACGTTACCAAAGCCAGTTAACCTACAAACCTGTATGCCTTTGGATTGTGGGAGGTAACCGGAACACCTGGAGAAAACTCACGTGGTCACAGGGAGAACGTTCAAACTCCGTACAGACAGCACCCATAGTCAGGATTGAACCTGGGTCTCTGGCGCTGTAAGACAGCAAATCTAGAGGTGTGCCGCCATATTAAAGGGCAGGACGGGCTTGAAGGGCAAGAGTGGCCCAGTCCTGCTCCTATATACTGATGCCCTTGTGTTTTCCCTGAAGTGTAGGAGGCTGAGGGCTGACCTGGCAGAGGTAAACAACATCATAATAGTCATAGAGTGGGTAGATAATCAGAATTTTTTCTCATGCTTGTGATATCAAAAACAAGAGGGGGTAGGTGTAATGTAAGAGAAACAAGTTTTAAAGGGGATGCGAGGAGATTAATTTCAACATAGATGAATTGATAACTGGATCTTACTACAGGAAGGGGCAGTGGGGTCAGATACAATCACTACATTTAAGAGGTGTTTACATACCATCTGAGTGGGCAATGTATAGAAGGATAAGGACAAAAGGGATTACTGAAGATTAGAGCACATGGTATTGGGAGTAGGATATTGACATTGATAGAAAACTAGTTGACAGACAGGAAGCAAAGAGGAGGAATTAATGGGTCCTTTTCAGAATGGCAGGCAGTGATCAGTGGGGTGCCGCAAGGCTCGGTGCTGGGACCCCAGGTATTTACAATATATATTAACGATTTAGACAAGGGAATTAAATGTGACATCTCCAAGTTTGTGGATGACACAAAGCTGGGTGGCAGTGTGAGCTGCGAGGAGGATGCTATGAGGCTGCAGGGTGATTTGGATAGGTTGGGTGAGTGGGCAGATGCACGGCAGATGCAGTATAATGTGGATAAATGTGAGGTTGTCCACTTTGGTGGCTAGAACAGGAAGACAGATTATTATCTGAATGGTGTCAGATTAGGAAAAGGGGAGGTGCGACGAAACCTGGGTGTGCTTATACATCAGTCACTGAAAGTAAGCATGCAGGTACAGCAGGCAGTGAAGAAAGCTAATGGCATGTTGGCCTTCATTGTGAGAGGATTGGCGTTTAGCAGCAAGCAGATCTACTGCAGTTGTACAGGGCCCTGGTGAGACCGCACCTGGAGTATTGTGTGCAATTTTGGTCTCCTAATTTGAGGAAGGATATTATTGCTATTGTGGAAGTACAGTGTAGGTTCACCAGGTTAATTCCCGGGATGGCGGGACTGACATATGATGAAAGAATGGGTTGACTGGGCTTGTATTCACTGGAAATTAGGAGGAGAGAAGATCTTATAGAAACACATAAAATTCTTAAAGAATTGGACAGGCTAGATGCAGGAAAAATGTTCCCGATATTGGGGGAGTCCAGAACCAGGGGTCACGGTTTAAGAATAAGGGGTAGGCCATTTAGGACTGAGATGAGGAAAAACCTTTTCACCCAGAGAGTTGTGAATCTGTGGAATTCTCTGCTGCAGAAGGCAGCGGAGGCCAATTCACTGGATGTTTTCAAGAGGGAGTTAGATTTAGCTCTTACGGCTAAAGGAATCAAGGGATATGGGGATAAAGCGAGAACGGGGTACTGATTTTGGAAGATCATCCATGATCATATTGAATGGTGGTGCTGGCTCGAAGGGGCCAACTGCCTACTCCTGCGCCAATTTTTCTATGTTTCTATGTCTTTTTTCTTGCAGATTCTACAGGAAGACCCGACTTGGAGGAATACTGGACATGGAGTGTATTCCCTGCAGTGATCCAGTGGGTCCCAATCAACCCCAGTGTAAGTGCCCACTCCTCCCCACATTCTATACAGAGTTGAGAATGTGCACAGTCCTTAGTGTTAAGTTTAGTTTTGTTTTGTGATATAGCATGGAAACAGGCCCTGGGTCCATGTCACCAAAGTTTTGTTTAGTTCAGTTTAGTTTAGAGATGCAGCGCGGAAGCAGGCCCTTATCATATATATACAGCCGGAAACAGGCCTTTTCGGCCCTCCAAGTCCGTGCCGCCCAGTGATCCCCGTACATTAACACTATCCTACACCCACTAGGGACAATTTTTACATTTACCCAGCCAATTAACCTACATACCTGTACGTCTTTGGAGTGTGGGAGGAAACCGAAGATCTCGGAGAAAACCCACGCAGGTCACGGGGAGAACGTACAAACTCCTTACAGTGCAGCACCCGCAGTCAGGATCGAACCTGAGTCTCCGGCGCTGCATTCGCTGTAAAGCAGCAACTCTACCGCTGCTCTACCCACCAAGCTCAAACCGACCAACGATCCCCGCACACTAGGGACAATTTTGCATTTATTCCAAGCCAATTTACCTACAAACCTGTACGCACTTGGAGTGTGGGAGAAACCGAAGATCTCGGAGAAATTCCAGGCAGGTCACGGGGAGAACGTACGAACTCCGCACAGACGTAGTCAGGATTGAACCCAGGTCTCTGTCTCTGTCAGGCAGTAGCTCTACCACTGCACCACCACGCTGCCCTGGATCACCGGTTCATATTAGTTCTATGTTATTCTGCTTTCACATCCTCTCCTTTCACACTACAGACAATTTACAGTGGCCAATTAACCTACAAACCTGCACGTCTTTGGGATGTGGAGGAAACCAGAGCACCTGGGAGAAACCCATACAGTCACAAGGAGAACATGCAAACTCCACACACACAGTGCTGACAAAATCAGGCAACTCTTTGTGTGCTGGTGCCAGAAATGAATCTGCCATCAGTCACTATAATTGCTCCACCCTTTTCAACCTGTATTTCCCTTTATCCTATGTCTGAACATGGTGGACGGCTTGACTTTAAAGTATTTTTGCTGACTGGGTAGCACGCTACAAAAAAGCTTTTCACTGTGCCTTGACAATAATAAACTAGGCTAGACAGCACCCGAAGTCAGGATCGAACCAGGGTCTCTGATGTATGAAGCAGCAGCACTGCCAGCTGCGCTACTGGGCCGCACTTATAAAGGATTAAGCAAGTGGTTGGCACCTGGTATTTCCAGGAAATCTCCCATCCAGGTAATGAGCAAACCTGAGCCTGCTTAACTTCTGTTATTATGTTATGAAGCAATGCATTGTCCTTGATAGAGGCCAGAGGAGTAATTGGTTGGCAGCCCTAACAGTAGATATATCTGTGCTTTCAATTCACCTGCACATTTTGTCATCATTGCTCATTCAACAATCCCATACTAAATGAGTTGTTATCTGATCTCCAATATTTTCGTACCTTATGAGTGGCTGGTGGACCTGCTGCCTCACAGTGCCAGAGACTCGGGTTCGAGCGTGACTCGGGTGCTGTCTGTGTGGAGTTTGCACGTTCTCCCTGTTTCCACATCCGTTTCCTTCCACAACCCAAAGACGTGCGGAGTTGTAGATTAACAGACCTCTGTAAGCTGCCCCTCACATGTCGGGAGTGGATGAGAAAGTGGGATAACATAGAACTAGTGAGAGCAGGTGGTTGGCGTGGGCTCAGTGGTCTGAAGGGCTTATTTCCATGGTGTATCTTTATGCTAAACTCTTGTTTTGGAATTGGTATTTGTGTATTATTGTTAGGTGTGCTGCGATACAGTGAAAAACCTTGTGTGCTGTTCAGGCAGATATGCTGTACATGAGTCTGACCAAGTCATATACACGTAGAACTGGTAGCGCAGAGAGTGCAATATCAGACTGCAGAATTAGAGTCAAGAGTCAAGAATGTTTTATTGTCATAGGTCCCAGGTAAAACAATGAAATTCTTATTGCAGCAGCACAACAGAATATGTAATCATAGAACACTATAAGCAATATAATAATGAGAGAGAAAAAAAGTTCAGTGTGTGTATATATATACACATACTCACAAATGCATATATATAACTTTTTTTGTGTATGTGTATGTATATATATATATATATATATATATGTGTGTGTGTGTGTGTGTGTGTGTGAGTATATAATATATATACACACACACATACATACACATACGTACACACAAAAAAACATTTTTTTCTATAAAGTGCTGATAAGAAAAGGTGCAAAGTCCACAATGAGGTAGGTTGGAATATCGGGACTGCATAAATTGTCAAAGAAAGTGGAGGAAAGGAAATAAAAGGAATGAATGAGCCCCTGTGTGGCTGGCCGTGATATCATGGCGAATTCATCTTGGAACACTTGGAGACTTCAGCCGAGACTTGGCAGCCATGCCCAGTGGCATCATGTGCTGGGAGACATAGTCTGGGTCGTAGAACAGTGGAACATGGGATCTGGGTCTACAGTTGCCCCCTGCCCATCTGCCTTCTGATCTCAGTACTTATTTTCGGGGAGTGTGAAGCACAGGTCAGGTCGTAACCCTTCGGGCTGGAGCTGAAAAACCACTGTCATATGTTTCACCAATGACTATTAATAGAAAGGTATTGGCAGCAGCCTGGGAACAGGTTGTACAGTCACTCTCCCAGCCAGAGATAATATGTGACAGTGGAAGAGAAAATATATATATATATGTAAAGCAGATAATACCCAGACAGACAGCAAATATTTAAGGCTGTTATCATTGAGGATCATTTTTACCAAAATTGACGCTTGGGATCATGTTGATTCTGAACCATGTTCTCTCGGTGCAGAAATTCCAGTGCACTGTCAGGGTTGGAGTGGAAGGGCTTGACGTGATGGGATAATGACCAGTTGTGTCATGGAGAGAGGACAGTTTTGCTTGGGAAGGTGTGCAGTTTTGATTCTCCCCGCCCAGTCGTACGTTGTGTTGAGAGGGTGAGGCTGGCGTAGCACCGACTATAGATGATAAGATCAGGGGGTGGAGCAGTGGGATCGGAGGCTGCGCCTGTTGGTGGGAGGAACAAGGCCGATCTGGGGAGGCACGGTGGCGCAGAGGTAGAGTTGCTGCCCTCACCGCGCCAGAGACCCGTGCTCAATCCCGACTCCACGTGTTGTCTGTACGGCGTTTGTACGTTCTCCCCGTGACCCGCGTGGGTTTTCTCCGAGATCTTTGGTTTCCTCCCACACTCCAACGACGTACAGGTTTGTAGGTTAATTGGCTTGGTACAAATGTAAATTGTCCCTGGTGTGTGTAGGATAGTGTTAATGTGCAGGGATCACTGGTCAGTGCGGACTCGTTGGGCCGAAGGGAGATGGGAGATGCCTGGCCATGAGGCATGAGGGTACGGAGTGGGCATTGGGCAGTGGTTACCCGCCTTTCAATGGCTCTTTATTATTACATGTACAGATAGATCTACAGTGATTTTTTTTTTTTTTGCGTACAGTATTGCCATTCCTAAGCACATCCCCGATTAATACAAAGTGTACACAAACACACTTTTGTACTAATGCAAGCGTTAGGGGCTTAGGAGCCATTTTCAAAGTCTAGTCCGCATGCTCGGCCTTCTGGAGCGGGGCCCGATCCAGGCGAGCCCCAGGATGCTGCAGGGCCTCCACCTACGTCCAGATTATCCAGTGAATGGCCGTCCCTCTCCTCGCCCAGCCACCTTCACACCGTATCCCTGGGGCGCCGTTCGCAGCCGACATTGAGGGCGTGGAAAGTAAGCCCCCGATCACTCTTGCTAGCCCTTGATCTTGCGCCTGCTGTTGCTGGCTCCCTCCATCCTCCTCTCCGGTTCTCTGGTCCTTGGGGACGAGCAGGGGCTGGTCATTCCCTTCCACCAGCGCAGTCCACCGGTCCTTCTGTCCGAGCCTATCAATCCAGCATGGTCCAAGTGAACCCGGAGTGTGACATGGAGAATGGATGGTGGCCTGGACCTCGCTGGCCGTGAACTGTCCAGTTTACACTCGTCTCACCTCTCCCAGATGCCTCGGCAAACCATCCTCCTGCACTATTTCATTTTCCCCATTCCTTCTGCCTCTGTTCCCTCTACAACGTGATGCTGAGACTAGCCCAGAGATGTCTACCTATTGAGGTTCTTATCTCCTAACTGCTGATGGTTCAGCTTGCAGGATTGCATCCCACCTTTCTCCTGCATGGTTGGTACCACCATGTATCATGACCATGGGCATTTAACCTTCCCTTCCACAATGTCCAGCAACTGCAACATGCCGTTCTTTCCTCAGTGCCAGAAAGTGAACACGCTGTCCCAGAGGCAGGGCTGGAGCTGGAGAAGCACTTAAATGGTTCCCTTTAGGCTGGAGTCTCCTTTCACTGTGACACTCCCACTCCTCTTCATCCCCACCCGTGGTGCTACAGACTTGGCTCCTGGTCCACTCTCCTCAGAGGCCATCTCCCTCAATAAGGCCGAGAACAGAATATCTATTTGAGAGGGGGAATGTGCTATGGTCCTTTATTTGTCACTTGTACTGAGGTAGAGTGAAATTCATTTTTGCACACAGTTCAGTACAAGAAACAATATACCTATAAGCACTCAGATACATTTTCGATAAGCATCCCAACTACAGTACATGTGTGTGGCAGTAGTACACTGAGACAGTGTACAGAGTCACTAGTTTGGCGCCATTTTCAAGTCCCAGTTGTTGTAACTGCAGGGTTCTTGGTGTGACCATGAAGGCCCGTAGTCCTGTCTGTGCGTAGTCGTTGGTGTCCTCCGCTACTCCATGGGATGTCCTACACTCTCTGCTGATGTCTGCTCTGCCCTGCGGTCTCCTGTTCCAGGTCATGAGTGATGGGAGTAGAATTAGGCCATTCGGCCCATCAAGTCTACTCCGCCAATCTATCTTGTCTGATCTATCTCTCCCATCTAACCCCATTCTCCTGCCTTCTCCCCATTACCTCTGACACCCGTACTGATCAAGGAGCAGGTGGGAGAGGCTCCCTTTCTCCCTGGACAGTCTCAACTACCTCTCCAGAGGTGACATCCTTGAAGACCTCCGCAGCACCGATGCCTTTGATCATTGACTCCAGCTCTAGAGCACAGACTCTGTAACTGCAGCCGAAAGCTTCCTGCATTCATGTTGACCCTGGACATTAGTAGCATCCCAGGCTTACTGTGTTGCACAGAGAGAATTCAGGACTGTGCCTTTCACAGTAACTTCCCTTTCACCTCTTCCTTTTCTCTAAATTAAAGTGTACTCTTTACACTCTGGCAGTACTTCCATCAATCAAATAGTATAAGAAAATAACTGCAGATGCTGGTACGAATCGAAGGTATTTATTCACAAAATGCTGGAGTAACTCAGCAGGTCAGGCAGCATCTCGGGAGAGAAGGATTGGGTGATGTTTCATGTCGAGACCCTTCTTCAGATCAATCAAACATCTTTTAACTATCAAGCCTTTGTAATGTTAGAGATACTTATCTGATGCTGTTTACCAACCAAGCTGCCTGCCTTTCTACTTATAATTATTTGCAGCCTGGCACCCTCCCTGGATCTCCACTTGCAGACACGGGCAAGGTTTTAGTTGAATTTAAAGATAGACAATAGACAATAAGTGCAGGAGGAGGCCATTCGGTCCTTCGAGCCAGCACCACCATTCACCGTGATCATGGCTGATTATCCACAAATCAGTACCTCGTTCCTGCCTTCTCCCCATACCCCCTGACTCCGCTATCATTAAGAGCTCTATCTAACTCTCTCTTGAATGCATCCAGGGAATTTGCCTCCACTGCCTTCTGAGGCAGAGAATTCCACAGCTTCACAACTCTCTGAGTGAAAAAGTTTTTCCTCATCTCCGTTCTAAATGGCCGACCCCTTATTCTTAAACTGTGGCTCCTGGTTCTGGACTCCCCCAACATCGGGAATGTGTTTCCTGCCTCTAGCGTGTCCAATCCATTAATAATCTTATGTTTCAATAAGATCCCCTTTCATCCTTCTAAATTCCAGTGTATACAAGCCCAGTCGCTCCAGTCTTTCAACATACGACAGTCCCGCCATCCCGGGAATTAACCTCGTGAACCTGCGCTGCACTCCCTCAATGGACACAACATGGAAACAGGCCCTTCAGCCCACCGAGTCCACACCGCCCATTGGTCACCCATTCACACCAGCTCTATTAGTCCAATTTCTCATCCACTCCCTGCACACCAGAAGCAATTTACAGAAGCAAATTAACCTACAAACCCGCCTGTCCTTGGGATGTGAGGGGGAAACCGGAGCACCCGGACGAAAACCACATGGTCACAGGGAGCAGGTGTAAACTCCTCACAGACAGCACCCGAGGTCAGGATCGAACCTGGATCTCTGTCGCTGTGAGACAGTGGCTCTGGCAGCTGTGCCATCTGTGTTGCTCGTCTGATGTGCAGATTCTTTGAACACTCCCTGTGCTTTATCATCCCACCACCATCTTCCTCACTTCCCATCTCCCACACTCGGTGCAAAGTTACAGCGAGCTGCTGTCTCCACTGTTTTTAAATGCTTGTAAATGTAAATTGGTTATTATTGTCCGGTTGACCAACTTCCCTCACTAGACTCCCGTCTCCAGCGGACCCTCACTAGAACTTTTCATCTCCAACTGCCGGCGTGACATTAACCGCCTCAAATTCTCCACTCCCCTGATTCACTCTAACCTCTCCCCTCCTGAACATGCAGCCCTCCACTCACTCTGCAACAACCCTGACTTAGTCATCAAACCCGCTGACAAGGGAGGTGCTGTGGTAGTCTGGCGTGCTGACATCTCCACCTATATCCTTCCTTTGTCCCGCCCCCCTGACATCAGTCTGAAGAAGGGTCTCGACCCGAAACGTCGCCCATTCCTTCTCTCCCGAGATGCTGCCTGACCCGCTGAGTTACTCCAGCATTTTGTGAATAAATACCTTCGATTTGTACCAGCATCTGCAGTTATTTTCTTACAATACAATGTAAAACATTTAGGGCCTCTGGTCTGAATTTTCCATGTAGCACGATAGGAAAATGTCAGCGCACGGAAAATGGGAAATTTGTTGTTTTCAATCACTCGACCACAAGAAAAAAAAATGCATTGTGCGAACGAATTCTTAACCAATAGCAATTCATGCCTTGGCATATCATATCATATCATATCATATATATACAGCCGGAAACAGGCCTTTTCGGCCCTCCAAGTCCGCGCCGCCCAGTGATCCCCGCACATTAACACTATCCTACACCCACTAGGGACAATTTTTTACATTTACCCAGCCAATTAACCTACATTCCTGTACGTCTTTGGAGTGTGGGAGGAAACCGAAGATCTCGGAGAAAACCCACGCAGGTCACGGGGAGAACGTACAAACTCCTTACAGTGCAGCACCCGTAGTCAGGATCGAACCTGAGTCTCCGGCGCTGCATTCGCTGTAAAGCAGCAACTCTACCGCTGCGCTACCGTGCGCATTGGCCAGTGAGCCTCTGTAACCATGAAAGACTAAAATAATCCGCTTCCCTGCGTTTATGATACGAAGCCCATCAAGTGGTACTTGCAGGTGTATCTTAACTGCGAAGAGAGACTCTGCCTCCAAGTCCCCATTAATCCTTGAACAAAAATGTGTTCTTTCTAATCCTTTAAGGAGAAAGAATGGTGTCAAAACTTGAGTGAGATTATAGAAAGCACAATGCATTAGATTCACTATTAGCAGGTCTGTCGAGGATGATTTGTGGTGTGTTGTGCTGGCCCCACCTGTAAATGATGATCAAATCATAATAAAGGTTAGTTCACTGCATAATCATGCACTGTGTTCTACCTTGCTGCTGTTTACTGAAGCATACCAGTTCCTAACGAAAACAGAAAACACTTCGGACTTGTAGCTTCTGTGGGTTTGGTTTTTTCTTTTTGCTTTTCGCTCCAGAACTTGGTTGTGTGACTCAGACTGTCAGGAAGAATATTCATGTGACCTCGCGTATGTTTACATGATGTTTCCAGGATGAAAATGTGTGCATAGTGAGAGCTCTGCTGTTCTTGGACTATAGTATCAATTACAGTTCTTTTTACATGTTGCCAGCTGTAGTTCATTTGCTCTCGCATTCGCTCAAGGTTCTGGCTTTGAGATTTGAGCATAAAGATTCCAGGTTCACACTCGGGGAATGCTGCATAAGATCATAAGTGATAGGAGCGGAATTAGGCCATTCGGCCCGTCAAGTCTACTCCGCCATTCAATCACGGCTGATCTGTCTCCCCCCCTCCTAACCCCATTCTCCTGCCTTCTCCCCATAACCTCTGACATCCGCACTAATCAAGAACCTATCGATCTCTGCCTTAAATATATCCACTGCCTTGGCCTCCACAGCCTTCTGTGGCAAAGAATTCCACAAGTAAGGTAGGACATCTTTATGGTGGGTGGGGGAGGTTAGCTGATAAACTGATTCCTTGTCAGTTCTCTCTGGTAAAAGTAAAGTAGCCTAGTGTTATTTCTAAGAACGAATGTTGTTGTCTAAGTGTTGAGGCCAATATTTAACTCCTCAATCGGGAGTTAAGGGCCGCCCAGTGGCGCAGTGGTAGTGATGCTACCTACAGCGCCAGAGACCTGGTTTCAACCCTGATTACGGGTGCTGTCAGTCAGCATGGAGTTTGTATGTTCTCCTGGTGTATACATAGGTTTTCTTTGGGTTCTCTGATTTCCTCCCACACTCCAGAGATGTGGAGGTTTCACAGGTTAATTGGCCTCGAAAATCACCCCTCGTGTGTAGGAAGCGGAAGTGGGATAACATAGAACTTGTGCGAGGGTGATCGATGGTTAGCGTGTAAATTGGCCGTAGTGTAGGGTCGAGCTAGTGTATGGGGATCGTTGGTCGGCGCAGACTCGCAGGGGGAAATGGTTCCTGTTTCTCTGAACTAATCTAATAAAACTAAACTAAACACTGTCATTTCTGTGCCTCATAATTCAGTTGCAAAAGCTCCAGTCTTGTGAACTTCACCCATGTACCACTCGACATCCTAAAACGGTCCAGTTTGTTAGGAGTACACCCATGAGCAAGGTAGTGACGAGCTGGTGAACTGCTCGCTAGCTGTGCTGAGATGGATCTCCACCCAGGAATAAAATGCCTGCAGTGGATATTCCTTTCTCCGTCTTACAATTTCCTCTTATTCTGTTTGCTTCACAGGTATCTCCAGAAGTAATATGGTGCATGTTTTGAGCTCTGACACTCCTGCAGTCGGCACTGCACTTGTAGCCGTGATGTGCAGTGCCTTGACAACAATCCTATTGGCCGTCTTTCTTCTCTGCTTCATCTACTGCAGACGGCTGATTGCGGAAAAGCAGAGCAATGGTAACGCAGGATAGTTTGCTTGTGCTGCTAGTTATCTGATCTGGCATTAGCTGCTTGCATCTTGCTGCTGCATCCATCTCGGGAACAGTAGTGTATGCCACCAGCCTGCCCCACCACTCAATATCATCACGGCCGATCTACGCTGACCTCCACTCCTCTTCCCTGCCTGTCCTAGCCGCCCTCAATTCCTCAATCTTTTATCTATCTCCGCCACGTATATGTCTGCTCTCCACCCCCACAAGTCACAAAAAATTCCAGAGGTTTACCTCCCGCTGAGAGAACAAATTTCTCCGCGTCCCAGTTTCACATCTGATGGGTTCCCTCATTGCAGAGTGGGCTCTCTGCTGATGTCCATTTATAATGTACGCCTCCCTCAGACAGAGAAGCAGCCAATCCTTCTTCCCACCATCTACAATGTAGAGTCTGTTCAAAGCCAGCCCCACACTACTCATTGTTTGTACATTTAATCTTGCTTTCGGCGACCTCGAATGTTATATGGGCAGGGCAGCCTCTACATTTCAAAGATGTCTTATTACAAGTAAAGCAATAGGACTGTCAGGTGTGGCGTAGGCATTTTATATATGGGGTTGTCTTTTCTCCTTTAAAAAACATTGAACCTCTTCACTTAAGCTTCTTAAAGTCACTGCAAAAGTAATAAAATAAAAAACTTTCCCTTTCAGTTTGTGCATATTAGAGTTTCCATTGGATGCATCTTAGCAATGTCCCTCCTGAAACAGATTTCATTCATTCTGACTTCTCCTTCTAGGACTCCAGGGGCCTCCAGTGAACGAGAGAGTCAGAGTGGACTCTTCATCTTCAGAGGGGCAGATGGGTGACACAAGCACAGAAGCTTTGATGAAGTGCAGCCGGAATATCAACGTTGTGAATAATTCAGCACAGCCTTCAGGTAAGAGGGACTTGAATGGAAAAACATGACTGCAATGGTACAAGAAAGTGACCTACACCACCTTAAGGGGGTGGGAAAGAGAGGAACAATAAATGCGGGTTTTTCCAACATTGCTCAAATCCACCTTGACCTGCGCCAAAATGTGAATTTTAAAATATTTTTTTAAAGCTACAAAAAGTTTAAAAGTTATGACTTTTCCAGCCTGAAATCATGGATGATGACCGTGTCCAATTTTCTGCCCCTTTCCCAGATCTCTTTATCCACAAGGTTAATCTCTGCTTTGAATAAACTCAATGACAGAGAATGAGAATTGTATTGTGGAGAATTCTAAAGCTTCACCACGACATAGGTGTAGAAATGTTTCTTCAAGCCCTGGTCATGTAACGCTGCGCCAAGGTTTTTGCCTTTCCAGCAAAGAAACAACTTCTTGGCATTTACAGTGTCAAGCCTTTTTAGAATCTTGTACGATGAAATCATTTATTGATATAAATGTATTTTTGCACAAGATGAATGGGGATTTATTCTCAATGAGGCACAATAGCATTCTGTATGGTTATTATGCTTGAGCTATCACTGGAGATGTACATATATTTCAAATAACATGCAAACAGAAGAAATAATTGAGCATTTATCCAAACTAGGTTGCATACATTTCTCAACTGCTGGCCTGCACGCAAACAGATACTGCGGTTAAACTGTGGGCGTGGTTGTCCTAATTAATAGAAAATTAGACGAATGGTCAGTTAACTCCTCTTTACTTGCTTTGCTTTAGTGTGAAAACAGGCCCATTGGCCTACCAAGTCCGCACCGACCAGTCATCTAGCACTATCCTACACACGAGGGACAATTTACAATTTTGCAGAAGCCAATTAACCTACAAACCTGCACGTCTTTGGAATGTGGGATGAAACCGGAGCACCCGGTGAAAACCCACTCGGTCACGGGGAGAACGTACAATCTCCGTACAGTCTGCGCCCATAGTCAGGATCGAACCCCGGTCGGTCTCTGGCGCTGTACGGCAGCAACACGACTGCTGCGTCACTGTGCTGCCCTTAATCTGTTCTTGAAGGAAGGAGGATTTGATTAGTACTTGAGAAATTCCCACTGTCGTCAAGTAACATCATGGGGTCTCAATATTGCTTGGAAGCTTAATTGAACGTTTCATTCTATGGCTGGCACCTCCAAACTTCCCTCAAAGCAACAGCATGGTATTAGATAGGAAAATGATGCTGGTGAGTTACCCCAGCACTTTGTGATTGGCTCAGGATTCCAGCATCTGCAATTCCACGGGTCCTTAGTAAATGGATGCTGGCCTTTATTGTAAGGACCTGGAGAATGAAACTTGAGATCTTTTGCTGTGACCGTCTTGGGCTGAGGTGAAAACAAACCCAGAGTGCTGTGTGTTGCTTTGGGTTTGTTATTCAAGGGAGGTTGCAGGTGACTTGGAGGCTCAGCAGAAGAGACTCACTGCATGATTTCTTTGAAAAGGCCAACTTTGAGGGTACGAGAGAAGGTCTCACTCATGCTGACTGGAGCAGGTTATTAGAGGGGAAAGGAACATCGGCCAATTGGGATGTTTTTAAAAGTGTACCGAAGAAAGCTCAGGATATGTACGTCCCCGTTAGAGTGAAGGGCAAAGCAGGCAAATGTAAGGAAGCTTGGCTGATGAGGGAAATTGAGGCATTGGTCAAAAACAAGAAGGATGCATGGGACAGGTATAGGCAGCTGGGATCAAGTGCATCCCTGGAGGAGTTTCGGAAAATAAGGAGTAAACTAAAAAAGGAGATCAGAAGGGCGAAAAGGGGCCAGGCGATAGCTCTGGCGGGTAGCATTAAGGACAATCCCAAAAGATTCTATAAGGACATAAGGGGGGAAAGGGTAACTAGAGAGAGAGTGGGACCTCTCAGGAATCAAAGCGGTCACCTCTGTGTGGAGCCACAGGAGATGGGCAAGGTCCCAAATGAGTATTTCTCCTCTGTATTTACCGAGGAGAAAGACAGTAGGACGGAGGAAATTGGAGCAGTCACTGGACGTTTTGAGAGCAGTCAGTGTTACTGTCAAAGAAGTATTGAAGGCACTGTCGTGTTTTAAGATAGACAAATCTCCAGGGCCTGATCAGATATATCCGAGGACATTGTGGGAAACTAGAGAGGAGATTGTGGGAGCCCTGGTTGAAATTTACGAGTCGTCCTTAAATACAGGAGAGGTGCCGGAATACTGGAGGGTTGCAAATGTTGTGCCTCTTTTCAAGAAGGGCTGCAGGGAAAATGCTGGGAACTATAGGCCGGTGAGCTTAACATCTGTAGTTGGTAAGTTACTGGAGAGTATTCTGAGGGATGGATATACAGGCATTTGGATGGGTAACGGCTGATTAGGGATAGTCAGCATGGCTTTGTACGTGGGAGGTCGTGTCTCACAAATCTGATTTTTTTGAAGACGTGACCAAAAAGGTTGATGAGGGCAGAGCTGTAGATGCTGTTTACAAGGACTTCAGTAAGGCAATCGACAAGGTTCCGCATGGTAGGTTGCTCTGGAAGGTTAGATCGCATGGGATCCAAAGAGAGATAGCTGGATGGAAGGAAGCAAAGGGTAATGGTGGAAGGTTGCTTCTCAGACTGGATACCGATGACTAGTGGTGTGCCTCAGGGTTCAGTGCTGGGCCCGTTACTGTTTGTCATCTACATCAATTTGGATGAGAATATACAGGGCAAGATTAGCAAGTTTGCTGATGATGCAAAAGTGGGTGGTTTTACAGATAGTGAAGATGGTTGTGAACGATTGCAGCAGGATCTGGATCGATTGGCCAGGTGGGCGGAGGAATAGTTGATGGAATTTAAAACAGAGAAGTGTGAGGTGGTGCATTTTGGGACATCGAACAAGGGCAGGACAGACACAGTGAATGGTAGGCCTCTGGGTAGTGTTGTAGGGCAGAGGGATCTAGGTTTACAGGTGCATGGTTCCTTGAAGGTTGAGTTGCAGGTAGATAAGGCGGTCAAAAAGGTTTTTGGCACTTTGACCTTCATCAGTCGGGATATTGAATATGGAAGTTGGGAAGCCATGTTGCAGTTGTAAAAGATGTTCTTGAGACCGCATTTAGAATATTGTCTTCAGTTCTGGGCACCATGTGGTAGGAAAGATATTGTCAAATGTGAATGGGTTCAGAAAAGATTTACGAGGATTTTGGCAGGACTAGAGGATGTGAGCTACAGGGAGAGGTTGAGTAGGCTGGGTCTCTATTCCATGGAGCGCAGGAGGATGAAGGGAGATCTTATAGAGGTGTACAAAATCACGAGAGGAATAGATCAGGTAGATGCACAGAGTCTTTTGCTCAGAATAGGGGAATCGAGGACCAAATGACATAGGTTCAAGGTGAAGGGGAAAAGATTTAATAGGAATCTGAGAGGTAACTTTTTCACATAGAGCGTGGTTGGTGTATGGAATAAGCTGCCAGAGGAGGTAGTTGAGGCTAGGACTATCCCATCTTTCAAGAAACAGTTAGACAGGTACATGGAAAGGACAGGTTTGGAGAAATATGGACCAAGCGCAGGCGTGGGACTAGGGTAGCTGGGACATTGTTGGCCGGTGTGGGGTGAGTTGGGCCTAAGGGCCTGTTTCCACACTGTATCACTCCATGACTCTCAGGGTTGTCGTCTGAGGAAAGACTAAGGAAATTAATCTA
The DNA here is from genome assembly GCF_053455715.1 of Rhinoraja longicauda. Classification (NCBI taxonomy): domain Eukaryota; kingdom Metazoa; phylum Chordata; class Chondrichthyes; order Rajiformes; family Arhynchobatidae; genus Rhinoraja; species Rhinoraja longicauda. Next base: position 6,770,751 of record NC_135967.1, on the reverse strand, counting down.
AACATAGCACAAAAAGTAAGGAAATTTGTGTTTGGTAGATTATTTCTTTGTTGTAACAATGCTTCTTGGCAATAAATCTTATACCGTTGGAAAGCCTGTTTATTTCCCTTTTAAATGGTGCCACATTTGTAAGGAACATGCATTTGTGGGATGAGCAGCAGAGCTGAGTATATGGGTTGCGCCCATGAAAAATTTGCCAAATCTTCTCTGCCAATGCCAAACAGCTTATTCTGCCATTGACTCTTGTTCGGTGTTGTTTGGTGGATTGGATGATTGAAGTCTGAAGAAACAAGACATATTGGCAATTTAACAATTTATTCATTTAATAAACAGGAGCCACAGTAGCGTGTGGAAGAACCATACACAGCCATAACAGCCTGGCACCTCCTCCTCATGCTGGTCACCAGCCTGGTCACACACTGTTGTGGGATGGCATCCCATTCTTGTCAGCACCTGGGGGTACCAGAAGCTCAAAACAAGAGTCAATAGCAACAGCAGAATAAGCTGTTTGGCATTGGCAGAGAAGATTTGGCAAATTTTTCATGGGCGCAACCCATATACTCAGCTCTGCTGCTCATCCCACAAATGCATGTTCCTTACAAATGTGGCACCATTTAAAAGGGAAATAAACAGGCTTTCCAACGGTATAAGATTTATTGCCAAGAAGCATTGTTACAACAAAGAAATAATCTACCAAACACAAATTTCCTTACTTTTTGTGCTATGTTTTATGATCTCTCAAATTTAGAAGAATGAAAGGTGACCTCATTAAAATAAGATTTTGGCAATGTCAGAGCAGGATGGAATCTGTGTGGAAGTTTCCACTTCATGTAGGAGTGTCCATCATGGGGACATTTCTGGATAAATGAACAGTTGTTTAAGACTGAGATGAAGTGGAAATTTTTTGTGGTTGTAAATCTTTGAAATTCTCTTGCCTGGAGAGCTTAGGATACCGAGCGATTGAGGTATATCAATGTTGATTATAGATTTTAGTCTTCAGGGGAGTTCACAAGTTATAGGAGTAGAATTAAGCCATTCGGCCCATCGGGTCTCACTCTGCCTTCCAATCATGGTTGATTTCTGCCTCCTAATCCCATTTTCCTGCCTTCTCCCCATAACCTTTGACACCCGTTCTAATCAAGAATTTGTCTCTCTCTGCCTGACTTGGCCTCCACAACCCTCTGTAGCAATGAGTTCAACAGATTAACTACCCTCTGACTAAAGAAGTTCCTCCTCATCTCCTTTCCAAAAGAGCGCCCTTTAATTCTGAGGCTGTGACCTCTGGTCTTACACTTTCCCACCTGTGCAAACATCCTTTCCACATCCACTCTATCTAAGCCTTTCATTATTCTGTAAGTTTCAATGGGGTCCCCCCTCAACCTTCTAAACTCCAGCGAGTACAGGCCCAGTGCTGTCAAGTTGGGGTGAACAGGAAAGTAGAACTGACACCAAACATGAGACTGGGCGGCATGGTGGTGCAGTGGTGGAGCTGCTGTCTTGCAGCGCCAGAGACCCAGATTCCATCCTGATGACTGGTTCTATCTGTACGGAGTGTGTACGTTCTCCCCGTGACCTGCGTGGGTTTTCTCCAAGATCTTCGGTTTCCTCCCACACTCCAAAGACATACAAGCATGTAGGGTTAATTGGCTGGGGATAAATGTAAGTGTCTCTAGTGTGTGTAGGGTTGTGTTGGTGTGCGGTGATCGCTGGTCGCTGGTCAGTGCAGACTCAGTGGGCCGAAGGGCCTCTTTCTGCGCTGTATCTCTAAACAAAACAAAAAATCTTAATTGATTACAGAATGGGATTGAGGGGCAAGAGAGGCTGCTTCTATTCCTTATGTTCTGTGGTAGAAATGTTCTTGCATGTAAATTCATGCTTTGGACCAGTGCTGTCCTCAACAAGTTTCTTGCAAAGCTCTGGGCAAAATGATATTTTAATGCATATAATGCATGATGCGTTATGAATACTAAAATTATGAGTTGGGACCTTCTGTGTGAAACCGTGCTTGCAGAACATTTGCAGCATCTTGTCTCGCTGTGGTGCGAGATCGTAAAGTGCACTGTAGCAGTTTCCTTTGAAATCAACACTTAAAATGAGTGGTGCTTCTTTGGTACAGATTTGGCTCCATGTGGTAGATTGGAATGGAAAAGGGCAGCAGGCTAGTGGGGTGTTGGTTATCAGGAGAAGCTGAATCACCTCTTTGTACCAGGAGTTGGAATGTCCAACCAGGAGTTGAAGTAGTGCAGGAAAAGCCCTTAGTCATCTAGATGACGTATCCTTGCGTAGTCATGGGCCACGCCAGTCTTTAAGTGCTTTTATGCGGTATCATTTCACAATAGCAATGCAATGCAGGACACACTGATCAATATTGTTCAAATAAACTTGGTGGCCACCACATATTACTGGATTGTACCTACAGGGAGCAGTTGTCATCTTTTCCAAAGCACTTTTTGCCAAATGGAGTTTCCAATCGCACTCAGTAAACCGTTTCCAGATTAAAGTCCATTGTGACATGATTGAAAATATAGCACTATACTATAAAAATTCTAATTGGGATAATGTTAGAGTAGGAAATTTTCAGGGGGGAATGAAAAAAGGTTACTTTCTTCTGAAAATAAACAAAAATAAATTGTGTCAATGGTTACCAGAAGCAGATAATACCACAGACGGTCATTTCACCTTCACGAGCCCTTGTGTTCTGTTCTTGCATTTAGGTTCAACAGATGTGGTTCAGCCTAAAGAAGCACTATTTACATTAAGATCTTGTTTTGCAACCTATCTGTGTCCCTCAGGATCTGATGACCAGGACAGAAGGTAAGCTTGGGAAAGTTCCTTTGCCTTTTAATAGGTATCAGAGTGGTCACATTATATGTGTGGGGATCGGGAATCAGGGATCAGTGGCAGTGTTGTGAACCAAAGTGGCTGGTGGAATATCATCTTATTCCATTCAAGAAGCTAGGCGGTGAGAAATGACATTTCAAAAGCCTTGTTTGCCCAGCCAGACAAGTGGCATGATTAAATTTCTAAAAAAAAAATGTTCAGGTTATTGCAATGCTAATCTTCCAGTGTTGCTCTTATTATAAGTCATTCTATCAATAAATAGCTGGTTTAGTGATAATTACTTTGTGACGCATCTCATTGCATGCATGCTGGCACGTGATGTACTCTGACTGTGTGGTTTGGTATCGCTATGGTATAGTTGTCTTCTACCAGAAACTCTGGTGAGCTACTGATGGAGAACGGGAGGAAACCTCTTTACAACAGACCATCCCCCCCCCCCCCCCACCTCTCTTTCAGGATTTCACTAATGTGCCTTGTAAGTGACAGAGTCATGTATCTTCAGGTTGTGTATGTTCAAGGGGAAAGCTGGTTCGGCAGCTCCCAGTGACTGGCACTCCCACCTCAGCACTTCATGGCATGTTCGCGGAAGATAGACACAAAGTGCTGGAGTAACTCAACGTGTCAGTCTTCTTCAGGCTGGGGAAGCGTACCGACCCGAAACGTCAGCCGTCCTCTTTGTCGAGAGAGAGATGCCCCCTGACCCACTGAGTTACTCTAGCATTCTGTGTCTATCTTTGGTGTAAAGCAACGTCTGCAGTTCCTTCCTACACATGTTCATGGAGGCTGTTGTGTGTAGAGAAGGGAGATACATACCAGCCTCGCAGTGCAACTTCTGGATGAAGCCATTTCTGTTGTAGAACTGCAGATGAGGATGAGGATTCAGAAGGGATACCCTCTTCTGAGGGCAGATGGAGGTTGAGGTTTACACTACAAGGTCACAATCACATTGATCACACCAGCCATGATCACATTGAATGGCGGTGCTGGTTTGAAGGGCCGAATGGCCTACTTCTGCACCTATTGTCTATTGTCACTGTGTGTGTATTGTCCCACCGATTGTAATCTGGTGTTTTCACACTGACCACTGATTACGCTGAGTGTAACACTGGAAGGTAACCATGTGAGCCGTCTCCGTTATTGTTAAGATCAGGTTCTGAAGAGGTCTGCCTCCCATATTTTAGGTCAATGTTCATCACCAAGTTCTGTTTCTTTCTGAAGGCACTAACTCACTTTGGGATCAGGGTTCTATTGATCAGTCATCCTCCAGCATTAGAGGTGAACTTGAATATCAAAACGCGAGTGAGCTTGGCTTAGATTATTGATTGTCATCAACAGTGGAATTCCCTATAGCCTTCCCCCTCGACTGGGTCCGTGGACCCCGACAGTATTTTCAGGTGAGGCAGAGGTTCACTTGCACCTCATCCAACCTCATGTACTGTATCCACTGTTCCAGGTGTGGACTATATATCGGCGAGACCAAACGCAGGCTCGGTGATCGTTTCGCTGAACACCTTCGCTCAATCCGCCTAATCCTACCTGATCTCCCGGTTGCTAAATACTTTAACTCCCCCTCCCATTCCCACACTGACCATTTTGTCCTGGCCTCCTCCATTGTCAGAGTGAAGCCCAGCGCAAATTGGAGGAACAATACCTCGTATGTCGCTTGGACTGCTTCCACCCCAGCAGTATGAATATTGACTTCTCTAGCTTCAAATAACCCTTGCCTTCCCTCTCTCTCCATCCCTCCCCCCTTCTCAGTTCTCCGACTAGTTTGACTGTCCCCATTTTATCTCTGTTTGCTTTGTTGTTACCTTCTCCCAGCTAACAAAGATCTCTTCTACATTTTCCTTGATCTCCACCCCCTTTGTCTCGTTTTCACACCTTACACTTCCTTATCTCCCTCTCTCCCGACAGTCTGAAGAAGGGTCTTGACCCGAAACATTCAAGAGAGAACTAGATAGAGCTCTTAAGGATAGCGGAGTCAGGGGGTATGGGGAGAAGGCAGGAGCGGGGTACTGATTGAGAATGATCAGCCATGATCACATTGAATGGTGGTGCTGGCTCGAATGGCCTACTCCTGCATCTATTGTCTATTGAAACGTCACCCATTCCTGCTATCCAGAGATGCTGCCTGTCCCGCTGAGTTACTCCAGCATTTTGCGTCTTATCTTCAGTGAAATTCTTGATCTGCATGCTACCCGGTGAAAATATTGTACCCAAAACGGTTGCAATAGATCCTCTTCGGAAGCACATGCAGACAGCCACCATATTCAGGCGCCATCTTGCAACTTCAGAGTCTCTAAAATGTCCAGTCTCGGCGCAAAGAAATATGCGATTTCTTTCATTCATACTTCTAGATCCGGTGTCCTGTTGACATTGGAGCGATGAAAGTAGGGGGCATCATAGCTGAATACAATGGCTTCTCAGCTGCTGACCCACGTCACAGAGTCCATCAGGAACAAGTTACACAGTCCTTTCACATGGTCATTGTAACCATTTTCCCACTTAGCCAGCCCCCCCCCCCCCATTATTTTAACCTCTTAGAATAGAAAGAATGGATTGACTGGGCTTGTATTTTACTGGAATTTAGAATGAGAGGGGATCTTATAGAAACATATAAAATTCTTAAGGGATTGGACAGGCTAGATGCAGGAATAATGTTCCCAATGTTGGGGGAGTCCAGAACCAGGGGGTCACAGTTTAAGAATAAGGGGTAGGCCATTTAGGACTGAAGAAAAACTTTTTGTGAATTGTGGAATTCTCTGCCACAGAAGGCAGTGGAGGCCAATTCACTGGATGTTATCAAGAGAACGTTAGATGTAGCTCTTAGAGTGAATGGAATCAAAGGATATGGGGAAAAAGCAGGAACAGGGTACTGATTCTGGATGATCAGCCATATTCATATTGAATGGCAGTGTTGGCTCAAAGGGCCGAATGGCCAATTCCTGCACCTACTTTCTATGTTTCTGTTTCTAAAGCTGGGAAGAGTTCCTTCAGCAATCATAGGGTTTGTGGAACTCCCGGTGTAGGTATAGGTCATCAGGGCAAACCAGGAAGAAGAGATTTTTCTATTAAAGAGGCATAAGTGGAGTCGCACAGCATTGTAACAGGCCCTTCTGCCCACCTTTTCATGCTAACCATCAAGTGCCCATATACTAACCCCATTTATCAACACTAAGTCCCTAGTCCTCTGTGTCTTGGTGACTCTTCATTAGAAACAAGAATAAAGTTGACTTCTGGACTTGTTTTCAGGTATGTCACAAAAGCCACGAAGAACTAACAGGTGGAATTTACCTTTTGATTAACTTCAATCAAACAGACACTGGCAATAAATATTCAGGTTGCTTCATCAGACGGAATGAAACTATTGTTGACCTTTGGTTGCCCTGGTTTAAATGTTATTCAACAACAGATTAACTGGTCTGAGCATGTGGTTAATAGAATGTTGCTTTTGTGCGTAACCTGGTGATACTTAATACAGATACGATGTGAACCTTTTGGAATGTCCAGCCCCTTGGGTTCTGGCCATCTTCTTAGAAGCTGTTCTCATCTAAAATAATATTTTCGTAGCAGTCTGTCTAATGCTGTACTGCAATACAGAAAGCAAATGCTTAGTGTCAGCTCTAATGAGCAATCTATGACGCCACCATTGTTTTTGATGGTATTACAGTATCATAACTCCGCAACTATATATTTCCGAGCTTAAGGTTCATTGTCTTAAATACTCCTTGCGTCACTTTAGTGGGACCAAGATTGTTTTTCCAGCTCTCCTTTGGAATCTTAAAATGGCGGGTCTCCATTTGTGTTCCAGGCAGCGTGCATACCATTTGGAGGCCAATTCACTGGATGAATTTAAAATAGAGGTAGATAGAGCTCTCGGGGCTAGTGGAATCAAGGGATATGGGGAGAAGGCAGGCACGGGTTACTGATTGTGGATGATCAGCCATGATCACAATGAATGGCGGTGCTGGCTCGAAGGGCCAAATGGCCTCCTCCTGCACCTATTTTCTGTGATTCTATGTTTCTATAGTTTTGAAAGAATAGAGGTGTTTTTAACCAACTGATTTTATGGCCCAACCCATTCCCCACCTCCCCAGTGTCCCAACATTTTCTTTCAAATGTAGGATCAACGGAAGGGAAACTTAACCTGGGTAACCCCCACATTGTGAGGATGATCAGATATTCCATTTTCTGGACGTTGGTTGAAGGATCAACATTGGCCAGGATAAATCTGCTGTTGCTCTTTAAAACACATCTGTCAGTCTTGGAGATGAAGCCTTCTCCATGATGCCTTTAGTTTAGAGATACAGCATGGAAATGGGTCCTTCGGCTCAATGGGTCCATGCTGACCATTGATCGCCCATGCACTAGTTCTGTGTTATCTCACTTACGCAACCTACACACGAGGGACAACTTGCAGAAGCCAATTAGCCTTCAAACCGGAACGTTTTTGGAATGAGGGAGGAAACTGGAGCCCCAGGAGGAAACCCATGTGTCACAGAGAGAACGTACAAACTCCACACAGGCAGCATCCGTAGTCAGGATTGAACCCAGGTCTCTGTCACTGTGAGGCGGCACCTCTACCACTGTGCCATCACCAGATGGAACTTCCCATTTGAAAGATGTTACCTCAGATTTCCTCAGTCCTGTACTTAATCTCTTGCAAAGGTTCTTCACTCTACAGCCTCCTGTTTCAGGGGCAAATGCACTGCCACTAAGCCACACCTGATACCTGCACATGGTCAAGTTGGGAAGGATTCATTGATTTATGCCACTATCTTCATTTTTTATCAACGTTGATGCATTTTGCAGTCTTGGCAGTTCCCTGTAGATATCTGGTCACTGAACTTCCAACTGAAGATCAGATTCAATGCCAAACACGAGTATGTCAACGTAGAGTCAAATTTCCATTGCTTGATTGTGACAGGTAACTCGGTTAAACTTCGGAATGGTTTTAGTAGAAGATTTTAGGTAGGTTCATTGATTAGTAAGGGTGTCAGGGTTAATGGGGAGAAGGCAGGAGAATGGGGTTGGGAGGGAAAGATAGATCAGCCTTGATTGAATGGCGGAGTAGACTTGATGGGCCGAATGGCCCAATTCTGCTCCAGAAACTTACGAATTTACAAACAAGTGATTTTTTTTCCTTGCTCCTGTGCAGTATTTTTCCCATCAGGTAGAAGAAAATCTCAATTGGAGTGCAGCAGTAAATTGATCTTCAATTGCTTAATTAGTAAATTGCTTAACGTTGACATAAATATGATCTAAAAATAACATACTGTATTACAAATTATGTTCATCATTTTCCAAAGAAAAATCACCTAAGATTAGACATGGGTGTCTGAACTTCTAGCTTCTGAAGTATGAAATATTTTAGGTTGGAGAGGTTGGGCAGACTTGAATTTTCTTCTCTGGAATGCCGGAGGATGAGGGAAGAACTGACCGAAATACATAAAATTATAAGAGGCACAGATAAGTTGGACAGTCAAACTCTTATATACCGGGATAGAAATATCAAATAGTGGAGGGCATAGCCTGAAGGTGAGAGGGGCTTAGTTTAAAGGAGAGGTGAGGGACAAGTTTTTTGGAGAGGGTTGCGTTGCCAGGTGTGGTGATGGAGGTAGATGCAATAGTAGCAGTTAAGAACCTGTTGGATAGCACAGTGATTTGGAGGGATGTGGATTATGTGCGGGCAGATGATAGTTGGTCTTGGTATCTTGTTGGGCACAGACATTGTGGGCTGAAGGGCTCGTTCCTGTGCTGCAATGTGCTATGTTTTATGAAGTGGTGCTTGATCTACAATTTTGGAAGTAATTATTTACTAATTGTAATAAATTCTGTTTGTTTTTTTCCCAGCATTGCCCGTCCTGCATTCTCCAGCTCCCTTCCACGCGGCTCCACTGAATGCCAGCCACTGGTTCAAGCAATTGGCTGCAGTGATTGGCCAACTCCGAGTTCTTCGGAGGGTGGAATGGGGGGCAAGCTCCTCGGAGGTTGTGGCCAACGTGCCCGTGCCCTGCCAGGGGGAGATCCCTGCAAGACCGCCACGGCGCACTGCGCCTCGGGGTGCCAGTGCAGACCGCAGCACGCTCCTATTGAATGCACCGAGCTGGATCTGGAAGGGTATCTGTCGGACGTGCCTTCTGACTGCGTGGTCATGGCCCAGGAGACGGCCGCACACTACCAACCCTCAAGACCACAAGAAAGGCCACCTCTAACGGCCGGTAGCGTTGGACCTGATCCTTGTGCAAAGCAGCCATGGATGAGGGAGCGTGTCGGGGGCAGATCACAGGAATGCCAGTGCATTAGATGTGGTAACGCTCAACTTTACAATCGACCCACTGTGAATCAGCGGGCAAACAATTGCTTCCATTAAAATGAAAATGATGTGCTGTTTGATGTCTCAAGCACATTTGGAAATAATTGGAAACTTGTTTCTTTTGGTTCTTTTATCTTCCCTTTTAACAGGCATCATTCTACGAAGAGAAATTGGTACATTGTATTTAGTTCTCATAGCCATGGGGGTGGGAGTTCAGACAAAAAGACCTCACTGGTGCCATTAAGTTCCCCTCCGATGTGGCCAGTACAAATAAAAACAAATATGCCATGTTCAAAAAGCATTAATATGCATTAATAGCACATTAAAACATTCTAAAAAACCTCAAAGGAAAAAGGGGCACTTGTTGATTAGCATTTTGGCATTCTTAACAGCAAATTACCACTATAAAATACAAAATTTGATTAGCTGGAGACAAGACAATATGTTGTGGATGTTGATATAAGACGGCATGGGATGTACATGTAGGAATAAATCTGCATGCATTCCCGCAGTTGTATTTATAATGGAATGGCTAAATGCTTCAGAAAACTATCTGAGATGGAGTATGAGTCCAACTCTTCCAAGTGCTTGGATCAACAGATAACGAAGTGGCAGCAACAAAAACCGAGTGTAATTGCCATCTATGTTTGGAAAGTTTCATTTACTGTGAGTTCCTCTTTTCTCCAATGAAGCATCTTCCTCGCCCCCTCGCGCACCCCTCCCCCGTTACTATGACCAGAGTGAGTCTGCTCTTCATTGACCAGGTTTCCACACTCGTGTTTCTGCACTTGCTCAGGCATGTGGAGGACCTGGCACATTGATCTCAGACAAATTTATCATGCAATGGAATATTAATTTGTTGGCTTAGCAATCCTACCACACCGTTCCACCCGTGGCCCTTATCTTCACCAGAGGAGGATCTCTTCCTATGGAAAGATCTTTACTCAAAGTCAAGCTGATGGTGGAGCAATCAACTCCTTTAATAAGGAGTTACTCCAGTACTTGATGTCTTCTTTTGTCAACCAGCCTCTGCAGTTCCTTGTGACTCCAGTTATTTATAACTAAGGCCATTGGTTGATGGTTAATTCAAAGAAACTTTTAAGTTTATAGAAAGTGGCACCTATTAGGACGATTTAATATGGAGAGGCTATTTTTAAGGGGACAAAGAAGATCCACTCCTTGGGAAATAACTTTTCCCGATTCCAGTTATTTATAATAAGACACAAAGTGCTGGAGTAAATCAGTGGGTCAAGCAGCATCTCCAGAGAACGTGGATAGGTGACTTTTCAGATCCTGACTTGAAACGTTGCCTATCCATGTTCTCCAGTGATGCTATTTCGCCCGCTGAGTTACTCCTGTACTATGTGTCTTTTGTAAACCAGCATCTGCAGTTCCTTGTGTCTTCAGTTATTTATAACTAAGGACTTTGGTTAATGGTTAATTCGAAGATTTAACACGAAGAAACTTTTGAGTTTATAGTAATTCTTGTTTTGAAGAATACTTGCTGTGACTCTGTAATTTTTGTTCCCTCTGGAAGGGCTGTATCTCAATTGGCTTTGAGAATATCAATTAAGTATAGAGCTCAGTTTATTCCTATTTTATTTGGAACATTAAAGCAACATTTGAAGTGTTCAATGGAACAGAATCAAGTAGTGTTACTTAAAGACCCTTGAGTATAATGCTCTATTGCTTAAGATTAATTCTGAGTTTTCTTTTCTTGGCTTGGTTACCTGAAGTGAGATAGCCAATGACAACCCACAACTCTTGGAAAGAATGGTTCAATTGAAAGACAATTTCTTTGTTTTTTTTAAATACTTTGTTCTTGGATATTGCACCCAGTATATGATGTTTCCTTTCGCATAGCCCTTTGTCCTTGCCGTGCTCTGAGTCATGCTACCATGAAACTTGGTTGTCAGCCCAAACTTGTTACATTAGGAAACTGTTGATCGGGAGATTTATGTTCAGTTGGGGCGGTACCCATTCCAAGTATATGGAGCTTCTAAGTATATGGAGCTGCATTTGTTGTTGGCAGTGAGTGACCTGAGCAAAAATAAGACAAACTGGCTTTGTGTGTGATATATGGGGGATCTGCAAAAGTCATGCCCTTATAGGCGTCAGGTTGACTAGACATCGCCAAACATCATCGAGTGGGAAAACATACAAGCAAAAACCTGTTAATTGAGAGTTCTCTCACCTCTGACTAGCAATTTTTTTTTCTTTCATTATTTCCTTTTTATTTTCACTATGTTTTATTTATCTGACTGTGCTACGCTCATTGGTGCTCTGATTTTAGTTTGTGTTTCTCATAGCTTTGCTACTGGAGGGCCGGGACATTTTGAGCCTTCTGATTGTTACTTCTAGTCAATAGACAGACAACAGACAATAGGTGCAGGAGGAGGCCATTCGGCCCTTCGAGCCAGCACCGCCATTCAATGTGATCATGGCTGATCATTCTCAATCAGTACCCCGTTCCTGCCTTCTCCCCATACCCCCTGACTCTGCTATCCTTAAGAGCTCTATCTAACTCTCTCTTGAATGCATTCAGAGAATTGGCCTCCACTGCCTTCTGAGGCAGAGAATTCCACAGATTCACAACTCTCTGACTGAAAATGTTTTTCCTCATCTCAGTTCTATATGGGCTACCCCTTATTCTTAAACTGTGCCCCCTTGTTCTAGACTCCCCCAACATTGGGAACGTGTTTCCTGCCTCTAACGTGTCCAACCCCTTAATAATCTTATACGTTTCGATAAGATCTCCTCTAGTCCACAGTAGTTGTGGCACGGTTTTCTCTTATGTTCCTTAATGTGGACTCTACACCTCGGCAAGGCCACCAGCATAATCGACGAGTCTCACCCCAGTCATTCCCACTTCTCTCCTCTCCTACAAGTGAGAAAACCACACCTCCAGATTCAGGGACAGATTCATCGCAGCAATTATCAGGCAACTGAGCCATCCTACCACCAACTACAGAGCAGTCCTGAGCGACAGTGTACTTCATTGAGGACCCTTGGGCTATCTTTGATCAGACTTTACAGAACTTTATCTTGCACTAAACATTATTCACATGATTCCCTTTTTGTATCTGTACAATGTAAATGGCTCAATTGTAATCATGTATTGTCATTCCGCTGATTGGTTTGCACACTACAAAGGTTTTATCACTGTACCTCGGTACACGTGACAATAAACTAAACTAAACTGGGCTAAAATGTGGCTCAGACAGGCCCTATCCAGGAATATCCCACCATCCCCAAGCTCACCATTCTGACAGGCAGCCTTTCCATTCCAACAGCTGATGAGAATTATTGCAGATGTCCAGCTTGGTAACCATTGACTTCATCAATTTATGCTCCCACCGAGTCAGTGAGGTTTTTTTTCCATAAACACCGCCTGATTGTTAATTATTTCTTTGCGGCATTGTTTTCGCTATTTGTTTCAACATCAGTGCAGTAACAAACTTGTTTTATTTTTCCCAATTAGTCACTTCCGCAGAATTTCAAAGTCTTTGCACGAGAATCTGTCACTTTATCTTCTGGAGTATATCATTTTGTATTGCTTTTGCTTCTAGTTTCTCGGGTCTCCTGTTTTCAGCCACTAGTTGTTGATGTTGAAAGAGATTGTTGTTCTTTTGACACCGGGGGATGCTAAAGTGCTTTTTAAGCATCTCTGAAGTGTAGACACTCTGGGAGCAAGGTAGCTAAATGTTCACAGCAAGGCTCCACAAATAAAAAGGTGTTAATCACCAGGCGGGCTGTTATTTAAGGTTATTTCAACATTAACTATCAGCCTGGATGCTGAACAGAATGTCCCTATTAGTAATAAAGTGTGAATATATTGCTCCCAATGGATCTACTGACTTTAATGGAACCAAATGTTTGGAGCTGGATGAACCTACAAACAAAATCTGGGCAAGCGTTCAGTGCTGGAAACCAGAAAGGATTTTTATTTCTCAACAGTGAAGCTCACAGATAGAATTGCAAATCTTCCTGAACTCTTATATTCTGCACTCTGTATCTTCCCCTTTCTTCTACTCATTGTACTCTAATTTGACTTAATTTGTATTTATGTATAGTATTACCTGATATGATTAGCATGCAAAAACAAAGCTTTTCACTGTACTTCAGTGCATACGACAATAATAAACCTAAACCAAATGATTGAGTTAGGCACTTGAGGATATTAATTCATCTGCTTTCTGTTAAACCACAAGGTAACATTTATTTTCTTAGATTAGGCCCAGAACCAAGGCGATGCACAAAGATCTCGGGTATACCAGCCTCATCTTCTGCTGTTTCCCGGGCATTACCAGCTAGTTTGGAGCTCAGATTAATGTGTTGCTTTAGGAATCCATTCTTCTGCTCAGCCACCACCTTGGCTGAAGGGAGAATCACCTTGTGCTGCCCACTTGCGGCTCCAGAATCTTTCAGGATGTCGGGGCAGAGCAGCGGTGCAGCGGTAGAGTCGCTGTCTTACAGTGGCAGAGACCCGGGTTCGATTCTAACTGCGGGTGCTGTCTGTACAGAGTTTGCACGTGACCGCGTGGGTGCTCCAGCTTCCTCCCACGCTCAAAAGACGTACAGGTTTGTCAGTTAATTGGCTTTGGCGAAATTGCAAATTGTCTCAAGTGTGCAGGATAGTATTGGTGTGCGGGATGAGCGCTGGGCGGTGAGGACCAAGGTGGGCCGAAGGGCCTGTTTCTGCTCAGCATCTCTAAATTTCGATTGTGCATGTGCATCCTTTTGTCAGCAATTGCCATCTGATTAGTGCATGGAGCTGGATGAACCTACATTCTAAGCTAATTTACATCTTTCTGTATCAGATTCCTGAGTTGAAAAAACCTGGTCACAGAAGCCTGTGAATCAACTCGAGGTTAGTGTCTTCTCCATCCCCATTCCCCCACCACCACTTTTGACCTCTTTCCTTCTCTTGGGCGGATTCCTTTCTAAACCGATAGTTTTGTAAGTCGACAGAGGGAACTATTTTCTTAGAGACTGCTGCCTGCATTAAAAACAACTGTGCATTGGCCTTTTACTACCGATGAACTATGTTAAGCCCCTGGTATGGTCGATGCTGTCGCATTTAATTGAGGTCAGATGTTTAATCTCCTCTTCGTGGCCCTTCATTTCTCCCGCGCCCATGAAAATAATGACCACCATTTCACTGGCAGGAAGAGCAGACGTGAGCCACAAGCCACTGTGAGGCAGCCGTTTGCTGTGCTGCTACTGAAGGTCGATATTGCTTTACCTGAATTATCATCCCCTCTACCTAATTACTGGAAGCACGCCACTTCATCCCCCATCACAACATTCTTGCCCTCGCACAAAAATCTCGTCCGCCTCTTTGTCCCGAGTTTTCAGACTGAACCGGAATCTTCGCGATCGACTTTCTGACCTTTTATCCGAGCTGGGTTGACCTTTGCTCACTTTCACCAACCTAACAATGCCTCGCTATGCCCATAACTCGGCCTGTCTAGACCTGAAAACTTTAATCCAGACTTTTTGTTTGTTCTAGAAGTAAATGACGTCAACAATCTCCTGGCCAGGCACCCATCCATCCTCAGTCCAAAGTAAACTTCACTCCATTTAAAATGCTACTGGTTGTGTCTTGCATCACACAATCCCCACATCCATCATTCCTGTCATTACTCGTCCACATTGATCTCTGTCACCAATATCTCCAGAATACTTTTCTTTATGTTTAAAATTCCTCACAGATACTGTTTAACCTCCATCTTATTCTGGATGTAGTTTTCAACTCTCTGACAACATAATCTATACTCCCTTCTCCAGACTGCTTTGTGTTTCCACTTGCCTTTGTTCCATTGCGACATTTCTTAAAACCACCACATCTCCTAACTTTTGATCTATTGTCTTTCATCCTTAAATGAAAGCTACTTTTATTAAATCAAGAGGCATGCAATGTGTGCAGTATTCATGCAGAACTCCTCCTTATGTGAGCAATGAGAGTTTTCAGTAAGATTTATTGTTGCTTGGTGATATATATATATATCACACAAAACCTAATAGGGTATTTCCAATTGCTCCTGACTTTTGTGTTGAAACACCGTATCATTTAAATGTCTGATGAGTAGCCAAGAGATAATTCATCAGTTGATTTGTGTGTAGATTTAGGGAGAATTATTGGTTTAGAATCAAATAATTTCATATTAATTTCTACATGAACCAGTGAAACAGGATTGTTTTAAGAAAATAACTGGAGATGCTGGTACAAATCGAAGGTATTTATTTCACAAAATGCTGGAGTAACTCAGCAGGTCAGGCAGCATCTCAGGAGAGAAGGAATGGGTGACGTTTCGGGTCGAGACCCTTCTTCAGGATTGTTTCAAAGTATTTTCTGCAAAACTGAACTTCCCAGTTCTGTGTTGGAATGTCAATCTAATTTGAGTTCAAATCCTGAAAGGGATATCAATTTCATATTTAGAATTGTGGTAACGTTTTGGTGAGCTGTGCCCTAGAACTGACAGCACACCCAGGAAATATGTCAAGGCATATTGGCTGGAATCTCCCAAACCACTTTGGCTGGAGATTCGGGCCAGTTTAATGAGGCCTCCAAGAGATATACTCCATTGCAGATGAAGTACATGGTACCATGCACCAAATGTAGGCTTTGCACTACCTATCACACATGATACCTTGCATTTCATTTAATTTAGTTCAGTTTAGTTTATTGTCACGTGTACCGAGGTACAGTGAAAAGTCTTCGTATGAAATGCATGTTCCACTTGACTCATGCCATCAAACTTCATTACCTGTGCTCAACAACCTCCCTGTATGTTGTATGAAAGAAAATAACTGCAGATGCTGGTACAAATCAAAGGTATTTATTCATAAAATGCTGGAGTAACTCAGCAGGTCAGGCAGCATCTCAGGATAGAAGGAATGGGTGAAGTTTCGGGTCGAGACCCTTCTTCAGTCTGAAGAAGGGTCTCGACCCGAAACGTCACCCATTCCTTCTCTCCTGAGATGCTGCCTGACCTGCTAAGTTACTCCAGCATTTTGTGAATGTATGTTGTATGAATATATTTTAAAAACATTCCATTGATTAGCACACTGATTCATTGCCCAATGGCAAACGTCTGCTCCTAGCAGAGTCAAATTGATCTACTTGTAAAATATTTCTAAATCTAGCTCCACTGACACCCACATCGTGATCTTTTCCAGAAGCAGCTCTGGGTCAGTCGATCGTACATGAGTGATAATGGGCAAGTGGTTTGACACGAAAAGATCCCTGGGGGGCTTTCACAATGGTAGTTATTAGAGCTGGTGCAGGAGATGGAAGGATGGGAACAGTGGTAGGCAGAGGCAGAATGTATGTGGTTGAAGGCCACCTCTGTTAATGTGGGAGTGACCAAATGAGAAGTCGTCAATGAAACAAAAATAAAGTAATACGAAGGAACTGCAGATGCTGGTTTACACCAAAGATGGATGCAAAGCGCTGGAGTAACTCAGCTGGTCAGGCAGCATCTCTGGAGAACATGGTCATGGTTTCGGGTCAGGAAGGATGGTTGCCACATTCCAGTTTCAGGACAACAAGATCAGATTGCATCAGATGATATTGCTTTATGTTCCTCTGTTTATTATTGTTTTTTATTTTTGAATCTCCATCCCTAGTCGTGCTGCAAAATTATCACCATTTTCTGTTGTTGCAGGTGTGCACATTTAGCTCCTGCAGACCCGGTGGGAAACTTGGAAAACAGATTTGGATTTCTCCACATTGAACATGCAGGGAAAGAGGCAATTAGAAAATGTTGTAGGAAAATAACTGCAGATGCTGGTATAAATCGAAGGTATCACAAAATGCTGGAGTAACTCAGCGGGTCAGGCAGCATCTCTGGAGAGATGGAATGCATGACGTTTCGGGTCCAGACCCTTCTTCAGACAATTAGAAAATGGGAGTTGCGCATTAAGATGGAGGATGACAGAAACATTTGAAACTACCTTGGCCTATGTACCTTAACATTGGTGCAAACAATCTTGGAGACCCTTCAGCCAGTGTGGTGATTTGATGTCTTGAGTCATCTTGGAATTTCCATCATACTAAATCTAGTCGAATTAATGCGTGATGGACATTGATACAAACAATTAATCTATAACATTCAGGGCTTGAGTTAAACTATTCTCTGGTATGTTCGGGTAATGGGTTTTGGGGCCAATTGATGCTAAGGGATTGAAAAACTTGTCGCTGTCTTAAATTACAAGGGTCATGCTGACCATTTAAGTAATCTGATTTTGTTACTGAGGAACATATTTTGTCTGTTCTATTCCTGTGATACTTTTCAGTAATGAGTTTCCCCTCTGGATGATGCGGAACTTCAGTTCTCTGCATAATGCTGATACCCATTATCAATAGCTCAGTAGTATTACATGATGTGTGTCTGTTATAGCAGGAGCCAAGCAAGGGCTCAAGAAACAATCAAAATGCCACCAGAATACTATTATTCCCACTAGCCTGAAGGTGACAATGCAAAATGAGATATCTTCTGGGGAAAATTGTGAAGAACATTATCCATTAATGCAGATATCTGAAATATCTGGCAGTGCATTCAGGCAGAAGTGAGCTTAATACTGTGATTTTAAACCTGTGGAATTTTATATTCTGTCATTTTCTGCCACAAATTTCTTGAGTTCAATTGTGCTTTACTCTGTTTTTGGGATAGATTTGTTAGCATTGAATGTTTGTAAATTATTTTTGTAACTTTATGCTAACATTTAAGATTTTAAAAATCTCATTTGGTTGTTTAATTCAGCATTTTAAATAAAACTATAGTTGGTGATGACTCCAAGAGTAAGATATTTTATGTTTTTTTAATTTTCTTGTAAGCGAAGAAAAGGGAGGCTGAAAAATCAGCCACCAGGAAGAACCAACTGCTTATTAAATTATTCTGCACATAATATCATGGTTCTGAAAAGTGTGAAAAGTCTAAAGAGATTTGGCACATCAAGGAATACTCAAACAAATTTCCTGTAGAAAGTAGACACAAGGAACTGCAGATGCTGATTTACAAAAGAAAAACTGCTGGAATAACTCAGCAGGTCAGGCAACATCTCTGGAGAACATGTATAGGCGACGTTACGGGCTGGGATCTAAAACATCACCTATCCATGTTCTCAAGCGATGCTGCCTGACCTGCTGAGTTACTCCATTAACTGAGTTACTCCAGTTACTGAGTTACTGTGTGTCTTTGTTCACTGTAGTAAGTATCCTGGCTGCTCACATCATGGCTAAGACCTGGATCATTGGAACCAGTAAACATTTTTGAATTGCAGTGTAATGACTGGAATATTAAAATCTAAGTGAATCTGATTTTTAAAAAAATAAAGATCACGGTCATTGAATGGCAACTGTGAAATGAAACAAAGTGAAAGGCCTGGATAGAGTGAATGTGGAGAGGATGTTCCCATTAGTGGGAGAGTCTAGGACCCAGAGGCCTTACCCTCAGAATAAAAGGATGTACCTTTAGAAAGGAGATGAGGAATTTATTTAGTCAGAGGGTGGTGAATCTGTGGAATTCATTGCTTTGGAGGCCTTCAATGGATATTTTTTAATGCGGAGATTGAAAAATTCTTGATTATTATGGGTGTCGGGGCTTATGGGGAGAAGGCAGGAGAACAGGGTTGAGAGGGAAATTTAGATCAGCAAAGATTGAATGGTGGAGTAGACTTGATGGGCTGAATGGCCTAATTCTGCTCCTAGAACCTATGAACATGACCAGAAAATAAATGACTCCAGTGCTGCCATTGACAAGTCAAGTCAAGTTTATTTGTCACATGCACATACACGATGTGCAGTGAAATGAAAGTGGCAATGCCTGCGGATTGTGCACAAAAAAGAATTACAGTTACAGCATATAAATAAAGTTAATAATATTAATATAGAGAAGACAAAATTTAGTCCCTGGAGTTATAAAAGTTAACAGTCCTGATGGCCTGTGGGAAGAAACTCCGTCTCATCCTCTCCGTTTTCACAGCGTGACAGCGGAGGCGTTTGCCTGACCGTAGCATCTGGAACAGTCCGTTGCTGAGGTGGCAGTGGTCTCTCATATATATATATTTTTCATATATTTTGTTTTCTTCATATTTCAGATACAGCGCGGAAACAGGCCTTTTTTCGGCCCACCAAGTCCGCACCTCCCAGTGATCCCCGCACATTAACACTATCCTACACACACTAGGGACAATTTTTACATATACCCAGTCAATTAACCTACATACCTGTACGTCATGATCTTGCTTGCTCTGGATCTGCACCTCCTGATGTATAGGTCCTGCAGGGGGGCGAGTGTAGTTCCCATGGTACGTTCTGCCGAACGCACTACTCTCTGCAGGGCCTTCCTGTCCTGGGCAGAGCTGTTCCCAAACCAGACTAATGTTGCCAGACAGGATGCTCTCTACAGCCCCGGAGTAGAAGCAATGAAGGATCCTCAGAGACACTCTGTAGCCTGATTGGAGTCTCTGCAGTCATTTATTTACACCAATTTCACAGTTTCCATTCACTGATGTGACCTTTATTTTGAAAATAAAAATCAGAATCAGATTTCAGGAATGGGCTACGGATGTTGGTATTGACAGCATTACCCACATCCCTTTAATAAGTACATTAAAAAAAATATCATTCAAAAGGAAAATAGCTGTTTCTCATCAGTAAGCTTGGATGGCGTGAGAGGAGAGATATTAGTTCAGTAATTAAACATCCGTCGAAATGAACCCAATCCTCTTCTCGACTAATATCCGCACAGATGTAGTTCCATATGCTGCACAGTTTCAAGAGGGTATCCTGCTTAATGTTTCCACTTCTGGTACTTAGCCCAATAAATGCTCAGCCAAACCCGAGATCAAATCCGAACACTGGCGTGCTGCTGAACAAAATGGTCTAATTTTCCATTGTGACATTTGTAGGCATATGTGAAGACCAAAGTGGTTTCCTGCAATTGGTGGATATTTAAAAAAAATTGTCAACCCTAACCCTGATGTAAATTATGGGCACCTTGAAATTGGCAGATAAATAGATAGGATTTCCTAGATAGGATCAAACTAAAATTTTAACTGTTATTTCTCTTGTAATCGCTTCTCAATTTTGTTCGTGTAAGAAAATAACTGCAGATGCTGGTACAAATCGAAGGTATTTATTCACAAAATGCTGGAGTAACTCAGCAGGTCAGGCAGCATCTCAGGAGAGATGGAATGGGCGACGTTTCGAGTCGAGACCCGAAACGTCGCCCATTCCTTCTCCTCTCAATTTTGTTCACTTTGTAAGCCTTTATAATCCAATATGGTCCTGAAAATATTAATAACACTCCGAACATTTGACAGCACCATAAAACGTTATGAATTCATTGTACACTCTTGACACTTGATTACACATTTTAGTAAGTCAACTGCTTGGTCTCCTGCTCACAAACAAATAAATAAATAAATAAGCATCCTCGGGATGTTTTATAGTTGTAAGATTTTGCAAATTCTTTAGGCGTGCTTTCAAAGGACGATGGGATCCTGAACTCACAAGTTCACAAGTTATTGGAGTAGAATCAGGCCATTCGGCCCATCGAGTGCACTACGCCGTTCAATCACGGCTGATCTCTGCCTCCTCATCCCATTTTCCTGCCTTCTCCCCATAACCCTTGGCACCCGTTCTAATTGAGAATTGGCAACAAACTTTTATTTCCAGAGGTTATTCTCCGAAGGCAATTGTCTGCAGTCGTCTCGGTCTGTAAGAAGGAGTGGCCTGGTTGAATTTTGCCATGTGGACCATGCCTCGGGTACAAACCAAGAGTTTGGAGGATAAAGTAAGTTGGTTGATAATGGAAAGCATCTTAGATCAGCCAGAATTCGCCCCCGCCTGGCTGATTCTATTTCATTCCTTGAGTGATGAAACGTATTATTGCACATCAATTGTCTCTGGAACTGATAACTGTTAATCCAGGTCCTCACTGAAATAGCTTAAGGCACAACAGTTGTTTGATCTTCACAACGAGTTCTGCAGCAGATTTTCACCATCTCCCATTCCTGAGTTTTCACTTAATTACCTTCTGATGAGGACTTAATTCTATCTGATCAGCATTCTAAGTTGTTTTGCAGTTAAACCAATTTCTCCTTGGAATTAAAGCTCCTGAAACTCACAGCTGTCTTAAAACCATTGGACTAATGCTATTCTGTGAAACTTTGCTTGACCAATTTATAAAACAAAACTCTGGAAATGCTTAGCAGGTCAGGAGGAAGCTGTGAAGGATTAGTGTTTCAGCACTAAATGTTACCTTAGTTAGTCTCTCCACAGATGCTGTCTGGCCTTTTGAGAATTTCCAGCAAACCACAGATTACTAGCGTTTCTAAGTATTGCTTCTGCTGCCTATTTGCTCCATCAAAGGTCTGGTTGCATTGGGTATAATGAATCCATGCTCAAATTAAACGAGTGTCAGGATGTACCTGGATGATTGGATTACCGTTTTTCTCTACAGATCGGTTAGATTAACATGTGTCATGAGGAAAAAGCCAGAAATTGTTAATCAAGACTTTGTAATGTATCACTTAGGAAAAGTCAAGCTATACGGGCAAAGTCAACATGGTTTAGGGAAAATGGTGTCAATAGACAATAGACAAATAGGTGCAGGAGTAGGCCATTCGGCCCTTCGAGCCAGCAACACCATTCAATGTGATCATGGCTGATCATTCTCAATCAGTACCCCGTTCCTGCCCTCTCCCCATACCATACCGTATCATTTTAAAATAATTTATTGGCAATCTTTGAAGCAATACCGTGCTTGTAGATAAATAGTGTAAGAAAATAACTGCAGATGCTGGTACAAATCGAAGGTATTTATTTCACAAAATGCTGGAGTAACTCAGCAGGTCAGGCAGCATCTCAGGAGAGAAGGAATGGGTGACATTTCGGGTCGAGGCCCTTCTTCAGACTGATGTCAGGGGGGCGGGACGAAGGAAGGATATAGGTGGAGACAGGAAGATGGAGGGAGAACTGGGAAGGGGGAGGGGAAGAGAAGGACAGAGGAACTATCTAAAGTTGGAGAAGTCAATGTTCATACCGCTGGGCTGCAAGCTGCCCAAGCGAAATATGAGGTGCTGTTCCTCCAATTTCCAGTGGGCCTCACTATGGCACTGGAGGAGGCCCATGACAGAAAGGTCAGACTGGGAGTGGGAGGGGGAGTTGAAGTGCTCAGCCACCGGGAGATCAGGTTGGTTAAGGCGGACTGAGCGAAACGATCGCCGAGCCTGCGTTTGGTTTCGCCGATGTAAAGAAGTTGACATCTGGAGCAGCGGATACAATAGATGAGGTAGATAAAGGTGAACTGGTGTGTACACTACATTTAGATAACCAGAAAGTCTTTGAAAGGTGTTACATCAAAGCTTGCTGTAGAAAACAAAAGGGTGTGATACAAGGGGTGACACATGTTGGTGTGCATAGATGATTATTTGTCCGACAGGAATCGGAGAGCGGGCATAATTGGTTCATTTTAGGGTTGTTGCAATGTTAGCAGAGGTGAGATGTAGGAATGAATGTTTGCACCTCCACATTTTAAAAAGTGTCTACATAATTACCTATATGAAGCACTGAAGATATGATTGCTAAATTAGTTGGTGATGATATGTTAGAAAGCATGCCATGAAGAGATTACAAGGAGGCAACAAGGGAAGATGGTTAGGCTACGTGTTAATGGGACTAAAGTGATGGGTGTCATGGTCGGCATGGATAAGTGAGATCAACGGATCTATATAACTCTATGTTAAAGTTAGTGGACAAAGATGTGTGAAATTGAGTCAAATGTGGAAACAATTTAAGTGGTTTGGAAGGGGAAAAATGGGAAAAAATCAAATGATCTAAATAATGAGACAATGTAGAGTTTTGAGATACAGGAGGCTCTAAGTATCATAGTCTGTGATTTTCAAAAGGTTAGTACACAGGAAGGGGAAGTGAATAAGAAAAGGGAGGGGTTGGGAGAGTGAACCGTGTCAGTCTCTGTTGGCATGGAGCTCCGTTCATGAGCTGGAAGCGGTTTAGAGAAGGTTTACCAGCTCGGTATCAGGAATGTTATATGACGATAGACAATATGAAAATAGATTTGTCTCAGCCGGTGTCTAGAGGAATGAGAGTGGATTTGATTGCGTATAGACTGAGAGATGTCAGAGTACACGCGCTTGATTCCCTTAAAGTGACAGATTAGTGAAGAAGATGTTTGGCACCCTTGTCTTCGTTGGCAACTATATTGAGTACATAAGTTGGGACATCATAACAATACAAGTCATTGATGAGAACACATTTGGAGTACTGTGTGCAATTCTGATCACCCAACTTGACCTGAGACTTTACTTTAGAGTTTAGAGACACAGCGCGGAAACGGTACGTCTTTGGAGCCCCCGGGGAAAACCCACGCGGTCACAGAGAGAACGAGACATTGGCCAAGAAAGCACAACATTGCCTCCATTTCCTGAGAAGGCTTAGGAAGTTCGATATGCCCCCAACAACCGTCATCAATTTCTGCAAACGTGCCTTAGAAAGCATTTTAATCAGGATGATTCATGGCATGGTTTGGGAACAGCTCCATCCAAGACCGCAAGAAATTGCAGAGAATTGTGGACACAGCCCAGACCATCGCACAAACTATCCTCCCTCCCATTGACTCCATTTACACCACGCTGCCTCAGCAAGGCCACCAGCATAATCAGGGATGAGTCTTACCCCGGTCACTCACTCTTCTCCCCTCTCCCGTAAGGCAAGAGGGACAGTGTGTGAAAACGCACACCTGCAGATTCAGGGACAGATGTTTTCCCAGCTGTTATCAGGCAACTGAACCATCCCATTAAGAGAGCAGTCCTGAGCTCATTTCTACCTCACTGGAGACCCTTACACCATATTTAATCAGACTTCACTGGACTTTCTCTTGCTCTAAACGTTATTCCCTTTATCATGTGTCTGTACACTGTGGACGGCTTTGATTGCAATCATGTATAGTTTTTCCGCTGACTGATTAGCAGCAACAAAAGCTTTTCACTGTACCTCGGGACACGTGACACTAAACTAAACTAAATATACTAACTCTGTAGTGACAACACTCATAGTCAGGATCGAACCCAGGTCTCTGGCGCTGTAAGGCAACAACTCTACCGCTGTGGCACAGTGCCACTATGGGAAAGATGTCATTAAATTGGGAAGGGTTGAGAAGAGATCACCTTGCTGTTTTCTGGGTTGCGTTGTAGGGAGGCACTGGATACGCTGCACTTTTTTCTTTGGAGAGTTAGAGGCCGATGGTTGATCTTTGGATGTGCACAAAATCATGAGGCGCTTGGATAAAGTCAACACTCAGTCTTTTCCCCAGAATGGAGGATTCTTAAACTCGAAGCCATGGGCTTAAAGTGAAAGGGGTGAGATTTAAGTGGGACCTCAGGGGCAACTTTTCACTCAGAGGGTAGTCTGTATCTGGAACAGGCTAACAGAGGAATCCTGAGAAGCGGATACAATTACAACTTTCGAAAGTAATTTGGACAGATACATGGATAGGAAGGGATTAGAGGGAAATGGGCCAAATGCAAGCAAATGGGACTAGCCCACAATGCTAACTTGGTCAGCATAGGCAAGTTGGACCGAAGGGCCTATTTCTATGTTGTATGGCTTTAACTATAATAATAATAATAATAAGCATTTATTTTATATAGCGCTTTACCAGGTGCTCAAAGCGCTTTACAAAAACAGTCATAACATAAAAACAAACAGACAAACTATCCTGACGGAGAAGCGGCGAACAAATAGCGCCAGCGTCCTCTCACGTCAGGGTCCGGCAGTAGACAACAATAAAGCACAGGACACACAGATACAATTTTAACACAAACAGCCATCACTATGACTGTATAACGTGTGACATTGTTTTCTCCCAGCGGGGTTGTTGGCTTTTGGTACATTCCACCTCAAAGAATGGCAAAAATAGGATCTTTGGACATTATTACGAGAGGTAGACAGATTCTTGAAATGCAAGTGGTGAAAGTTTACCACAGTTTGCAAGGAATTGAACTTTGGTTTTGATCAGAGCAGACATGATTTGATTAAACGGTGAATTAGACCCGAGGGGCACGTGGCTTATTGCTGCTTCTAATTCCGATGCGTGTGTGCTCGAGTATTGCTTATGCTAACAAAAAACATGGATTGTGGCAAAAGCCTTTCCACCTGTCAGTCCCATCCATGATCCCAGGAGCCAAGAGTCATTACATTCTACTTAACATTTGATATCTACACTTGTTCTTGTAAACCTCAGTCCAGCCCCAACCAGATATTCACCCTGGTCTATTTTTAAAGGTGCTAATTGACATAGATGTAACTAATTCAATGACTGTGGACAAAATCTGTTGCTTGAAACTTTAGAGTCCACTAATTCTGATCCTACCGACCAATCTGAGGTGAACAAATCAGTTTGTGCATATCTTTTAATTTTTTTTCCCAGTTAAAAAAAAATCAGGAAGAGGTTTTTTTTTCCCCCCATTAAAAATATGTTCAATTCTACAATTCTGTATTGTGATTATCAGTTTTAAGATATATGATTGTTTGCTCTGGGACCTTTTTCAGCACTTATAGTTTTTTTCTAGGAAAGCAGAGAAATACTGATGACTCTGGCTGGTAAAGTATGCGAGAGCTGGCTTGGTTTGCATTAATGAACTAATGTGTGCAGTAAAAAAAATGGGCACCAAATCGATTCTGACAATCTAACTTGTACTGTGGATAAATATGCATTAATTTAGGAAAGCAGTGAGTTTGTAGATAGGGTTTTCTTTTGTCCACAACGGTGCTGCCTATGTCTATCAGCCTTGAGGATAACATAGATGTCTTCAGATTCACTCTGAGAGACGCCAAACCGGAGAACAGGTTAGTATTTCTTTCATACGATACAATACGATATGATACAACTTTATTTATCCCAGAGAGAATTTGGTATGCCACCAGTCAAAAGATACAGTTACAAGGCATTGAAAGTGTCATGTGCATTATAATAATAATGACATTTAAGTGACCAGTTATTGCACAGCACATATGTAATATTGCACAGATATGAAGTTAAATTATTGAGTGGAAAAGACCAAGATGGGTGATGTACAAAGATGGGGGGGGGGACGGGGACGGAAGTCAGTATCCCATACGTCAGAGTGGGAGCAGTTGTACAGTTTGATAGCCACAGGGAAGAAGGATCTCCTGTGGCGTTCTGTACTCCATCTTGGTGGGACCAGTCTGTTGCTGAAGGTGCTCCCCAGGTTGTCCAGTGTGTCATGGAGGCGGTGAGCTGTATTGTCCAGGATGCTCCGCAGTTTGAGGAGCATCCTCCCCTCCAAGACCATATCCAATGAAGCTTTCATAGAGGCAAATTGCAGCACAAAAAGAGGACATTCAGCC
The DNA here is from genome assembly GCF_053455715.1 of Rhinoraja longicauda. NCBI lineage: Eukaryota > Metazoa > Chordata > Chondrichthyes > Rajiformes > Arhynchobatidae > Rhinoraja > Rhinoraja longicauda. Next base: position 6,744,193 of record NC_135967.1, on the reverse strand, counting down.
CATTAGGTTTACGAGCAACCCTGAGTCCCATTTCCCTGGAGCTTCACCATTGCCCTGTAATTGTCTGTTAATTAAATCCTTCCTTCCATTTTGTTCAGTTTTCTAGTTAAGCTTATTGGCAAATGAGGTACAATGAAAATCGTGCAGCAGCATCACAGGCACATACACTCAGACAACACACAGAATACTGTACAATTCCTTCTGCAGTTGTACAGGGCCCTAGCGAGACCACACCTGGAGTGCAGTGTCCAGTTTTGGTCTCCAGGTTTGAGGAAGGGTATTCTTGCTATTGAGGGAGTGCAGCATAGGTTGATTCCTGGAATGGCTGGACTGTCGTATGTTGAAAGACTGGAGCGACTGGACTTGTATACTCTGGAATTTAGAAGGATGAGAGGGGGTCTTACTGAAACATATAAGATTATTAAGGGATTGGACACGCTAGAGGCAGGATATATGTTCCCAATGTTGGGGGAGTCCCGAACCAGGGGCCACAGTTTAAGAATAAGGGGTAGGCCATTTAGAACGGAGATGAGGAAAACCTTTTTTCACTCAGAGAGTTGTACCCCTGTACAATGACAATAAAGATATATTGTATTGTATTGTAAACTGTGGAACTCTCTGCCTCAGAAGGCAGTGGATGTCAATTCCCTGGATGCTTTCAAGAGAGAGTTAGATAGAGCTCTTAATGATAGCGGAGTGAAGGGATATGGGGAGAAGGCAGGAACAGAGTACTGATTGTGGATGACCAGCAATGATCGCATTGAATGGCGGTGCTGGCTCGAAGGGCCGAATGGCCTACTCCTGCACCTATTGTCTATAATTTATACATAAATTCTACAAGACTGTGCAAAAAGAAAGAGCACAAAAATACACAATTAGAAAACATATCCATGGTCGCGCAAGATGTGGTCTTCAGTGTTCCATTGCAGAGGTACGAGTAGGATTGTGCAGGTCAGGTCATCAATTTGATGGTTATAGGAAAATAACTGTTCCTGAACCTGGTAGTGTGGGACCTCAGGCATCTGTGACCCCTGTCGATGGTAGCAGTGAGAAGAAACATAGAAACATAGAAAATAGGTGCAGGAGGAGGCCATTCGGCCCTTCGAGCCAGCATCGCCATTCATTGTCATCATGGCTGATCATCCACAATCAGTAACCTGTAAGAGGGTACTGGCTGAGCGGTTCAATGGTGCTTTTGTACAGATGCACAGTGAAATTATTTTCTTACATACAGTCCAATACAGTATTCCCAAGCCTAAGCGCATCCTTGATTAGCAAGTGTTCAGGTATAGTGCACTGACCCTGAAGGCACGAGACGCCATGCTTTGGTGCCATTTTGGGGATGGTGGGGATCTTTGGTGTTTGATGCCATCTTCTTAAGGCAGAATCTCATGTAGATACCTGTGATGGTAGGGAGGACGATGCCAGCGATGGACCAAGGCTGAGTCCACCACTTTCTGCAGCCCCTAGCATTGGAATTGCCATACCAGGCCACGATGCAACCGATCATGATAATTTCTTCAGTGTAGATTTTTAGGTTTAGATTTAGATTTAGAGATACAACGCGGAAACAGGCCCTTCGGCCCACCGAGTCCGCGCCGCCCAGCGATCCCCGCGCATTAACACTATCCTACACACACTAGGGACAATTTTTACATTTACCCAGTCAATTAACCTACAAACCTGTACGTCTTTGGAGTGTGGGAGGAAACCGAAGATCTCGGAGAAAACCCACGCAGGTCACGGGGAGAACGTACAAACTCCGTACAGACGGCGCCCGTAGGCAGGATCGAACCTGAGTCTCTGACGGCGCTGCATTCGCTGTAAGGCAGCAACTCTACCGCTGCGCCACCGTGCCGCCCTATATCTGTGGAAGTTTGCTAGAGTATTCGGTGACATGCCAAATCTCTTTAAATCTTCTGAGAAAGTAAATGAAGTGTACCGCTGATTTGATCACTAATAATGGTTCCCAGCCAAGGGCGCAGCAGAGGGACACACAGTACACACAACAGATCTGCAAGTTGGATAGCAGCAAACTACAAGTGCCCATCCTGCAACTCTGCTGCCTGGAAGGACCAAGATAACAGGTCCACAGAGCCACCACCATATACCGCGCCGGGCAGAGCACTGCTCTCTGACTTGGCATTGCTTCTACATTGAACTGCAGACGCTGAACATCTGAAATGACAGCAGAGAGTGTCTGAAACACTCGACAGCTTGGGCAGGGGTATGACTCAAAAGCAAAGAAGGTGCCAGGTGAGAGGAGGTAAGGAGCATCTTAGATAGACACAAAATGCTGGAGTAACTCAGTAGGTCAGGCAGCATGTCTAGGGAAAATGGATAGGGGTCGGCACGGTGGCGCAGCGGTAGAGTTGTTTCCTTACAGTGAATGCAGCGCCGGAGACTCGGGTTCGATCCTGACTACGGGCGCCATCTGTACGGAGTTTGTACGTTCTCCCCGTGACCTGCGTGGGTTTTCTCCGAGATCATCAGTTTCCTCCCACACTCCAAAGACGTACAGGTCTGTAGGTTAATTGACTGGGTAAATGTAAAAATTGTCCCTAGTGGGTTTAGGATAGTGTTAGTGTGCGGGGATCGCTGGGCGGCACGGACCCGGTGGGCCGAAGGGCCTGTTTCCGCGCTGTATCTCTAAATCGAAAATCGAAAAAAATCTATAAATCTTCTTCAGACAGAAGAATGGTCCTAACCTGAAACATCACCTATCCACTTTGGTATAAACCAGCATCTGCAGTTTCTTGCTGTTATGTAAGGAGAAACGTATCTCCTCTCACCCAGAGCAGTGGTAAGGCTCCTCTTAACCTCACCTTCCACCAAACCAGCCTCCACATTCATTTTGCAATTTTCTTCAGCTTCAGTGAGAAGCCACGATCAGGTGTATCTTGCCCATCCAAATGGACCATTCCTTGTGTGACCGTCTCGTATACTCTTCATGTTGCCAGCATCCCACTGTAAGCCTGCAACTGTAGGAGATACAATGCCTACCTGTCCAGGAGCTCTCCCATTCCCACCACCCAGTGACCTAAGCGATCCTGCCACATGAAGGAATAATTTACCTGTTTGGTGTACTGCCCAACAATCCAAACAATCTGGTCTCCTCCACAATGGAGATAATAAAGTTTGATTGGGTGGGCTGTTTACTGTCTCCCTCTGTTCAACATGCAAGGGTGAACATGGACTTCCTGGGGCCCATCACCTACATTCTCCATCCCACACTCTGATCTCTCTGCCCTTGAGGTCTTACACTCTTCCAATGAAGAACAATGGAAGTCTGAGAAATGCGTCTTATCTTCCCCTCTGCTCTTTTGCTTTCATTCATCTCATTATGTTTACATCATAGAACATCGATATTTGACAATAGACAATAGACAATAGACAATAGGTGCAGGAGTAGGCCATTCAGCCCATCGAGCCAGCACCGCCATTCAATGCGATCATGGCTGATCACTCTCAATCAGTACCCCGTTCCTGCCTTCTCCCCATACCCCCTCACTCCGCTATCCTTAAGAGCTCTATCCAGCTCTCTCTTGAAAGCATCCAACGAACTGGCCTCCACTGCCTTCTGAGGCAGAGAATTCCACACCTTCACCACTCTCTGACTGAAAAGGTTCTTCCTCATCTCCGTTCTAAATGGCCTACCCCTTATTCTTAAACTGTGGCCCCTTGTTCTGGACTCCCCCAACATTGGGAACATGTTTCCTGCCTCTAATGTGTCCAATCCCCTAATTATCTTATATGTTTCAATAAGATCCCCCCTCATCCTTCTAAATTCCAGTGTATACAAGCCCAATCGCTCCAGCCTTTCAACATACGACAGTCCCGCCATTCCGGGAATTAACCTAGTGAACCTACGCTGCACGCCCTCCATAGTAAGAATATCCTTCCTCAAATTTGGAGACCAAAACTGCACACAGTACTCCAGGTGCGGTCTCACCAGGGCCCGGTACAACTGTAGAAGGACCTCTTTGCTCCTATACTCAACTCCTCTTGTTATGAAGGCCAACATTCCATTGGCTTTCTTCACTGCCTGCTGTACCTGCATGCTTCCTTTCATTGACTAATGCACTAGGACACCCAGATCTCGTTGAACTCCCCCTCCTCCTAACTTGACACCATTCAGATAATAATCTGCCTTTCTATTCTTACTTCCAAAGTGAATAACCTCACACTTATCTACATTAAACTGCATCTGCCATGTATCCGCCCACTCACACAACCTGTCCAAGTCACCCTGCAGCCTTATTGCATCTTCCTCACAATTCACACTACCCCCCAGCTTAGTATCATCTGCAAATTTGCTAATGGTACTTTTAATCCCTTCGTCTAAGTCATTAATGTATATCGTAAATAACTGGGGTCCCGGCACCGAACCTTGCGGTACCCCACTGGTCACTGCCTGCCATTCCGAAAGGGACCCATTTATCCCCACTCTTTGCTTTCTGTCTGTCAACCAATTTTCTATCCATGTCAGTACCCTACCCCAATACCATGTGCCCTAATTTTGCCCACTAATCTCCTATGTGGGACCTTGTCGAAGGCTTTCTGAAAGTCGAGGTACACCACATCCACTGACTCTCCCCTGTCAATTTTCCTAGTTACATCCTCAAAAAATTCCAGTAGATTTGTCAAGCATGATTTCCCCTTCGTAAATCCATGCTGACTCGGAATGATCCCGTTACTGCTATCCAAATGTTCAGCAATTTCGTCTTTTATAATTGACTCCAGCATCTTCCCCACCACTGATGTCAGACTAACTGGTCTATAATTACCCGTTTTCTCTCTCCCTCCTTTCTTAAAAAGTGGGATAACATTTGCTATCCTCCAATCCACAGGAACTGATCCTGAATCTATAGAACATTGAAAAATGATCTCCAATGCTTCCACTATTACTAGAGCCACCTCCTTAAGTACCCTGGGATGCAGACCATCAGGCCCTGGGGATTTATCAGCCTTCAGTCCCATCAGTCTACCCAAAACCATTTCCTGCCTAATGTGGATTTCCTTCAGTTCCTCCATCACCCTAGGTTCTCCGGCCCCTAGAACATTTGGGAGATTGTGTGTATCTTCCTCAGTGAAGACAGATCCAAAGTAACGGTTTAACTCGTCTGCCATTTCTTTGTTCCCCATAATAAATTCCCCTGCTTCTGTCTTCAAGGGACCCACATTTGCCTTGACTATTTTTTTCCTCTTCACGTACCTAAAAAAACTTTTGCTATCCTCCTTTATATTATTGGCTAGTTTACCCTCGTACCTCATCTTTTCTCCCCGTATTGCCTTTTTAGTTAACTTTTGTTGCTCTTTAAAAGAGTCCCAATCCTCTGTCTTCCCACTCTTCTTTGCTATGTTATACTTCCTCTCCTTAATTTTTATGCTGTCCCTGACTTCCCTTGTCAGCCACAGGTGTCTCTTACTCCCCTTAGAGTCTTTCCGCCTCTTTGGAATAAATTGATCCTGCAACCTCTGCATTATTCCCAGGAATACCTGCCATTGCTGTTCTACCGTCTTCCCTGCTAGGGCCTCCTTCCAGTCAATTTTGGCCAGCTCCTGCCTCATGCCTCTGTAATCCCCTTTGCTCTACTGTAATACCGACACTTCCGATTTTCCCTTCTGCCTTTCCATTTGCAGAGTAAAACTTATCATGTTGTGATCACTGCCTCCTAATGGCTCTTTTACCTCTAGTCCCCTTATCAGATGCAGGAGTTGGCCAATCAGCCCTTCAAACCTGTTCTGTCATTTGACAAGATTGCACCTGTCCTGACTGGAATTTTAACCCCACATTCTCATGCTATGTGGTTAAATTCCTTTGCAATAAATGCCGATGTTCTGTTAGCTTCCCCACTGATTTGCAGCACTGCATACTAACCTTGTGAGCCATGTGCTGGGTTCCCCCACAGCCTCTCAATCCTCAAACTCTGATCATTGACATAATATTCTGTTTTTTATGTTTCTCCCCAAAATAGATGATTTCACATTTGCCCACATTGTGCATTCCCTTGCTCCAGGTCTTTGCCCACTTGCCTACCTATCCGTGTCCCTCCATGCATCAGATGGGTCTGCGTGATGAACAAACCTTCAGTCCCCTTCCAGAGCTGACGCCAGACTCCACCAGCTCTTGTCTGGTTAAAATCTGCAGTCATCACCAGCCCATCACAGTTAATCCCTTTGTTCTCTCCAACCCAACCCACATCTGCAATTTAAAGTAACATTGATTTCTACCTTTTCTCAATCACGATTAAAGGTCTTCGGCACGGAACATCAATGCTATTTCCCAATTCACAGACGTTCTATGACCAGCTGAGTATTTGCAGTATTTTCTACTTTCATTTTAGTTTCCGTATATTTGCTGATCTCCCAATGCATCAACACTGCAGGTGTACCTTCACCACAAAGACAGGCTCGATGGACATCTGCCTCTTTGCTGACTCTGCCAGCCCACTAATGAATAAGTTAAACCAGTGTGGTTCCACGGGCAGTTGCCTGACCTGCTGAGTTACTCCAGCATTTTGTGAATAAATACCTTCGATTTGTACCAGCATCTGCAGTTATCTTCTTATACTTCCTGTCTCCAACTATATCCTTCCTTTGTCCCGCCCCCCTGACATCAGTCTGAAGAAGGGTCTCAACCCGAAACATCACCCATTCCTTCTCTCCCGAGATGCTGCCTGACCTGCTGAGTTACTCCAGCATTTTGTGAATAATTGCTCATATGAGTGCTGGAATGGTTAATCTTTCCTTAGTTAAAAGTTTGAAAATGCTGTGGAAGCCACTGTCTTAACCTTTGGTTTGCGTTTCAGCTTGTTCCAACTGTTGCCCCATTACACCCAGAGACTGCACACTGGTGTTGAATGAAGAAGTGCATATGCCAGCAGGCTTTCCAATAGTGAGCTGAAGTGATTGCCCTTTGTGTTTGCAAGTTTGCAAAGTGAGTGAAATGAAGTCACTTCACTGTGAATGCATTGCTGTGGACCCTGCAGTTGCTGTTTCTGACATCCTTATGCATTCCCGATAGCATTCAGATGTTGGGACTTACTCAAATGTAGACCTAATAAATTTAGTTGGTACCATCTTTCAGTTGGCATTAGTTAATCTAATCTAATCATGGACTTTTAGCAATCTCTACATGTGTGTGAGAACTGTATTAGCTAACTCATTGTTGAAGTTGATCATTTAACACTTTTTCAGGTTTTCTTTTTGTTAGCTGGGTCCACATTGGATGAGAGTGTAATTTTGCAAATGTACATTCTTTGCGGCACCTCATTATAAAGGAACTGAAGTGGCAACACTTAACAGGTCTTCCATCTGCCAGAAAGCGCTGGAACTAAGCTAACATAGGTCTGTTGCCAAGTACAATCCAGATGGAATTTCCATTGTAGAAGGTTACGATGTACAAACACTCTAATTTCATCCAATTTGATTATTAAATATTTTATTATTTCTCTTGAAAAAAAAATCACTCGGTAGGAAGGAGAATTTCACTTTCTCTCTGAAATATCCTGAGGACATTACTTCTTAGAGTGAAACAATGAAGCGATCGTTCGAAGAGGACTACTTGCAGTTGGATAATGGGTATTGTGTACATCAGAGCGTCGGCTAACGTACAATATAATTGCTGCTGTTCCTTGAGGGCTCAATGCTAAGTCTACTTGGCTACACTTGATGGACATCTCCAGACCAGATTTTTTTTGTCAGGTAATGGTTGGTGTTGTGAGGGTTTAGGGGTAAGTGAGGTTTTCTATCCCTAGGTCTTTTAGGGATGAGTTGTATTTTTTAAACTCTACTGGGTGGATAGTTGTTTAACCAACAAACTTGCTTCTAATTTCTTGGCTTCCACTGATTCCTATTATAACCTGGTGAGGTAAAGATGTCCTCTGGACCCTTCCTAACTTTGCTGGTCAGAGGCTCTTTGAAGGACCTGATTACAATTCTAACTTTGGACTGAGCAGACAAGAGAACCAAAAGGTTGCAGAGGTTGCTTAATGGGTTTATTACAGGGAGTGGAGGACTGCTTCTTCTGCACCAAAATAGAATGCTGACTATTCTTAAGATGGTCTACCTTTACCTTTCTACAAGACACTCCCAAGCCCCCTTCAAATGATCTTTTTGAAGGTTAATTTTCATGTGTCGGCCGGTTGGTGATCTCCCTCTGCCTAAATCACTCTCATCCACCAAGCATATACCTCTGCCCCTCCCTATTTATGCAGGAACTTAAGTGCCAGTAAGCAGATACTGTTAAAGAGTTAAATCTCCAGGTAAACCTTCACTCTTCTGTCTCCCACAATCAAATGTGATTGCTCCTTGATTTATTCCCTTGTCCATTTGAAAGACATTCCAACCCACAAGTCCATCCATTGGTTTTGTTTTCCTGGCAGAGAATTCTTACACATAACAAGCTAAATGCTAGCTTTGGTTCAATCTCAGTGCAATCAATATAAAAACTGGGAACGAGCGCTGCTGACTGAGTGATTGCATGCTTGTGGATGGACAAGATATATCATCCTTTAAAAAAAATTGCAGTCTCCATGTGGTAAGTGGCAAATTTAAATGTACTTCTCTGGCTCAAGAGTTGATTAACAAATCACAAGAATGCTCAAAGTGGCAAGTAAATACCAGCCTATGTTTCTCTAAAGAGGGAAAATGAAAGGTGACATGTCTAAAAGAAATGTCTTTTTCTGCTGGACATGATTTCCCGAAACACTGTGTAAATAAGGAGTGCAATGATGGGTGCAATGGCTGTACAACATATTTTATTGTGTTGACTTCATGCTACCTTCTATGATCCCTGAGGTACAGTGTTTTCTGTGTTTGAAGTGAATTTGATAAAAACCTACAGCTTTCTGATATCTGAGATAACATTAGAAATTTAATGTTTAGTGAATTTAGTAACTGGGAACTTTCAAAAGGGCGGCATGGTGGCGCAGCGGTAGAGTTGTTGCCTTACAGCGCTAAGGCTGCTGTCGGTACAGAGTTTGTACGTTCTCCCCGTGACCACGTGGGTTTTCCCTGGGTGCTCTGGTTTCCTCCCACACTCCAAAGACGTACATGTTTGTAGGTTAATTGGCTTCGGTAAAATTGTAAATTGTCCCTAGTGTGTGTAGGATGGTAGTAGCGTGTGGGGATCGCTGGGCGGCGCAGACTCGGTGGGCCGAAGGGCCTGTTTCTGCGCTGTATCTCTAAACTAAACTAAACTAAATTAAAATAAAATCTATACACGGTTTATATATATTTATTCTATGAGAATCTAAAGGATCAAATTTAGTATTATGAAAGCAGGTGGTTTCTTATTTGAGATCCTTCCAAGTAGTGTCTATAGGGTGGCACGGTGGCGCAGTGGTAGGGCCACTACCTCATAGCGCCAGAGACCCGGGTTCCATCCTGACTACGGGCGCCGTCTGTACGGAGTTTGTACCTTCTCCCCGTGACCTGCGTGGGTTTTCTCCGAGATCTTCGGTTTCCTCCCACACTCCAAAGACGTACAGGTAGGTAGGTTAATTGACTGGGTAAATGTAAAAATTGTCCCTAGTGTGTGTAGGATAGTGTTAGTGTGCGGGGATCGCTGGGCGGCGTGGACTCGGTGGGCCGAAGGGCCTGTTTCCAGAACAAGGGGCCACAGTTTAAGAATAAGGGGTAGGCCATTTAGAACTGAGATGAGGAAAAACTTTTTCAGTCAGAGAGTTGTGAATCTGTGGAATTCTCTGCCTCAGAAGGCAGTGGAGGCCAATTCTCTGAATGCATTCAAGAGAGAGCTGGATAGAGCTCTTAAGGATAGTGGAGTCAGGGGGTATGGGGAGAAGGCAGGAACGGGGTACTGATTGAGAATGATCAGCCATGATCACATTGAATGGCGGTGCTGGCTCGAAGGGCCGAATGGCCTCCTCCTGCACCTATTGTCTATTGTTTCCGCGCTGTATCTCTAAAATCTAAAAATCTAAAGTTAATTGGCTTGATATAAATGTAAAAAAGACTTGTCCCTTGTGTGAGTAGGGTAGTGTTAATGTGCGGGGATCGCTGGGCGGCGCGGACTCGGTGGGCCGAAGGTCCTGTTTCTGTGCTGTACCTCTAAACTAAACTAAACTAAACCAACGACCTTGAGATGTCTATGCATGAATGGTGTCCCTCAGTCCATTTATCAAGGATATTCCAATGTTCTCAGTGATATCTCAGTTTCTTCCTCACGTGAGTGCTCTGCACCCCCAGAAGGGTCTCAGTCAATAAAACATCTGTAGCCTGTGTGAAGTTTCTCAGTCAAATTGTCAGACCTTCCCCCTCCTATCTGCTGAGGTACAGTATGGTCTGTGAGAATTAGTTAATGGCTTCTTAAAGATAACATGACTCTTTCACTCAAAATTATTCCTGTATTTTCAATGTCACGATGATTGCCCCATCAGTCTAAAATGATCATTTGGAATGGAGGTGTCCCCATTCCTTTAGAAAATGCCATTCTTGCTAACTCGTTGAAATTGTTTCTTAATTAAATTTACTCATGCGAAAATTTAAATGTTCCGGCTACCTGTGGATAGGTTTTGTGGTGTATGTGTTTATGAGACAATTATTTCTGAGAATGGAAATGGGTGTTTTCGGAAGTCTTTGCGACATTCCACCTACCTTTTAAGATGAGGGAAGGAGAATAATTTAGCCTGGGGAAAACATTTTTGTGGCTCATTCCCTGGTAGTAAGAGGAACAGAGCTACATGTGGTGCTGAGGCAGAAGACTTTAGTTTAGGTTAGATTGGAGATACAGCGTGGAAACAGGCCCATCGGCCTCTGAGTCCATGCCGACCATCGACTAGCACTATCCTACCCACTAGGAACAATTTACAATTTTACCAAAGCCAAATAGCCTACAAGCTTGTACCTCTTTGGAGTGTGGGAAGAAACCGGACCACCCGTGCAGGTCATGGGGCGAGCGTACAAACTCAATACAGACAGCACCTAGGGTCAGGATAAACTGTGCCGCCCAATCATTTTCTATTCTCTATAACTTTCTATAATCTCGATGAATGACAGGGCAGGCTGGAAGGGCTGAATGGCCTATTATCGCTCCTATTTGTTGTGCGGGTTTTCAGGTATGTCCACTGTCTCTCTCGCTGGCACAGTGATGAGGACTGGACTCTTCTGTGGTGAAGAGGTAACGACTTGCCTGTAGTTCAAACTGACTGTTATGAGATGGTACATACTTCATGGTGCTACGCCAAGTTGTATGGAAGCATCCAACCTACTTGGCTCTGTAACCAATGGCGTCAAAGTGGTCTCCAATTGTGAAGGAATGTACCGTGCAGTATGTTCTAACTATTTGAAAAGTCTCAGTTTTAATTTAGTGCTAAATATGATACCATATTTTTTTTAATGCATGAGCTCTGTGTTGGTGGATCATACTACATAGGTGCTGCCAAGTTTTTAATGACTCACAGATATCCTGGAGAGTGCTGGATGAATCCCTGATCCATGAGGAGATTGATCTAGAAATCGGCAAGCGTTAACTTTGTGTAAGAACAAGGTCGACACTACTGGTCCATGGTGTCTAACATGAACTCGTGTTGAGCATTGGCACAGAGCAGTCAGAACCACTTTTGTTGACAACTTTACTGCTTGCCCAAGATTCAGTATGATGAAAGCCAATGGAAGTGAGATTTGGGTGGGGTGTACCACAGGTGATGAATGCAATAACATTTGACTTGCTTGACTCCAACCCTGCCTAACCAATCGTCAAGAGCTCGAAGGAGGATGCCTGGCCAGTTGTGGACTTTTGTGCAGGAAGGAACTGCAGGTGCTGGTTTACACCGAAGATCGACACAAAATGCTGGAGCACCTTTTGTTGCTGGAAGGTCGGAAAATAAATTCTAGGGAGAGAAGCCAAAGGCTTGAAGGTTTGAGATTTGCAGGTATTTGAGAAGTGCTTTTTTTTGTTGTTTGCTGTACATCTGGTGCGCTTCAAGTAGTAATGCATCATTACACTGCAAAAATGCTATACTGTTGCTATGGAGCAAGACTTTGTACTGCTTTTCTCATTACACTGCTGACGGAAGCAACGTTGGCGCCAGGAAAGTAAAGTATTTGTTTTCACAATGGGGAACGATACCTGATAAATTCTGGCAGTGAGGTTTGACCCAGAAGAGAAAAGTTCCATGCTGACAATGGCGTTGCATTCTCTCTGTGGGAATCTTGCTGGCCATGGTGGCTGGCCCATATATTGGTTGCAATTGCTCTGGAAGCGAGCTCAAGAGAAAATTCAAAGGCACTCCTTTCTCAGATCTGGTCCAATGAAGTGCCAAAGTAAATTAGCATTGTCTTGAGAAAGGTTGTTCAACTTCCCTGGTAACTGCTGCACTGGCACCACCCAGTGGAGACCAACAGGATGGGTGTGTGCGTGTGTGTGTGTGTGTGTGTGTGTGCATGTATGTATGTATGTATGTGCGTGTTTGTCTGCGCACGCCTGTGTGTGTGAGACTGTGTGCATGAACATAGAACACAGACCAGTACAGTGCAGGAACAGGCTCTCCGGCCCACCACTGCCCCAGCCAACCACAATGCCAGCCTAACTAATCCCATTTGCCGACACAATGCCCATATCCCTCGATTACCTGGAATAACTCCACGGGTCAGGTAACATCTCCGAAGAACAAGGTTTGGCGATGTTTTGGGTCGGTTCCATTAATCTGAAGAAGGTTCCCAACTGAAAACATTGCCTATCCATGATCTCCAGAGATGCTGCCTGTTTCGTTGAGTTACCCCGGCACTTTGTGTCTTTTTTTGTAAACCCGTATCTGTAGTTCCTGGTGCCTCCTGCTTTTACCTGCTTGTTCATTTGCCCAAATACCTTTTAAAGATCGGTAACACATATATTTCTTCCATCTCCCCATGCAACACTTTCTACCATTCTGTTAACAATCTTGCCTGCGCATTAATACCCCAGTTATTCCCTCTTCTCCTCCCTCCCAATGAGCAAAAGATACCAAAAGCTTGAAAGCAGGTACCAGCAGGAACAGATTCTTCCCAGCTGTTAGCAGACTATTAAATGGTCCTCTCATAAGCTAAGGGTGAAGTCCTGATCTCTCAATCTACCTTATTGCAGTCCTTGTAGGATTTTTTAACCTGCACTATCATTGCAACTGTAACACTATGACACTGTAACATGTAGTGTAAGAAAATAACTGCAGATGCTGGTGCAAATCGAAGGTATTTATTTCACAAAATGCTGGAGTAACTCAGCAGGTCAGGCAGCATCTCAGGAGAGAAGGAATGGGTGACCCTTCTGAAGAATGGTCTCGACCCGAAACGTCACCCTTTCCTTCTCTCCTGAGATGCTGCCTGATCTGCTGAGTTATTCCAGCATTTTGTGAAATAAATGACACTGTAACCTGGTAGGACCCTGTAAAGTGTTGTAGAGCAGAAGGATGTAAGAGTACAGGCACATAGTTCCCTGAAAGTAGTGTCACGGGTAGATTGAGTGGTAGAGAAGGCTTTTCATATATTGGCCCTTCATCAGTCAGGGTATTGGGTATAGAAGTTCAGATGTTATGTTACAGTTGTACAAGACATTGGTGATGCCACATTTGGAGTATTGTGTTCAGTTTTGGTCACCCTGATACAGGAAGGATGCTATTAAGCCAGAAAGAGTGCTGAGACGATTTACGAGGATGTTGCCAGGTCTTGAGGGGCTGAGCTATAGGGAGTGATTGGGCAGATTAGGACTGTATTCCTTGGAGCACAGGAGGCTGAGGGGTGATCTTTTAGAGGTGTATAAAATCATGAGGGAAATAGATAGGTTGAATGCACAGAATTTCTTATGCAAGGCCGTGGTATCATCAACCACAGGACAAAGGTTAGAGGGGCAAAATTTAATAGGAACCTGAGATGTAACTAATCTACCCAGAGGGTGGTGGGTATATGGAACAAACTGCCAGAGGAGGTAGTTGAGGCAGGGACTGTAACATTAGGCAGTTAAAAAATACATCAACAGGTAAATGGCTTGGAAAGGTCCAGAGGGATATGGGTGAAACATAGGCAAATAGGAAGAGCTTAACTGGGGCACCTTGGTCCCTGTAGGACCTATACATCAGGAGGTGCAGATCCAGAGCCAGCAACATTATGAGGGACCCCTACCACCCCAGCAACGGAGTGTTCCAGCTGCTACGGTCAGGCAAACGCCTCCGCTGTCACGCTGTGAAAACGGAGAGGATGAGACGGAGTTTCTTCCCACAGGCCATCAGGACTGTTAACTCTCATATCACCAAGGACTAATTTAATTTACTGCATTAATTTATTTTTTGTGTTAAAAAAATAAATAAATCTATTTTGTTTTGTAGTTTAACACAATCCGCAGGCGTTGCCACTTTCATTTCACTGCACATCTTGTGACAAATAAACTTGACTTGACTTGGTCAGCATAGACAATTTGATCCGAAGGACCTATTTCCATGCGGTAGGAGACTAACTGCGACTATATTCTGTACATTGGTATTTCTCTCTTTGCGCTATCTGTTGTACGTGTAATGGGTTGAATGTTCTCATTCACAGTCTGATTTGTCTGGATAGCATGCAGATTAGGTTTTGCACTTATCTTGGTACACATGACAATAATAGTCCAACATCAATACCGATACCAAGAACGATACGGGCGGTACGGTGGCGCAGCGGTAGAGTTGCTGCCTTACAGCGAATGCAGCGCCGGAGACCCATGTTCAATCCCCGACTACGGGTGCTGTCTGTACGGAGTTTGTACGTTCTCCCCGTGACCTGCGTGGGTTTTCTCCGAGATCTTCGGTTTCCTCCCACACTCCAAAGACGTACAGGTATGTAGGTTATTTGGCTTGGTAAATGTAAAAATTGTCCCCAGTGGGTATAGGATAGCGTTAGTGTGCGGGGATCGCTGGTCGGCGCGGACCTGGTGGGCCGAAGGGCCTGTTTCCGCACTGTATCTCTAAACTAAACTAAACTAAACTAAAAAACTAAACTAAACAGTAGCAATTCCAATCTGCCTTCAACATTCCTCCTCTCATCTTATGCTATTCCCTCCTGCTTTTGACATCTCCATACTGTAAAAAATACTCTGATTATCCACACTATCCATGTCTCTCATCATTTTATATACCTATATCACCTCTCAGCCTCCAACTCTCTAGAAACAAAAAACAATCCAAGTTTGCCACATACACACAAACACACAAACAAACACACACACACACACACACACACACACACACACACATACACACACACACACACACACACACACACACACCCACACACACACACACACACACACACACACACACACACACACACACACACACACACACAAACATACACACACACACACACACACACACACACACACAAACACACACACACACACACACACACACACACACACACACACACACACACACACACACACACACACACACACACACACACACACACACACACATACAATAATCTCCGTAGCCAATATAGCCAATAATCTCCAATTCAGGCAGCATCCCGGTGAACCACTTCTACACCTTCCCCATGGCCTTCCCGTTGTAATAGATGAGGAGGCCTTGCAGACGGTGTGTGCTTGTTTGTAAGTGTGTGTATGTGGCAAGTGTACAAAGAGGTTCTGCTTGGTGGTTCACTAACCTTTTGATTGATTAATACTTTATTATCACATCTGACATGTCACAGTGAAATTCTTTGTTGTATTTACCCTGCACAAGAGTCGTCACAAATAGGGAATAGGGAAAGTTACAAAATATTCAGTATAGTCCCCAATGGTCCCTCTTGATTTTGGTGACCCCCTGAACACAACAGTCCCTCTATAACAGGATGCGTTATCGTGAGTGAAGGTTAAGCTGGGAACTGGCAGCAAACGCATTTAGCGTTGGCTTTATACTATTACTAGACTTAGTGTCTTATATAGAACATCAAACACTGAACAGTACAGCACAGAAACTAGGCCTTCACCTCAATTGTTGATGCTGAACATGATGCCAAGATAACCTAATCTACTTTGCTTGGTCCATGTCCTGGTGCCTATCCAAGAGCCTCTTAAATGCCACCATCGATTTGCCTCCATCACTAACCCTGGCAGCACCCACCACTCTCTGTGTGAAAAACACTTGCCCCACACATCCCCTTTAGGCTTTCCCCCCTAAGGTGCCTAGAGGGCACCTTAAAATGATGCCCTCTAGTCTTTGACGTTTCCACTTTGGGGAAATGGATTATGGTGAGGAATGGGCTTTTCCAAAGATGTTGAAGAATGTCTAAGAGATGAAAAAGTAATTTTTGTTTTGCCCGAGAAATATTTATCAAAGCTCGATGTTAGTTATTGGAACATAATCCTGATGCAAAACTAGAGCAGAATGTTGAACTCTGAATCAAAGTTGTCTTTTTAAGGGCTGTCTGCTTGCTTTATGCTTGGCCCAGGATTAACCTAACCTGGGAAAAATCAACATCTGGAGTTATTTTCTCTGATCACAGAATATATCTGCAGTGTTTTTATGTTTTACAGTTGCAGCACATTTTTCATCTCTCCTCAGTTGTCAGTCAGTTTTTATTTACATTTTCTTCAGACTCGTTAGTGACTGTGAACAAGCTCCCACTTCTGTCTTTTAGCTAACATGACCTCCAACACAAAATGTGCTGGAGGAACTCAGCTGGTCAGGCAGCATCTGTGGAGGGAATAGACGGGCACATTTCAGTTTACAGATTCCTTCTTCAGAGTCTGTTGGTACAGTGACATAGGGGTAGAGTTGCTGCCTTACAGCGCCAGAGACCCGGGTTCGATCCTGACTACGGATGCTGTCTGTACGGAGTTTGTACGTTCTCCCTGTGATTGCGTGGGTTTACTCCGGGTGCTCCGGTTTTCTCCCACATTCCAAAGATGTAGGTTAATTGGCTTTGGTAAAATTGTCCTTAGTGTGTAGGATAATGTTAGTGTACGTGGTGATCACTGGTTGGCATGGACTCGGTGGACCGAAGGGCCTTTTTCTGCGATGTACTGTATCTCTAAAGTCTAAGGAAGCATCCCAACATGAAACTTCACCTGTCCATTCCCTCCACAGATACTGCCTGACCTGCTGAGTTCCTCCAGCAGTTTGTGTTCCAATTAAGATTCCAGCATCTGCAGTTTCTTGTGTCACCCTCTCCAAAGCTTTCTAACCTCTCGTGGTCCCTGTCCATCACATTCAGACCCTTTATTCATTCCACCCCACCTTCTCTGCGATTTAACTTTTCGAAGTTCGGATGAAAGACTGTTGCTCTGGAATGTTAACTATATTTCCCTTTCCGCTGCCTAATTCGTTAAATACTTCCGGAATTTTCTGTTGTTATTTCAAATTTAAAGCATGTGCCGTTTTTGGTTTGGAAAAAAATTCATCAATGTTTCCGGCTAACGCCACAGCCAGGACTACTTGTTGGATGCGTGCGTGTGAGTGGATGTTAAATGAGGACAACACCATGTGAGGTAGTGACCTTTTTATGTAACCTGACATTTATCTTCTCCTGATGGTGAAAACTCTGGCAATTTGACACTTGGAGGTGCACAGTTTTAGAAAATCTCCAATCAGGCTATTACCTTACACGGGACAGAGAGGAAGCAATTCAAAAGAAAAGTAGTATTCCCTCTGTTGTTCAGAAGAGTAAGTCTTCTTGATTTGCTATGGAAGGCCATTCCACCTCCATCATTCCTGACACGTCTCTCCATTTGGAATCCCAGTCAGAAGACGGCAGCGATTGTATTTCTCTGTGCTGGGCTCTGGCCATAATTAAATCCATCGGTTTTATATCTTTGAGTTTTGTTTGCTTCGTGGCGGAGAAGAGATTAGCTACCAGTGCTACTGATGCACAGGCTTCTTTACAGTCCAGTGCCAGGATATAAGATGAAGAGTTCAAGGCGTACACAAAAGCACTGGCGTTTGCAGAATGCAAGGGGAAAGGTGAAGCAACTCACATAGAGTAATGAGTAGTAGAAGAAAATAACTGCAGATGCTGGTACAAATCGAAGGTATTTATTCACAAAATGCTGGAGTAACTCAGCAGGTCAGGCAGCATCTCGGGAGAGAAGGAATGGGTGACATTTCGGGTCCAGCCGAAACATCACCCATTCCTTCTCTCCCGAGATGCTGCCTGACCTGCTGAGTTACTCCAGCATTTTGTGAATAAACACATAATGAAGCCATACCGAGTTTAGATTATAAAAATGTGTTTGTTTTTTTTTTAAACTGTGAGGAGTAAAGGCCTAAAAGTGAATAAACTAAAGATAGGTGCAGTGAAAACATCAGGATTTTGTAACGTAAGTCAAATTGAGTCCATTGTTAATTTCACAAGTAGGGTGAGGTACAGGTACAATGAACATCCTGCTCACAGCAGCACATAGATTTAAACAACACACAAAAACATAAATTACACGTAAACTCTGCAAGACACTGAAAAAAAAAGAATGCAATAGCAAAACATTAGTGCAAATATACACAAATAGAAAAGGATTCCATGGTGGTGCAAGAAGTGGGGCGTAGTGTTGCACTGACGAGCTAGGATTGGGATTGTGCAAGAAGTGGGGCGTAGTGTTGCACTGACGAGCTAGGATTGGGATTGTGCAAGAAGTGGGGCGTAGTGTTGCACTGACGAGCTAGGATTGGGATTGTGCAAGAAGTGGGGCGTAGTGTTGCACTGACGAGCTAGGATTGGGATTGTGCAAGAAGTGGGGCGTAGTGTTGCACTGACGAGCTAGGATTGGGATTGTGCAAGAAGTGGGGCGTAGTGTTGCACTGACGAGCTAGGATTGGGATTGTGCAAGAAGTGGGGCGTAGTGTTGCACTGACGAGCTAGGATTGGGATTGTGCAAGAAGTGGGGCGTAGTGTTGCACTGACGAGCTAGGATTGGGATTGTGCAAGAAGTGGGGCGTAGTGTTGCACTGACGAGCTAGGATTGGGATTGTGCAAGAAGTGGGGCGTAGTGTTGCACTGACGAGCTAGGATTGGGATTGTGCAAGAAGTGGGGCGTAGTGTTGCACTGACGAGCTAGGATTGGGATTGTGCAAGAAGTGGGGCGTAGTGTTGCACTGACGAGCTAGGATTGGGATTGTGCAAGAAGTGGGGCGTAGTGTTGCACTGACGAGCTAGGATTGGGATTGTGCAAGAAGTGGGGCGTAGTGTTGCACTGACGAGCTAGGATTGGGATTGTGCAAGAAGTGGGGCGTAGTGTTGCACTGACGAGCTAGGATTGGGATTGTGCAAGAAGTGGGGCGTAGTGTTGCACTGACGAGCTAGGATTGGGATTGTGCAAGAAGTGGGGCGTAGTGTTGCACTGACGAGCTAGGATTGGGATTGTGCAAGAAGTGGGGCGTAGTGTTGCACTGACGAGCTAGGATTGGGATTGTGCAAGAAGTGGGGCGTAGTGTTGCACTGACGAGCTAGGATTGGGATTGTGCAAGAAGTGGGGCGTAGTGTTGCACTGACGAGCTAGGATTGGGATTGTGCAAGAAGTGGGGCGTAGTGTTGCACTGACGAGCTAGGATTGGGATTGTGCAAGAAGTGGGGCGTAGTGTTGCACTGACGAGCTAGGATTGGGATTGTGCAAGAAGTGGGGCGTAGTGTTGCACTGACGAGCTAGGATTGGGATTGTGCAAGAAGTGGGGCGTAGTGTTGCACTGACGAGCTAGGATTGGGATTGTGCAAGAAGTGGGGCGTAGTGTTGCACTGACGAGCTAGGATTGGGATTGTGCAAGAAGTGGGGCGTAGTGTTGCACTGACGAGCTAGGATTGGGATTGTGCAAGAAGTGGGGCGTAGTGTTGCACTGACGAGCTAGGATTGGGATTGTGCAAGAAGTGGGGCGTAGTGTTGCACTGACGAGCTAGGATTGGGATTGTGCAAGAAGTGGGGCGTAGTGTTGCACTGACGAGCTAGGATTGGGATTGTGCAAGAAGTGGGGTGTAGTGTTGCACTGACGAGCTAGGATTGGGATTGTGCAAGAAGTGGGGTGTAGTGTTGCACTGACGAGCTAGGATTGGGATTGTGCAAGAAGTGGGGCGTAGTGTTGCACTGACGAGCTAGGATTGGGATTGTGCAAGAAGTGGGGCGTAGTGTTGCACTGACGAGCTAGGATTGGGATTGTGCAAGAAGTGGGGCGTAGTGTTGCACTGACGAGCTAGGATTGGGATTGTGCAAGAAGTGGGGCGTAGTGTTGCACTGACGAGCTAGGATTGGGATTGTGCAAGAAGTGGGGCGTAGTGTTGCACTGACGAGCTAGGATTGGGATTGTGCAAGAAGTGGGGCGTAGTGTTGCACTGACGAGCTAGGATTGGGATTGTGCAGGTTGTTAACACCTGAGTATTGCAGAGAAGTAGGTATTCCTGAAACTGGTGGTGTGGGATTTCTGTCCTCGATACCTCCTGTTGTGATATTGCAGGGACTACTTTGTTGTATCACAAGGACTACTTTGTTTGCCTGTGTAGTAATGTCTATATAAGAGAATGAGGTGATTAGGTGGCCACTCTGGTTCCAGGTGGCCACGGAATAAACAGCCTGGATTTAAGCTCCAGCTCTGAGATCTTCGGTTTCCTCCCACACTCCAAAGACGTACAGGTATGTAGATTAATTGGCTGGGTAAATGTAAAAATTGTCCCTAGTGGGTGTAGGATAGTGTTAATGTGCGGGGATCGCTGGGCGGCACGGACTTGGTGGGCCGAAAAGGCCTGTTTCCGGCTGTATATATATGATATGATATGATATGATATGATATGATACTCGTGGTCCGTCCAGAGTCATAACAAAGGTATAACAGATACCGGACCACGAAGTACAACACCTCCTTCCCAATGGGAGCAGCGAGAAAAGGGGATGGGCCGGATGGTGAGGATCTTGATGACAGATATCACCTTTGGTGAGGAGGGATGTGTCTTATGATATTCCGGGCTGAGTCCACCACAGTCTGCAGCCTCTTGCATTCCTCTGCATTGGAATTACATTTTAATTATGTTTACTTTAGTTCAGTTTACTTTAGTTTAGTTGAATCTAGTTTAGTTTAGTTTATTGCCACGTGTACCAAGTTACAGTGAAAAGCTTTTTATTTTATGCTATCCAGTCAGTGGTAAGATCATACATGATTACAATCAAGCCATCCGCAATGTACAGATACAAGATAAAGGGAACTTGTTTAGTGCAAGGTAAAGTCCGATTAAAGCTAATTCAAGGGTCTCCAATGAGGTAGAAGGTAGCTCAGGACCGTTCTCTAGCTGGTGATAGAATGGTTCAGTTGCCTGATACCACAGAAAAGAGACTGTACCTCTACCTGGAGGTGTGCGTTTACACACTTCTATACCTCTTGCCTGATGGAAGAGGGGAGAAGAGGGAGTGTCCGGGGTGAGACTGGTCCTTGATTATATGCTGGTGACCTTGCCGAGGCAGCGTGAGGTGCAGATGGAGTCAATAGAAGGGAGTTTGGTTTGCATGATGGTGTGTGATGCTGTACCAGTGTAGTCAGTGACATTATGAATCTCTTTAAACTACTAAGAAAGTACCTGTGCCTAATTTATGATCGAATCAATGTGCTGGGGCCAGTGCAGTTCATCTAACACCCAGGAATAGGAAGATAATAACTCTGTCAAACACTGACCCACAAAGGAAAACTGGGCACGTGGTCTCCAGATTTCTCCCTTTCTGAAATCAACAATTACTGTAGGTTGTGGCGGTGCCCGGGGGCTAGGTCACTCCCTTGGTCATGCCCCTCGGCACTGAGTGGACAGGAGGGGATTAGGCCACTCCCTGGGTCATTCCCCTTGGCACTGAGTGGACAGGAGGGGATTAGGCCACTCCCTGGGTCATTCCCCTGGGGACAGACTGGTCTGGGGCTATGGGGTTTGCTGGAAGGGGCTAGAGTTTGACTCGTGCAGGTGACTGAGTGAGTGTATGTTCAGATACTGTATTAAAGTTATTGTTACTTCTTACCTGGCGTCTGGCCTGATTCCTGTCGCGTCCAGACCCACGACAAGGTTCTTGTTTCACACTAGTTGATGTTGAACGAAAGGTCCAGGGGTAGTTCAGCAAGGTAGTTTCCAAAGCTGGGTAATTTTCAGTCAGGACTACAGTTAGTTACTTTGGAATAGAAGAGGCCGCAGGGAGATTTAATTAACATGCAAAAAAGTGTAAGGATCCTAAATAACATGATCAGGAAGAACCTATTACCCTAGAGAGCATTCAGTAATTATAGGAAATAGGTATAGGGTCATGGAAAATCAACAAAAAAATCTTCAGATGCTGGAAATCTGAAATATCAGTTTCAGTTTTCAGTTTTAGTTTATTGTCACGTGAACCGGGGTACAGTGAAAAGCTTTTTTTTGTGCGCTAACTAGTCAACGGAAAGACAATACATGATTACAATCGAGCCATAAACAAAAGATACTGAAACAGTCAGTAGGTCAGGCAGCAACTGCAGAAAGAGAAACGGTTAATGTTTCAGGTACAAGAAAGAATCCATCACAGTTCTGATGCAGGGTCTTTGACCTGAGGCAGGAACTCTGTCTCTCTCTTTGCACAGATACTGACTGACTTGCTGAATGTTTCCCAGGCTGTTTGTGTTCTTACTGTTGGTTTTTATGCGGCACGGTGGCGCAGCGGTAGAGTTGCTGCCTTACAGCGAATGCAGCGCCGGAGACTCAGGTTCGATCCTGACTATGGGCGCCGTCTGTACGGAGTTTGTACGTTCTCCCCGTGACCTGCATGGGTTTTATCCGAGATCTTCGGTTTCCTCCCACACTCCAAAGACATACATTAATTGACTGGGTAAATGTAAAAATTGTCCCTAGTGTGTGTAGGATAGTGTTAATGTGCGGGGATCGCTGGGCGGCGCGGACTCGGTGGGCCGAAGGGCCTGTTTCCGCGCTGTATCTCGAAAAAATAAAGATAATTAATGGGAGTTGGAGAAAGAAGGTGAAATATTTTGGTTTCTCCAGAGACATGGATTCAATCCTGACCTCGGGTTTTGTCCGCGTGGAAGTAACATATTCTCCCTGTGACTGTGTGGTTTGCTCCCACATCCCATAGATGTGTGGAGTTGTAGGTTAATTGGCCCTCTATAAATTGTCCCCAGTGTGCAGGGAGTGGATACGAAAGTGCGAATGTTAACGGGCAATCGATAAGTGGCAGAAGGGCCTGTTTCTACGCTGTATTGTTCAATAAAAAGTGTGAGCGAGGCAGAAAACATCGTATTTATTGCAGCCTAAAAGACTGAGAGCCAGTGAAGGAAATTGGTCTATAGAGATCTTTTTGGCTTCAAATTCCTAGGAGTCAATATCATCAACAACTTGTCCTGGGCCACCCACATTGAAACAAAGACCCAGAAATCACACCAAAGCCTCTACTTCCTTAGAAAGCTTAGGAGGTTCGGCATGTTCCCCACAACTCTCACAAACTTCTACAGATGCGCCGTAGAAAGCATTTTATCGGGATGCATCGTAGCCTGGTTTGGGAACAGCTGCATCCAAGACCGCAAGACATTGCAGCAAATTGTGGACGCAGCCCAGACCATCACACACACAAACCAACCTCCCTTCCATTGACTCCATTTATACCTCACTCTGCCTCGGCAAGGCCAGCAGGATAAGCAAGGACGAGTCACACCCTGGCCACTCCCTCTTCTCCCCTATCCCATCAGGCAAAAGGTAGAGAGATGTGAAGACACACACCTCCAGATTCAGGGACGGTTTCTTCCCAGCTGTTATCAGGCAACTGAATCATCCTACCACAACCAGAGAGCAGCCCTAAACCACCATCTACCTCATTGGTGACCCTCGGACTATCTTTAATCGAACAAGGCTTTACCTTGCACTAAATGTTAATCCCTTATCATGTATCTATACGCTGCAAATGGCTCGAATGTAATCATGCAATGTCTTTCCGCTGACTGGTTAACATGTAACAAATGCTTTTCACTGTACCTTAGTACATGTGAAAAGCAAACTAAACTAAACTGAACTGAACTGTATGGACACATGAGCCAAAAGCCTTCTTCTGAGCAATAACTTGTTATGATTCTATGTTGCAATACCTTGATTTCATCAGAGCGAAGTTATAGGGCAAGGAAAATCACGTGGCATGCAGCTCCAGAGGAACAAGAGGAAAATTGGTGAATAATAGACATAATTATATCATCATGATGTGTCTTTTACAGCCAACTTCCATCATAGCTGGCAAACAACTGTCAACAAATGTCTGACAACAGCTTTAGTGAGACTTTTAAAATAATATGTCCTTCGATGCTCCATTGTAGATGATTGACAGTTGTTTATCTCGAGTTTGAATAATTTGAACAGAGGAAAAAATATTGAAGCATTCAATGCATTAGGCTGTGAAAAGATTTTTTTTAATGTAAAGGGGGAAAATGATGTTTCACCTTCCAGTATTAAAAGGCATTATGATTGCATTAGAATGGATCAGTGAATAGCTAGCACATCATCTTTCATTTCTGTTGAAACTAAAGCATCTTGAGGAGTGGTTGTTGGTTAATTCAATACCTAGCAAAATAATGTCATTGGTATAGTTTATCACTGCCAATTGTGTGGGTGACATTAACACAAATGTGCCATTAGCCCCATGCTGCTTTTTGTGCTTGTTGTGTATGTTGATCAAGTTAATTAAATATCATCTGCTCATTATATTGTAATAGGTTAATTGACGCCCCTCTGGGTGTGTTTTGATGTTATGTTTTATAGTTTGAAACAGTTTTGTTTACTTAGAAAACTTCTTCCATGCAAATAAGTTGTGAGGGGGGGTACATTAATTGCTACGGCCCCCAAGGACGCTGCCTGACCCGCTGAGTTCCTCCAGCAGATTGATGTCTTGGGCTCAAGAAGCCAACTAGGCACCACCTGCTCAAGGGCAACAAAATGCTGGGCTTGCAGGGATGCCCACGTCCTATGAATGGATGAAAGATACGATGAAACCCGTGGGGTTGAAGGCAGTGTTATGTATCAAACAAAGCAATGGTTTACGATCAAAAAGAAGGCCAATGGATGCTTCTCAGATTTGGTGTGAGGAGCCTATTGGAGTGTCAACAATCTGTGTTAAAGACCTGAGGGTGTGGAAATAGGAGAAGGCCATTTGCCCTCCCAAGTTTGCCCTGCCATTCAATAAGATCGTAGCTGGCCCAAATCTACCTTCCCACCCTCTCCTCATAATTCTGAATTCTGATAGTGAGGGGAAAAAAGATTTGTTTATTTTAGTTGAGAGATACAGTTTGGAAACAGACGCTTTGGGTCATGTTGACCAACTATCACCCTGTGATACTAGGTCTATGTTATCCCATTTTCTCATCCACACGAGGGGCAATTTAACAAATGCCAATTAACCTACAAACCCTGGAGACGGGTCCGACCCAAAATGTCACCTATCCATTTTCTCCAGAGGTGGTGCCTGACCCATTGAGTTACTCCAGCTTTTCAGTCTATCTTTCTTATAAAGTAGCATCTGCAGTTCCTTTTCATTACAACCTACAAACCCTCACTTCTTTAGGATGTGGGAGAAATAAAAGCACCCAGAGGATACCCATGCAGTCACAGGGAGAACGTGCGGATAGTACTGGGGGGGGGGGTCAGGATTGAACCTGGGTCTCTGGTGCTGTGAGGCATCGGTTCTACCAGTTGTGCCACTGTGCCACCCCATCTCAGTAGTAAATGGTTGTCCCCTTATTCTGAGATTGTGCCCTTTTGGCTCCGGACTCTCCTGTGAATGGAACAATTTCCCTTCATTAACCCTTTCCCAAGTATTTAGATAACTTTGCCTCTCATCCTTCAATACTCCAATGAGAACAGATGCATTACACAAAATGTTGGAGTAACTCAGGAGGTAAGGCAGCATCTGTGGTGGGAATAGATAGGTGGCAATTCACGTGAGACCCTTCTTCAGACCCTTTTGTGTCTCGAAGTATAGATACAACCTGTTCAACCCCTCATTAAGATAATCCCTCCAAATTCAGGGTCATGGCAATGAGGGTATGTTTTATTTGACAATAATTATTGTTGCATGGATGTAAATGATCTGATGGTAACTGCAGTGGGAATGATAATAAAATGTGTGAATAGTATCAAACACTAGACCAAGTGGACCCGTTGGGCTCAAACCTCTCCTGCATTGGTGCAGCATCCTCTCCCCCCTCCCCCCTCCCCCCTCCCCCCTCCCCCCTCCCCCCTCCCCCTCTCCCCCTCTCCCCCTCTCCCCCCTCCCCCCTCCCCCTCTCCCCCTCTCCCCCTCTCCCCCTCCCCCTCTCCCCCTCTCCCCCTCTCCCCCTCTCCCCCTCTCCCCCTCCCCCTCCCCCTCCCCCTCCCCCTCCCCCTCTCCCCCTCTCCCCTCTCCCCTCTCCCCTCTCCCCTCTCCCCTCTCCCCTCTCCCCTCTCCCCTCTCCCCTCTCACCCCCTCCGCTCTCCACCTCCACTCTCCCCCCCTCCCCCTCCCCCTCCCATTCCCCCCTCCCCCTCCCTCCCTCCCCTCTCCCCTCTCCCCTCCCTCCACTGCCCCTTCCCCCTCCCCCTCCCCCCACTCCATCCCCTCAACCCCTTTTATCCTCCCTTCCCCTCCCTCCCGAGGAGATAGATTTAAACTTTAAAATGTGAATAACATTAAAAATATAACACGGGTTTCAATGAAACTTCTTCCATTAGCACCAAAGGGACGACGGTGAGTAAAGGTGGGCCTAAAATTGTCGCGCTATCGTGTAACGCTTTGGCTGTAGTTCAGGAACAAACAAACACACACACGGGATTTTTAGCATATAGATGTGGAAAACAGGGGAAATGTGAAACCATAGAATGAAACACGCAGCAAGAAAAAGCAATGAGACACAATGGTTATTTTACTGGATTAAGATTCCAGATACTGGCTCAAGGACTGACAGAAATTCATTAAGCTGACACCATGGTAGCAAAATAATTTAAAAACTGTTAATTAAATATAGCTAGAACTTAGAAATGAAAACCCTCTGTAAGTAATAGTGAAAATAAAGCCTTGTAAAGGCCAATGAGAGCCTTAAGACCTGTTCCAAATCTATTTTCCCTTTGCAGGAGGAATTCTGCTGTTCTTACCTGGGTAAGCCTCATTGCAATGTAAGGTACAAAGCAGAGCATAGTCTGAAATGACCCGCAAGGCACACTGCCCAAGATTAATTAAATTTGGGTAGAAAATGTGGCCCTTGCCAGCACTGTACTCATCCACTAAATCAGTCAGAAAATATGCAGCTGCATGGCAAATTATGTTTAACAGAGATAAATGTGTAATTGTAAGTTTTGGGCAAAAGAGCTTACAATAGTTTATAGACCCTTGACAGTAAAATTGGCAACAGAGGAGGAAATCAATAACATCAAGGCTGTAAATACATAAAACCTTAATGGAAGAAGCCCAGATGGGAAAAGTCAGAGTAAATGGCATTTCAAGTCTTATTTATAAAGAGTTAGAAACGAAAAATGCGGTAATGAATCTTTTGTTGAATCTGCTGAAGATATTGGCTGGGTGAGAATTGGCCCTAGAGTCCCAAGTGTTTTGTTCTCTCCACCCCAGGCCAAAGAAAACTAAGCAAACCTGGATTCACAGGATGGCACTACAAATAATTATGATAAATTACATCGCAAGTCCTAGCACTGAAGCAAACGTCCGATTGAAATTTTCGAACATGTAAGTGAAGTGAACGTTTTAGTGCTGATTTAAGTCACGAGAAATGGGGCTGTGGGGAGAGGCTGGTACAAGACGTAGTGCTTCTGTTAAGCATGACGGCAATATTTTACTTCAAAGTTTTCTATCCTGTCAGCAGGACCTCGACTTATGCTTAAAGGGTTATTGCAAGAGGGAGTTTAGAGTGTTAGCTTAGTTTGGAGATACAGCATGGAAACATGTCTTTCAGCCCATCTAGTCCATGCCGATCAACACTTGACCATTCACACTGATGTTATCCCGGTTTTGATCCTGACTACGGGTGCTGTCTGTACAGAGTTTGTACGTTCTCCTGTGACCCGTGTGGGTTTTCCCAGGGATGTTCTGGTTTCCTCCCACACTCCAAAGACGTACAGGTTGGTAGTTTAATTGGCTTCGGTAAAATTGTAAATTGTCCCCGCTGTGTGTAGGATAGTGTTAGCGTGCGGGGATCGCTGGTCGGCGCAGACTCGATGGGCCGAAGGGCCTGTTTCCACGCTGTATCTTTAAACTAAACTAATAGCTTCCAAAATGCAGTATTTGGGATCCATAACTAAATGAACACAGCAGTGATTAAAATGTCATTCACTATGCTGTGGAACCGGAAATTAAAATAAATTGGGTTTGGAGTTGGAATTATTTGTGGCCATTTTGTTTGATGCTCATATAGAAACAGCCACTCTGGGTGTAGGTCATATCAACAACCATCTCTGGGTGAACCCACATTATTTTGGAAGTCAATAGACAATAGACAATAGGTGCAGGAGGAGGCCATTCGGCCCTTTGAGCCAGCACCGCCATTCAATGTGATCATGGCTGATCATTCTCAATCAGTACCCCGTTCCTGCCTTCTCCCCATACCCCCTGACTCCGCTATCCTTAAGAGCTCTATCTAGCTCTCTCTTGAATGCATTCAGAGAATTGGCCTCCACTGCCTTCTGAGGCAGAGAATTCCACAGATTCACAACTCTCTGACCGAAAAAGTTTTTCCTCATCTCAGTTCTAAATGGCCTACCCCTTATTCTTAAACTGTGGCCCCTTGTTCTGGACTCCCCCAACATTGGGAACATGTTTCCTGCCTCTAACGTGTCCAACCCCTTAATAATCTTATACGTTTCGATAAGATCTCCTCTCATCCTTCTAAATTCCAGTGTATACTAAAGTCCACGGCACTCCAGTGTATGATCCAGCCCAGTGCATCTCATGTTTGCAATGTATAGACCATCTTATCAGGTAACTGTGTGCAGGAAGGAACTGCTGATGCTGGTTTAACACCAAGATCGACACAAACAGCTGGAGTAACTCAACGGGTCAGACAGCTTATCTGGAGAAAAGGAATAGGTAACGTTTTGGGTCAGGACCCTTCTTCAGACCCTGAGTTAAGGCCTCAACCCAAAACTTCACCTAGTCCTTTTCTCCAGAGATGCTGTCTGACCCACTGGTTTACTCCAGCTTTTTGTGTCTATCATCAGGTCATATCTTCTCAATGCCAGCAGAAGCATAAAACATACAACTCTCGTAGAAAAACCAGGAACAATCCGTGTTCAGAAATGAGACAGCAGTGAAAGGCTATGCACAGTCATAATGGTATCCCACACAACGCAGCTGGAAACTTTTCAATGGTCAGCATCAGGAAAGTTTACAGTCTTAGCTTAGTTTACAGATACAGCATGGAAACAGGCCCTTCAGCCCATCCAGTCCACCATGCCTAGTGTTTATCCTCACCTGTGTGACAGCCTTTTCTTCGACTGTACTCTGGACAGTACATATAAAACATAGAAAATGGGTGCAGGAGGAGGCCATTCGGCCCTTCGAGCCAGCACCGCCATTCATTGTGATCATGGCTGATCGTCCCCAATCAATAACCCGTGCCTGTCTTCTCCCCATATCCCTTGATTCCACTAGCCGCTAGAGCTCTATCTAACTTTCTCTTAAATCCATCCAGTGATTTGGCCTCCACTGCCCTCTGTGGCAGAGAATTCCACAAATTCACAACTCTCTGGGTGAAAAAGTTTTTTCTCACCTCAGTTTTAAATGGCCTCCCCTTTATTCTAAGACTGTGGCCCCTGGTTCTGGACTCGCCCAACATTGGGAACATTTTTCCTGCATCTAGCTTGTCCAGTCCTTTTATAATTTTATATGTTTCTATAAGATACCCTCTCAACCTTCTAAACTCCAGTGAATACAAGCCTAGTCTTTTCAATCTTTCGTCACATGACAGTCCTGCCATCCCAGGGATCAATCTCGTGAACCTACGCTGCACTGACTCAATTACGAGGATGTCCTTCCTCAAATTAGGAGACCAAAACTGTACACAATACTCCAGATGTGGTCTTACCAGGGCCCTATATAACTGCAGAAGAACCTCTTTACTCCTATACTGAAATCCTCTCGTTATGAAGACCATCATTCCATTAGCTTTCTTCACTGCCTGCTGTACCTGCACGCCAACTTTCAGTGACTGGTGTACAAGGACACCCAGGTCTCGCTGCACTTCCCCCTTACCTAACCTGACACCATTTTTCACTTGATCCCAGCTGCCTGCACCTGCCTCCTTTTTTTCTGACCAGAGCCTCAATATCTCTTCCTCTGGACCGGGTGTGAGTTCAATGCTCGGGCATGGACAGAAGGTAGTTGAGGCCAGTTCATTGGCTATATTTAAGAGGGAGTTAGATGTGGCCCTAGTGGCTAAAGGGATCAGGGGGTATGGAGAGAAGGCAGGTACGGGATACTGAGTTGGATGATCAGCCATGATCATATTGAATGGCGGTGCAGGCTCGAAGGGCCGAATGGCCTACTCCTGCACCTATTTTCTATGTTTCTATGACACACCATTCTGCTTTAGTTAAACATTTTGTTCAAGATGACCGCGCCGTTGTGATTGGCTGCCTGCCACTGTATGTTTATTTTTTTCTTCCTAATCAGATGTGCAGCACTTTGGTCAACGTGGGTTGTTTTTAAATGTGCTATACAAATAAAATTGACTTGACTTGACCATTGAGATAATAATCTTGGGGAGAGTACCATGGGGAGAGTTCCTTAATTGCTGACTCACTTTATGCAGCATCTGTTAGCACTCTCTGCAGCTCTGCTGGTGTCTACGTGCATCCTGTGGAGCAGTCACTGGATTTTTCTTCTCTTTAAGGAACTTGTGAATGAGATTAGTTCTAAATACTGTGCATGTTTAGCACTCCAGAAGATGGTGAGACCCAACTCCTCACTGCTGCGTCTTTCAGATAGAACGTTATTGAAAATTCACCACGCAGTTGGAGGCCATTCAGTCCATCGTTTCCTTGCCTGCTTTTCCTTGTGCTCAGTTATTTCCTTTGGCCTCTTTACCCTTTACTGCACTGTACCCTTTCCTCCAAAGACGTGCAGGTTTGTGGGTTAATTGGCTGGGCAAATGTGAAAAAAAATAAAAAATTGTCCCTAGTGGGTGTAGGATAGTGTTGGTGTGCGGGGATCGCTGGGCGGCACGGACCCGGTGGGCCGAAGGGCCTGTTTCTGCGCTGTATCTCTAAATCTAAATCTAAAAATCTAAAATCTAGTCCATCCAGGAATTGGAGTATAAGACTTTCCCTTTTCCAGACCATGGAGTGGGTACAGTAGAGATTTACCAGAATGTTCCCTTGATTGGAGGGCATTAGCTATAAGACGAGTCATAGAGTGATACAGTGTGGAAACAGGCCCTTTGGCCTAACTTGCCCACACCAGCCAACATGTCCCAACTTCACTAGTCCCACCTGCCTGCGTTTGGTCCATATCCCTCCAAACTTGTCCTATCCAAGTACCTGTCCAATTGTTTCTTAAATGTCGCAATAGTACCAGCCTCAACTACCCCCTCTGGCAGCTCGTTCAATACACCCACCACCCTTTGTGTGAAAAAGTTACCCCTCAGATTCCTACTAAATCGAGGTTGGACAAACTTGGATTGTTTTCTCTGGAGCACCAGAGGCTGAAATGAGAGCTGATAGAAATATATAAAATAATGAGATCTATGGAAAGGGTGGACAGAATCTACTCCCGAAGGGTGAAAATAACAAAGGACATCGATTTAAGGTGGGAGGGGCAAAGCCTAAAGGAGATGTATGGACACAGAGGGTTGTGAGTGCCTTGAAACACTGCCAGGAGTGGTGAAGGCAGATATGGTAGTGGTGTTTAAGATGCTTTTAGACAGGCACATGGATATGCAGGGAATGGAGGGAAATGGATCACTTGCGGGCAGCAGGGATTAGTTTAACTTGACATCATGTTCGACATGGACAGTTCCTGCACTGTGTTCTTCTATGTTCTTGTGGGTGTCATTTATGCTGAAGTTCAAGGTTAGGGGCATGGGAGCTGTGTAACTCAAGGACGATTCAGGTGGGAAACGTGATGGAGATTGGTGTGTTGTAAGTAGGGATGGCATTATGTGGGAGATGACTAACAAATCAGTACCGATACAGAATACAGAATAGCTTTATTGTCATTCGATACCGAATGAAATTCATTTGCCAGCAGTCACAGAGCAAAAAAACAAAGAACACAAGACACACAACCCCAACACAAACATCCATCACAGTGACTCCAAACACCCCCTCACTGTGATGGAGGTAAAAAAACGTCCTCTCTCTTCCCCCATGCCCCTCCCATGGACAGACAGCTCGACCCCTACCGAGGCGACCGACCCGCTCAGCCCCCGCAAGGAGATGGAAGGTCCCGCGGCCGAGCCACACCGGGCGCTGGAAAGTCCCGTGGCCGAGCCGTACCAGGCGATGGAAAGTCCCGCGGCCGTACCGGGCGATGGAAGGCCCCGTGGCCGAGCCGTACTATGCGATGGAAAGTCCCGCGGCCGAGCCGTACCAGGCGATGGAAAGTCCCGTGGCCGAGCCGTACCGGGCGATGGAAGGCCCCGTGGCCGAGCCGTACCGGGCGATGGAAAGTCCCGCGGCTGTACCGGGCGATGGAAGGCCCCGTGGCCGAGCCGTACCGGGCGATGGAAGGCCCCGTGGCCGAGCCGTACCGGGCGATGGAAAGTCCCGCGGCCGAGCCGTACCAGGCGATGGAAAGTCCCGTGGCCGAGCCGTACCGGGCGATGGAAGGCCCCGTGGCCGAGCCGTACCGGGCGATGGAAAGTCCCGCGGCTGTACCGGGCGATGGAAGGCCCCGTGGCCGAGCCGTACCGGGCGATGGAAGGCCCCGTGGCCGAGCCATACCGGGCGATGGAAGGTCCCACGGCCGAGCCGCACCGGGCGCTGGAAAGTCCCGCGGCCGTACCGGGCGATGGAAGGCCCCGTGGCCGAGCCATACCAGGCGATGGAAGGCCCCGTGGCCGAGCCATACCGGGCGATGGAAGGCCCCGTGGCCGAGCCATACCGGGTGATGGAAGGCCCCGTGGCCGAGCCTCGCCCCGAGGAAGAGACCTAAAAAAAGAAAGATTTCCCCCACCCCACCCCACCCCAGCACCCCCCACAACCCCCACACATACACAACCAAAAACAAACCACCCCAACACCAACACACAAAGAAAAAAGGAAAAAGGACAAACAGACTGCCAGCGAGCCACAGCCGTTACGGCGCCGCCACATGTATTGGTGTGATGGAAGAAGCCCAGGATTAAGACATTAGTGAACAATCTTGGAGTAAAACGTACGGGTTTGTAGGTTAACCGGCTTCAGTAAAGATTGTAAATTGTCCGAAGGTAGACACTAAATGCTGGAGTAATTCAGCGAGACAGGTAGCATCTCTGGAGAGAAGGAATGGGTGACGTTTCAGGTCGAGACCCTTCTTCGGACTTTGTAAATTGTCCCTAGTGTAGGATAGTGTAAGTGCACAGGGATCGCTGGTCGACGTGGGCCGAAAGGCCTGTTTCCGCACTGTATCTCTAAACTAAACTAAAGTAAGTGTTTCCAAGTCAGAGAGAGTAACCTCCTTATTGGAGAATGTCCATCATGAGGACAGCTTTGCAAATGAACAAAAGATGTTACACCAAAAATCTAAGAAGGTAATAATACTAATTTGGTCAGACATAGTTTAAGAAGAGAAAAACAAAGGTAACGTTCTCTCATCAGATCTTTGAAATATTAATTCTGCTTCTATCTCCTCAGAAGCTCCCTGACCTGCTGAGAATTTCCATGCACTTTCTTGTTTTCGCCTGTGATTTCCAGTGCCTGCTTTCTGCTTTTTGACACCATGAAATGGCTTCTCTTTTTCCAGCTCAATGTTTCTCAGCTATCGACAGATAAAATATAGTGCAGAGGTAAGAGGCTATTGTCAAAATAATGAATAGTACAAAGCCTCGGAGAAAAAATAAATTGAAGTCAGATTACAAATGTGCTCTTTTTGAAATGCACTACTTTACAGGTCTTGAAATGCAATCAATTCCTTTGGATGAATTTGCACAAATGCTGGCTCTGATTATAAAGCAGACTGCATCAGCTGCCGTTCCTGCCGCCTTTGATCAATTCTGCTTTGAATTGCCCCATCATTGATATCAACGTGTTCATTTGCCAACGCTCTGAACTCTGGAATTTGCACTCTACATCTCCTCAGGCTCCTTCATTAACCAGTGTCGTACAGTATTTCTCATCCAGCCCGGGGTCTCCGGAAGTATTATGGTGTCACCATTACCCCGGGAGCACTTGGAGTGTCCTGGGATAGCTTACTACATTAAAGGGGCATTTATTCACAAAATGCTGGAGTAACTCAGCAGGTCAGGCAGCATCTCAGGAGAGAAGGAATGGGTGACGTTTCGGGTCGAGACCCTTCTTCAGACTGAAGAAGGGTCTCGCCCATTCCTTCTCTCCTGAGATGCTGCCTGACCCGCTGAGTTACTCCAGCATTTTGTGAATAAATACCTTCGCTTTGTACCAGCATCTGCAGTTATTTTCTTATACATTAAAGGGGCAAGTTGATGTTGTTGAAGGGGGTTCAAGAAATAACGATTTAAAAATTAAATAATAATTTATTAATAAAGGGTTCAAGAAATTATTATTTAACAATTTAGAACTGAGGTGAGAAGGAACTTTTTCACCCAGAGAGTTGTGAATTTGTGGAATTCTCTGCCACAGAGGGCAGTGGAAGCCAAATCACTGGATGGATTTACGAGAGAGTTAGATAGAGCTCTAGGGGCTAGTGGAATCAAGGGATATGGGGAGAAGGCAGGCACGGGGTATTGATTGTGGATGATCAGCCATGATCACAATGAATGGCGGTGCTGGCTCGAAGGGCCGAATGGCCTCCTCCTGCACCTATTTTCCAAGTCTATGTCTATGTCTAATATAAATACTTTGAAACATTCAAGTCAGTCAACCATTTTAAAAGGTGCTTAACGTCTTAGCTGATAAAGGGTTTTAGTTGCACCATGGTGAACTATCTTCCCTTCCATCTCTCACCCTCATCTGTAAGAATACATGCAGGATGTTTAATCACTTGTGCCCGCTCTGCTTGACAGTGAGATCCTTGCAGCCTGCAAGTTAACTCCACCTAAACTGGAGGGACTAGTGTAGATGGGGCATCTTGGCTGGCATGGGCAAGTTGGGCCGAAGGGCTTGTTTGCATACAGTATGACTCTATCACTCTCACTCTTTGCCGCCTATCCATTGATTCATGCAGTTATCTAAATCCAACAACCTTGGCATCAAAATGAACAAGTTTTGCTGACTATTGGGTGATTTTGGGTGCAAAGCTGAACGCAATGCATTTGGAGTATTGCGTTCAGTTTTGGGCACCATGTTGCGGGAAAGATGTTGTCAAGCTGGAAAGGTGGAGAGAAGATTTACAAAGATGTTGCCAGCACTCGAGGGACTGAGGTGCGGGGAGAGGTTGAGCAGGCTGGGACTCCATCGCTTGGAGCACAGGGGGATAAGGGGTGATTGTATAGAGGTGTGCCAAATCATGAGAGGAATAGATCGGGTAAATGCAGAGTTTCTTGCACAGAGTAGCTAGCGGAATTGAGAACCAGAAGACATAGGTTTAAGGTGAGAAAGGAAAGATTTGACAGGAAACTGAGGGTTTTGCACACAGGGTTGTGGGTGTATGGAACGAGCTGCCGGAGGAAGTAGTTGAAGCAGGGACCATTGCAACGTTTAAGAAACATTTAGACAGGTACATGGATAGGATAGGTTCAGAGGGATATGGGTCAAACAGAGGCAGGTGGGATTAATGTAGATGGGACATGTTGGTTGGCCTACTGAATCCATGCGGACCACCAATCACACGTTCACACTAGTTCTACGTTATCCCTCTTTCTCACTCCCTGTGTACTGGGGGCAATTTACAGAGGCCAATCAAACCATATCTTTATGGTGTGGGGGAAAACCGGAGCACCCGGAGAAAAGCCATGTGGTCACAGCGAGAACGTGCAAACTCCACACAGGCAGCACCCAAGGTCAGGATGGAACCCGGGTCTCTGGCGCTGTGAGAAAGCATCTTGACCAGCTTGCACAATGTGCATCATCCACTCGATTGTCCGTCTTGAACAGAGAAAATCTATCTTCAATGGTCATACTTTAGAAGGAAGTTTGCCCTATAGATTTTCTTTCATCCTTTGGAAGCATTCAGTTGGATAATTGCCGCCAAAGGAACATCTTGGTAAAAGTTATGACCTTGCTAAAGATTAAAATCACCAGATCACAAGCACCAAATTGCAGTCTTTGGGTTCATTAAGCAAACGTGCAGCATGATCAATTCTTGACATTTGGATAAAATACAGGACCATTCCCAAGCTGTAAAGCTCTTACGAGCAGGAGGCTCTCCTATGTATTACACGGGCCACTGCCTCGTGAGCAGTGCCCTTTTCTCCCTTCTGTTAGTGGATTCATGGAACTCCCTGCCCCCAAGAGTGGTGGTGATGAGATCATTGTATATACATAAGGTGAAGATAGATAAATAGGAGAAATATTGGGCAATTCAGGGCTGTGGTGAACAATACAATTGGAAGTTAAGGCCAGCATAGAGCAGTCGTGATCAGGCAAGGGAGCTGGTGGCATACATCTTCCTTGTGTGGAGGAGAAGCATTATGTGTCACTAATGGCCCATGTCCTGTGGTAGAACTTTATATTGCTGCAGCTTCCATTTGATGCTTCCCTTTTTACTTTTTTAACCACACTCCCTTTCTTGCTCTCATTCTCTCTCGATTCTCTCTCTCTCTCTCTCTCTCTCTTTTTTTTTTTTTCCTTTTCCATATTTCCAAAGACTTTATTCAGCACAAACGCATGATACATCACATCAAAACCACATTCAGAGGTTACAAAACATCAAGTAATCATTATAATACAATGTTGCCTTTGTAGCGACCATAGAGAATGGTCCAGGTCGTCGAACCCTCGGATTGGCCAGCGAGGTCACGTGGGAACGCGACCATGGGGATTGGTCCAGGGAACGACATCGCTGATTGGCCAGCGATGTCAGGTGCGCGTTTGGCGCCCGTTTTAGTCAGTTCGGCGAAGTCTTCAAGGAAGACAGTAAGTTTGTATTGGTTGTCCTGTACCTTGTTGTTTAACTCTGTATTCGTGTATTGCGGCTGCAATAAACTTCGTCTACAACCAACAAGTTTCGGACTCGCCATATTGGTGACCCCGACGTGATCTGGACGATCACCGACTGAGCAGGAACCCGACGCCTCGTTGACGATGACCGAGCAGGGCACACCGGAGTCAAGCGCAGCAGACGTTCATCTTCCGTTATTTTGGACGTACGCACCGCAAGCTTGGTTTATCCACGCCGAGGCTCAATTCCATATAAAGAAGGTGTCGGACGAGTCCACGAAGTACTTCTACCTCGTCAGCGCGCTATCGCCGGACACAACCAAGCGCGTGATGCGGTTCATCGTAAATTCACCTGCGGAAGACAAATACGAGGCCATGAAGAAGGTATTACTACGAACCTTCGGGTTGAATAAGCATGGTGGTGCGGCAAAACTTCTGCACCTACCGGATCTTGGAGACCAACTGCCTTCCGTCCTCATGGCCGAAATGATGATGCTAGCCGGTGAGCATACGGATTGCTCGATGTTTGAACAGGCATTCCGCGAGAAACTTCCCGAGGATGTCCGACTGCTGCTTACGGATTGTTCTTTTAAGGACCCCGAAGCATATGCAGCGAAAGCGGACGCGCTCATAGCGGCAAAAAACAAGGCAAGTGGTTCAATCAACAAAGTCTCGACATCGGTGGCCACGCCACAGCGACGGCAAGATGGCGCCACGTCTACCGCCAATTCTCCGAAAGCCCGCCAAAAAGATCCGCACAAGCGCGGCTGGTGCTATTATCACCTACGATGGGGTAACGAATCCCGCAACTGTCGTTTGCCTTGTACCTTCGCGGGAAATGCCTCAGCCGATCGTACATAGGGGCAGTTACGATTGGCCAGAACCGGCGCCTCTATGTCCATGATCGATTCACGGACACAGAATTTTTGGTAGACACGGGAGCCATCGTCAGCATAGTGCCGCCGACCGACCTCGAAACCAGATCGGGTAAGACAGGTCCCACCCTCATCGCGGTTAATGGCAGCCCAATTCGCACTTTCGGTACACGGAAGATGTCCCTTGTGTTAGGCCTCCGCACGTACGAATGGCCATTCATCATAGCCGACGTCAAACAAGCGATCCTGGGCGCAGATTTTCTCTGGGCTTTTTCACTGGTTCCTGATGTCCGCGGTAACGACCTCCGACCCTCTGCCGAAGATGAGCACGTCGCTCCGACAATCGCCTCCTCGCCCAGCCCTACTGTCCAGGCCGTCGTTGCGGCCCCCGACTCGTATGCTGCGATTCTGGCAGAGTTCCCAGAGCTGCTCGTTCAACGTTTTGACGCACCTTCGGCTAAGCACGGTGTGGTCCATCACATCCGCACCGAAGGCCCTCCCGTTTTCGCTCGGGCCAGGAGACTACCGCAAGACAAACTGGTGGTGGCAAGGGCGGAGTTCAGGAAGATGGAGGAAATGGGAATTGTCCGTCAGTCTGACAGCCCGTGGGCCTCGCCGTTACACATGGTCTCCAAGGCATCTGGGGGGTGGAGGCCATGTGGCGATTATCGGCGTCTCAATGCTGTCACCACGGCTGATCGCTACCCCATACCGCACCTACAGGACTTTTCATCTGGGCTGGAAGGAGCGGTGGTGTTTTCCAAAATCGATTTGGTGCGAGGATACCATCAGATTCCGGTGCGACCGGAGGACATACAAAAAACTGCAACTATTACTCCGTTCGGGTTGTTTGAATGGTTGCGTATGCCTTTCGGTTTAAAGAACGCGGCACAGGCTTTCCAGCGACTGATGGACCGCGTGGGCCGGGGTTTACCCTTTTTGTTTATTTATTTAGACGACATCCTGGTAGCCAGCCCCTCAGTGCAGGAACACCAGGCCCATTTGCGGACCGTGTTCCAGCGGCTCCAAGACCACGGGCTCATTATCCAACCCTCCAAATGTCAATTCGGCCTGCTGCCCTCGATTTTCTAGGGCACAGAATTACTCCTGCCGGCGCCGCCCCTTTGCCCGAGAAGGTGGAAGCTATCCGGGCTTTTCCCAGGCCCACCACAGTAAAAGGGCTGCAGGAGTTCGTAGGCATGGTTAATTTCTACCATAGATTCGTCCCAGCAGCGGCGCGAGTCCTGCGCCCGCTTTTCCAATGCCTTGCAGGGAATCCGGTAGAGTTGTTGTGGTCCCCGGCCGCAGAGTCGGCTTTTACGGCAGCTAAGGCAGCCTTGGCAGACGCCACCATGTTGGTCCATCCGAGCCCCTCCGCCCCCACGGCCCTGACGGTTGACGCCTCTGACGTGGCGGTGGGTGGAGTTCTGGAGCAGCAGGTCGGTGGCCGTTGGCAGCCTTTAGCGTTTTTCAGCCGGCAACTAAATTCGGCCGAGCTGAAATATAGCGCATTTGACCGAGAGCTTCTGGCTCTCTATTTAGCTGTCCGTCATTTCAGGTATTTCCTCGAGGGCCGCCCATTTGTGGCATTTACGGACCACAAGCCATTAACATTTGCTTTTTTGAAATTGTCTGACCCATGGTCGGCCCGCCAGCAGCGGCACCTGACTGCTATCTCCGAATTTACCACAGATGTCCGTCATATCGCGGGTAAGCTTAATGCCGTTGCTGACGCCCTGTCTAGACCTGCTTTTCCCCCTATTTCGGCGGTGGACTGCGAAGTGGATCCCCAGGAGCTCGCGGAGGCACAGCTCCTAGCGGATACCGTTTCGGCTTACCTGTCCACCACTTCGGGATTGAAGTTGGCCCAGGTAGCTTGTGGGTCGGAGGGCACGAAAGTCTGGTGCGATGTTTCTCTTCCTCGTCCCAGGCCGGTAGTACCGCTCTCCCTTCAGCGCCGGGTTTTCGATGCCATTCATGGGCTGGCGCACCCGTCCATCCGCTCCACCTCTGCCTTGGTAGCAGCGAGGTTTGTCTGGCATGGCCTGCGGAAACAGGTAGCGGGGTGGGCACGTTCCTGCGTGCCCTGTCAGACCGCTAAAGTCCAGCGCCACGTCCAGCCCCCCGTACAGGATTTCGAGGTCCCGGCTTGTCGTTTTTTCCACATCCACGTGGATTTGGTCGGGCCTTTGCCTTCCTCCCGGGGCTACACCCACCTCCTCACGGTGGTGGATCGGTTCACCCGGTGGCCAGAGGCTTTCCCATTGTTTGATATCTCGTCAGCGTCTTGTGCTAGGACTTTGGCCCTTCATTGGGTAGCTCGTTTCGGGGTCCCGGCAGTTATTACAACTGACAGAGGGCCACAGTTCACTTCGTCCCTCTGGGCCGCGCTGGCGGAACTGTACGGGTCCAAGTTACAACCCACAACTGCATATCACCCCCAGGCAAATGGACTCGTAGAAAGGTTCCACCGCCAACTTAAGGCGTCCCTCAGTGCAAGGCTTGAAGGCCCGGACTGGGTAGACCAACTCCCTTGGGTTCTTTTGGGCATCAGGACTGCTCCTAAGCCAGATCTCGGTGCGTCGTCCGCAGAGCTAGTATATGGCTCGACACTTCGAGTACCCGGAGATCTGTTTCCGGACCCTTCAGCCCTGCTCCCTACAGTCCCATCAGCGTTAGCATCTCTCCGGGAACGGGTGGGCTCCCTGGCTCCAGTGCTGACTTCACGTCATGGGTGTCCCATGGTACATGAACCGTCTTCCCTGAAGGACTGTGAGTTTGTTTTTCTGCGTAAAGATGCCCATCGCGCCCCATTGCAGAAGGTCTATCAAGGGCCGTTCCGGGTTTTACGTAAGGGAACGGCTACTTTCACCTTAGACATGGGCGGCAAGAGTGAACTCGTCTCGGTGTCCCGGCTTAAACCTGCCCATTTGGACCCGGATCAACCAGTCCTGGTCGGTCAAACCCCTAGGAGAGGCCGACCTCCGTTAGTTCCGCCCAGTCCAGAAACCCCCGTTCCGGCAGCTCCTCCAGGACCCCCCGTTTCGGCAGTTCCTCCAGAACCCCCCGTGCCGGTAGTTCCTCCAGAACCTCTCGTTCCGGCTGTTCCTCCAAGTCCGGAACCTCCGGCTCCTGTGGTTCAGGCTGTCCCTCTCCGTACTCGTTATGGTCGCGAAATCCGGCTCCCAGCTAGGTTCCGCACCTCGGGTTCTGGGGGGGGTCATGTAGCGACCATAGAGAATGGTCCAGGTCGTCGAACCCTCGGATTGGCCAGCGAGGTCACGTGGGAACGCGACCATGGGGATTGGTCCAGGGAACGACATCGCTGATTGGCCAGCGATGTCAGGTGCGCGTTTGGCGCCCGTTTTAGTCAGTTCGGCGAAGTCTTCAAGGAAGACAGTAAGTTTGTATTGGTTGTCCTGTACCTTGTTGTTTAACTCTGTATTCGTGTATTGCGGCTGCAATAAACTTCGTCTACAACCAACAAGTTTCGGACTCGCCATACCTTCATTATTTACAATGCTCTCAACCCCCCCCCCCCCCCCCCGGTGACCAACGCCCACGGACGGCCTCCAGAGTCCCCGTGGACACCACGTGTTCCCTCTCTAGGGACACGCGCGCACGGACGTAGGCCCGGAAGAGGGGGAGGCAGCCGACTCTAGCAAGACCATCGACCGCCCACTGCCTGGACCTCTCTCTCTCTCTCTCTCTCTCTCTCT